>NC_062988.1:1169171-1827067 GCF_023078275.1 Leguminivora glycinivorella | reverse complement strand
CGCAGCTACAGCGTTCACTCTTTCCTGCCTCGACTCTAGTTTAGCCGCGGCGAGGAAGCGAGTATGTAATAGATGTGTAGCGAGGGGTTCGGGTAACGCTCTTAGGTAGCTCTTGAGAGCTGAGATGAGTGTTTTGCTCTTACCTTAAGTGATCTATGACCAGCCGCAGCATATCCTTATTCCTCTGCGGTAGTTGAGCTACTAACGCAGCTACAGCGTTGACCCTTTCCTGCCTTGACTCAAGCTTGGCCGCGGCGAGGAAGCGAGTGTGTAACGCATGGGTCGCGAGGGGTTCGGGTAACGCTCTTAGGTAGCTCTTGAGAGCTGAGATGAGTGTTTTACTCTATTACCTTAAGTGATCAATGACCAGCCGCAACATATCCTTGTTCCTCTGCGGTAGCTGAGCTACTAACGCAGCTACAGCGTTGACCCTTTCCTGCCTTGACTCAAGCTTGGCCGCGGCTAGGAAGCGAGTGTGTAACGCATGGGTCGCGAGGGGTTCGGGTAACGCTCGGAGGTAGCTCTTGAGAGCTGAGATGAGTGTTTTGCTCTTACCTTAAGTGATCAATGACCAGCCGCAGCATATCCTTATTCCTCTGCGGTAGTTGAGCTACCAACGTGACGCTACAGCGTTGAACCTTTCCTGTTTCGACTCTAGTTTAGCCGCGGCTAGGAAGCGAGTGTGTAACGCGTGGGTCGCGAGGGTTCAGGTAACGCTCGGAGGTAGCTCTTGAGGGCCGAGGTGAGAGTCTTGCTCTCCCACTCGAGGGGGTCAGCGAGCGTGGGGGGAAGGCGGGCGGTCGCTGCGCAGGCGACTAGCGGGATACTTTCGATGCGACGCCGGCGACTCTGGGGCAACAATTATCGATTAATAATATACACAGTGTTTTTTTTGTTTTCCGTTAAATTCGACACACTAGGTTCATTATCAGGTAACATTACATTTAAGAGCATAACCCGAATAGCGGTTACGAATACCACTTCCTTTTTTAAAATAAAACATGAAAATTTAGTTAAATTAGGCGCAATTAAAACATTTTTCATCATTTTCATACATAATAAATGAATTTATTAGTGTGAGAGACCCTTAAGAATAACATTCAAGTTAGTGTCAAGTGATTGACGGCACATGTCAAAACAAATAACATTAGGAATTGGTAAAGGCACACACAAAAGGTCACACACGTGTTCAGAAATAATCTTTATTTTTTTAATAACTCGATAACCGTAAGAGTTAAGACGCTAGTTTCTTAGAGATATTAATTGTATTTGATCTAAAGAACCTTCCCTTAAAGTTAACGGAATTAAATAAAAACAGGGTGTATAAAAGATTGGGAAGAGCAATTTTTTATAGGGTTTCGATTTTGTTAGACGATGTGAAGTAATTCTATTTTCAAAAACTAGTGGCTTTATGAGCTCAAGGAGATGTATACATATAGGTAAGTATAGCTAGCTGTAAAGCTAAATATTTAATCCGTTGAATTATTATCAAAGTAAGTCGAACAGTTAAATTGGTTTTAAGAGTCATAGACGGTATTGTCACTTCTTTAAGATAGATTTCGCAATTTAAAAAAAAAATGTTTTATGAAAAAACTTCTAGACGGTTATTAGACGGCATATACCCCTTAATAACAACGTAAGGCCGGTTTTAATGTACCGACCGCGCGGAGCACGACTAATTTATGTGAAGTCGATGTTGTCGTTCGCGTGGACCCTTCGGCTTTACTTTAAAACGACTGAACTTTGCAAATTAGTCTGATGCGGATGCTCCGCGCCGTTGGTCCGCGACTAAGGCCCGATTTAGACGGCGTGCGAACTCGCATACGATTTTAGTTACATTGCGGGCTGTGGAGGTTAACATTCAGCACAGTTATCAAATATCCAATTACTTCGGGCTCGCGCAAAAGGAGATAAACTTATTTTAATATACACCTGGTGAATGGAGCCTAAACATCGCATCGCATGGAGCATCGTTTTCAGTGTAAGCACAATAACTTAACCAAAATTACAGTTAAATCAACCTATCTCAAAAACTATAAGAGATACTTTGATCAAACCAAAAATCGTTGAAAGAGTTAATAAGCATGCATCACCTCTATTTTTTTTAGAATTTTATACCCCGTAGTTATAAAAATAGAGGGGGGGGGACATACTTTTTACGACTTTGAGAGCTGATATCTCAAAAACCGTTCACTTTAAGAAAAATGTTTTTTAGAAAACTTTATATCATTTTAAAAGACCTTTCCATTGATACCCCACACGGGTATGTACATCGAAAAAAAATTTTCATCCCTCAGTTACATGTATGGGGGCCCCACCCCCAATTCTTTTTTTACTATTTAGTGTCATAATTTTGTAGCGGTTCATACAACACATATTCCCATCAAATTTCATCACTGTAGTACTTATAGTTTCCGAGTAAATCGGCTGTGACAGACGGACAGACGGACAGACGGACAGACGGACATGACGAAACTATAAGGGTTCCGTTTTTGCCATTTTGGCTACGGAACCCTAAAAATGAAAGTGTAACAAAATTAAATCCAGTTTATAATGGTCCATACATTATAATAGAGGATATGGAACCTAATGTAAAAGTTTTAAAAAATAATAAGGAAGACATTGTTCACAAAAACAGGACAAAACTTTATTGTACTTAAACCAAACAAAAAATAATAATAATTATATGTTTAGAATTTTATTCTTAATTAGGTATAAAAAAATGTCACTTAAGTAACTTTTTTTTCTTCTTCTCCCCGGAGATGAGGTGGAGACCCTAGTTATAGTTATATGTGACAACTCTAGTTGTAAGAATATCATTCACTGTATTGTGGTTTATTCAGTAATAAATAGTCTTTAAGGTGGCTCGCTTTCCATACAAAAAACATCTACCATTTATTTAGTCACCGCACACTACAACTAAATAAAAATATGTGCATACATCTACTATACATTATCCGTCGTCGCGGTAGTGAATGAAATACATTGTTTCATACAGAAATCATGGACAAATCCATGTGAATTTTTTATTAATTTTACGTAAATGTGCGTGCCAAATTTTGTGTACAAACACAGAGCCGTCATATTTCGCGCATTTTTAGTTGACATTGTCATCAGTGACATTTGGCTCTTGACAAGTAATTATTTAAAGATATTGGTTTAGTTAACTCAAGCAGACTCAGAAATAATGACGCATTTTGTCAACAAAGATACATATCGTGTATTTCGACACTGCTAATGTAAATCGAAATGGCGTCTCGGTCAAACGACTGACTATGATGCAGAAGATCGTGGGTTCGAATCCGAAGTTTTTTTTAATCATTTGAACTTTTATGGATTTATTAAGTATTTTTTATTTTTTTAATGGAATATTTGACTATTACTATATTGCTTTCCTATTTTTTATTTTCGTACAAAAATACAATACAATCCTATTATGCCTTTGTTGATAAAATAAAATATTACACGTCTGGTATAATACATTATACATAGGTCATAGTGTGGGCATAGTATTAGTAAAGTATTGCATTTACTGAGCTGGTTGACCTATGTTATTGTTGTGTGAATGTTTTTCTTCAACAACTAAATGGTTATATACAAGAATATGGGTAGCTTTTGCACATTGTAATTTTTCCTCAGTCACCCGTTGACCACGAACGCTGTAAAGTGTTTGAAACATCGGGATGAATTTTAAACTCATTATACGCGATTTAATCCGTTTTCATAGTTTTTATTTCATGAGTAACTATCGCGGTAACTGAAGACAATATTAACTAAATGGTTACAAATAATAATTATCATCAATATAATCTGGTCCAGGCAGGCAATTATGGTCGCGCGATAAATGATAAAACATCTGGCCGTCCCTATAATCGCACTTACTAATAGTGCGACAGGGACGGCCTGATATTTTATCGTCTATCGCGCGACCATGCTACCCGTGCTGTACTAGCTTTTGCCCGCGGCATCGCTTGCGTTAGAAAGAGACAAAAGTAGCATATGTCACTCTCCATCACTTCAACTATTTCCACTTAAAAAACATGTCAATCCGTCGCTCCGTTTAGCCGTGAAAGACGGACAAACAAACAAACAAACACACATTATCTTTGGTGAAACAACGAATTCTTCCACTTCAGGTTATAGAGTAACCAGCTTTTCCCATTTATAATAAACTAGCTTTTGACCGCGGCTTCGCTCGCGTAAGAAAGAGACAAAAAGTAGCCTATGTCACTCTCCATCCCTTCAACTAAATCCCCTTAAATAATCACGTCAATTCGTCGCTCCGGTTTTGCCGTGAAAGACGGACAAACAAACAGACACACACCCTTTCCCATTTGTAATATTAGTATGGATTTGACATTATTATTTATATTTAAATAATTATATATGTATAGCCCAATTTCGTCGGTAACAGCGTGTTATGTAATGGCGTCGTTGGTGAATAGTCGTCTGTCACGCCGTGAAGGTGCGTTCGATTCCCAGGATTCTATAAACTTTTTGTATTTTTTTGGATATAAATTTCGTATTTTTTATTGACCGAGCAAGAATGGAGAGCCGAAGGTATCAATTTTATCTTAGAGAACATATTGATTTTTTTATTGTCATTTTGATTTTCTATTTATTAGGTTGAGATATAAAACACAACTTTTAATACCCTCGCTAAATATAATATTTTATCGAAATTACTCCTTAGATAAAAAAAGTCCACTTGAGTTTTTAAAGCATTACGTTACTCAGTTAACTATTGCATTTTCATTTACTAATTTAAGATTTCAAAAGCGATTTGAATACCCTTGCTCCATCGAAAATAAACAATTAGAAAAAAAAATCATTCGAATCGTAGTTTAGAAACTAAAATTTATCTATACTTTTTTGGAATTTTTTAAAATATCAGATTAGGATAATTAATTAATTATGTTAGAAATTCTGAGTTCGACGAACCCAAAAATTATTACCATGTAAGAGAATAGGTTTTTAATCTTTTTTGTGGAAAACGCTCAGTAACTACTGTACGAGTACATATACATTTATGTATAATAATAAAACAAAAAATAGTGTCTCATAGTGTTGTGTTCCTGCCGGTGAGTAAGGCTGCCAGAGCTCAACGAGGGTGTGGGATGCTGACGACGGGAGGACTTACGGAACTAATTTGTTCCGTCTATTGTCCTTTGAGTTGTCGACAACCCAAACCCTCCTTTGAACTTGTACACTCCTTTTTGCTGTGCACACTCAGCAAATATTCTAATGGGGCGGCAACGCGCATGCGACACTCTTTGAGTTGCAGGCGTCCATAGGTTACGGTGACCGCTTTCCATCAGGCGGACCGTATGCTTGTTTGCCACCGACGTAGTATTAAAAAAAAAAAAAGAGAAAAAGTTCTGGATTCGAACCCAGTACTTCCATGCAAATCATGCGATGGCACGTACGTATTTACCGCAAGGCTATTTAAACAAGCTGTCGCCGCGTGAAATTATCGACTAGAAGGAATACAAAAACACTGCCTGTACGACTCCACAAAAAAAATAAGACTGGTAATTTGCAGATTAACGCCATCTAACGCAGCCTGAGCTTCGGGTAACCTAAGCGAGCCACCTTAACACGATTCACACGTATTCCTATTTACTACTCCCCGCACCACACCTTAGCAATGTAATAAAACTCGTAGGCGAGTTCTCGTACCGTCTAAATGGGCTCTGAAAGTAGCCTAAAACGATATAGCAGGGGGAAATTAGCTAAAATTACGGCATAATTAATGGAAGGTTTTTTTAAATTGAAATATGTACGTTATAGACCAAAGTTATTTTTCATCAACCCTCCCCACTCCTCCCTCCTCTGCGTCACCCCTCTACCCTCCCTTAAAGTGCCGAAAATGCGGTTTTTCTCGATTTCTGACAAAACTGTTGAAGATACAGAAAAAGCGCGTAGGAACGAAGTAATCCTTAATAAATTTACTACAAATCATTCATTAACACTTTGGTTCTAGCACTTATAGTTTACGCGTGATCCGTCACGAAAGTTGGTCCTTTGCTGCAATCTTCTTTAGTGAATGTTAAGTTTTCGCCCAAAATGCATACGAAATCGTCGAAATTTGTTTGATATAACTAAAATATTGTAACTCATGACTAAAATAAAATTAAGGGGGAAAAATCACTACCATGGGTGGAATTTCCAATATGTCTTGGAATTCCAGTAACTATTTAAGACGTAATATTTTCACGGTAGTAGTCGCTAGGAGTACCATTGATCTATATAGTGTATCTATGACTGGGGATGAGCTTTTGGTAGCTGTTGGTAGAGCCCATGGAGTATCAATCCAGTAGCCGTGAGTTCAAGTCCCACCCATGGTAGTGATTTTTCCCCCTGAAATTCATTTTCAGTTTATAATATTTTAGTAATATCAAACAGATTTCGTAAGCAATTTGGGAGAAAACTTAACATTCACTAAAGAAAATTTCAGTAAAGGACCAACTTTCGTGATGGATCACGCGAAACCTATAAGTGCTAGAACCAAAGTGTCAATGAACGATTTGTAGTAAATTTATCAAGGATTACTTTTTTCCTACACGCTTTTTCTGTATCTACAACGGTTTTGTCAGAAATCGCGAAAAACCGCATTTTCGGCTATTTAAGGGGGAAGAGGGGTGACGCAGAGGGGGAGGGATGGGGAGGGTTGATGAAAAATAACTTCGGCCTGTAATGTACATATCCCAATCAAAAAAAATCTTCCATTAATTATGCCAATATTTTCATACATAACTTTCCAGAAGCAACGGACTAATAAGTCGTAAACCAATTACCTGTATAAGCCCTGTTCCTCGAGCCCCCGTTCCTCTAACACCTGTATGAGGCGGCGCACGAAGGCGAAGCCCGCGTCGTCCAGCGCCGCGCCCGCCTCGCCCGCGCCCGCGCCGCGCGCCGCGCCGCCGCCCAGCTCCGCCACGCCGTTCTGCCACCACACACGGGATGTACAGAATACCACGCCACACGTCTTACGGCCCAGCCGAGACATTGGTCTAAGCGCGACAGCGGTGAGCGGCGGCCATACATTGGAGCGAAACACGGCGATGGGACTTTTCATTCGCACGCATGGCTGCCGCTCACCGCTCACCGCTGTCGAGGCTGGGCCGTTACGGACCCGTAGATAACTTCCTGGGGCTCCTATTTCTGTGCAGTTTGCACTTCAAGCGTCTGAAGATACCTAACGAACTTAACATTAGGTAGGTTTACAACAAATAAGCATTTAGCCACTGTGCGTATGATTATATGATCGATCCCTTTGACGTAGAACTCTTAGATATTTCAGAAACTTATAGAATTTGAAACCGTACGACAAATTGTACGCGAAACCCGACAGACTACAAATAGTGCCAAATGATCAATCGACATATCGTCACTACTTTGAAAAAATCTCGTATCTCACGCTGCTCCTCAAAGTTACAACGCAGTAAGTCTATATGCATTCCATACTACTTACTACAATTTTCTTTTCTCAAACATGCAATGAAATATTGTCTTTACGTTCCTTAAAATGGGCTGGGAAGTATCGCTTTTTGGGCGCAACAACTCGAGAGGACTGTAAAGGGATTTCATATTATTTTTTTAGGCCTAGGCCTGCAAAGTAACTTTTTTTTATAAAATATTGTCCTTTAGAGCATTTTTTTTTATTTCATTGTATGTTTGAGAAAAGCACTATACATGCCTCGGCGTGAAAACGGATTCCCGGCCTCGTATCCCTATCCGGCCTCGCTCGCACGCTCGCTCGGCCGTATATACCCACTTGGCCGGAAATCCTCATTTTCCCGGCCTCTGATGTAATGTACTATTTCTCAAACATGCAATGAAATATTGTCTTTACGTTCCTTAAAATGGGCTGGGAAGTATCGCTTTTTGGGCGCAACAACTCGAGAGGACTGTAAAGGGATTTCATATTATTTTTTAGGCCTAGGCCTGCGAAGTAACTTTTTTTTATAAAATTATGTCCTTTAGAGCATTTTTTTTATTTCATTGTATGTTTGAGAAAAGCACTATACATGCCTCGGCGTGAAAACGGATTCCCGGCCTCGTATCCCTATCCGGCCTCGCTCGCACGCTAGCTCGGCCGTATATACCCACTTGGCCGGAAATCCTCATTTTCCCGGCCTCTGATGTAATGTACTATTTCATTGACAGACGAAGATACAAGTTTTTTTTAAAGTAGTGACGATATTACGTTTCGACCAAACTATCTCAACAATTTTTTCAGATATTAAATAATTTTTCGACGAAAAGTTTAGACGCGTTTCACTTTACTTAGTGATACCTCTTACGAATGATTATAAAATGTAATGACTGATGAGATTCTTCTAATCGGTATTCGGCCAAAAAAGCCGTCAGCTAATCTGAAATCAGCGTATTTTTCTCGAACAATCAATCGAGCACTTTTTTAAATAGTAGTGACACACACCTCACTAGCGTCATCGATAACATACCTGTGGACTGAGCGCTCGAAGCCAAGCATTCCTGTCCCGCTCTGATAAGGCCTGTAATGTCAGTGGTGTTCGTTCTCTGTCAGCTGGTAACGCGTCCCAGCAGAATCTCCGCTCCGTGTCCGTGACTCGCCGCGCGCCGCAAACGCATACGCTTTCTGCTGGCGCCGTCTGGTATAAAAGTGGAGATTACACTGAATTAAACATTCACGATTATTACACATAATTATCTTTAAAATCGGGACTTAATCGCGTATGACTACATATTAAACTGACCACCAACGTTTCAGGGACGCCGTTGTCCCCGTGGTCTCGGAGAAGACTGGCTTGAAATGACATCAACACCTTCTGACAGCCACGCGAGTTTTTCGAACTACCCGCACTTGGTTTTGATTATCAACTAGAACTGTTTTGCGCACTAGGAATGTTACTCTGTCGACACACAACACTGACGATATTTGATTTAACGACTGTCGATATTATTTTCCGCTTACACTTATTAATAATAGGATTCCATGTGGATGAGATCCTAAAACTTTCGTCCCGATTGATAGAGTAACATCGCTAGTACGCAAACAGTTCAAGCTTAATTGTTTTAATAACTCGATAACCGATAACCGAAAAGTTAAGATGCTAGTTTCTTAGAGAAATTAATTGTATTAGATCTAAACAACCTGCCCTGAAAGTTAACGGAATTCAATAAAAACAGGGTGTATATTTCCTCTCGTCTTTTTATATGCGAATTTACACAAATCAAATGTGGTGTAACTTGTTTGCAGTAGGTCATCATCACCAGTAATCAGCTACGCATTACTTACAGTTTTGGGGTTGATTTGGGAGTAGGGAAGCAATCGTAACGTGCGCGAATTCTTCTCATATGTGCAGTAGTGCTTGCTCCATGCCGTGCCAAATGCCTCTGCAAAAAACATGACCACATATTAGAAAATTATCTACAGAGATCCCTGGACCTCGGGAAGACAGAAGTTATTTACCCCCAATCACAATGGAATGAGTGAAAGGCTTAACGGAACTATGCATAAACAAATATTCCATTTATACAATTATTCAAAAACTGAAGGGGACTCTTCGTTTTACTTGCGAATTCCTACTTTGTATTTTCAAGGACTCCGATTTGGCTACTAATCTCGTTAATTAAAATATTCTCGAAGTTGATGGAGCCACTGAAAGTCTTGACCCTCGATCAAATGGAATTACTGAAAGGTGAAATGGGACTATGATAAACGAATTGTACGTTCAAAATCTTGTTATTGTCTCTCAATTATACTGTTTTATTAGAAAACAAAAGACTACAGAATTAAGCTATGTAGATAGTGATAGTGTTGAATACTCAATATTTAATTATTTACTTGGCCACCACTTTGTAACGCTTCAAAGCTACTACAAAACTTTTTTCTGAATCCATAAGAACGTGCCAAACATTTTTGAGCCTATTCCAAGACAAATCGAAGGCGAATGTAAAAAATATAATTCTGTAACTTATGTAGTAATTAAATAATTCAGCGGCGGCTGGTCCATACAAGCCGATTCCCACCGGCTTGCCTAAAATTTTTGCTCAGTGTTGCCTAGCAGTTTTTTCACCAGCCGCCACTGATGCTCATCAGGATTACTTACTCTTCTCCATAAGGTAAAGGTAGCCGGCTCGCGACACGCCGCCCGCCGCGTCTGTCGCCTCGCCCGTTTCTTCAGCTTCCACTTCTTTATTCTGGTAACACAAACCGATATTTATTAAATGTTTAAAAAAAAACGTGATATACATAAGGCCAACTCCATGAGGCATATTTGTTTCAGCATGGATAAGCCAAACCCAAAAATACATCTTGCAAACAATGTCACAAATTACATCTTCGTTTACACAGATTTGGACATAGTTTAGGAAAAAGGTTCCCACTCAAAAATATTGCCATTGAAATAAATTACTGACAGAAAGTTGTAAATTTTTTGTGGGTAGGAATCTTTCTTAGTTATCTACGTCCAATTTATTTATAGAAATGTATTGAATCTGCTACTCGTAGTTTCTACAGGACTAATCTCTGAATTCCCTCGTAAGTCACGTCTAACTCGCCCGAAAATAATAAAATGAAGGATGTCATTGTAGTCGTCACATTTTTAAATAAATTGATTCTAAGCGGCAACCCACATTCAGGCGATGTCGTAAACTCATAAGACGCGGAACGGAGTCTCCTCAGTACATTTTGTATAGGAAGGACGTAAGACGCGCCCTAAGCAACGCGGCGCGCTCCTCAAGCGACGTCCGTTCCGCGTCTTACGACATGCGTCGCCTGAGTGTGTATAGCCCTAAAGATGACTTTGCCCCATTCTGTCATCACAAATGCCTTACATAGTTAACTCTAGCATTTTATTCGAAACTTTAAAAAACAACAAAAACCTACGAGAACTCACCATTTGCCGCACCTCCATCATCTTTTTCATGAGCGACTCTGTCTGCTTGCTCGTCTCCTCGAAATTGGTCCGCGTCTGCAACACGCACACAGTCAAAACGCTTCGACACACATACGCAACATCATGCATTAAACGCCAGTGTTACCAACTTGGATAGGAAACTTTTAAACACATTATAACTTGTAAGCGGGGATTTTAAACTGACATAGACATCATATACTAAAGAAAAAGGGAACGGGAATCGAACCCGGGCTTACGCGGCTAACGTCCTTATCACTAGACCATCCAGCCATCATGGTACTCATTGAAAATTCTCTGGTGTATGTCATGTCTGTAAGGCTGGTAAACATTAAGTTTTGACACTGACCCCTACCTCTACGTTTTGCTACCGTTGCCTGAGAGGAGACAGTCTTTTCTGTAATCAAGTCACGGTAGGTTTACAAATTATAATGTATAAAAATCGTGAAAGTAAATTTTAAAGAGGCGCTCTTTTACCGTTTGGTATAAAATAAAATTCTAAGTTGGCAACACACACTCGCATGCTGAATCAGTGTTCACTCACACGAAAACCACATACTGATAAAACTCAACAAGTTTCCAATTCTAAACCAGGGGCGGCTCACTCCGCGTTTCTTCCGTTCATTTCGACGGCCGCGAGTTCGCGGCCCATAAAGTTTGACAACCTTCACGCTGCGCAATAGAACTCAATGTCGCATGCAGTCCGTTGACAGGTTGTTGAGAGTGAGCCTTCTGTACTTGTACTTTTATATATTCTGTGTCCTAAACCAAGAATCATTTCGATATAAAGGTATGTATCTGTATTGTATATCACGTTTCAAAGGAAAGCCGATCTTCGGTGGAAAACTTTATGAAATTATGAAGAGACTGCTCATAGTCTGGATAAGAAGGTCAGTTTCAAGTTGCTTTCATAAAAACTAGTGTCTCCGCCGAATCCTTGGATTAGTTGCCAAAGTGTACTCTAGGCCCCCATAAGGCGTGGAAAAATTATAGCGCTACGAATAAGATATCTTGGTTAAAAGAACCGCAAAAGGCCTAGATTAACCTACATAAGGAATGCACAATAAAATCGCAAGTTTTATCAGTGTGAGGCAAAAAAGGTGAGCGAGCAGTTAAGGAAGCCAGATGAAATCGGGTCAATCGCTGATGGCTGGTTTAATAATGGCGTTAGGAATAAAAACAAGTAAAAAAACACACAGGCGCGATTGTTACCGGGCTTATCATTTTAAAGTAATTAGTAATTTAACGCCAATGGTTCACAATTTTTATGATTTCAAAAACATGTGTTGGGAAGCGTGGCACGCAAAACTCGAACACACGTAGTGAGTTCTGTACCTATGAACATTCTGTCGGGATTCCCTTAGTTGTGCCGCACCTTCAGTGGTCATCTGTCACCTATGCGTTACAAATACTTTGACATTAATAAATATGCGGTAATAAATTTCCTTTTTTTGGGAGGCATCTGTGTCACTCAATAAACAAGGGATATTGCAACGTTTTCAAACTTTTTGACATAGTATTAACAACACTTGTATCGTTCTAAAATCCACGACATCCAACCCAATACATGGAGTCTTCCATGTCGCCTGATGTCAAAAACGATGGTAATTTGAACTGATCTACAATGTATTTCAATAGTGCCACTGTAACAATATACCAAAACAGCATCTTAGGTCCGTACTAGTTGATATTCACACGTCTTAGTGTATGGATAATGGGGGATGTCTGAAAATTTTAAAATCGCCTGATATTTTTTCTGGTGATAGGAATAAGCATTTCTATTTACAGAAAAAAGTTACAGATTTTTTGGTGGCACCATACATTTTATAAAAATAAAAACGTGTTGCTCGACTGCGCGTACGACCCACTTCGGCAGTTATGAGATTTGTCTTAGTCTTTAAAAAAATTCCATTTTGAATCTGTGCTGGCCACAGACACTGACAGTTGATTGTCAGCTTGACATTTTTCTCGGAGAATTCATAACCATATCTGGTGAACTATTTATTACTGTTTTCGACTCATTTTCTCTCCCTGGCCTCTGATTTTGCCTCCTTCTACGACTACCTTCGCTCTCGAACCCCGGACCGTGATTTTACTGGCTTAAAACGACGACCTTTGATTTTAAACCCTGGACCTGATTCTACTTGCATTAACGAAGACGTGTGCTTGCCCTGCTTGCTGCCGACGGCCTTTGCGTTGAACCCCGGACCTGATTACAATTTTTAAGCCCATTGAATTGGGAAAACGTGGATAGGTACTAGCGATTTTGTAAGAGCTAGTTCATCTAATTTGCCAAAATGTGGAACAGCGACAAACACAATGCCTGTGAAGAAGAAATTGATGAAAGATGCAGAGATATTTTGGACAGAGAATGTGTATCCCATTAATTTTGAAAAGTGCAACTACATGTTATTAGAGTGTAATAAACATAAATTTGTCTTGATCTATATTAACATTATTACTCATTTTAGCACCCATAAGTACGTTTTCACATTATTCGATCTAATACCAGATGTTGGACCGATATCCCATACATTACAGGCGTCGTCTTGGATTTTTTCCATTGAAATCCTTCCGACATCCGATATTGGGTCGGGTAATGTGAAAACAGGCTAACTCCTAGTAGTGATTCATAAGCGCACCTGCCTACAGATGAGAACTAGAGAAGGACCTGTGCCCTAAACAAATAACTTTAGATTGTTGGTTTATTGTCTGCTTTAAGTAGTTAGTGCTCAAAAAGGAAATGAGTTTGCGGTGTGACGCCTACTGCTTTTCACATCACCCATTCAGAAAGGGTACTTTTCGGCCCTGTTAGGAGGGAATTAAGTGACACTTTTCTGTTCAATAACTTTGTCTGGCCTGTATAAAATATTAACGCCACGGAAAGTGTTTGCACATAAGTAATAATCAGTAATCAGTAATTCTTTATTGCTATCATAGGTACATAAGTTGGTACATTTTAGTAGGTATAGCACAGCTATGAACCCTGTAAGGGCACTGCAAATATAGTTCTTAATAACTAAAAATCTTAATACTTACAATCTTATAAATCTTAATACCTATATAATATTGCTATGAGAACATTTTTATGTTGTAACATATTTTAATATTATGTATAAAAAAATTGTGTTGATTAAGTGCATAATATTTTTACAACAGACCTGGGGCCTATTGCATAACAATTTACAACTCATATTACAAGCGGTAGTCCCCCTCCAATTCATTTTATAAGAAAGAGAGTTCCGCTTGTAATACAAGTTGTAAATTGTTATGCAATAGGCCCCTGATTAGTATTTTGCTTATATGATATGAAAAAAAAAGTGTCAAATGGTAGCAATAGTAGATTGTGCAACAAGGGAGAAAAATGAGATATATATCTTGAGTGTAGCAAGGTATTCTTAAATTTAATCCTGAGCGTAGTGAGGGATTCAAGTGTTAAGACACAAGGTGGAATTAAATTTGCTACACATATTAACATCAACTTTTAGGAAATTTATATATAATGATATGTTATATGAACATAAAAAATGGTATGTTATGTAACCATGTAAAAAAAATGTGTCCTTGAAGGGAAAAGTATCACTTTGGTCCCTAATAGCAAAGAGGAAAAGTGCCTCTTTGCACCCTCCTCGCAGTGCAGGGAAGAAAATAACCCTTTCTTTTCGAATCCCAGTCACTACACTCAGTATTCAATTACATATAGAATACTTCACTTTGTTCACAATTCAATTTATATCCTCGCTATAAATATGCAATTTTGCTCCCTCGTAACACAATCTACTATAGTGCTGTTAATCATGCTTTAACAGTATGGAGGGCCATAGAAGAATATGGAAAGCCATAGCCGACTGAATTTGATAGTAACTTGACAGTAACTCGACACACATGACACACACAAGTAAAATAAAACAACACAATAAAATAAATCAATTATATTTTATTATAGGACATTGCAAATTATAAAAAAAAATGTATTTTACCATATTTTTCCTATTGGTCTATCCAAAAAATACACATTTTATAAAATGCCACCGTGTCAGATATTTAAGGCTTTCTTTTTTATGATATTATTGCCAGCGTGTAACTGCATTTTAAGGTTGGTAAACAAGACACGGTATCTTACACTCAGGTGGTCTTCACAGCAAAATCGCACTCTGGTTGGGCAGTTCCTGCCAACCTATTGACACCAACTTTCCTTCAGCTCCTTTCTTAATATGAACAATTTTAAATCTGGGTTTTTCTGGTTGGTTTTAGAACAAGTTGGTATAAAGCATGTTTTGGGATCCTTATATCGTGTTTATGTACTTGCATTCATTATAACAAATAGTGTCCGGAACTTAAAAGCGATGATCGTCCTTATATCAAGCAAAATCAGAAGTCAGGGAGGCAAAACGGATCGTAAACAGTTCAGCAGGATCAGGTCCAGTGTTTAAAAGCAAACGTCTTCGTTAATGCAAGCAGAATCAGGTCCAGAGGTTAATATCAAAGGTCGTCGTTTTAAGCCAGTAAAATCAACGTCCGGGGTTCGAGAGCGAAGGTAGTCGTAGAAGGAGGCAAAATCAGAGGCCAGGGAGAGAAAATGAGTCGAAAACAGTAATAAATAGTTCACCAGATATGGTTATGAATTCTCCGAGAAAAATGTCAAGCTGACAAACTGTCAGTGTCTATGGCCAGCACAGATTCAAAATGGAATTTTTTTAAAGACTAAGACAAATCTCATAACTGCCGAAGTGGGTCGTACGCGCAGTCGAGCAACACGTTTTTATTTTTATAAAATGTATGGTGCTTCCAAAAAATCTGTAACTTTTTTCTGTAAATAGAAATGCTTATTCCTATCACCAGAAAAAATATCAGGCGATTTTAAAATTTTCAGACATCCCCCATTCCGGCGACGATAACACATCACATGACCAATCGAAAACCCTACGATATAAGATCTACTAGTGGTGAATCACCCGCTGGATCCTAAGCACTAGCGGTTCAGCATCGTGGTGCTCATCATGGGCCGTGTGGTGGAAGGTCCACCAGGAAAACACGAAACCAAAGAGAGTCTCCACCAGCTCAAACTCATTCACACCATTTATGAATCTTGAAGAATCCTATCTCAACGGTATAAGAGTTTAGTTACTCACCCGCTGGATCCTCAGCTGAAGATCTCGCACTAGCGGTTCAGCATCGTGATGGACATCATGAGCCGTGTGGTGGAAGGTCCACCAGGAGAACACGAAACCAAGGAGGGTTTCCACCAGCTCGAACTTCTCTCGCTCGCGGACGGCTTGCAGTTGGAACACGTACTCCAGGGAGGCTTGGCAGAAGTCACGCTCTGCCATGTCCATCGCTGCGTCAGCCTGAAAGTACATACATACATACATTAATGCCTGTATTGCCGAAAGGGGTAGGGCACATGAGGCTGCTCAAGTGTCAATGCCACTCTTAGCAATAAACTGGTTATAGATTGGGCTGGACCATACCACTGGCCCCACACCATAATTGACACAAATTCCACAGTCAACTTCTATGACACACGGGAGGCAAGACCTGATGAAACTCTTGGCCCGTCACCAGGTCACCTCACTACCCGGATACCTAACAGTAAACTATAAAATATCTGGACTGGCCGAATTATCATTGGTCATTGACCCTGGCGGATGATTTTTTGAAGAAATCTGTGAAATCTAGAAAGATGAAATCAAGAGACAATAATAACCAAAACCAAAAGGCAAGTTCGGGTGATCTAGGTAAATATGTCTAATCTTCCGCAATGACTTCCTGTCTACATTTTATACATTTACAGAAAATATATCTTCAAACTTTATCATAGCTGCCTAACCAAATAGTACTTCTTCAAATCTAAGTATGATGAGGTAACGTTTATGTAGAATTTATCTTTACAATTTCTCTTGCCTTACTAAACAAACTTCAAATCTATGATAACGATCTGTTATCTAAAGGTAATGACATGTTTAAGAATACATTAACTGATAGCAGAGGCTATATTTTCTGAACATCATGAATCAATTCAGACTACATACGGACAATAAAATTGTGTAACCAATGTGACTAACAATTATGAATTATCACTATCAGCAATGCAATGCAGCTATCGGATGACACATCGTTGGAATTAGACACTCGTCACATGGAGCGTAAGCGTAAGAAACGCGTGAGCGTAGTGTAAGAGATGCGTAAGCGTAACCGTAGCGTAAGAAAAGCGTAAAATTAGAGTTTCTTAGTGATACACTGATTCAAACTTTCACGATTTTTACACATATTTGGTCCTGACCACCCACTTGAACAGTTTGTCCACTAGGTCGACAAGGTGACATTCCTAGTGCACAAACTGTTCAAGTGGGTGGTCAGGACCAAGTGCGGGTAATTCGAAAAACTCGTACAGCTAGAAGATGTTGATGTCAACTTCAGCCAGTCTGCTCCGAGACCACGGGGACAATGCCGTCCTTGAAACGTCGGAGGTTAGTGTTTAAAACATAGTAAATACGCGATTAAGTCCCGTTTGCAATTTCTTAGTGATGCCGTCACATGGTGGCCATCTTCATGCAAAATGTAGCGGCCGTCTCTGTACAAAGTATGGAAACGGCCGTTATATGACGGCACGGCTATCCTAGTAAAGCTCTGGTTTGCGTAGATTCGGATTAGCGTAGAGATCGGAGCGCTGGGAGTTATGTAAGTGTAAATCATACAGTTTTATAAATGAATACGCCTGTCGTAATGACGACAGGAATCACATACGCTACGCTACAACGACGTTTCGTGTGTGCTCTTTGTTGCGCTCTCGAGGGACGCGCGTGTTACGCTACTTTTACGCGACTCTTACGCTAACGCTCCGTGTGGTGAGGGCCTTATAACATCTGTTTATTTATATGACCGATATGGCCTGCAGTGAAAGCCAGCCAACAAATGCATCTCTATTTATTTCCATTATCGTTTATTGGTGTTTATTGTTATTAGTGCCCGCGAAGCGAGAAATAGAAACGTCTAGTCGGATATTATTAGACGTAAATGTTTGTGGCATTGAAAATATATGAAATAACAATCGTCAATAAAATTATGGACAGTATCTGAATACGCTTTTATGCTCATAATATTAGAACCGTATTCAGATGTTTGTTTTCGTCGGTGTGTATTAGATAAAATTGAAAGCAATTGCAAGGTTGAGCAAAGATGCATTGATTTGATTGTATGAGATGTAAGTACACAATGTAAGAAAACCACGTAGTTCCGCCCCATATGTCACATACCATTTTTACATGTCTCTGTTTAGCCCGATGGTTGACTGGTAGAGAATGCCATTAGGCATTAAGTCCGCCATTTGTACATTTTTGTTTTATTTGTGCAATAAAGTATAAATAAATAAATATGTTTTGTTTTTCGGTCGATAAATGCAGAAAATTAACTATACCTATTATTAGATTGCGATTCTTCGTATGTTATCCTCCCAAAGAGTTAACTCTATCAGAAAATTTATTTTTAAATCACAGACCTGTAGACCATTATTTTTTACGTCCAGACCATTTTTTTTTTGTCAGCCTATTGAATAAGGCTTAAATACTCTTTGAGTCCTATGGCGTATGTAGGGTAGGGTTTTTTTAAAGACAGCAATACGCAGACTTTAGAAATGAGCATTAGCAATACAACAGTTGTGCTGTTCTCGAGAACGTTCTCATTTTACTATGGAGAATATTCTCTTGAGAGAACATTTCCCATACAAACTGGAGAACGTTCTCGGGAATGGCACAACTCTCTGCAATACGCATACCACCACGGCGCAGGGAAGGGCATGATGTGGTAACCACCCAATAACCAGGTTGATGAGATAAAACCCGTGGTTTATCCTAATCCACTAAAGCCCGTTTGTCACCGTCTCCTTGCTATTACTAGGGGAAGTGCATTACGCATACCATACCACCCAGGCGCGGAGACGGGCCTGGGATGGTTATGTGGGACTCCCTAGGCTGATGAGACCTGGTTTACCCACTAAACCCCCTCTGTCGCCGTCGCCTTGCTGTACGGCGAGGTCCCAGGCACTCCGAAGTACTCGTCCGCAACCTCGCCAGCAAGCGTCCAAACTTGGACCCGACTCTTGGGGGAAACCTATATACGCCCCTAACTCAAGTTTATCTTTAGGTCATAAAAGTTATATGATTTATAACCCGGTGTTACGGGTGTACCATACCTCTTGGAAGACATTGTCCTGTTTCTTGGTGGAGAGCGACAGCGTCCGCTCCTGGCTCTGACAGAACTTGGCGGTTTTCTTGTCGAACTTCTTCTTGCCCTCCTGAAACAGACACACGGAGCTTATTAAAAACTCATATTTCCATGCTTATCGGGTGCCGTAGCCGAATGGCATTTCTGCGACGCGAAACGAAAACGAAACGCCGCGAAAGGTAGTCTGGCTCTGTCGCGCCAACACGCAAGAGCGAAAGAGATAGATATCTTACGAGCGTTTCGTTTCGTGAGCGTTTGTGCCATTCTGCTACGTACCCTACTACGTTTATTATACTTATTTTCATGGAGAACTGTTTTGCGTATAAATTTCAAATGTAATAGTTATAATAGCTGCCTTGAAAATATTTGAACCGGTCAAAGCCATGCCGTTCAATATTAGACCACTTTAGACGTCGTCGATTTAAAACTACACAAGGAACGTGTGAACGAAAAAGGACAAACTACATTATGTGGACACACATACAAAATCCAAAATAAAACATTTAGTCGCAACATCGCTAACAGGATATAGGTCTAAAATTCTAAATTATCCTCCAATCGCAATAGCGGAAATGCAAGCGGCGACCTTGATACACGCGCAACAGATACCTATCATATTTCTGCCACCGCCGAGGCGCCGACACTGTCTGGCCAACAATAAACCATCGGCGGACCGTATGTTCTTGTATTAAGTAAGGTACACAGTCGAGCAAATAACCGTCGCCATATATTCATGTAGGTAATGCAGCACAGTCAGCAATCCATACTAATATTATAAACTAGCTTTTGCTTGCGGCTCCGCTCGCGTTAGAAGGAGACAGAAAGTAGCCTATGTCACTCTCCATCCCTTCAACTATCTCCGCCTAAAAAATCACGTCGATTCGTCGCTCCGTTTTGCCGTGAAAGACGGACAAACAAACAGACACACACACTTTCCCATTTATAATATTAGTATGGATGGGAAAGTGTGTGTGTCTGTCTGTCTGTGTTCGTTTTTCACAGCAAAACGGAGCGACGAATTGACGTGATTTTTAACCCCCGACGCAAAACCGACGTTGTGTTAAATATTTTGACGTGTCTGTCTGTTTGAGTCCACAATGTCGGGGGTTCATTCAAATTTTAATTTCTTGGGTTAATTAAGTGGAGATAGTTGAAGGGATGGAGAGTGACATAGGGTACTTTTTTGTATCTTTCTAACCCCCCCTAAAATTGGTGGCGGTAGTTTGTATTCATAATCTTTGTTGCTGAGTGTACAACTGTACATGTACTTGTACACTGTCTGACGGACATATCGTCACTACTTTTAAAAAAACTTGTATCTTTGTCTGTCAATGAAAAGAAAATTGTAGTAAGTATGTATGGAATGCATATAGACTTACTGCGTTTTAACTTTGAGGAACAGCGTGAGATACGAGATTTTTTAAAAGTAGTGACGATATTTAACTGCCGGTGGGCCTTGTGCACTGGATTTTAAGGGTTATAACTGGTCAGTTGTCAGTATACGTGACAATTACGAGAGTGGCTTCCGGTGTCGTGACGACCTTGAGGTAGCTAATGCAATTAATGGACTCGACATACTACTTTCTGACGAGAATCATATACTCCATTAAATTCAACACGTAGCTAGGTTCATTATCAGGAACCACCCTATAAATTAATTGTATTTGATCTAAAGAACCTTCCCTTAAAGTTAACGGAATTCAATAAAAACAGGGTGTATACTACAGGTACCTATACACATACATACAGAAAGTCAGGCCAGGATAAGTTGCTAAACGATTTTGACAGTCCCGCCTCTGTAAGCAAGGATATTATTTATTACTGCTAGGACTTAGGACGTAAACGAAATAATTCCATCGAATTTTGACGGCGAAAATACCACCGGCGAAGCTGACATATTCATTGCCACCATGCCTCAAACTGACTCTAATCTCACAGCTGTAGTCCCAAAAGGAGTAACCGGAGTAAGCAGAACATGAAACTACTGAAATTTCAGTGCCACTCTTAGTAATTAAGAGGCTCAAAAAAAACGAATTTATGATTACAGCGAAATGTTGCTTAGACCATAGCCCTCACCACAATTAAAGCCTCCGCCACACATAAAGCGTTTTGATAGCGTAGCGTCAGCGGAGCGAAATGCGCGCATTCCGCTCGCAATCCGCGCTCGTTAGGTCCCGCCGGCGTTCGCTAGCGTTCGTCCGGCTTTTAAAGCTCGGCCACACATGCGCGTTTTGAGAGCGTAGGCGGAGCGTTAGCGGAGCGCAATGATAGCGGTGCGCCGGACGAACGCTGGCGTTGCGCCCAGCGGACGCCGACGGGAACTAACGAGCGGGGATTGCGAGCGGAATACGCGCGGATTGCGAGCGGAACGCCAGCGTTCCTCCGGCGCACCGCTATCATTGCGCTCCGCTAACGCTACGATATCAAAACGCTTTATGTGTGGCGGAGGCTTAAGTAATTAAGCCCATATCAAGCTGTCGACTTCTACAACTGGAGGAAAAGGGGTGGTGAAATTCTTAGCCCGTCAGCCCGTCACCACATGGCATATACTTTACGAGCTTGTAATACGGTCGAAGAGCCTCGAATGTCAATATAGCTAGCTGGTAGCTATTGAAATACTCATTTAACGACACGCTACTGCGTGTTTTGTAAATATCAAACGTATAGGTTTATTTTTTATTGAATTGCACGTTCAACGTACCTAAGCACGCCAGGTAAGGTAAGTATTAAAAAGCATGATTTTCTATTGACAAAAAAAAAGATCAGAAAATAATACAGGAATACAGTGCCACCGTCTATTTAAACCGTATTGCATGTAACAACTATTTTGACACTTCAATGAGAACAGTTAAATGTTGCCATGATAAAATAAAATAAGTAGTTCCATTTCTACTCTTTTCTGCTAAGCTGTAACAGCAGAATTCAAATGAAGAAAGAATTAAAAAAAAACTAATCTAATAATAATAAATTAGTTATTTTAAAATACCTAATCTAATCATAATAAATTAGTTAGCTTCTTACTCATTGAACAAATGTATCGGAATTCGGAATGAATACTCGTAATGCTGCGAAACAATTCTCATTATGGTATGATGAGCCCCATGGCCATTGCAAGTTTTTGATCAAAATAATGGAACTGTTGTTAGTTGCTAGGTACCGTAAACTTGGGTTACTTTGATTCTTGGGGTTACATTGATAAAAACTTCGTTATATTTTTAAATGCAAAACTCCACACTTCCGAACGCAGCTGTCTAATTTTTTATTTTAAGTTCGGCAATATGGATAGTTACTCTCAATTGCTATGGCGCAGTGAACAAGTATGTTGGTGGACAGTGCGGATCACATGTCAAAATATAAGTATAGTTTGTTGCTATTTTTCATGTTCAAATAACTTCTAAACTAACGTAGTGGGTATTAAAGTAAAAGGTTTACAGTGAATATTAGCTTGCCAGAAATGTGTTTAGCTATACCATTGTATTGACTTTTGTGTCATAAAGGCAAACTAGGCATTTATTACTTATGATTTACTCTGTGGGGTCACTTTGATCACTTGCATGGGGTAACATTGACCATACTTACACATAGTTCATTATTGTGTGATGATTATGATGTCATGGTACTTGTTGAGGCTGATCGTTTGATCTCTTTTTGTGATAAACATTGAGACAATCTCAAATATGGTAATTTTTATTTTTGATAACCAAAGTAACCCCAAAATAGCATTAAACAGTTGTAATTTTTGAAGTTTGATTTTTTAGTTGACATTATATACTTCTGAAAGGGATTACATTCGATTTCCTTTCAAAATACATATATAATATAAGACATATATAACATAAGTAACCCCAATGACATTTTAAGTTTGGTTACATCGTTTAATTATTTTTTCTCCGTACATTATTTTGTTTACTTTTCTAGATTTTTTAGCAGCAAAAGACTAAAAAAAGTTGATGTTTTTTTTTACCATTAAATGTAGAAGTTAGAGAAGTTTAAACTTCAAAATTGATCAATGTAACCCCAGTTTACGGTACTTCTCGTACGCAGAGATTTTGTCATGTTTTCTAAACGCAATTAACACAAACAACAGTTGCCGACTGTGCTGAAATAATATGCCTAACGATGTTACACTTCACTGCATGTGCATATTGTGCACCAGTCACCGGCATAAGTGATGATTTCTGTACCTTGTCGTTTTTAATCGTTTGACAATTTCGTATGACATTTCAAACACGACGTTAAAGTGAAAAGGTACAAAAATCATCACTTATTTTTGCCGGGGACTGTGCATGAATGCATCACTTCATTCATAACCAAGTAGCTCAAACACCGATGGAGTATATATGTCACATGTGGTGTGGATAACGGATGTTGTCTCTAAACAACTCCTTCAACAAAAAACCTATAACTCTCAAGAGATATGCGCCGTCAGTTTTCTTTTTTCTGACTACAGATCGAGTTAAGTATCAACGCATGAAGAATCATATTGCAGGAAGAACCCTTAATATTTAATTAGATAAAAACGTTTTAACACATTAACGGCCCGTAAATGTGTGTGTCCTTGTGTTTCTTAACAATCTACTTTATGGTTTTAAAATACACGATGACGCTTATAATTTGGCTACTGCTAAAAAGACATTTGGTTTTGCCGTAAGTAAAAAGAGTAAAGTATGAAGTTGTAGGTTCATTGTGTGATAGACAGTTGCCTTAGCCCGTCACCACACAATCGAGTGGCGTAATCTAAACAGTTGAAAACTCATATGGTAGTCTCAGTTGTCCTTCCGGTGCTCACGTGTCCTAATCACTGCGGAATGCGCGCGCACGCCTCGGGCGGACGCAGATGCGCTTTTGTCAGCGCTTGCGCACGTCATACAAACAAGAACGACACGAACTGGACCTTATGTCCTTTTGTTATAAAAAAAAGCCTTAAAGCACAAAAATGGCCGACGGGCCGAACTAGGTAATATGCAGACAAACGTCGATACGAACTCTATATTATCCCAAAGTTTCATCCTTGAGAAAATGAGGAAGGTCTGGCGGTTAGTCCATCATTCACGGCGGCTGCCGTTCATGTTAATACCTAACGCCTACTGAAAAAGCTAGTCCTTTTCCTGTATTTACACTTTGAAAAGTCTGCTTTTGAAGACCCTTGACGTTGAACGTTTATTTAATAAGTGCTAATTTAAACCTTAGTGATTGTAAAGAGATAAAGAAGATTATTACAGTTTTAAATCTTTGTACAGTCAATTTGTATACCTACATACACACATAAACTCAGGCCTGTATTCCCAAAATGAGTCGGCAGAGCACATGTAACTGCTCATGTTTTAACGCCACTCCAATTAAGGTGCGTTTATTTTTATTTTTACACATTTTCGTCACCGTCCATTACATAACATTTAGACGATAAAAAGACCGTCAGATCCGTGACTAGCCACAGCGAAAGTGTGACTATATAGTTAGTCATTAGCTTACTATAGTATGTGTTAGACGTTATAGTAGTTATTACCTTGCGCTCCATATCGCACACGCAACATATTTGTCGTCAATTAGAAACACATTAACATGCGCAACGTATCTCACGTGACCGAACATAATTATATGCCCTTTTAAATCAACTTATTGTAGGTAATCAATAAGGCAATATTTCCATAATAGTTTATATTTCCAATATTTCCATATACAGGGTGCCCGGTAATTAATGGACAACCTTTTAACCACCAAGAGGGCACCTTATACTGGTCCAGAAAATCGACTTTATGGTTTAGTAAAAGTCGCCTGGTTTTCGAGATTTTCACACTTTTTGAAATTTTAATACTACCAAAAATTTTTAATAGTGTGAAAATCATCTATTCTGACGCAATCGGGGCCGGCCTCGGCGTGCTGCTGGGTGAATGTCTCCGGCAAAGTGTAACAAATGTGTGTTTGCGTGGTGCCTCCGTCGAATCGGTCGTGCGCCGCCTGGCGAGGGACAAGTTTGACAGTGGCACCACTCTGATTATACCAGGGATGTAACGGAAGTGGTTTAACGGAACCGGAAGCGGAAGCGGAAGTTTTGAATTTAGTTTAACGGAAGCAGAAGCGGAACCGGAACCAGAAGCGGAAGTTATAGATGTTAAAAACGAAGTGAAAAAATACCACATAGGTATAACATAAACCAAAACTACTTAAATTACCTAGAACTTTTAGGTGTTTACTGTTCAGCCTGTAATTATCAGTTTGTAATCAGCCTTTAGGCCCACTTAGGTTTTAAAAACGAAAAGAAAAGTTACTTGATATTTTATCTTAAGTATTCATTACAATCCAAAAATTTAAATCACTTTGAACTTTAAGATGTTAAGTTGTTTAGGTAATCACTAAAAATCACACAAGAATCCTTTTAAACCTTTATTATGCCGTAAAAGGTTTTAGAAACGAAAAGAAAACTTACTCGTAGGTAGTATAATACAATCCAAAACTAACCAGTAAAAATTATAATATGTGTAATTGTTAGCACACATTAAATTTTTTAATTAAATGGAGTGATTATAAAAGAAGTAAACTGTATTTAAAAAACAAAAGCTTAGCAGCTTTATCTCCCGGCAGTTTGCTTCTAAGGGGATCGTAGATAAGCCCTGCACCACTGAATAGTTGTTCACTCGCTACTAACTAGGTGGACAGGACAAATATTGGCGCGCAATGGAATGAAGCGATTGATGTTTAGTATCGCAGCACGTGGCAAGCGGAGAGATGAGCGAATGACAGGTATAGACCTGTTGGTCTTTGATGTACGCCGCTCATGTCCCACCGTCGCGCTAGGTTCCGACATCCGCTATAACTTCCGTTTGAAAAATAACAGAACCGGAACAGAAGCGGATGTGTAAAACAAAACGGAAGTTCCGCAGAAACGGAAGCAGAAGCAGAGCTCCGTTACATCCCTGGATTATACACCTCGGCGATAGTGTGGGTGTGAAGAGATCTCACGTGGGATCCCTCATACGCACGCTGTCCGACATTGAGCGACATGGAATTTATAAAATTATTTTATGCTCTTTTCCGTATTCCGACTCTGTTTCCCATGAGCACAACGTTAGAGTGTCGGAGTTAAATTCCATGTTGTACAATGCGACTTGTTACGAAAGCGCTTACCATTTTATTGATCTGAACATTATGTATAAAAGAAATAATTACCGTTTTAGACTAAGAGATAATTATTTGAATGTACCACGGAATTGTAAAGTGACGACAGCAAAATTACTAGCTTACAACGTAGAACCGGGGTTTTTTGACATTTCGGCCAGTGGCAACGGTGCCGGCCGCGCGGCGAGCGCCGGCGCGTGCGCAGCCTCCCCGCGGGCCGCCCACAGCATTTAAACTGACGGCTGAGACAGCGGAGAGGCCCCGTGAGCTTAGGTTAGTTCACCAAAACCTACAGGGCTTCTCCAGCAAAGAGTTAGAGGTGGTTCTTTTCTTAGAATCACAAGATATTGATGTCATGTGCGTTACGGAGCACTGGCTCAAAGAAAATGAATTATTAGTATTTAATATCTGTAATTATGACATAATTAGCTCGTTCAGTAGAAAGTCCGCCATTCACGGGGGATCATTGATTATAGTAAAAAATAAATTTAAATGTAAAGAAAGAAATGACATAGTTAAACTTTCTACTGAGCGAACTATAGAAATATCATGTATAGAATTGGAGGATCACATTATAATGTGCGTCTACAGACCACCTTCGGCGGATTTTAGCGTTTTTGAGTCTGTGATGGAAGATGCGTTGAGACGAGTGTTTGTTAGCAGTAAGAAGATAATAATTTGTGGGGACTTTAATGTTAATATACTAGATCCCACGCATGGACACACAGTTAGATTCTTAAATCTTTTTCAGTCTTTTGACTTGTTTCCGCTTTTCCACGAGCCCACAAGAATTACAGCCAGTACGGCGACTTGTTTGGATAATATATTCTGTAATTGTGAAGTTGAAAAGAAAGATGTCTTTAGTTGTTTCAGCTCTGATCACTGTGGTCAGAAAGCTTATTTCCAAGTCAACATTGTAAAACAACAGCAAGCGATTACGTATAGGCCTATCACTGCTAGCCGAATGGATAAGTTTAGAGAATCTATTATATCGCAGGTACCTACTTTGACAGGTATAAGCAAGCAAGATCCTGATACATTATACGGGGAACTGTCGAGTGTCATCCACGACGTCCACAAGAATATTTTTAAGACGAAGACTGTACAGCAAGGCCAATTGAAGTCAAAGTTTAGTGACTGGGCCACCGTCGGTATCCACAGAAGCAGGAAGAGATTGTATGACCTGTATGAAATGAGGAATTTTAACCATGATGAAAATTTTACTGAATATGTAAGGAGGTATTCAAAAGTGTTTAAGAAAGTTTGCGCCGCGGCTAAGTCTGCATTCTTAAGCAAGAAGGTCAGGTCGGCAGACAATAAAATAAAAGCTACCTGGAATATGATAAACGCTGAAACCGGGAAGACGAAACCCCGTGATGGCCATTACACACTAAAAGTTCAAGACCAAGTATTGTCTGCAGACGACGATGTTGCTGGCGCCTTTCAACACTTTTTCACCAACATAGCCACTGATACTACACGGAATTTAAACTCTTCTGTAGTTAAGGCAGGTCTCTACTTGGACAATTACAATGTTAAGAAATGCAGCATGGAATTATATTTCCAATTTACTGACCCCGAAGAGATTATTAAAACTTTCAAGTCCTTAAAGTTAAAAACAGTGAGGACATTTGGGGGATATCTGTGAAAGTCGTGTATTCAATTATTGACGTCGTGGCACCTTATCTAGCCGATGTGTTTAACGCTTGTGTTAGGGAATGTGTGTTTCCCAATCTGATGAAGTATAGTAAGGTTATTCCTCTGTTTAAATCAGGCAGCAAGGATGACCTTGGAAATTTTAGACCAATTTCCATACTTCCCGTTCTCAGCAAAGTGTTTGAGAAAATTATATTGAACCAGTTGCTTCGACATTTTAACACGAATGGATTACTTCAGCATCAGCAATTTGGTTTTACACGAGGTCGTTCGACGACAGATGCTGCCTCTGTGCTAATCAAGCACATATACGATGCCTGGGAACTCTCGTTAGATGCTATCGGTATTTTCTGCGATCTCTCCAAAGCTTTCGATTGTGTGGAGCACGACACACTACTACACAAGCTGAAGCACTACGGTCTATCCTCTAAAGCTTTACAGCTTGTTGAATCTTACTTAAACGAAAGAACCCAGAAAGTGGTTGTAAATGGTACTGAATCTAACGGTACAACTGTAAAGCTTGGAGTACCACAGGGTTCTATTCTGGGACCTTTTCTTTTCCTTGTGTATATAAATGATTTGCCATGTCTTGTAAAGAACAAATGTGAGATAGTCTTATTTGCTGATGATACTTCACTAATTTTCAAAGTTGATAGACAACTAAGTGACTATAGCCATGTGAATGAAACTTTGAAGGAGGTACTAGAATGGTTTACAGCAAATAACTTGCTCCTTAATGCCAAGAAGACGAAATGTGTTAAATTCTCTTTACCCAATGTAAGGAAGACAGATACTACCATCACGCTGAATGGCGAAAACCTGGACCTTGTCGAGAATACGCTCTTTCTTGGTCTTACTTTAGATTGCAATCTGCAATGGGGTCCTCATATATCTGCCCTAGCAAAAAGGTTGAGCTCTGCCGCGTATGCCGTAAGGAGAATTAGGCAATTAACTGATGTGGAGACAGCTCGCCTAGTTTATTTCAGTTACTTTCATAGTGTTATGTCTTACGGCATATTGGCCTGGGGAAAAGCAGCAGATATTCAAACCATCTTCGTTCTCCAGAAACGGGCAATACGATCTATCTACAACATGGCGTCACGTGACTCACTGAAGGAACGCTTTAAGGAGATAGACATCCTTACAGTAGCTTCACAATACATACTAGATGTGATAATGTATACTCATAAGAATATAGAGTCCTTTAAGAAACTGTCAGATATTCATAGTTATAATACACGGAACAAACATAAGCTAGCGGTTTCCAAGTTTCGTCTACAGAAAGTGAAGAAATCGTTCCTGGGAAACTGTGTAACATTTTATAATAAGGTACCCTTAGAGGCATGGGATCTGCCCTTTACTTCATTCAAGAAGTACATAAAAAGTGCACTTCTCAAAAAGGGGTACTACAAAATTGATGATTACCTGGGAGATACTACACCATGGCCGACTATCCAGGCTCAAAATCTGTCATAGTTTTGCTAGCAGTGTCCCGGGGAGACATTGTGTCATGCTTAAGGCGCTGTTGCTACTGGCTGTTTAAATTATTGATCCTTATTATTGTATAATTATAATTTGGTATATATATATATATTGACTTGTTGAGTACATACTAGTTATGTATTCTGTAGAATTAGTTGGAGATTGCTAGCTTAACAGTCTCTTGACGTGAAATTTGTATTTCATACGCATTTTTTTTTCTATTTCTAGTTCTTTTGACACTTGGAGAACCTTTACACCTCCAAATTTTTATTTTTTATTATATCCCATTAATTATAATTGACTGTGGGGACCTTTTACATCTCCCAAGATCTTGTTTTCAATTAAGTCAATTTAAACTATGTAACATACAAGCACGGAATGTTGTGTCTTACATCTAGGTATACCGTATTCACTTATTATTGGAATATTTAATACAGCCCGGACAGCTTGAACATGTCATGCTCGCTAAAAAGTCTTTGCTTACGGTGACGTCGTTGATCGGGTCGCCACCTTCCCGAATGAAGGTTGAGGGAGGCGATGGCTGAGATGCGCGCCATATTCGTGAACGGGTGCTGTTTGTGAAGACCGGTCTGTTTCAGCTAATAGGGGCTATGCTATTCTATGTAACATTAATTTTGAATGAGATTACGTTGAGGCACTCTGTTCGGTCCTTGTTTGTTTATTTTTCTTTCTGACTCTTGGAGACCATATACATCTCCAAGGAAAAAAGTAGATTAAGTATACATATATTTTTTTCTTTCCTTTGCTTAAGACAACAAGAGTCTTTTACAACTCTAAAGTTATTTTAGTTATTCGGTTTTTTTCTTCATGTATAATTTTTTTAGATGTACTTTGACACTTAGAGACTCTATACATCTCTAACATCTCTTATTAATAATCATAATAGCTTTGTACTTTGTATAATTTCTTGTGTTAATATTTTTTTTATGAATACTTTTGCTTATTAAATTGTATCTTGTTTTTTTTTTAATGCATGTTAAATATAAGATGTAATGTTTTGAAAAGAAGTGGCCCGCCGAGTTTCTTGCCGGTCCCATAGTGGATACCCTCCTCCAACTGAGGGGGGACTGAAATCTTCTCGGGGCTGAGGCGTAGGGTTAGAGCCGGCGTAGTTTTATTTGACGTTCATAAGCGCATTGTAATATGCCTACTTGGAAAATAAATATTTCATTTCATTTCATTTCATTTCATTTCATTTCATTTCATTTCATTTCTTGGTGGTTAAAAGGTTGTCCATTAATTACCGGGCACCCGGTATAAATAAATAAGTTAGCTTTTGCCTACGACTTACCTCGCGTTAAAATCGAAAATTGCAGAATGCTCCGTACAAACTGACTTTATGGAAGTGGGACTTAGAAAGAGACATAATGAGTATAATCACTCTCCATCCGTTCAACTATCTCTACTCAAATAATCACGTCAATTCGTCGCTCCGTTTTGCTGTGAAAGACGGACAAACAGACACACGCACTTTCCTGTTCAGTAACATTATACATTAAAAGTATGGATGGATGAAATCGATCTTATGGATGAGCGACAACATGGTGCCTTTGATTGAAAACGTCACATAGGTATTTGCCATTATTTTTTTATTTGCCTGCGCGATAGGATCGCAACGATAAAATATTGACGTGATGGCACGTCGCATGTCGCATATCGTACGCCATAGCGGGAATGTGGTGAGCACGACATAGGAGGTCTGGCCTTAAAATCGCCATCAATAGATATTGTCAACAATGTAAACAAACCATTCTTTAAAATATCAATATTCTAGCACAATTTTATTATTTTAAAGGTTGAGGATCGTAATATGATATGGATTGATTTAAACACATGGATTTAACCAGTATCTGCTGAGTTAGAATGGAAATTAAAGACATTTTGACTACAGGGTTTGTTTACATTGTTCACAAATTCTATTGACGGCGACTTTAGTAATACATAAGGTCTTAGGATTCATGTACCAACTAGTTGGCTACAGCATAACCTGCATGACCTTCCTTTTCCACAGATAAGATTCAAATTTTAGCAAGTGTCTAATGGCCGCTATTACTATACTGCTATTTCTTCTTCTACTTAGCGTTACCCCGACTTTACCCGGGTCCGGTTTTCTACTTCGTTTCCTCCGCTACGCGGGCCTGGGTTGGTATTACGTAGACAACTCCGACGACAACTTCTTTGTAAGCGTATCGTAGCTCCTATCGCTCTTCTGTAGGTGGCGCGACAGAGCCAGGCTGCGTTTCAATCGCCACGTAACGCCCCAGCCACGACATTGGTCTAAGCGCGACAGCGGTGAGCGGCAGCCATACGTGCGAATGAAAAGTCCCATCGCTGTGTCTCGCTCCAATGTATGGCCGCCGCTCACCGCTGTCGCGCTTAGACCAATGTCGTGGCTGAGCCGTAAGAGTCAACGATTGACGATTCTGTTAGGACGGCCGCTCGTCTGGCTTAGGGTCGGTGGTCGGTGGCGCCAAAACATCCGATACCGAATTTAGCATTCACATTATTTTTTGTATGAGAATTTTCATAGACTTCCGCTGCGTACATGAAGTTGATGAGTCTGCTAACTTCTTCTTCCTTGCTCCTTCTTCCCACTTTAAATGGGGTCGGCTCTCCTAATTACTGTGCGCCACATTAGTCTTAAGGAGCTTTAAATCTTTGGCCATGCTGGTCCACCATGTTGACGGAGGGCGTCCTCTGCCCCTCTTGTTGTCCGGCAGGTCGAGAGCTCTTTTGACGACATACTCATCCCTACGCATCTGCTAACTTAATTATATATTAGGGAGAAGATTTAGGGCTCACCTTGACAGCGCCGATGTGCTCCTTGCGGAACCTCTCGAGCGGCGCGATGATCTGCTCATGCGCACGTCCCAGCTGCAACAAACAAACATACACAGTTAGTGACAAACAAACATACAACGTAAAGTTAGAGACAAACAAAAAGGCATATTTACAACCTGTCAGGTCTTAGAAGTGATCCTGTCTGCTAAGCCGATGGTTCTGATTGTCCTGTTCTGAATGCGAATCCAGGTAAGAGCATTTAACTTTGTAATTAACATAGAATTTATTTTGTTCCTGAGTCATGGTTGATTTATATTAATTCATCTATTATGAGCATGTGTATTATTGCTCATAACACAAACTTTGCTTAGTTTGGGGTTAGGACGATCTGTGTTAATTTCCCCCAAAATATCGACTGCGAGTCGTCGGCTGAATGAGTTGTCGAAGGACATTGACATTGATATTTTTAATTGTAAAGTTTCGAATGTGAGGCAATTATTGGTTAAGCGGTGTTCTTTGTGAGTGATTATTATTATAATTATTTCTTTTCCTTTTTAATTGAATACTTATGTTGACTGTTATTGCATTCATCTTACTTAACTTTCTGTTTTGTTTTCTCTTTCTTTATATTCCACTTTTGTGAGCATGTGTGTGCGTTGGTATAAGTGCTAGCATTAGTTTAATTAATATTACTTTGTATCTATCTGTGAGATCCTGTAATTGGCTTTCTGAATCATATCTTGTTGTATACTGCTAGTTTTATAGCTGTTGGTTCTCCATAACATAAATAAATAAATATTTTTTGCCAAAATCATCTAAAGTCGGTAGTGTGCCCACTGCCCACAGCACCGGACAACATAGATATTATGAATTTCAAATTAACATTGAGACTTTCAAGCAAAGTTTACAGTGCCCTATCAAAAACTACAGAGAAAACAGTATAGTGAGCGTTTGTATGGAGAAATGACCCTTCCAGTTGCATCTTAACTGTGTGTTTACACAACGTTGTATAATAAGAAAGGATCACCGACAAGCCATTACCTCGCCGACCTCGTAATCTGGCTAAATGAATGCGATTGAATAATTGGGCGGGTATAGAGGGCCGGGCCCGCAGGTGGGCAGCAGGTAGCGTAGGCCATTGGCAGTAAGTTCTTTCAAGACGTTGGTCCGATACAGTACTCAATAGTTTATTGTCCATATTTGTTATGAATCGAGCAACCCATGTTCAGGAAGAGAAAGGTTCAAGTGTTTTATTTTTCACGTGTATGATTAACAGACATCACACGACCGTCACGTCAACGACCACTGCGACAGAATCTCGCTGATGCGAGAGATACTATAGACTAATCTTCACTCACTCACTTACCACTTAGTCACTCACTCACTCTCACTTAGTCAAAACAGAGAAACAAGGATAAGGACAGAGAAACAAGGGGTGTGTGTGTGACGTTTGAAAGAGAAACATTGCGTCAAATCGTTACCTGAATTTTATTCGTTTAAGCTGGATAAATTGTTCGAAGACTGGAAGAATTAGCACAAAAACAAAGGCAGCACCACTCATCGTAAGAAACATAAAACATTGGCACCTAGGTGAGCTGATTTTCCTAGTTATTTCACAAAAACTGAATCAATAAAATAACTGTACTTTTGTAAACACACGCACACATAGACAACATTTAAATAAACAGTCGAAATTCTTGAAAAAATATCAAAAATAACAGGTAAACAGCTGAGAGAATGACCTGACTCATGACTGACGTTGTCATTGTTGTCAACTTGTCACAAGTGTCACTGTCACTGACGTCTGTCAAACTGAAGGATTGCGTTTAGAAATCAGTTGCGTTCAGAAACTGCACTTTGATTTTTTTTTAATCAAACAACTTCTTCACAAACAACTTAGTGAACGGAAAAATACAGAAATGGCGGATAAAATGATAAAATGCGCGAGCGCGAAATGCAAATCGTCAAGAAACACAAAGCAAGTCCTTGTATGTAAAACATGTAAAAATACTTACCACATCGATTGCATAAATGTAACTTTTACTCGGTTTCGATTAATGAACAAGGAAAACAAAAAGAACTGGGTTTGTAAGCGATGTGTTTCTAAGCAAATTAAAACTTCGGAAAATCAACAAATTTCATTGGACGAAAGTAGTACTCCGACACATAATAAAACACCAGAAACATCAACTTTGACAGATAGCTACCTTTCGGAAACAAGTATTTTATTAGAGTCAGAGGACAAAAACACAAAACCTAATCAAGATATTCAGAGTAATATACACAGTTCCATAGATCAGCAATCGCCAGTAAATAATCAGAATAATGCGTATTCCAATGATACACCAAAAAAGACCTCGAAGGAAGGTTCTCCTACTACTGATGAAAAGATAGAGCCAGAATTGACGAAGCCAGGTCCTAGTCCTAGTCAAGGCCAGAATAAAATGGAAAACTTTGCTTTTTCTCCAAAATCACCGCCTTGCAATCAAAACATAACGCATCGGAGGAGAATAAAAATCAATGTGCCGACTAATAATTCATTTACTTCTTTACTAACGGAAATGGAGGAGTCCCCAGAAGAGGAGTCCTCAGATGACGAAAGCCATGATTTGACACATTCATCAATTGAAAGCACTTCTAAAGATGTACTCAATAGAAGTTGCCCAGCGCTAATGGACAAAGGTGTCTTTGATATTGAATATCTCCAAGAGAAACTATCCACTCTACAAGAAAAATATGATTCAGCCGAAAATGAAATCGAAGTCTTACTGTTAGAAAACAATACATTAAAAAAGAAATTACAAGAATACGAAAGGAAAATAAAACAGCTAACTTCCATCTGCACGTCCACGGAGTCTACTCCAGCTACCAAGTTTGGGAGCACTAAGAAGACTACATCCAAAAAAATAAAAAAACGAAACCTCGATTTTTCATTCGGTGCCGACACTCAGCTACCCATATCGCCCCAGACTACCGATCGCAACCCCATGAAGAAACCTGCGAATACAACTTCTCCGAAAATCTCTGCAACAGATGTGCCAGCGCCAGCGACATCGAATACCAAATCGTCAAATGTAACTGAAACTTGCCTTATCAGCAACAACAGTAGGAGTATGTTGAACATCACTCGCCGGACGCTCAAAACGGACAACATTTGCCACTACCTTATTCCAGGCGGTGGAGTTCGCCAGCTCTTCGCGAATTTACATGGGAAACTCAAAGGTTTTACTTACCAAAACTACTGCATAATTTATATCGGTGAAGATGATTTTAACGCGACACCTGATTTTTATAGCTTGATTAACTTTATAAAAGAGGAAGTACAGTCTGTGCAGAACACTAATGTCATCATATGCTTACCTACTTTTAAGTCGAGTCGCAAAGCAACGCTATTTAATTCAAGGGTGCAACATTTTAACAATCTCTTATACATGGACAATCTGTTACATGAATATGCATATATATTAGATTCAAACAAAAATTTAGACCATAATATGTTTTCAAAAGAGTCTGGTAACGTAAATGCACGTGGACTCACTACAATAGTTCAGGATGTATGCAGCCTCATGAAAATAATACAAAGTTATTCAGTGCTTCCTGATAGCAAGTACAGTTCTTATCAAGTAGCACCATCTAACAATACTCACGATCACTTTTTTCGAGAACTTGGAAAACTTTACCATAATGCACCAAAATATTCAAGGAGTTTTAAATAAGTTAGATTTTATAGAAATAACGCTAGATAGATTAATGCAAAGTAATAAACGTAACATAAATGTAATATGCTTAAGCGAAACATTTCTTCAAAGAGGGACTGAAGAAAATCTAAAACTTAAAAATTACAAGCTAGCCTCGTCTTTTACCCGTCATAAACAGAAAAGAGGTGGGTCATCTATATTAGTAGCTAAAGATATATGTTTTAAAGAACTCCAAGTATGCAAAGACCTGAGTGTGCCCAGCACCTTTGAATGCTCAGGTATTGAGATAGTTGATCACAAGCTCATAGTTGTAAATATTTATCGTGTACCCAAATACGTTTACGTGAAAAAATTTCTATTTCATGTCGAGGCACTACTATATCACTTGAACAAAAAATATAAGAATCATAAAGTTATTCTAAGCGGAGACTGGAATCTCAATATTTTAAAAAAGGACAAAAATGTCCGGGAATTGCAAAACCTCCTCAGAAACTATAATATTGAAACGCACATAAATCAGCCTACGCGAGGTGAATCTTGCTTAGATCAAATTGCTAGTAACATAAAGAAAGTTGACTCCTTTACTCTTCCATTGGCACTCTCAGATCACGAAACAGCTCAGTTTATTTCATTCGGCGTAAAAAAGGTGTATGCGAAAACAGTACGATACTTTAAGAAAAGGGATTATAGTCAAGATAATGTGCGGAAATTTGTAGACTGTATGGAAGCTCTCTCCTTCTCGGAAGTTTTCAATAAGTATGACACCAATGATGCCTTTAACGAATTTTACGATATGCTTTGTATGTTCAATGAATTATGTTTCCCCTTTGTAAGAGTTAGAGTAAAAAATACACGGTCAAATAATCGATGGCTTACGAAAGGATTACGACGTGCTTGTGCCAATAAAAAAAGGCTATATCTTAGGTACATACAAGAAAAATCTAACAAGTTGGCAAATAAATCTGAGTATAATCAATATACAAAAGTATTGAGAAGATGCATCAATAAATCTCAGCAGCTATATAATAAGAGACGTATAACGTCAGCCAAATGTAAATCAAAAGCGATCTGGCAAATTATAAACGAAAGCCCATCTTCTCGTATAAATAATATAGATTGTATAGAAAAAGATCGAATAAAGTATTTTAATCAAGTTGACATAGCAAATCACTTCAATAATTTTTTCATTAATAATCCAATAAACAATCGTGACATTGACTATTGCCAATTAAATATAAATTATCCAAAGACAATATTTCTAAATCCATTAAGCTTCGATGATACATATAAAATTATTTTATCTTTAAATGCAAGCAATGCAACTGGTATTGATGGTGTTAATACTAAAGTAATTAAGTTGTGTGCTAAACAAATTGTAAGACCACTAACACACATAATAAATTTGTCGTTTCTAGAAGGCTGTTTTCCCGAGAGATTAAAAATATCTATTGTTAAACCTGTTTTCAAAAAAGGTGACAAAGAGTGCTTAAATAACTACAGACCTATCTCTCTCATTCCCATACTATCGAAAGTTTTTGAAAAAGCAATGCACATACGGCTAACGTCATTTCTAAACGTAAACGAGATTTTAAATAAAAACCAATACGGATTTCGAAAGGGCAGCTCGACAACCTTGGCATGTTTCAATCTGATGAAACTGGTAACTGAATCGTTAAACGAAAAGGTCCCAGTAGCAGCTATCTTTTTAGACTTAAGTAAGGCATTTGACTATGTAAACCACTCTATATTGCTGCGTAAGTTACAGTGTTACGGTGTCAGAGGAAACGCGCACAGCTGGTTAAGAAGCTACTTAACGGATAGGCAACAGTGCACTGAATTAAATAACATTGATCCCAAAAACAATGAGCAAAGTGTGATACGCTCAGAGCTTACATATAACCGAAATGGTGTACCACAAGGAAGTATACTTGGCCCACTACTCTTTTTATTATATGTAAATGATTTACCTGATCATGTCGGACATAGATGCATAATGTTTGCTGATGACACTACTTTGATAATTAGAGCAAATGACATTTTAAAATTTAATGATGACATAAATGATGCTCTTCTTAATGTGATTAATTGGTTAAATAATAATAAATTGAAAATTAATGTAAATAAGACCCAGGTAATGCAATTTAAGACCCCAAAAAGTATCAGTATAAATTTAAATATACAACACGGCATTGAACATGTGGATGAAGTAGATAGGACAAAGTTCCTTGGTGTCACTATTGACCAATCCTGTAACTGGAAAATTCACGTTTCGGATATTTGTGCGAAACTCCAAAAATATGTATATGCTCTGCGAAGACTCAGTACTAGTTGTTCAAAAGAAATAGCTTTGACAGCTTATCATGGGTACGTGTCTTCCATTTTGAGTTACGGATTGATAATCTGGGGCAACTCCGTAGATATGAAGCAAGCTTTTTAGTTCAAAAGAAGTGTCTAAGAGCAATATGCAATACCCACTACTTGGAACCGTGCAGACCTTTGTTCCAATCAACAAGAGTCCTGCCATTACCATGCATGTACATCAGGGAGTTGGCACTATTTGTTCATCAACATCCAAATATGTTTCCGACTCACGCTCAGGTTTTCCCAAGGTCAACACGGTATAGATCTCGGTTACACTTACCCCTTGCTACGACTCAAATATATAGGCAGAACGCGTACTGTATGGGGATACAAGTCTATAATAAGTTACCAAGTGGCTTCAAAACCTGTTCACCTAAACATTTTAAGAAATTATTGACAGATTGGCTATTAAATAAATGTTTTTACTCCATAAATGAGTTCTTCAATACTGACGAAAATGATAATGAGGAATAATTTAAAAAATTGTATGCTAGCTTTAGTCAAGAATAATTTATCCAGCCAAAATTATGTAATTAATTATTGTTTTAATGTAAGTATTGTCTATCTATTGTATGTTTATGTAGTTCAAATTTAATTGCACGAAATAATTGATTATTTTTGTAATTTTTGCATGCTCAGTTGTGAGTAGAGTACACTGTACCACTGATTGTATGTTACCATCTATGCACCCACTGTATTCTGGCAAATAAATACTTTGTATCTTGTATCTTGTATCTTGATATACATATATTTATCACAATATTGGCGGAATGTAACAAAAAAAAAACATTTGAGCCATCTGAGGCCTACCACTCCTACCAGATATGTGCGAATTTTCCACGCCTTCCCTGAATGCTTAAACGCGTTAGACCGTTTTCACATTATCCGATCCGACATCGGATGTCGGAAGGATTTCAATAGAAAAATCCAACATGGCGCCTATAATGTATGGGATATCGGTCCGACATCCGATATCGGATCGGATAATGTGAAAACGCACTTAGGGTGGTAAGGAATATAGCGACATCTACCTGTAACAATTGATCTTAAACAGGCACCGGAGTCCCAATTTACATTGAGAGTTGAATTAGACTGATTGTCAAAAAAATTATGTTACAGGCACCTGTAAAATAAACAGGTACCTAGCCCTTAGCAGTTAGCGCCCTCTGTAACGCGTTATCAATTATTATATTATTATATTATTTGATACACTAGCAGCTGATAGCTGATGCGTGTATATCACTGCACTTGTTGTTCTATAGTTTTTATTTTATTTTATTATATTTTAGAAACATACAGTCGTTTACAAACAGTACTTATACAATATTGTTAAAGTATATAGACCTAGAGTTTCATTAATTTGTTACATAAAATCACAGTCTGTTTTTTTTTATAATAGTAATAGTTAATGTTTATATTTTAGTTTTAAATGTTTATCAAGTCTGTTTTTGAAACTGTTCACTGAGGGAGCACTTATCACTCAATTGTATTGTATTCCATGATCTTTGTAGAACAATGCGTTATATAACAACAACGCCAGCTGGGTAAACTTCTAGCCTTCATTGACGTTTCATTATCATTAACGGGCATGAGTGAACAACACGGTAACATACATGACATGATTACACATTTACATTGTGAACGACCATTCACAGAGAAAAATGTACGTTCGGTCAAGTATAAGGTTACCAGGCCATCTGCATTGTCGGTAGTAAAAATTTAGAAAACCCTAATATTTTTCTTTTTAGAACTAGACGGTTGAACAATAAACTATAAAGAAGTATCTATCTGAAGGTACTGGCGGGTAATATCCACTAATCAAATATTCACACCATACTTAAACTGAAACTTGAGTGTCATAATTATGGCCAGTAGACACTCTATGACTCTACTTAGTAATGTAGAAAAAAACTCGAGTGGTTGAAAGTACCTGCAAGTGACATTTCCCTCCTGTTCCTTAAATTACTAATAAGTATCGTAAATACAGATTTAAAAAAACCGGCCAAGAGCGTGTCGGGCCACGCTCAGTGTAGGGTTCCGTAGTTTTCCGTATTTTTCTCAAAAACTACTGAACCTATATTGATTTAAACTAACACGATCTTCACTCATATTATTAAATTAAAACGGCACTTAATCGCGTAAAACTTACGTTTTATATTTAACCCGACGTTTCGGACATGACATTACGTCCGTGGTCACGGGTAGACTGGCTGGGAGTTGTATCAACATCTTCTAGCTGTACGAGTTTTTCGAACTACCCGCACTTGATTGTCATCAGTCACTTTTACGCTAGGGTTGCCACTCTGCCTACATACAACACTCACGACATCCGATGGTATGAGACGGGAAGTTTTCTCACGTTTACACTTGCTAATCACTGGATTCCACGAAGATGAAATCCCTTGCCCTTCATTTTGATTGAAATTACGATGTTTCCTGATTTCAATCGCTTCACGTACTTTCCTGCTATAGTAAAGACGTTCAGTTGAAAGGACTTTGGGATTATGCAGTTCAATCCAGTGGTTCGGTCCTGACTCTAGCAAATGCTCGGCAACCGCAGACTTATTTATTTGTCGTTTTTTGACCGCCGCGATATCCCAGCCAGTCTACCCGTGACCACGGACGTAATGTCATGTCCGAAACGTCGGGTTAAATATAAAACGTAAGTTTTACGCGATTAAGTCCCGTTTTAATTTAATAACTACTGAACCTATCAAGTTCAAAACAATTTTCCTAGAAAGTCTTTATAAAGTTCTAATTTTCTGATTTTTTTCATATTTTTTAAACATATGGTTCAAAAGTTAGAGGGGGGGGGGACGCACTTTTTTTTCCTTTAGGAGCGATTATTTCCGAAAATATTAATATTATCAAAAAACGATCTTAGTAAACTCTTATTCATTTTTAAATACCTATCCAACAATATATCACACGTTAGGGTTGGAATGAAAAAAAATATCAGCCCCCACTTTACATGTAGGGGGGGTACCCTAATAAAACATTTTTATTAGTAAGGCGGCGGAATTGAAAAAAGTCGTCTAGTTTTGAAGTTGATGTGACTGGAGAGTATACTGCTGACAAGTGGTATCGTTGTGATCGGTAGACTTTACTGAGTACGAAATAATGACTTGTCACTTTCTCAGACTGTGGGGGGGTTAACTATGACGTCACAAAGATCGCGGTCCCGGGTTTCAATTTTTTGCCAATTTGTCTAGAACCCCTTATCCAATTTTGAAAAATGAGGTGTCGATTGAAAGCGTATAACATGCTGATTAAGATTTATTATATGTGAAGAGTATAGTTTTGTTAGTTATTTTTTAATTAATAATAATGCAAAAAATACTTTTTTTACTCTCTTTTTTGATTTTTGTGACTCAAAAAGGCAATGAAAACGGCCACTTAGCTAAAAAATATGTTATATAAATCATTTAACTACATTATTAAGCTATCTATGTTGCTTTTTAAATTTCTACGATCGGATAATAAATAAGCAAACTACAACCACATACCTGTAGGCGGGGAGTACCGCTTGACACGCGTTCCCATACATTCGGCGTCTACCAAATTACACCTCGCGCAAAATTCGTTTCAAGCAGATATACCTCTAATCTTATTCATCGTAACCTATCAATATTGGTATCATTTGAAAGTACAATTAAAGTACTTTAAGAAACAATGTCAATCATTTTCATAAAATCAATAATCGCCAGTCTGTGGTGGTTACAAAGGAAAAAAGTGGGTATGCAATTTGACTGGTTTCCTAGGTTTGATACCCTAGACGAGTTTAAAAGGGAGGTAAAGGTGACATATGGGTTGTTCTCTGGCCTAAAAGCTATACAGAGGGTCAGGGGAGAAAAAAACTAGGGTTTAAGTTTAGTTTTAAGTTATTTTTTCTTTTATTTGTTGATTTTATTGTGTTTAATTTTTTTGTAATTTTATCAAGGATACACATTGGTTTCTTTTGCTGAAAATTCCCTTTTTTATGAGAAATGTTATGAATTTCATGGCATTTTCCGATAGAGACTAAAATTAACTTTCAAATAAGGCCACATAGTCATACTGATACATAGTCATACCCTTAATATTATATAAGTAAAAGTATGACTATGTGGCCTACTGATACATAGTCATACCCTTAATATTATATAAGTAAAAGTATGACTATGTGGCCTTATTTGAAAGTTAATTTTAGTCTCTATCGGAAAAAGCCATAAAATTCATAACATTTCTCATAAAAAAGGCAACTTTTAGCAAAAGAAACCAACGTGTATCCTTGATAAAATTACAAAAAAATTTAACACAATAAAATCAACAAATAAAGGAAAAATAACTTAAAACTAAACTTAAACCCTAGTTTTTTCTCCCTGACCCTCTGTGTAGCTTTTAGGCCAGAGAAAACCCATATGTCACCTTTACCTCCCCTTTTAAACTCGTCTAGGGTATCAAACCTAGGAAACCAGTCAAATTGCATACCCACTTTTTTCCTTTGTAACCACCACAGACTGGCGATTATTGATTTAAAAAAATGATTGACATTGTTTTTTAAAGTACTTTAATTGTGCTTTCAAATGATATCAATATTGATAGGTTACGATGAATAAGATTAGAGGTATATCTGCTTGAAACGAATTTTGCGCGAGGTGTAATTTGGTAGACGCCGAATGTATGGGAACGCGTGTCAAGCGGTACTCCCCGCCTACAGGTATGTGGTTGTAGTTTGCTCATTTATTATCCGATCGTAGAAATTCAAAAAGCAACAGATAGCTTAATAATGTAGTTAAATGATTTATATAACATATTTTTTAGCTAAGTGGCCGTTTTCATTGCCTTTTTGAGTCACAAAAAATCAAAAAAGAGAGTAAAAAAAACGTATTTTTTGCATTATTGTTAATTAAAAAATAACTAACAAAACTATACTTTTCACATATAATAAATCTTAATCAGCATGTTATACGCTTTCAATCGACACCTCATTTTTCAAAATTGGATAAGGGGTTCTAGACAAATTGGCAAAAAATTTAAACCCGGGACCGCGATCTTTGTGACGTCATAGTTAACCCCCCCACAGTCTGAGAAAGTGACAAGTCATTATTTCGTACTCAGTAAAGTGTACCGAGCACAACGATACCACTTGTCAGCAGTATACTCTCCAGTCACATCAACTTTTCCCGAGACCCTCTCGCCGCTCTACTAATACATATTGGTACCAAATTTCAGCTTTCTAGTGCTAACGGTTACTGAGATTATCCGCGGACGGACGGACGGACGGACGGACGGACGGACGGACGGACGGACGGACGGACGGACGGACAGACAGACAGACAGACATGGCGAAACTATAAGGGTTCCTAGTTGACTACGGAACCCTAAAAAAGGGGCTGATGCAATAAAATTTAGTATGGAGATAGTTGGAAACAAAAATCCCAACAATAAATGAATGAAGTCATGGTTGGTTAGACAAATAATGTTAATTGTGTGGGTATGACAAATCTATTAAAGGAAAACCACAAATCAATGGAAGTAGATCAGTCTTGGTAATACATTCAAACTAGTATTCAAGGTAAAATGTAGGTAGATATGCTGGTACGAAGGTAACGTAAACAAATAATCAGTATAAACACTAGAGGCAAGGCGAGGCTATGTTTATGGCTATGTATATCGTACGAGGTTTTTGGTGGGCAGACTTTATATATCACAGCTCTAGCAAAGAGTACAATCGTGAAGAAAGAAACGCTACTGGCTTGCACCTTTAAGAGCGATAGAGAAATATGTATGATACAATACTGAGCATCAACGACAGTCAATTATTCGCCTCTCTGCTATCGGGAGAGATTTTTTTTAAATTATAAATAGGCTTTCTCTTGGTTCACAGACTAGCCAAAGGCAAAGTCGTGACCTACGGTAGAGTGAGCTCGCCCAGAAGATGGCTGTTCACTCTTGATTTGAATTATAGGCTCCTTTGGCCATTTGACCAGACGAGATCTTGACAGCCTTGAGAAGGCGTTGATCATGGGATGGGACCAATGGAGGACCATCGTTGCTTGGAATACCCACGCGCTGGTTCAGAAATATCAAGGTCACACGCGTTGGGCTTCAGCGATCTTTTAGAAAGGCAAAAGATCGGCCTGTGGAGGGCACTGCAACGAACAGCCACATATGGTAGTCACGAGTGTCACGACCCTCAGTCATGTGGTTTCGACGAAGAAGAAGCGTTCACACTTAAAAAAATATTGTCATTGTTTTGTTCTCTTTATTTTAATGTACAATACATTTTGGAAATATTATTTTTAAATTGTGTACTTTTTTGCATCTTGTTATTTCTACTTTACATTACAAACAATGTGTGTGTCCTTTCCTTGTTTTCACTCGCAATGGCCACGACGGAAGATTAGCGTTGGCCCTCCCGGGCTAACACCATGCTGAGTCGGGACCATTTCATGTATGTACCTATATTTTTGTGTTAAGTGTAAATCGACGAATAAATACGAATAAATGATTTCTATTTCTATTAGCCCGAGTGGGGACGGGTTAAGAATTTCACCACCCCCTTTCTCCCCGTGGGTGTCGTAGTCGTAGAAGGCGACTGTGGGATATGGGTTAAATTGTGGCGTAGACGAGAGGCTGGCAACCTGTCACTGCAATGTCACAATTTCGTTTTCTTTCAACCCCTTATTTGCCAAGAGTGGCACTGAAACTTGAGTAGTTTCATGTGCTCTGCCTACCCCTTTCATGGGACACAGGCGTGATTGTATGATTGTATGTATGTATGTATTTCTATTAGAAAAAGAAAATCAACGAAAGTACTCTTGGCTACAGGACCAGATCTAACTGCCATCGGCCTTCGGTTCCAAAACAGATGGAAGTAGCCAAAGTTTTGCAGCACGTACGACCTACTTACTGGGCAGCTGTTTACGCTATCATTCTAAACGCTCTCAGACTATCCAGTATAAACCTAGACTCTTATTTAAGAACGTTGTCATGAATCTAAGGGCCAACTTGCACTGGGCAATTCAAAATTGAGTAGATAGATTGCAAATGGTCAGCTTTCCGCACTATCAGTAAACAAGTGGACGGGTAGGTAAATAACAGCTGCAATATTAACCATACGTGCCAAATAGTTTCCTAATATACTGTAGCTGATCCATGGCTGATATGACCGGGTTTAGTCGTGATGTTGGACCGACATGAACAGACAGACTATATAGAGTTGTACGTTTCGAAATAACGTCCGTCTGAGATCTAGTCTAGATCTAGTCGAGAGTATGATGCAAGTTATGTTTGTTGGTAAATAATAAAAGAGCGTTTTAGACCAACAAAACTCAGAAATTCTCGGCAACCTTAGGAAATCTTGCTTTCTGTCTTCTGTCTCGAGTTTACATCTGATAATGTTCTGTCCAACTACAGCTAGCTACATACATTGCAACTTAATTTATACTAATATTATAAATGGGAAAGTGTGTGTGTCTGTTTGTTTGTCCGTCTTTCACGGCAAAACGGAGCGACGAATTGACGCTACGCGTTATCACACCATTGATAGTTGTTAAATAATAATTGAAATGAATATGTTTGTTGCTACGACTAGCGGTGAGATGTAACTATGTGTTGAAACTTGTTATGCTACGCATTGTCAACTGGCCACTACACAATACAGTCGGCTGTGACAGCACAAGCATAACGCATGCGTCAGAGGCGGCGCCGGCGATGATAGCGACGCGTTATCATACCATTGATAGTTGTTAAACAATAATTGAAATGAATCTGTGACCTGTTTGTTGCTACGACTAGTAGTGAGATGTAACTATGTGTTGAAACTTGTTATGCTACGCATTGTCAACTGGCCACTACACAATACAGATGGCCGTGACAGCACAAGCATAACGCATGCGTCAGCGGCGGCGCCGGCGGCGATAGCTGTGCGTTATCACACCACTAGTATCCAACGCCAAACAATATTAGTTAGTAAACAATATTTTAAATTAGTCTAAACTTGTTTGTGGTCACGATTTGTAGTGAGGCGCGTTACTATAATGTTATGCTACGCATTGTCAACTGGCCACTACACAATACAGATGGCCGTGACAGCACAAGTATAACGCATGCGTCAGCGGCGGCGCCGGCGGCGATAGCTGTGCGTTATCACACCACTAGTATCCAACGCCAAACAATATTAGTTAGTAAACAATATTTCAAATTAGTCTAAACTTGTTTGTGGTCACGATTTTTAGTGAGGCGCGTTACTATAATGTTATGCTACGCATTGTCAACTGGCCACTACACAATACAGATGGCCGTGACAGCACAAGCATAACGCATGCGTCAGCGGCGGCGCCGGCGGCGATAGCTGTGCGTTATCACACCACTAGTATCCAACGCCAAATAATATTAGTTAGTAAACAATATTTTAAATTAGTCTAAACTTGTTTGTGGTCACGGTTTGTAGTGAGTCGCGTTACTTTAATGTTATTATGCTACGCATTGTCAACTGGGCACTACACAATACAGATGGCCGTGACAGCACAAGCATAACGCATGCGTCAGCGGCGGCGCCGGCGGCGATAGCTGTGCGTTATCACACCACTAGTATCCAACGCCAAATAATATTAGTTAGTAAACAATATTTTAAATTAGTCTAAACTTGTTTGTGGTCACGGTTTGTAGTGAGTCGCGTTACTTTAATGTTATTATGCTACGCATTGTCAACTGGGCACTACACAATACAGATGGCCGTGACAGCACAAGCAGAACGCATGCGTCAGCGGCGGCGCCGGCGGCGATAGCTGTGCGTTATCACACCACTAGTATCCAACGCCAAATAATATTAGTTAGTAAACAATATTTTAAATTAGTCTAAACTTGTTTGTGGTCACGGTTTGTAGTGAGTCGCGTTACTTTAATGTTATTATGCTACGCATTGTCAACTGGGCACTACACAATACAGATGGCCGTGACAGCACAAGCAGAACGCATGCGTCATATGCGGCGCCGGCGGCGATAGCTGTGCGTTATCACACCACTAGTATCCAACGCCAAATAATATTAGTTAGTAAACAATATTTTAAATTAGTCTAAACTTGTTTGTGGTCACGGTTTGTAGTGAGTCGCGTTACTTTAATGTTATTATGCTACGCATTGTCAACTGGCCACTACACAATACAGATGGCCATGACAGCACAAGCAGAACGCATGCGTCAGCGGCGGCGCCGGCGGCGATAGCGGTGCGTTATCAGATGTCACCACTATTAGCATAGCGTCCAACGCTGCACTATGAGTTTTAATTTAACCCCCGACGCAAAAACGACTGGTGCTATAAGTTTGACGTGTCTGTCTTTCTGTGTGTGTATCTGTCTGAGGCATCGTAGCTCCCGAACGGATTGCACAGATTTAGATTTAGTTTTTTTTTTGTTTGAAAGCTGAAGATTTTTCTTAATACACAAGTTGAAATTTTGGTATTTTTTTTTACTGTTTTCGAATGTATTTTCACATAAAAAGTAAATGATATTAATAAAACTAGCACTTCAAATGAATTTTGACGTTTTTTTCTAAAAGCCTCATTTTTGAAAGCTTTTATTTCGTACTTCTTGGACATCTATCAATGAGGATAGTGAGACTAATTCTCCATAAGGCATCAACATCGTTAATTAAAAAAAGCCTTTTATACTTAGTTGGGAGTGTTGTAGGTAAGCCGTGTTTCAGGAAAATAGTGATGTAGGGTTTTTTTTTTTAATTTTGTGGTTAGGTTATTCTACCTCGACCACTCAACGACTGATGCCTGACGAACGTCACTTTAGATACAGTTATTTTAAATTGTAAAAAACCTGAAAAAGGCTTTGAACATAAATTGTTCGTTTTGAAGATAAATAAATAATCATCCAAATACATAAACGTAAATTCACACCGTTATGCCGATGTTTTGCTGACTGTGCGTTTCTATAATCATAATCAATTATACACAAACTTATGTTAGTCGTTGCGCAACGCAATTAACTCATCATGTTATTAAGCAATTTTGTTTTTTATCCTTAATTGTATGTTAAAAAAGTAAAATTGATAATTAATTGTATGTTGAGCTATTGTATTTTTGAAATGTAGAATTAATAAGTAACAAGCTTCCCCAGTGGAGATATTCTTAAATAGATACACCTTACTCTAATACTCATCACAGCAATTCTGAGAAGCCCAAATTAATTAAGTTTCGATTGTTTATTACAGACTTCCGAGAACCACTGTTGCCAACGTCTCTATTAAGCCAGCTAGATGGTAAACATCAAAGTTACTTTAAGTTATCTTTGAGTTTACAAACGTGCAGTCAACCAATTGGAACCCTAGGTCACTAAGTCACTATACAGCCATGTCAAAATGATAAGCAGTAAGAGATTTCTTACAATCTGATTTATAACGTTACTATGACATAGTTCTACAGTAGCCTAGGTTTCAATTGGTTACACTGTACCAGTGCCTCTTAGCAATGAAGGGGTTGAAAGTAAACGAAATTGTGATATTACAGTGACATATTGCTAGACTAACTCGCCCAGAGGGGGCACTGAAACTTAGCCACTTTCATCTGCCCTTTTTAGTATAAAGACTTGAATTTATATTACGAACATAGGTACAAACAATTAGAACCCTAGGCCATTGTAGAACTATGTCATAGTGACGTTATAAATCAGATTGTAAGAAACCTCTTCTGCTTGTCATTTTGACATGGTTGTAGAGTGGCCTAGGGTTCCAAATGGTTGACTGTAAGTACAAACGCGTTCGATGGAAGCCATTATTGTCAAACTGGTGTAAACTTGGCAGACGTTCAGATGTATGTACTCTTTGAGTGATCACTGGTCAAACTAAACGTAAGTACAAATAACTTTAGCCATAAACTAAAATAAATGTTATATACAAAGAAAAAAATTACCAAGGCCTCCAAGTGTCCAAAGCTGGATTTGAACGTCCTCCGTTATAGCCACGGATGCCTGAACCACCCGGCCAGTCGGTCACGGTGGCAAGGGTCGAAATTTTGAAGTATATGGCGAAATTACCGAAAGGCTTGTGGCGCCTCCTGCCATCTCTGAGGTAGAACAGAAGATGGTTCGACCTAACTTAATCAACTCATCAAGTTAAACCGTTCAGAAATCATATCGCCCGAACGCGTAATCCATTTAATCCATATTGTTTAACCTCAATGACCGAATAATTTGGTCACCGCAATCACTTTCGTTGGGTTACGCAACGACGCTTGACACTCTTACGCATGACGTAAGGCAGTGGATTGACCACATCCTTGTAACGGGACCGGGCATTAACAACTTCCGCGGGTATCGACCAGGTTGTTAGACTTGTTGACAAGTCGAAGGACATAGCCCGTTCGCTTTACCGTATTGAGTGTGTAACTTTAAGTTCTTATCTTCTTTGACATAAATATACAGTCCTTACAATACCTTATATAATCAGGAAAAATCCACATTAAAAAAAGTTAAGAGCAGACTTCCAAGATTTACAAAGGCTTGGTTAGTTGTTAGCTTGTATAGTATTCTCAATGTAGTGGTAAAGTGTACAGAAAGAGATCAAGAGATGCCTTACTTTCCATTTCCACAACTCTTTTCTTTCCGCATAGACTAAAGAATTATGGTTTTCTTTGTTACTTTAAATCTTAAAGCAAGCAAGTAAGTGGTGTCAAAAGTGTCGCATCTGCCATAAGTTTAATATTAAAACAGTTTACAACTAATATTACAAGCAGAAGGAATTGAAAACAGAGAGAAATGAGTACTGATTAAAACTATTATAATATTTAGCTAAAAATTGTTAAGCATTAGACTTTTTGTTCGTCGCGACATCTATTAACAAGTAGCAGTACTGATAATTTACGCTAGTTGACGCGTGATTAATGTGTGGTTGACGCTAGATGTCACTACAAATAACTTGCATTTAGTGATTTATGGAGTTACAACTTACAACCCTTTCCTAACTTATTCCTCTGGTATACTCTTGGGCGGTGTGGTGACGGGTTAAGAATTTCACCACCCCCTTTCTTCCCGTGGGAGTCGTAGAAGGCGACTATGGGATATGGGTTAAATTGTGGTGTAGGCGAGAGGCTGGCAACCTGTCACTGCAATGTCAGTTTCGTTTTCTTTCAACCCCTTATTTGCCAAGAGTGGCACTGAAGCTTTAGTAGTTTCATGTGTTCTGCCTACCCCTTTATGGGATACAGGCGTGATTGTATGTATGTATGTATGTATACTCTTGGGTCGACACATGAAGAATGGCTGACGAAAGCAGAATCGGAAAAATTTAGGAAAGTGACGAAACACGAACGTGTCGACCTCAGAGCATACCATTCCTCTATGGCCAATACTGACCGTCGTTGACCGTACCACATACCCATAGCGGGTGGTACCGGTGTCCGACATACTCGTGTCGGTGAACTCGTTAGTATTCCATGCGCCGGCGCGGGAGGAAAGTGAGAGTGGGCCCGGTTACGTTACGTTAGCGACCGGTTGATAACGCTATCATGAGTTGATTCATCTTGGAGAGGGAACCCCGACACGTTATACACGGTGCTCGTGAGCATTGCGAGAGATTTTAACCACGCATTTCTGAGGCTAAAGGAAAGATTTTTTTTTAATACACATGAGGTAATTTTGCCAAAAAAAAAATTTTTTTTACTGTTTTCGAAAATTTTCACATAAAAAGTAAATGTTATTCATAAAACTAGATCTTCAAATGAATTTTGACGTTTTTTTTTCTAAAAACCTCATGTTTGAAAGCTTTTATTTCGTACTTCTGGACATTTATCAATGAGGATAGTGAGACTAATTCTCCATAATGGCATCAACATCGTTAAAAAAGCCTTTTGTACTGAGTAACAATAAGAAAATTTTTTTTTTTCAATTGGTCATAACTCTGAAACTAGGCGAAATCTAGAAAAGTGTACTTATATGACATTTTAGTCTTAAAATGGGATCAGGAATATGCTCTTAAAGTCTCTCACAATGCTTATGAGCACCGTGTATACTACAGCTACATAACAAATAACCCTTTAACACAACTTGCCTTGTCGCGCGCGAGTCCATACATCAAGCGCGACTTCAAGTATGGACTCGCGCGCGACAAGGCAAGTTGTGCTAGAGGCGCAGGTTTGTATTTTTCCTATCGCTTAAAGGACAAAGGACCAAATCAAAATGACTATTGTAAGTACATCCATTAACGAGAAATTAAAAGAAAATGTGTATCGGGGTTATTTTGCAGCCCTTCGTTGCGTCAAATACATAATAATATTATTGTTAGTGATAGTGACAGTAGAAATTTGTTGTACCTACAGTCAGCCAAAAAAGTGTTTTACCAGTTTTCGACTTTATGTGTTTGAAATAGAGTCGAAAAGTGGTAAACCACTTTCTTGGTTGACTGTAGTAGGTACAACAAATTTCTACTCTCTGCATCTGACTGTACATATTTAAATCTAGGTTTGGCGTTTTCTCTCAACTAATGTAACATTCAAAAATATCCAAACAAACCCCTATTTTTATAAAGACGTCGCAGCCCTGCAGTAGGCCTAGTACATGATGGCCGCGGGAGTATGTCGCCGCGAGATAGACTACCCGTCCTTATGTCATTAATACAGTTAGAACAAGACGTGGCATCTATCTCGCGGCGACATACTCCCGCGGCCATCATGTGCTAGGCCTACAGCAGGCCGTCCCTATCGCACTATTTGTAAGTGCGATAGGGACGGCCTGATATTTTATCGTCTATCGCGCGACCATGCTTCCCGTGCTGGACTGAACGCTTCATTACAAATAAATCAAATAATATTTATTATCAAATTAGTCATGTTCATATTGTCATCGATTCGCACGTGCGTTACATTATAAAATGTATAAAACACGTTTATCGACAATGATTTACGAGTACCTACATACGCCCCTGGACGTATTAGGTTACTATAATGTATTGTTGATGATTTATAATGACAGGTTTCTGAGTAGAATATAATCAAAAGAGGGCCGACTGGAAAAAGTTAAACGCCTGCTAAGGCCTTTTACCCGTTATTTATGATTTAAACAAAACTGGTTATTTTTAAGTTTCTCGATTAAAATCTTGTTTTGTTAAGTCTCATCTCAAGCACATCTCGGATACTGGCGATCAAATATATGAAAGAGGCGCGTTCCTAGCACACATTCTAAGCTCGTGTAGGTGAACGCGTACCATGCTTGAACGAGTGAGATATACAGGTCGACTGTTCGCATTTTTGACAGGCGGTAACTGTGAGATAACCGAGACGGGGTGGGCAGTACTTTCAACGGGGAGCGGGAGTGATCATACTGTACGATAGTACTCTTTAATTGTACTGTGTCTCAACTTGTGTTTCGTTCGCTAGGTGCACGACTGGTGCTGCCCTCATGTTGTAGGCTATTTTCTATGTTATATCAGACCAAAAGAGCACCAGACGTGCACCTAGCAAATTCATTTGATTGAAATTCGAAATCCCTCGTATCGTATCGCTCGAGGCATACGTCACTATACCCAGCTCCCTAGTTCGAATGTTAACCGTTGCATCGGAATGCATTGTGTATGTCGCGTCCTCGTGTCAAGGCCGCGCGCAGGCACTATAAGCATTAAGCAGTCGGCATCCGTTCCATTCAATAAAACCGACCAAGAGCGTGTCGGGCCACGCTCAGTGTAGGGTTCCGTAGTTTTCCGATTTTTTCTCAAAAACTACTAAACCTATCAAGTTGAAAACAATTTTCCTAGAAAGTCTTTATAAAGTTCTACCTACTTTTGTGATTTTTTTCATACTTTTTAACATATGGTTCAAAAGTTAGAGGGGGGGGGGACACACTTTTTTTTCCTTTAGGAGCGATTATTTCCGAAAATATTAATATTATCAAAAAACGATTTTAGTAAACCCTTATTCATTTTTAAATACCTATCCAACAATATATCACACGTTCGGGTTAGAAAAAAAAAAAACAGTCCCCACTTTACATGTAGGGGGGGGTACCATTTCATCGGAAAGGGACAAACAGTAACTTTAGTGAACGTTTATGAATAAGGGGGTTAGTATTTAACTATTTAGTCGGTCGACTAATGTACACGATAAAATAAAGGCTAGTTACCGCCCGTCCACGTGATGTTTTCCTACTTCGATAACGATGTTTACACCTGCATTCTAAATTTCTAACTAAGCAATATTCTGCCCAATCGTGAACTAAGAGACCTTGCACTAAGGCACAATATTACTCTACAGTGTGGATGTGGACGATAACTGTAACCTCTTAAGACTTACTTTACTAATCATTGCTAACTCTTATTTGACTCGTTTTAATAAGGTATATAACTGGTCAATAATCTATGTCATCGATATTACGATTTAGTCAAGGTGTTAAAATATGGAGATGGGGTACGTCAAAGATATGTATACACGTTCATATACCCCCGCATTAAGGAAGTGTGGACTTATTTTTAGCACGTTGTCCGTCCATATTTATAAATAAATAAATAATAAATAATAAATAAATATTATAGGACATTCTTACACAGATTGACTGAGGCCCACGGTAAGCTCAAGAAGGCTTGTGTTGTGGGTACTCAGACAACGATATATATAATATATAAATACATAGAAAACATCCATGACTCAGGAACAAATATCTGTGCTCATCACACAAATAAATGCCCTTACCGGGATTGGAACCGGGACCGGGACCGGGGGATTTATGCCTTGACTGTACATGTTTCCTTAACGAGCGGGCGAACATGAGCACCGTAATTGCCGGTATCGGATGGCCCAATTAGTATAGTTGAGGTACTTTACTTTAACATGGCCATCGTTGTTTACCGTTGTAATGGACTTATCGATAAACGTACATTGCTGCGCACCCGTGCGGTGAAGGGTTAAGAATTTCACTGCCACCTTTCTTTCCATATAAATACCTCTGCTCTGCCACACTCTTCGAGCGGCGTGGGAAGTAGGCAGAGGCATAGTGTGGCCGCTCTACTCGTCATGCCGCTCGTCATGCCCACCGCTCCCTATTTTGTCGATTTTTTGGCGCGAATCGGCGGCAACAACAATCTAGCGCGATAATCGCGCGATTAGGCCAGTGTGTGGCCGGGGAGGGTAATATCGCGGCAGCGCGAGGGACAGAGAGGTATGTGTCGTACAAGTCGACTGTGGAATATTCCACCGTGGCCTGGCCTAGGCAATGGGCTAGCAACCCGTCGCCGCAATATCACGTTTTTCTTTCATCCACTTTCATTGCTAAGATTGGTACTGACACTTGAGCAGTTTCATGTGCTCTGCCTACCCTTTTTGGGGATGCAGTGAGTTCATGTATTGTGTATGCATTGTTAAGTATTTGTGACAATCAGGGCCACTTCTTTGGCTTCACCATGTCTTTGTTTATCGCATCGCATAGTAGGCAAAAGAGTAGGTATGATCCATATGGACACCTTGTAATACCTACTGTAGTGGCATTGTAAGATTTACAATGTCACCGTATTTGACGTATAGGCTTAACTGGAAGGTTACAAGTGAAGGTTCGAATATGGCACACGGTTGTACTACTTGTACTGCTGTGCGAAGTAGGAAGTTTTATAAATAACAGCGTATTAGATTGTGTAGCATAAGTGTTGGACTAAAAAGTGAAATTAGAACAAAATTGAGCGTTCATAAGTCAATAAACTGACCACAAAATAAAAATTTTGCAAAAAAACCCCGACCGCATCATAGTAGACCGATTTTCATGTAACATGGCTAAGAACACTCCCGACTAACTCAGCTTTCAGACAGAAAAAGCTAAATCTAAATCAGTTCATCCGTTCGGGAGCTACGATGCCACAGACAGACACACACAGACAGACAGACAGACACGTCAAACTTATAACACCCCGTCGTTTTTGCGTCGGAGGTTAAAAATACACTCAACGAACAGAAAGCCGCGTGTGAATTCTTATCAAAAACATAGAAGAACGAAAGGTAAAAAAATGTAGATACCTAAAGTAAACATAGTTAGGTAATAAGAAATTCAACAAGTTGTTTTGCGTCCTTGCCACTCTATCCGTAATCTCCGTTATTTACTCAACACGTCACAAGAGAAAGGGAGAAGGGTGACCTACTCGCGAACAAACGTTCATTCATAATACCGAAATTCCATTGTCAAACTCTGTCGCCGTGGCCTAGCCGAAGTGACAATCGTTCACGCTACGTGGTGATAGAAACGCAGTCTGTCTCTGTCGCGTCGCGCCACTACAGAAGAGCGATAGGGAGAGCTACTGTACACAAACGAAGCGTAAGCATTGCTATGAATAACCTAACCACAAAATTAAAATTTTGAAAAAACCTCCGACCGCGACATAGTGGACCGATTTTCATAAAACATGGCTAAGAACCCCGACTAACTCAGCTTTCAAACAAAAAAAAACTAAATCGAAATCGGTTCATCCGTTCGGGAGCTATGATGCCACAGACAGACACACACACACAGAGACACGTCAAACTTATAAGACCCCGTAGTTTTTGCGTCGGGGGTTAAAAAAAACTCGTATCTTCTTCTGTCAATGAAAAGACAAGATGTAGTAACTATGTAGGGGTGCATATGAAGTTACTGCGTTTTAACTTTGAGTGTGGCACGATTCAAACTAAAACTTTTTAACAAAAAATAAAAAAATACAAAACACGGAGCCTAAAAAGCAAAAAATAAAAATGAATTCAGATTTCGCGTTACAAATTATAAACAAACAATTATTTTTGAGAAACTACCAGACCTGTTCGTCGCCATGCTATTTCCTGTTTGCCCCACCTAACCATACGCAGGCTGGCCCCGACTCCAAAAATAATAGATTTGTTTATAATTTGGATGTTTAGATTATTGCAATCCGATAAGAAATCTGAATTCAAAGGTTTATTATTTTTTGCTTTTTAGTTTCTCCGTGTTTTGTAACGCGCTTATTTTTGAAGGCGGTTTTATTTTTTGTTAAAAAGTTTATTTATTTGTTGATTTTTAGTGGTTCCTATTGATATTATATGTATCAGTCCGAATATATGTACAGTAGTGAAAGAATTATCCTTTAACTCCTAACCATTGAGGAGTTGACCTTCCATCATCAGCTCAGCCACATAAAATTATTACCATCAGGCGTAAATACTGGTGTACCTTTGACAAATACACTAAAAACATTACATGTGCCTATAACATTTGAAGAGTTCCCTCGATTTCTCCAAGATTCCATCATCAGACCCCGACTTGGTGCCAATGGGACCATCTCGGGGTAATACCTGGCCGATTAAAAAAAAATTTTTTGAAAATCGGTCCATGATTCTCGGAGATATCGAGTAACATACATACAAAAAAAAAATCTGTCGAATTGAGAACCTCCTCCTTTTTTTGAAGTCGGTTAAAAATAGCGACGACTTTTAACTGAACAAAACGATCCTTTTGCGAACTGTTAATAAACAGTGTGATTTACTTAAAGTGTAAGCAACATTATCTTAGACCGTATCTCCTTGCAATAAGGTTTACAATTAGTCAAAGTGTGCGAACGAAGGTGCCGCCGACATTGTTATACGATGTGTAACGTCTCGCTACTCACTAATGGAACGGAAAAACAATGCACTTTTTGTAGAAATTTCAAAGGAATTCTGGTCTTTACATTTGTAAACATCGCTTGTCGTACAATTGTCAGAAACGTGTTTAGAGTGCAGTCTGACTAAGTATAGGGATTACGTCAGGGCTTTAGGAGATGGACTGCAATTCGACTTCACTTGGAGAAAGTAAAGTCTGCAGGGATTTGTAGGACTGCATTTGAAAAAAGTTATCTAATTGCAGGGACTACTTAAGCGATTTAGGGCCGGCACAGACGGTGTGCAATCCGATTGCATTCGATATCTTTTTGGCAATGACAACACAGATACTACTGGCATATTTTTGGGTATTATTTGGAACATAACTTTACAAATTATGTCACTTCACTTGGTTAACATCGTTATTAACACGGTTGGTGTTACAGAGTGCCACAAGCTTCGAGCAAAGAACACCCCTGCATAGAAATTTATTCGCAAGGGGAGTCAAGCCCTGCTAATGCAGCTTACTGTGCGCAGTGTGCACCCTTACCACTGTTTTATATAGAATCATATGCTACTATTATTATTTAATATTAAGAGCCCATACTGTCCCACGGCTGGGCAAAGGTCTCCCTCAAATTCCTCCACGTATCCCCATCCCCTTAACCTCCCCATCCTCGTAACGCGAGCATTTCTTTCGACTGGAAACCGCAGAATGCAAGCCGTGGCCCCGGGCGCCCTGTCCACTCATGGAAGCGGTCCGTCGAAAATGAGCTACGAGCGGCTGGTTTGAGCTGGAGCGATGCCACAAGGGTCGCTGAAGATAGGAAGTCGTAGCGCGAGCTTGTGAAGGCCCTTTGCACCTCTGGGGTGCCTTAGGACTACAACAACAACATCCCCATCCCCGGAAGTCTCCCACCAGTCCCTGTCAAAGGTGACGCCTTCTCCGAGCTCGTCACGCCATCTCTGGCGAGGTCTACCGTTACGCCTTACAATTCGAATGATATATGCTATACAAAGTATAAATAAATACAACACTCACCATGCGCTCCCGTTCGTCTTCTATAGTCCGCATGAGCTTCGCGAAGTGGTGGAGGGAATGTGATATCACTCGCTCGTCCTCCGTCATGGAGGCACCAATGCACGCAAACTCGAAGTTTTCCATGCTGCCTGCTAACGCCAGCTGTGCAGCGCCCAGGCCTGTGGAAGACAAATATATCACTAAGTAAACTACAGGTCAGTAATGGATGAGGCGAAGCGAAGCGTTTCGCTTCAAAGACAGCGCCAAAAGACACATGCCAGCTTAAGATCGACTACCGAAACTAGGAGAAACTTGCGGAGAAGCGGACGGAGTGGCTTAAGTGCATTGGAGATGGTCGCAATTTTGTCGATGAAACCTTGTTTGCGGCACTTGCAGACAAAAGGGAAAGAAGGCAGGCGCCGTAGCGAAACGTCGCAATCGGTTGCAAGCTTCCCTAGTCAGCTACCTATGTGGTAGAATGTCGTTGTCGCTGTAGCATATTAGGTCTGTTTAGCCCCCAAAAGAGATGTTTCTCGGAAATCGCACCACAAATCATCTGAATAGACGAATCCAAAAAAAATTGGATTCCAAAGCGCATTGAAATGTTTTTCATGTGGTAGCTAACAAAAACACAATATAAAAATTTTGCAACACTATAAAAAAGTTTAGTTAGTTCACGGTCAACCTATTCACATAGGTACTTATAATAACAATTTCACCAAGTCAGTAACCACCTTATTGTCTTGTATTGTCCTAATAAAACTTTCACGCACTGCATAACTGAGTTAAATGCCTGCCCTTCTGCACTCGCAGTTTCAAGGTGAGCATCGGCAGGTGACACCTAGAGTACACCGTACACCGGTCACGACTCACGACACTTCACGATGTCAAGACACTTCGCCTTGACTTTACCGCAAGTGTCTTAGATCAGTTAGATAGGATAGGTATAGCGCAACGGAATGCTAGATTGCTTACAACAGGGGTCGCCAAATTTTTGAGAAGAGTCAACTGCCGCAAATCAATAAGTTTGGGAATATTCATGAAATAAAACTATGGAAACGGATTATATCGCGTACAATTAATTTACAATACCTCTACATACACTTTCGTAGACAACGGATGACACCTCATTTGGGAATATTATTGAGCCGCAATGTTGGTTTTAGGGTCTAAGGACACAAAAAAAAATATTAAACAAATTTATTTCTTTTTAACCGTAGCAGTCTAAGTCTGTGTTTCCGCACGAGTACAATCCAGGTCTCTTTAAAGCAAGAGTAAATAGGTATCTCATAGGTAAGCGTGCTCCACCGTAGACCGCATCATCACTTACCATCAGGTGTGATCGTGGTCAAACGTCTACCTATCTATACTAAAAAAAAAAAAAAAAAAAGCAGTGTGGTAGCGGCCAACGTGCTCAAAGATATCTGATCACGGCTCTATAGTCGAGGCGACAGAGGGTATATTTAAATATACATATATAAAAAATAGGGTGTATTTAAATATATTTGAGCACATCGGGCGTTCAGATCTGATGGCAACTGTACCTTCATGGAGGCAACTAACATTAAAGCAAAAATATTTTCTCGCTCAGAGCATTTCCTCCAGTTGCTTAGTTACTTACCCGGCTATTCCCTTTCCCAGAAATAGCGCTAGTAAGAGTAAGAGGTTGTAAAGTCGGGCTCTCATTTAACTGTCATACAATAATATTAGTTGAGAGGTGAAATGAGCCGGGGTCAATGACCCCGCCCACGTCAGACAGGACTCCTTTTAGGTACATCTAATGAGGCGTTTCTAGTCTCCTTAAATTGGAAAGATGATTTCACCGCTGGCTGGCTTTTTAGTTTCTCCGTGTTTTGTAATATAACGGTTTTATTTTTTGTTAAAAAGTTTATTTACGATTTTTTGGTCGAAGTTTCAATATGTATAAAAAATTTCGAAGAACCATTTTGAAAGTCAAAAAATACCTGAAATGTTAATTTAGACGCCGCGCAAAAAAAAATTTTGAAAAGCCGATTCTCGGAGATATCGAATAACATACATACAAAAAAAAAAAAAACATTCATTTTAGTTACATTGCGGACTGTTGGGAATATGTTTCAGCAGTTCAGTTTCAGTATGCCAATCAAATACCGCAATGGAATGCAACTCGCATGCGAGTTCTTGCACCGTGTAAATTGGCCCTAAATTACTAATTTCTAAGACAGTAATGTGTACTACGACGGCTCGGAGATGTGTACACAACCTTGTAAAGGCAATAAAGTTCCGTACACATATTATCGGCACTTCAAATGTATGTGAAGCCTGCGTGCACAAACGCTCACGAAACGCTCACGAAACGAAACGCTTGTAGATATCTATCTTCTTCTCTTGCGTCTTGGCGCAACAGAGCCAGACTACCTTTCGCGGCGTTTCGTTTTCGTTTCGCGTCGCAGAAATGCCATTCGGCTACGGGGCCTGGAGGCCGATTTTTGAATCTCACGGCGTTCGAATTCAGAAAATTGTCACTGAAAATAGTAGGCAATTTCGGTGACAATTTTCTGAATTCGAACGCCGTGAGATTCAAAAATCGGCCCCCTGACCAGAAAAACATATATGGCTAATGGCTATGCGCCATGTTGCGGAATTTCATTAGAACTATTTTTAACCCCCGACGCAAAAACGACGGGGTGTTATAAGTTTGGCGTGTCTGTCTGTCTGTGTGTCTGTCTCATCATCATCATTTCAGCCATTAATCGCCCACTGCTGAGCATAGGCCTCCCTTCGTGTACGCCACTCATCCCGGTCCTGGGCTAATCGCAATAATCGTGTGTCTGTCTGTGTGTGTCTGTCTGTGGCATCGTAGCTCCCGAACGGATGAACCGATTTGGATTTAGTTTTTTTTTGTCTGAAAGCTGAGTAAGTCGGGAGTGTTCTTAGCCATGTTTCATGAAAATCGGTCTACTATGTCGCGGTCGGGGTTTTTTTCAAAATTTTAATCTTCATACTATTCTGAACTGTCACCGCATACAGCGCGCTCTTGACGTCTTGATAATAGTCATATATTTCTGATCGGGCTTTATATTTGTTTTGCTGACCGTACAAAAAATCACAACCTTTCCTTTTGGCTTTCCATATTACTTGATAACGAAAACTTTTCAATATTCAACGTGTATCCATCCACAGAATATTATAATTTATAATCCCGCATTAATGAATACATAATTATGTAACTATAATGCGGTAATATTGCATAAGATAACGTGTCTGTGTTTATTTTGGTTGGAGACCACAAGAGTCGCATACTAATTTTATTATGTGTGAACTGGTTTGTATTGCACGTCGCGAAACTCTCGGACTAGTCACATATTATATTATACCTTCGCGTTTTTATATATATTTCTGCTCCCGAACTGTTATTCGTCATTTACAGGGTCGTGCATTAGATCTTTAAAACCCTACGTAAAAATCTATTTCCCAAAGTCAGCTTCCGCCAGCTTTCCGCGCATGCGCGCAGTATCGAAAAAACTGAAAACGCATTGTTTGGCTCTGTAACCATGGCAACGCATTGTTATAACGATGAACAATAACGTGCGCGGGAAGGCTTTGGGCAACTGAGCTGACAGTGCAAACCTTTGCGTCAAAATACAGGAAACTGTGAATTTCACGAAAGTTATTCAACGTCGCTGCGCGTGCAAAATTCGCTATGTGATTTTTAACGATTTTTCGTTTTCAATGCCATTTTAAACCTTATTTCTAAATACATATGCTCCAAAAACAGCGTCGAGCTCATTTCAGTATTACAGGTTTTATCAAAAGTAGGTATGTGATGCCCATACATTGAATGTTCCTCCTATAATCGCTAACTGCAATAAATCACATAACTACATTATCTTCTTATAACAGCAGTTTTGGAATTGCGCCTGCTATGTGAATTATGACACATAGCTATATTTTCGGAAATATTGTATAAAAAGATGTGTTAGATGTTTGTGCCCGATTTGTACAATCTCATACACAGCGATAATTTTGTACTATTTGTAGAAATCGTGAATGTTTCCAGATCGTGTGTTTTGCGTCACATAGCAGGCTTTTCTTATAAAAATCTAGCCTACTCTCTTAAAACTTGTTTAAATGGTGTAAGGTAGGTGGGTTTGTAGTCAAGTATAACCTCTATAAATGAGACAAAGAGTGTAGTTTCCCTTTTTATTGAGACTATGTCTGAAAGTACTCACTCTGACCGAATAGTTATTTTTTAATATTTGTTAAAAATAAATCATTTCAAATTGATTTTTAAGATTAACTGTCAGAAATTTATTAGTGTTTAGTATACTGACAAATTTCGTGTAGGGTTCAGTGCGTGTAAACGTATATTACAAACTATCGAAATACGATAAAGTTATGCTAAGTAACTCAAAAAAATAGCAAGTGATTTAACATTGCATTGGTAAGACATCGTTTTGTATGAAATTTTGTGTGATAAGATCTATCTATCCTTTCTGGAAACATTTTAAAATAAATAAATGAAAATAAAATGTTTAATAAATGAAAAAAAGCTGACTTGAGAAATCACACAAAGTTTTGAGTGACAAAGATTGTTTATCGTTTTCGGATCAAAAAAGAAAAATGGAACCCTTATACAATTATGTACTTTCTTGTCAATCCGTTTATCAATTTGTCAATATTCTTTATTTCGGAAAAACCCTATACTCAAGTGTACTGTACCGAACGCCTTGAAGCTGTAAAAAACCTTATTTCTAAGTAAATACAACATAGGTTAATTGAGTTGAAAAAAAATCTACACTCTCAAGGAAGTCAAAATTAATAGGGTACTTCCGGTTGACCTAAACTATGAAATTTGGAAAATAAATCGTATTACACCATACATGATTATTAATATAGTTGTGAGAAAAAAAAATAGTAAAATATACACGTAACCTTCGGTGTTCGAGCCAGACTAGCATTATCCAGTTTTTTCAAGTTAAAAAATGTATAATGAAATCTTATTCAATACATAAATGTTTACATAATACCACATTGAGCAACTTTGTAACTGAAATAACCTCCATTCATAAAAAATTATGGAAAAAATATATTATTATAGTTGTAATATATTGGTAGTAATATATTAATTTAATCGAGTTTTTTTGTTATAGTATTGTGTATTAAGCTTATAGTATTAAATCGTGTTTTTTCTGAAATAATTAATTTGAAAATGAATTGCTAAATTACAAATAAACAACAACATAGTTAATTCAAATCATATGATTAAATAACCATGTGACGATAAAGTGCACAAATTGTATTTTGTTCCTTAAGAATAAAATCTAGTTAAGTGATTGTAAGACACATACCGGTTTTTTATGACTCAAATTATAATCGCTATGTAACATATTTATGAAAAAATATTTTTTTAACCTTATAATAACTGAAATAAAATTTCAAGTTATTTCTTAATGTATGCAAAAGTGAAAATACTTATGCCATAAAAATATTGATTTATTTATGTTCAATAATTGCCGAAATAAACAGTTTTTTGTGTCTCCTGTAAAGTAGGTTAAAAACACATAGCGAAATTTGCACGCGCAGCGGGAAAAATCACTACCATGGGTGGAACTTGAACTCACGGATTCTGGATTGAAACTCCAGGGCTCTACCAACAGCTACCAAAAGCTCATCCCCAGTCATCGATATACTATATGGATCAATGGTACTCCTAGCGACTACTACCGTGAAAATATTACGTCTTAAATAGTTACTGGAATTCCAAGACATATTGGAAATTCCACCCATGGTAGTGATTTTTCCCCCTTAATTTTATTTTAGTCATGGGTTACAATATTTTAGTCATATCAGACAAAATTTCGACGATTTCGTAAGCATTTTGGGCGAAAACTTAACATTCATTAAAGAAAATTGCAGCAAAGGACCAACTTTCGTGACGGATCACGCGAAAACTATAAGTGCTAGAACCAAAGTGTTAATAAATGATTTGTAGTAAATTTATTAAGGATTACTTCGTTCCTACGCGCTTTTTCTGTATCTTCAACGGTTTTGTCAGAAATCGAGAAAAACCGCATTTTCGGCACTTTAAGGGAGGGTAGAGAGGTGACGCAGAGGGGGGAGGAGTGGGGAGGGTTGATGAAAAATAACTTCAGTCTATAACGTACATATTTCAATTAAAAAAAACCTTCCATTAATTATGCCGTAATTTTAGCTAATTTCCCCCTACTAAATACTTTTTCTACGACCAAGCACTTATTTTGAAAGAAAATTATAAATTCAACAAATGCCTACTTTCAGTCATCTTAGTTATCTAGGTGGACCGCCTACCATTTTGAATATGCAGTTTGAGTGCAAACATGAAAATAAAACTGTCTATGGTATGGTTCTTTGAAGCCTGGCCACTAAGACGAATCGAGCCGAGTTGAATCGAGTTCTCATACATTTGAATGCGATTCGACGCGTCGCCAATGAACGCAGCAGAAAACGAAGGAGTCTCGACTCTGCGAATTGGTTTGTTAAGTTGGTAGCAATGTATTTACTGAACTGTAACAGCCATATCGTGCTACTGCTACTAAATGTTTTCAGGGTATAGACTAGATAGACTTGTCCTGACATCTTTTATGTAGGGTTTTAAAGTTCTATGCACGACCTTGTAACTCACGAATAACAGTACGGGAGTAGAAAAAATACTATAATCCACTATGTAATTTTATACTTTTTATAGTAACATGTATAATACTTTTTCTTTCTTTCGCAGTGAAACTAAAAAAATATCTCAAATTTTTGACCGAAGTTTTGCGTTGGTATTTTTTTTAACTGGAGCAAAATTATTTCGTATGTCTTCATGGTCGACCGGTCTGGCCTAGCGCGTTGACCCTGCTTCTAAATTAGGTTCGATTCCCGGTAAGGGTATTTATTTGTGTCATGAACACAGATAATTGTTCCTGAGTCATGGATGGTTATAAGTATTAAGATAATATTATATACATCGTTGTCTGAGTATCCACAGCACAAGCCATCTTGAGCTTACCGTGGGACTCAGTCAATATGTGTAAGAATGTCCTATAATATTATTAATATATTATTAAAAGTAATATATTATTAAGTCACTAGTATTTCTAATTCTAAGCATCTCCGTAATTTGTTAAGTATGACGTCAGAGCATCCCACGAGCATTACGTGATGTCAACAGTAGCCGATTTGTCAAGTGCATCGCTTATGGTTATCGTGAGTCAACAGTCTGCGCCTGCGGCACAGAATAACAGGATTTCCGTAAAAAAAATGAAAAATCCCCCGACCCGACATAGTGGACGGATTTTCATCAAACATGACCAAGAACGCTCCCGACTAATTCGGCTTTGAAAGCTTTGAAGGTGGGTTCCGTTTCTTATGAATAATATAGAACTTATTTCGTTGTAGGTAGATTATTGAACGGTCCATTCAATGATGTTGATAAAAGTATCAATGTCAATGGAATTGTTATCAATTTTGGCTGATGTTTTTATTAACAATCGCTGATGTTTAGGCCTCTTGTGCCTTCCTTGTATTATAATCAGATGTTACGCGAGTGAGATATATGGTTTTTACTATGATCTAAATGTAAATTGAGAGTTGAGAGCATCAGCGGCATATCTTATCACTTATCACCTACTATATCATACACTGACGACACAGACGATACCTCAATGGATGCTGCGGCCAAGGTTAAACGATATTAGGTGACAACGACACTAAACATATTGTAAGTAAGCGCTGAAATGCTTCTGACGAATATTTAATGACTACATTAGTTACGGAATTATATTTTTTACAATCGCCTTCGATTTGTCTTGCAAAAAAGACACAAAAATGTATGACACGTTCTTATGGGTACACAAAAAAGTTTTATACTGGCTTTGAAGCGTTACAAAGTGGTGGCCAAGTAAATATTTGATGAGTCACAAATCATTAGTGCCAGTGATATAGGTAATTTAATGGAAAAATTTAACATTTGCTTTTTAACTCCCGTGAAGAAAAATGTGGTAGTCGTACGTGAGGAAACGTATTTACTAGTCATACAAATAAAATACTTTTTTGGGTCAAAAGTGGTCGCTTGGCATTTGTTTTGCGAATCTACGTATTACGCAGCTTGTTCCTCGCCCGCGCCCGTTTCTCGAATTGCTACTTGTCGCCTGTCGACTTACAAGTGCGCAGATAGGTCAAATCGTATGTGGTTGTCATGGAAACACACTTGACCAATAGTAAGCATTTTAAATTTTTTACTTAGCGAGGTTGTTGGTGCCACTTGGGCTCATTTCTTATGAAAACGATAAGCATTACATTCGCATTCTGGAATTCTCTCGCATTCGCAACGCGAATGTGACATATTAGACATTGACAACCACTCGTAAATTTAGCTTCGAGAAATGGGCCCCTGGAACAATTCAGTTTCAAGTTGCCAAAAGCGGTGCCAAGTTCCTCTTCCTTCCGCCTTGGGATTGAGGAAAGTTTTAAAATATTTCTACAAGTTTCAGATGCAGTGCAAGATGTTTCCAAGCCCGCCAAAGCATCATAAACATCGTAACACTTGATACCATAAATTGGCCGTCATTCAGTGTATTTAATGACCGTACATATTTGAATCATAGTCCACTCTAGAACCCTGTCTTAATCCGTGCTGTATTTGTCATTAGAAGTCACTTCGACTTTTACTGTGAAAAGGTTCTACAGTGGCCTAGGATTCAAATTGATTGACAACGAATTTGAATTCTCAGTTACTGTAGAACCTTTTCACCGTAAACATCAAAGCGAAGCCTATGGCAAATAAAGCACGGTGTCAATGACACAGAGTTCTAGAGTGGCCTAGGATACAAATTGGTTGACCGTATGCGGGTGGCAATTTGTGGCCTTCGCAGTTCGCACCAGCGCGAATCGATAATTGAGCATATAGGTCATGCACGTTACAGTACCAGCAATCAGACGGCTAGGCTAACGGACTGTAGTTAGTGCTCATTTGCTTAACGAACCACATGCGGTGACCATTCAAATTGTTGAATGTGTATTTTGGGCCATTCTTTTTCAATCGGTATTTCCGGACCGATACAACCTTCAAACCTTCAAGAAAAGAGCGTACACCCATCTTAAAGGCCGGCAACGCACCTCCAACACCTCTCACCTCTAGTGTTTCGGGTGCCCATGGGCGGCAGTGATCGCTTACCATCAGTCGACCTGTCTGCTCGTTTGCCTCCTATCCCATAAAAAAAATGTCCGCCCCACTTTTTTTTTTTGGATTTTTTAAATGTGTTTTCCACTCAGAATCGCGAGCTCTTTCAATCCTAATAGGAGAAAAAAAGTGTCCAAATGTTTTTCCATTCCGTTACAATTTTTTCATACATTTTGTATGGCGGTAACGGAATGGAAGGTTTGAAAAATGTATGGAAATCTTGGGACATTTTTTTTTCTCCTATCAGGATCGAAAGATCTCGCGATTCTGGACAACTTTGAAATAAGGGTTCCTAGTTGACTACGAGACCCTAAAAAATGGCACATTTAGATTACGGGGATCGGTATAAGACATTAATAAAGTGGAAGGCCAAGAAAAGATGGATGGACTATGTGAAGAATGATATGACAGGGAAAGGTTAGTTATGGAATATGCGCCGATTCCAAATAATGGGAAAAGGGCAAGTGAATGATGATGAAACCGCGCCAGGCCAGGCCATGCGTTTAGCGAAGAACAGAAAATGTACAAATTATTTGTTTACGTTGTTCTAAGTAAGGTACAGCGGGGCAAATCTGGACTGGGGGACAAATGTCCATGGTCCATTTTTTCTGTTTTACAATGTTTGCGAATAGTGTCCACCTGTTATATACGGTAGGCGTGTTCAGTGGATACATTTAGAACTCAACATCATAGTGTACCTCTAATAATGGAAAAATGGATCAGTTAAAATTTCCCCGCAGTCGAGATTTGCCCCGTTGTACCTTACCTAAAAGAACATAGTGTAGGTATATGTGCAGTAAAGATGCGTCAATAGCGAAATCGCAATTAGCACGTCGTGTGCCGCTTGCCTACTCATCGGAAATAATGCGGCGCAGGAGAAACGCGCAAATCATAGATGCGACGGAAATGACTACAATTATTATTTTTCTTGTGAATTATACGAGAAAATAATTTTTAATTTGCGCTATTTCATGTAGAAACACCGGTGTTTTGGACCGAATGGCCATCTGTGGCCAATGGTCTAGAGTCTAGACCAGGGGGGGGGTCACCAAATACCGCGGTCCGCATTCGGACCGCCGCGCCAACCTACCTAATCCGGAATGGACCGATATGGTAGTCATTCTTAAAATCAGGACCCCTGAAGAAACTAATGATTGCTGACCTCTGGCCTCTGGCTAGGCATCACAGTGCAGTGCTGCTAATATCACAGTGCAGAGGAAGCCTGTTCGAATCAACCCTGGGTAGGTACTGGAAGGCCATAGACACTTTAACTTCCGTTAAAAGTATAACATTACATTTTTACTTTCCTTTAGCTTATACACTCTAGAAAATTATGGAATCACTTGGAAATGAAGTTCTTTCGATTTCCTTGCAGGTACTCACTCATGCGCCGATAAAGGATATCAACGCAATAACGGACCGATTACTGCATAAACAAGCAATTTTGTTTAAACTTGATATTTAATAACTACATATCAATAAGGATGAATATCAAATCAGCCTTATTTGGTTTCGTATAGGGTTAAGGTTTAGTTTCGGTGAGTTGTAGCCGCGCAATGGGCACCAAATTCGAACGAGGGCCTCGAGTAACGAATCGTACAGAATTATTAAGTTATTCAGATGTCAGATACTTTAGGAACGATGTTTCATCCACTAATAACCCCAACTGCCAACTGCATTGCTGAGTGGAGACCATTTCAGCTTCACATATTCTTTTCATCTGTTTGTATTGTTTTCTTCTTCTAGATTTTATAATTGTTTCTTTGTACTTTATTTGTTATTATGTAATGCAATAATGTGTGTTGCCTGAATAAACATTATTCTATTCTATTCTATTCTAATAGGTATTCCTGACATTGCTGACTATAGGTACATGCTCGCCATTCAATGCATTATTATTACATCTTTTTGAGAAGTATCAAGACTAAGTATATTTAGAGCAGGTATATATATATATTTAAATGTATATGTATGTATATATGTTATATTTATGTAAATCTATATTATGTAATTTATATGTATTTATTATTAATATATGTATTTATTATAGTTATTAGTGTCTTAAATAGGTAAATATATTTACATAAGTCCCTATTTTTTTTTCTATAACGTAGTCCAATAAAATCAAGTCTTTAGTGTTCTTTACATATCCCGCACCTTTTTTTGGTCTTCTCTGTTTGGCCTAAAGGTTGACTGGTAGAGAATGCCATGTAGCATTAAGTTCGCCTTTTGTAACTGTATATTTTTACTGTGCAATAAAGTTTAAATAAATAAATAAATAAATTATTGGGCCATTTTTTTTTTTTTCAAAGTTGTCCACCTCACTTTTTTTTGGATTTGGATTTTGGATATGTTTATGTGGTTTTCAGTCAGTATCGCGAGTTCTTTCAATCCCAATAGGAGAAAAAAAGTATCCCAAGGTTTTTTCCCATTCCGTTACCATTTTTTCATATGGCGGTAACGGAATGGAAGGTTAGAAAAATGTATGGAAATCTTGGGACATTTTTTTTCTCCTATCAGGATCGAAAGACCTCGCGATTCTGAGTATGAATCACGTACAAAATACCCATGTTACAAAAAGTAGGGTAGACAACTTTAAAAAAAATGGCCCACATCCCTACTCTACTACGAAATACAGCTGCCGAACAACTGATAACAGGTGATAACGTAAAACACTGACTCAGTCTCGGTCATCGGCGAGTCATGGCCCACGTAGTTAACAACTAAAATCTGCGACTAGTCGACTTTATATTTTGGTAACATAATTCACAATCGGTCGAACAACACTTGACTGACCTAGCCGAAGTGACAATCGTCGACGCAACGTTACGATCAAAACGAATATACAGAAGAGCGATAGCGGCAACCCACACTCAGGCAACGCACGTCAGACGCGGAACGGACGTTAGCGCGCCACGCCGCCCGAGTGTAATTTAAAAAACGTCTTCTCAGTACATTTAGTACCTAAAGTAAAGTAAGTAGTATAGTAAATGTACTGAGGAGACATTTTTAAATTACACTCGGGCGGCGCGGCGCTAACGTCCGTTCCTCGTCTTACGACGTGCGTCGCCGTGTGGATAGTCCCATAGAGAGAGTTAGCTATGATACGCTTACAAAGCGTAAGTGTAAAGCCTGAGTGGACGCTTTGAGCGGAGCGTTCGGCGGGGCGGGCGAGCGTGCCACCCTATGCAGCGTCGGCTTAGGACACTTGTATGAGCTTCAATAGTTTGATATGCACACCGCTCACCCCGCCCCGCTGCCACTCAAGCCTTAAGCGATTATGACGTTGACTAAGTACCCTGGCGTGGGCTCTCTGTCACTACCATAAGAGTCATGTATGATTTCTATATATATGAGTATGTATATATCTATTTAAGTATGTATATCGTCGCTTAGCACCCATAGTACAAGCTTTGCTTAGTTTGGGGCTAAGTTGATCTGTGTAAGGTGTCCCGAATATGTATTTATTTATAAAGTTCACTATAGTTCGTCGTGGATGACGTTATGAAGCCTACTCGCGACACCTACTTACTTAGTGTACTGAGATAACAAAAAGCTGGCAAATGGCGGGCATTACTCATCGCACAATGAATCAGACAGTACTGTACTTTTTAATGTCGTCGAGTATGAACTTGAGACTAACAATAGATTCAAATACCAGAACATTTACTAGGTAGAAAAGTATTACTGAAATGAAGTTTGAGTATGGATAAGAATATTAAGTATCAGCCTAATCTTTCCTATTCTAATTTCATTAATCTGCCTCTTTGTAACCAAGTTTTTGGTATACCAAATACGCTACGATCCTTCCTCTTGACCACAACTGTATGTATGTACATACAAACTCAATCCTCAGGCAAGAGAGGTAAGCAGAGCACATGTAACTGCTCAAGTTTTTCTAGCAATTACTACTTTTTTATTTTATTTATTGTAGACTGATCAGCAATTGACCCTAGTCACATCTGATGGAAAGTGAAAACAGAGTCTAAGATGGCGCTCGCCGATTCAGTAATAGCCTATTCACCCTTGTTTTAAAGAGACCGAAGTCGTATTTATCTGGGAACACAGATGGTGGGAGCGCATTCTATTCATTCTAGTCGGCTCTTAGCAATTAAAAGGCGAAGTGATAGATTGCTAATTCTAACCTATCGTCTACATCACAAATCCACCCATATCCCACAGTCGACTTCTACAAGGGGAGGGAGGAATGGGGGTGGTGAAATTCTTCACCCATCACCTCACCTCAGCCGACCACAATTAAATAACTATGAAAAGTGATTGGCTGTCTTGACCTTAACCACTGTAGACTTCAGAAGTAGCTACTGCGTAAAAAGTTTTCTGAATCCAGAAAGGAAAGTCCGATCATAAAAGTTACAATGACCTTGATGTACTGATTACGAAATCACCTGCAGAACTTGTGTAGCTATTGGTAAATTAATAAATACCACATATGCTATAGATAAGATTGCACCTTAACAATTGATAACGATTATCTACATCAATTATGCAATTATCAGTGCTCTGTGTAATTCAATGTTACAGAAAATGTTGGTAAACATTCTTGGGCAGAAAGTAAAGTACAGTTATAAAGCGGTCGGACATACAAACAGTCCTCATTATCCTGCCTGGATTTTTTACGAATTTAAAATTATTATAAGACTTGAAGCCATTTTAAAATGTATTTGAAAACGATGTATTGCTCCTAAGTAATAGTAAAAAAACTCGACCATAGAGCTATTGTTGAAATACATCAATATGTAAAACATTCTTACATCCTCAGCCAAGAAGCGTCAAATTTCAGGTAGCTCCTCTAAACGAGGTTACCGCTTCCCAGCTCTATCAAACAGAAAAATAGTATACATTACTTGGCCAGTAAATATGAAAACCTCAGTTCAGTCAAATCTAATGTTTGTTGCCCTCGATTCCGCCTCGGGCGACAATTACATGAGATCTGCGGGGCTGGCACATGATATGTGCGAGACTGCGAGAATGTGTCGCCGCGAGGTAGACTACCCGACCTTATGTCGTTAATAACAAAGAGGTGCTTGCATTGACAAACAACACTAGTGTAGGAACCAGCAAATCCCAATGATAATGCCTAAATGTACGGTCAACCAATTTGAATCCTAGGCCACTCTAAAACCCTGTCTCATTTAAACCATGTTCTATTTGCCATAAAAAGTCACATTGACGTTGACTGTGCAAAGGTTCTAAAGTAAAATTCATAATCCTACGGACTAAATTGACAAATGACTGACAGGTAAAATGATACCAGGAACAGCAAAATTAAAATAGGGAAGGGTATATGTCGATAACAATATATCGACAAGTTGTAAAGTACATACAACAGACAAGTTTAAATCAAGAATAAGTATATTAGTTTCAAATAAGAGGTACACATTTTGGTTTGTTCTATGTATCTTCGAGGTAGTGGATGGATGCCACGCATTTTTACCCACTAGTTTTAAAACATAAAAAGGTTTCCGAGCCTGTAGGTAAAAAGTAAAATGCCATGTCCGACGATAATCAATTATCTGTCACGCTATGGCAAGTATGTCATAAATATCTATATAATTTTCGAATAATATTATTGCTGCTTCGAAATAAAAAAAATATCTCTAATTAGCGGTCTACAGACCTTTTGATCTGTCGAAATCACAGAAAAAGTTGGTATATTGATTAGCCGATCAAATTGCCAATTTCATTGTCCCGTCTGGATACACCTTAAATCTACGATGTAATCATAATTTAAATACCGATAAGAACGACACTGGCCAAACTGTGGCAACATTCGTTCACACTTACTTGTCAATTTGGTCCGTAGGTTTATGGATTTTACTTTACAGTGGCCTAGGATTCAAATTGGTTGACTGTACCTACATAACTGTCACTTACTTGTAAGACCAGGCGGTCTAGCACAACTGGCACTCTCGCCCGCATGTCCATACTTGAAGTCGCGCTTGATGTATGGAGTCGCGCGCGACAACGCAAGTCGTGCTAAACCGCCTGATAACTCAATTTCTGTTTAAGTTTTTTTGCATGTACAATAAATACTTTTTTTTTACTTTTACTTTTATGTTGTTAATACAATTAAAACATACGGGTGATCTATGTCGCGGCGAGGTCCTGTCACATCAATCACGCTATGCCTGCTGAGACATTTATTGCTTCCATGCATATAATAATTTATGGAGGAAAATGAGCACTAAATTTGTATGGACAAGCGGCAGTCCTCATTCCTCTTAATAGCAGCTTTTGTCAAGCGACTCACGGGCGCTAGTTTACTGCATGCTCTCATTAGGAAAGTTGCTCGTGCCACAAATGTTGTCATTAGGACATGCCTGGTGGCATGTCTTGCATGCTTCGCACAACGCTGCACAATTAACAATGTTTAGCATCGTTTGATTAGGAATCCTGAGTGGTTATTGGATTGGTAAAAAGTAGTAGTTATGTATGTCATTTTGATAATCTTAACTGGTAATACATTACAGGGGATTATTGGTTAACAAATCACAAATATGTATATCATATGTGGAAATTGATGGAGGAGACATTCAACCAAAAAGGGTCAAATGCACCAGCGTAATTAAACAACAATTTATGTAATAGAATAGTAAGTGCAATTAGAATAAAAAGCTTTTTTATTTTCATTTTATTTTATCATATCTTTATTTATTTTATTTAATCTTGCCGTACAAAAAGGAGGACTTAATTTTTTAAAGCATTCTCTACCAGTCAACCTTGAGGCTAAGCAGAGAGATCTTTCTGTGAGATACTTTTGTAAACTATGACAAACAACAAACACAAAGGGTTTGAAAATTCAGAAATGGAATTTCTGCTAGTTTTGGATGGAAACTTTTTAGCCCTTGAAGCATAAGGTTAAAGCACTTTCCTGTTTAGGAAAGCCACACATATATTAAAACAATAATTTGTACCTTATATTGTTATCTCAGAATACAATTACATGGAAAACGATAGCAATATAGCTATAACAATGGTTGCATGAAGCCAGCAGAGCAGAGTCAAGGACAGCTTCCGGCACAATGTGCCCAGTGAGGCGTTCAATTCTGTCAATACACAGTTGAATGGCGTGTGCGAGGCTTGTTTATCCTACACACAGTAGATCTAGATTTTTATCGAGGAGGGGCAAAAACAAAAATAAGGTCAAATGTGGCACCTTTTGAACTTGACGAAGTTCTTATGAATTTGGCACCCACCTTGGACTTGACACCCGGCTCGCTCCCCTCTAGAACCACATCTGCCTACCCCTAGCGTGAAAATTTTCGTTTGATAAAGCCGGAGGGGTTTCGGGATCTGTTTTGTATGGACTTCTACAGATACTGGAGAATTTTAGGGAACCCGTAGGGTAGGGAATCGAGTTGTATTGACGCCGCGCCACTGCTGCCTACACTCATGAACTCATGCGTTCTCAAAAGGGATAGGCAGAGCACATGAAACTACTCTAATTTGAGCGCCACTCTTAGTAATTATGAGGTTCGAAGGAAACAAAATTGTGATATAGCAGTGACATGGTTAGCCCTCGCCACAATTGAAATCATATTCCACACTTAACTTCCACAACTCCCATGGCAAAAGAGGTTTTGTTTATCTTGTTTTGATCAACAGTCTACAGGAAAACTTTAAATAACTGTGCAAAATGTTAAACCAATCTAATTAATCACGAATGAGGAAACTTGAAGCAGAAATTGTGTTTACCAAACAGAATTATTTTTTCCTTTTTATATTTAACTAGCTTTTGCTCGTTTGCATTAGAAAGAGATAAAAAGTAGCCTATGTCACTCTCCATCCCTACTATCTCCACTTAAAAAATCACGTCATTCGTCGCACCGTTTTGCCGTGAAAGATGGACAAACCAACAGACTTTCCATTTATAATATTAGTATGGAAGTATGGATATACATAAGCACTCAATGCGCCTTTGAAGGCCATTTTATGATAGTTTCTTGTCAATGCAAGCACTTCTTTGTTGATATTTGGTTCACTTTGTTTTGTGTTTACAAGACTTCGAATTTACGCAATTTTACTGTCACTTATATAATAGCTTCTGCAGATTTCAAAAATATACTGCTGTTTGTTGTTTACTTTTAGTAGGGCTGGATTTTCACTTAGGCCCACAAGGGACAGGCCTTGGGGTCTAGGCAACCTGACAATAGTTTGTGAGGAAGGGTGGTCCCTTAGAAAACTAAGTGCCTTGTAGCCCTAGGTCTCTTAAAATTAACCTGATATTTACAACAATACATTTCAATTGTGATGAATCCAGGTCCAAGCAGATAAAGAGGTTAATCCTTGTATGTTCTAGTTGTTTTTGACTAATTCTACTAGTTCTAATAATATTTACTTCTGCACTAGGACTAGCTTAGGTAATATGATAAAGAAACCTGATATCAAACAATGCCTGGTGCTGTGACAAATAATGTCTGTTCAATGTCCTCAATAATGCTAATAACTAATATTATTGTCATTTTGATAAGCAAGTACACAGCCAGACAGTAAATAGAACTAAATATATGAAGTAAAATATAGTAATATATTAAGTATTTATATATTATATATATTGTTGTCTGAGTACCCACAACACAAGCCTTCTTGAGCTTACCGTGGGCCTCAGTCAATCTGTGTAAGAATGTCTTATAATTTTTTTTTTTTTATATATATATTTCAAAATTTTCTGTAATTTTGCATGCATGTACTTTGCCCAGTTTCTATCTGTGGAAACTTGTTATTGGCTCATTGTTTTTATGTTATAAGCCTTATTGTAACTTTAGCTGTAAGTTTTCCTAAGAAATAAAATAAAATAAATTTGAGTAGTAAGAAATGGCTGATTGATATTATTGAACAACAGTTTTCAAGGACTAAAACCCTTCAAATGACAGTTCCAAGTCTGTCAGAGACAATTTAGACTGTAATTCAAAAATTTGGGAAAAATGCTAGTAAAATTTTGACTATGTTCCAGAAGTGTCTCTTTGACCGGAATAGCTCAGAACAGCCGAAACGACTAAGTGATGCCGTAAGGACAAACTGGTGCCGAAGGCACACCTGATACCTAGCCTAGTGAGGTAGACACACATGAAAGGCTAAGGATTTTTTTTATACCACTTTCTTTATATACTACGTCAATGGCATACGGTCCGCCTGATGGAAAGCGGTCACCGTAACCTATGGACGCCTGCAACTCAAAAAGTGTCACATGCGCATTGTCACCCCATTAGAAACTTGTACACTCCCTTTTCCTGTGTTAAGTATAAGTACAAAGCAAAAAGGAGTGTACAAGTTCCAAGGAGGGTTCGGGTTGAAGATGACTCAAAGGACAACAGACGGAACAAATTAGTTCCGTAAGTCCTCCCGACGTCAGCACACCGCACCCTCGTTAAGCTCTGGCAGCCTTACTCATCAGCAGGAACACAACACTATGAGCAGATACTCACGTTTCGCGGCATGAACCACGTCCTTCACCTCTTTGATGAGGCGCTTGACCTGCTGCGAAGTGCGCTCCAGCTCCTTCTCATGCCGCAGCAGGTTCTCACGGAAGTGCGGGCTGTCCGCCAGGCACTCCGTGAACTCTAGTGGCACCAGACCCACGCCCATCCTGATGCTCTTCTCACGAAGGGTCACAAACACTCCTCAGCGTCCACACTGCACTTTCACCGCGCGCCCGCGCGACCCGACATCGCGCTTACTAACACTAGGACGGAATCACTTCGATATGATGACGACACTAACACGAACACTACAATAAAGAATATCAAAATTGATATAAATTCAGGAACAATATTTTTCGATAAATAACTGCGTATCTGTCAAATGGACTTTGACAGTGTTGCCATACTAACAGTCGGATATTCTACTACTGCGTTCAAGAAATAAACTTCTATTTTCTACCAAGCCGCAAATTAAACTTAATGCTCATCTCACATGATGCTCACTATTATTTCTGGTACAAGGTTGAATAAATTCAATTAAATTTTTCATTTCTAATATTAAAATATCCTGTTGACTGACAGTAACGACTTAACCTTTCGTATGCTTAGTAGCAGATCTGCTCCATGAACGCTAACTGCTATAGAGCAGATCTGCACCAATGGGACTTGTTCGAGAATTATCGGAATTTAGAACTACATACACGGTAACAGAGTCTAAAGTTGTTTTATTTGTACACCTAATGAATGAATGAACCATAGAGAATCGAACATCCAATCACTCTTATGAAAAAAAAAAGAATATTTGCTTTCAAAACCCAACGTTTCGTCGCGCAGGACATCGCCAGTGTGTGTCTCGCGAAAAGTGTGTGAAAAGTGTGTGTTCAATGGTTTTACGAGGGAAATCTTTACGGAAAAGGTAAGTTATTGTTTTATACTGAATTACTAATACTTACTTACAAAAGAAAGAAACAGAATTCTTTTTTTTTGTGCATAAATGTCTTGACTGTGAGAAGTAACTGTAAGTGAGGTAAAGTTTTTCAAGTATTTGAGACCATTGCAGAATATTTGCAATTGGTGCGAAATAGTAATCCTATGGGAAATTTTATGAAGATTTGAATATAAAAGTTCGTTTTGTAAAATATGTTATAGATATTTTGCAAATTCTTTCGTTTTGAAAACCTATCCAAAATACACTCACACTAGCGTAAAAACAAAATGGCGACACGTTGTGTACGTACACAAAGTCGCCGGTGCACTGCGCCGTCTGTAAACTGCTAAGGAGCAGATCTGCTCCCATATACAAACCCGCTGTATATGCGAGCAGATCTGCTCCCCAGCAAAGTATACAGTTTGAAATATTTGACCTTGGAGCAAATCTGCTCTCTAGCAAGCTATACCATTTCAACTTTGAGCAGATCTGCTCTCTAGCAAACTATACCATTTAGCTTCGGTGCAGACCTGCTCCTACGCAGCTTACGCACAACTCAATACACGCACACATATAAACAATACTGTGACGCTTCATTTTCGAATTGACCGATTTCTAAATGGATTTTTACAAATATTATCTATGGAGAGTGAAGTAATCATTTATCCAATCAGAAAGCTAGTTTACTCATGTGAGCAAGTCAAGTCATTTTATACTCTATGGACCATTGCATGTTGCTAGAATCGACGTATCAAAATGGGTAGTCAAATCACCTATTCCTCGAGTTTTTCTTCAAAAATCTGAGTTTTTTCATCGTTTCTGTATTTTTTATGGTTTTTACGTGAAAAGGAGTATTCACTTATATAAAAAAAGTACATTTTGGTCTCTGATATCAAGTAATTTCGTGAAAACTCGACTTGAAAACCTGCGCGACCCGAGAGTAAAGTTGTCGTTTTCAGTATCTCGATTTCAATTTTCAAAATGCTATTATTATGTAAAACAGCATAATATCCAAGCTGTTTTAGTATTTTCCGTTAGCTGTATCCTTTATCTGTTTAGGAAATATAAAAATGAAACAAAAATATTTTCAAAACTTTATAAAAAATGGTCGAATAAGATAATATGTCCGAAATTTCATCAACCTGATTTTGAAGTACCTGTAAATAATTAGTAAAACGTTTATTATCAAAAAAATATAATGATTGTTATTCACTGGTTATCTGACTATAAGAAACTATCAAGACTTTTATGTGCTTCTTTCAATTATGTGCTAATAATTGAGAAAATCTGACTCGCGACGAGCGCGCTCGCCGCGCTTAATATTTCCCGCACGTAGGCGTTCGAAGCGGGGGCACGCTACCGCATACGAAAGGTTAAAAATCATAAATAAGATATATTTAAACTCCAACATACACATTTTTTCAATACAGAAAGGAGCAATTTCATATTTATCTGGAAAATATGCCCTTCACAAAAAGATTTTTTGAGTATTTTGCTTGTGACGTTTAATTTTTAATTATAATGTAGAAATTAGAGTCTCGGGCATGGCAACACCTTCGTGAGCGAAATACGTTCCATTCCATGTCACGCCTATGGCGTTTATTCTATTTTTTTATTAATTCAGTTATTTTCCACGATAATTTGATTTTCTTTTAAACAAAGAAATCACCAAGTAATTGTTTACATCGCCCGGGTAACCTGGGGCCTATTGCATAACAATTTACAACTTGTATTACAAGCGGAACTCTCTTTCTTATAAAATGAATTGGAGGGGGACTACCGCTTGTAATATGAGTTGTAAATTGTTATGCAATAGGCCCCTGAAAAGGACAATAGTCCGAAAAAAAATACAGTAGAAATAACTAGACCTGGGGCCTATTGCATAACAATTTACAACTTGTATTACAAGCGGAACTCTCTTTCTTATAAAATGAATTGGAGGGGGACTACCGCTTGTAATATGAGTTGTAAATTGTTATGCAACAGGCCCCTGCATTTTAATTTGGTTAGCGACCTAAATCTACCCGTAACGCCATCTCGTGACGTTTCAATACCTACTTGCAATGTAGACCATAGTTATGTATGTTTCGAATAGGCTTGTGTCGTTCACGAACTATGAACTGTTAGGAATAAAATCCCATCAATGACCGAAATGAACTGAATCTTTCCGTGGTCTGAGAATCGGTCTTTGCTCATTTAGTTCAGTATAGGATCGGCGAGCGCGAGCGGTTTGGATCGAGAACGAATGTGTGACTGCGCCGACCGAGAGCGAGAGCTACTTAGCAGAGCAACAAAAAAAGTCAAGTTTTCATATTAAACTTCGGTTACTTACAACCTTTCGGCCCGGAATGTTACTATCTGTGGACTATTCGTATAATTTTGACACTATTCGGTCCCATTCGTTCTGATCTTTCCGACCACAGTGATCGCTGGTCTGGCTGAACTAAATGAGCAAAAGACCTAAAAGAGCGAACTAGTTCATGGGAGCGATTGAACGAGATCGGAGCGTTCCGATCAACGAACGAAACGGCACAAGCCTAGTTTCGAAGAACTACTTTTTACTATTTTGGTTGTTTTTTGTGTATGCCATTTATTTCAGTTTATAATTTAAAGATAAAATTAGAATTCATAAGAATAAAACTCAAATAATATAGCATAAAATAACATTTATTAATTGATAGCATTTATGTCTTGGCCGCGGCCGGAGCTGCTGATTCCGCTGCTGGTTCTTCCTCAGACTCTCCTCTGACTCGTCATCATCATCATCGTCGTCATCTGACTCTGAGTCATCGTAATCGTCGCCGGAACCGCCATAGCCACCTGAAAAAAAAAACAAGAGTGAACATGGGTTGGCAACCAAGGCGAAATTAGTGTTTTTTGTTCCTCTTTCTTTTCATGTTGACGACCGGTCTGGCTCAGTCGGTAGTGACCCTGCCTGCTAAGCCGCGGTCCTGGGTTCGAATCCCGGTAAGGGCATTTATTTGTGTGATGAGCACTGATATTTGTTCCTGAGTCATGGATGTTTTCTATGTATATAAGTATGTATTTATCTATTTAAGTATGTATATCGTCGCTTAGCACCCATAGTACAAGCTTTGCTTAGTTTGGGGCTAAGTTGATCTGTGTAAGGTATCCCCAATATTTATTATTATGTACTATTTTATATGTTCAGACACAATGCTATGTAGTGTGTGTACCACACCTTACCCACACATGTGCATAGCTTAGTATATATTGGCATGTACTTGTTATTTAAGACACATTAAACGTATACTCCATACGAAGTAGTTATCATTTACGCTCCACATCACATGGCGATCCTGCCAGTGCGGCCTCGAGCTGCACTGGCGGCGCGCTGCGCCAGCCAGTATTACTGACCGTGAACTTTCGTAAATAAATATTTGGAACTCTAAGTGAATGAAAAGGACTATTATATATTTATAGTGACAGTGAAAAGTTTCAAGAGAATAAATAGAACTTACGGGTTGGTGTTATGGGACTAATATATCAAATATATGAGTATCATATAGTGAAAGTGAAAAGATTACAGAGACTAAATCGAAAGTTACGGATTGGTGCTTATTGCAAATAAAAAAAGAATATGTGCAGTGTGGACTAAGTTACATTTCTAATATCTACTAAATAGACTCATATATCAGGAGATTTTGAAAATCTTTTTTTTTTCGAATAAACGAAATTGGCAAGTTGTAAGTTTGACGTTGCAGCTGGGAGATTGTTCGCGTCACGGACACCGGGCGTGGCCTTGCCGACGTTGGACGCGAGGACGAGGAGACTGGACACGAAGGCCTGGTCCCGCCACACAACGGTCATGGAATGGTCGTAATCTAAACTAGGTGGTTATATGGTTTTAGTTAATAAGTATAAGCAGTTGATTGACAGTTTCTTCTTATGTTTAAAATAAATATGAAGCGTGTTATATGCATTATTTTCATTAGATAACTATTTTAAATTTCGTTTTTTGAGTAGGTAATAAAAATTAAGTTTCAAAATTGTGTCTATGTGTACGTAATATTAGCAATTTCTATTATTTACGGAAATTAAGTTTAATAATATTGCGATGTAGGAATACAATGCATATGCAAATTAAATATTATGTGGAATCTAATTAAATGCTGCTTGATGACGAAATGGTAATATGGTTAAAAGTGCGGCACGTTTTAATATTAAATCATTCGATCTCTACTTTGCATTCAAATTGATAAACTTAACAAATGATTTCGTGCACTTGGATACAACATTCGTCATAGCGTACAGGTGGGCCGCGTCATCCGCGACACGTGTTCACATATAAGGGATCGGTATGTAGCTTCTGTTATTACGTCTCGAATTTCAGTTTCAACATAATGCATTATTAATGTATTGTGCAATAATTTAGATTACTTCAAATTTATCGTATTTAACTTGGCAATTGCATATAATTATAATCTTACCGACTTTTGACCATATTAAACTGAAAATTAGTATTTAGAACTAGATTGTCAAGAAATAATAATGTACTTGAATGTTTCAGATTTTTTTTCTCGGAATTGACTATAATATGTTTTACGGATTTAACAATGTGTGGAAAATAAATATATTTGAGATCTAATAAGAGATAAAAAGTTGGATTATTTTTAAATTGGTGTAAAATGGATATGGAATTTGTTGGTATATGAAATGTTTTTGTTATTTAGGTATAGGAGTGTTCAAGTTTTGTTTTATTTTGCGACGGAGTTATGGCTAGAGGTTTTATTAATGTAAAGGGTGGAATAGAAAAGAATGGTTTGTTTTTTGAAATTAGGTATGTGTGCGAGATTTTGGAAGTCGAGTAAACTGAAGCAGGTATGTTTTTCAAAGAGCGACTGGTCTGATCAACCAAGGGTTGTTGAAATTCTTATTTGTTGAAGTTTTATGGTGTTGGTTTGATTGTGGTTGGTAATTGAATGTTTTTTTTAATGAGTGTTACTGAATCGATATACTTATAAATATGCCTATCGTATCATCGGCAGCCCGAGAGGGGTCATGAGCGATATGGTATAACAACGGTACGCCAGGGTACAAGGCAGGTAGGGAATCCTTGGAGATCTGATCATGATTTGATCGAGCATCAATCGTGAAGACTCCTTGGACACATGGAAGGTTATTATGTAAGGACGTGTTAAAAGAACTGCCTGTGTGAGTTAATATATTGTATGTGTGCGCGCTTAAAAATAAATATCCTTGTATCCTGAGCAAATAAATAAATAAATATATAGTAAGGTCGGCCGGCCAGGTAAGTAAATGCGTTGTGTACCCTTGCCATAAAAAAAGAGAAGCACGCTTTAGATGCACAAGTAAATACAGTGTTATTATTATGATAAAAATAAAGTTAAGACGTCTATGAATGAAAGTAAGACTTGCAAGTAAATAGTGAGATAAATATGATGTTCACCCAAGGTACCCTAGATTGGGAGTTCATAATCGTACTGTACGAACTATCTATTTGGATTTGAATTGTATCGACGGATACTTATTTCACTGTGGATTTTTTTTTATTTACTTAGTGTAGTTTTAAGTTTTGTGTTTTGATGTTGTTTACATTTTGTATTCTGGTTATTTTTATACAAATATGTATAATTGTTTATTAAACGATTCGTCATCAAAGCAAGCATAGATAACTAAGTGTATAAGTTGTATAACCTTTATAAAAATACATGGGTACCCACCCATGGTAATAACTATTGTATGGTGCCCTTAGCGTATAATGGAAATTTGTGTTTATTTTAGACAAATTTTATAAGTAAAACTTATAATTTTCATTTACCTATTGTATAAGTATCTCTTTAAAATTTTTTTTTTATTCGTCAAATATTCTTTCTTTGAACTTCAAAGTATTTTTACTGTATGCCTAATACCTATATGTGTAAAAAAAAATGATTTAATTTTGTATAAGATATACATTTCCTGAGAGCTTTTGCTTACAAAACATACCTTTCCTTACTTTTTTTTTAATTTGTGTAATTCTTTTTTTTTGATATTTAAAAAAATATATTCCTCATAGTATAGGACAATATTTTTTTTTCTCTGAGGGGGAAGGTGTAGTGTGTGTACCACACCTTACCCACACATGTGCATAGCTTAGTATATATTGGCATGTACTTGTTATTTAAGACACATTAAACGTATACTCCATACGAAGTAGTTATCATTTACGCTCCACATCACGAATATGTAATATTGTAATGTGAATATTGTTTATGAATAAAGTACTATGACTATGGTCTCAAATTTCGTTATAGGCAACGTGCGGGAAGGAGTGGCGCTGATTGACTCAAGTGCACTTCTTATAGACATGGCAAACATTAAGACATATAGATTTCGCAATGAGGGCGCCACTGGATAGATGATTGAGTTTGAATTTTGCTAGCGGCGGCTGTTGTATCCATAAGATTTAACACAGAAAAGTCAACAAAATCGGGGCAGCACTAGTGCACTAAGCTATTATAATATTTTTCTTGAAGCTGTTGTAGGCGACCCAACCTCCGTGCTGCGCGCGTGCTGGCAGCCTGGCCGCTACGGATGCCGCTGCCAGCGCGCGTCTTTTGTTTTTGCACAGATTTTTTGTTGAGAGTTCTGTCATGTCAATGAGCGACAAGTGATAAGTGGCGTACACGAAGGGAGGCCTATGCTCAGCAGTGGGCGATTAATGGTTGAAATTATGATGATGATAAATTATATGAATGAGCGACAAATGTTCTATTTCGCACAACTTTTGTAAATATCTGTGTAAATAGCCAGTTTTTGTGTTTTCCTTGTGTGTGATGTGTACGTAATTGTATTATACTGTACAGCTGAATTTTTACGCGTTTTCATTCACCATCGACAGCTTACAGCTGTGGTCTGTTCTCACTTCGGCCGTTTCCGGTTTCGTTCGGCTGGGCTCGTATTGCTAATAACTGGAATATTCTGGTACCTGCAGCCTGGCCGTAGCCCGAGTAGCCACCGTAACCGGCGTCGTCGTCCTCGTCGTCCGCCGCCGCTGTGCCCTGCCGTCCGTAGCGGTGAGACCGAGCTGCAAAACAAAAATAGGGTTTAATAGTACATTACATCAGAGGCCGGGAAAATGAGGATTTCCGGCCAAGTGGGTTAATACCCACCTCATGCCTCGTATCCCTAATGGGATACGAGGCCGAGAATCCGTTTTCACGCCGAGGCATGTATAGTGCTTTTCTCAAACATACAATGAAATAAAAAAAAATGCTCTAAAGGACAATATTTTATAAAAATAAGTTACTTTGCAGGCCTAGGCCTAAAAAATAATATGAAATCCCTTTACAGTCCTCTCGAGTCTTTGCGCCCAAAAAGCGATACTTCCCAGCCCATTTTAAGGAACGTAAAGACAATATTTCATTGCATGTTTGAGAAAATGGATGTTTTCAAAAATACATTTTCAATAAGAGTTTTGATTGATTCACGGTTGTTTGTTGTTTTTAACCCCCGTCGTTTTTAGCGTATCCGCCTTCTTCAGTTTTCCGTGATCATGACGCATACAACTGCGTCGAAATATCAGGAGCTCGACAAAAATCTAAAAGGTAATCACGGTCTATATCCCGGTCAATATAAGTCTGAAGAAATGTTCGAAATCGGATTCTCACAAATAACGTAACGCGAAGTAACCTATACAACAGCGCTCTCTACTATGTAAATGAAAAACTGTAAAATAAAATTAAGTAGGTCAGGTCAGCCGAAAGTCGCGTACGGTTGCCGCACTTAGGACAGGGCCCCTTATTGCAATGCTCATGCACTACTGCCTGTGTGGTGACGGGTTAAGAATTTCACCACCCCCTTTCTTCCCGTGGGTGTCGTAGAAGGCGACTATGGGATATGGGTTAAATTGTGGTGTAGGCGAGAGGCTGGCAACCTGTCACTGCAATGCCACAGTTTCGTTTTCTTTTAACACCTTATTTGCCAAGAGTGGCCCTGCAGCTTTAGAAGTTTTATGTGCTCTGCCTACCCCTTTATGGGATACAGGCGTGATGGTATGTTGTTGTTGTCATGCACTACTAGCGTGAAGTAGCCTGTAGAACAGCGCCATCTATCGTGTGATTGAGCAACTCACTGGACACACGCCATCTACCGTAGGTATAACTGAGTAACTCTCTAGACATGCTAAGGTCGACCGTAAGCTGCGTAGGGACGGCGCACTTGGGGCCCGGCGGGGATCCCATCTAACAATGTTGACCTATAAAACACTTCTCACGAGCTGAAGTAGTAGACCAGCGTCATCTATCGTGATTTTGAGGCACCACTCACTAGACATGCTGAGGTCGGCCGTGAGCTGCGTAGGATACGCGCACTTGGGACAAGGAGGAGGCCCCTTCTTGTCGTCAAGTTAAATGGTTGATTGAGTGCGTTGTAGACCTGTAGCCTGTAGCCGGTATAGCAGCGCCATCTACCGTGTAACTGAGTAACTTACTAATATGCTGAGGTCGGCCGTGAGCTGTGTGGGATACGCGCACTTGGGGCAGGGCGGCAGCTCGTACTTGCAATGGTAATTTATAAGATGCTGCAGAAAACTTTGACTGAAGTAGTAGACTAGCGCCATCTATCGTGATATTGAGGAACTCACTAGACATGCTGAGGTCGGCCGTGAGCTGCGTAGGATACGCGCACTTGGGACAAGGAGGAGGCCCCTTCTTGTCGTCAAGTTAAATGGTTGATTGAGTGCGTTGTAGACCTGTAGCCTGTAGCCGGTATAGCAGCGCCATCTACCGTGTAACTGAGTAACTTACTAATATGCTGAGGTCGGCCGTGAGCTGTGTGGGATACGCGCACTTGGGGCAGGGCGGCAGCTCGTACTTGCAATGGTAATTTATAAGATGCTGCAGAAAACTTTGACTGAAGTAGTAGACTAGCGCCATCTATCGTGATATTGAGGAACTCACTAGACATGCCGAGGTCGGCCGTGAGCTGCGTAGGATACGCGCACTTGGGACAAGGAGGAGGCCCCTTCTTGTCGTCAAGTTAAATGGTTGATTGAGTGCGTTGTAGACCTGTAGCCTGTAGCCGGTATAGCAGCGCCATCTACCGTGTAACTGAGTAACTTACTAATATGCTGAGGTCGGCCGTGAGCTGTGTGGGATACGCGCACTTGGGGCAGGGCGGCAGCTCGTACTTGCAATGGTAATTTATAAGATGCTGCAGAAAACTTTGACTGAAGTAGTAGACTAGCGCCATCTATCGTGATATTGAGGAACTCACTAGACATGCTGAGGTCGGCCGTGAGCTGCGTAGGATACGCGCACTTGGGACAGGGAGGGGGCCCCTTCTTGGGCGCGGCGCCGCGGCGGCGCACGTGCTCATCGCAGAAGCACGTCTTGCAGCGCAGGCACGAGTACTGGCCCAGGCGGTTGCAGGATTGACCTGGAACAACGGCAAATTAATATTGACCTGGGAAATTTGAGGTTTCCCAATAAAAATAACCTATTCGTAATACTTACATCGATAACAAAGCAAATGAAAATAACTAACTAGTCAAAACTAAACACTTAAAAACTTGTTCTTCGGAGGAAAGGTTTAATTAATGTCACAATCACAAAGACTTTAAAGTCAACACAGCATTTTGAAATTTCCGGACTTTTTATCATAATTTGTTAGACCAAGTGTAGATGTATTTACCTTATTTTGTAAACTGTTAACGAAATTTGATATAACACAAAGCCAACTTTATAACGTCATAGCTCCTTAGCCTACTATTTTGGCACTGGTCCCACCGCAAGCTTGTAAGCTATGAGCTATTGGCTATAAAAACGAACAAAAGATAATCACTCCCGTGCAAATAAAAGAGACACGGCGATTTTGATAGCTCACCGCTGGGAGAGTAACTATATAAACATCGCCGTGTCTCTTTTATTTTCAAGGGAGTGATTATCTTTTGTTCGTTTTTATAGCCGATAGCTCATAGCTTACTAGCTCGCGGTGGGACTAGTGCCTTTCGGGCTTGTCATCTAATTAACATGTAATCAGGAGATCATACAAAATAGATTTATGTCAATTTTACCCATATCTGCGATGACATGAACGTCATGAACGGAAAGTAACCAAAATCCTGTTTTTACAGTCTACTACAAGTGACTATGGACTACAGCCTTTTAGTTGGGTGGTAAACTATCTTAGTACTTTGTACTCAGGTACTCACATTTGTAGGTCTCCGCCTCCAGCACCTGGCAGGAGGCCTGGTGCTCGAACTGGTCGTCCTCGCAGAGGAAACCGTCGCAGAAGCAGTAGCAGAACACGCGCCCGCCGTGCTCCCAGACGCCTGCTACACAGCTGGTGACTAGGGCTACATTGTACTCACACTTGTAGGTCTCCGCCTCCAGCACCTGGCAGGAGGCCTGGTGCTCGAACTGGTCATCCTCGCAGAGGAAACCGTCGCAGAAGCAGCAGCGGAACACGCGCCCGCCGTGCTCCCACACGCCTGCAACACAGCTGGTGACTAGGGCTACATTGTACTCACACTTGTAGGTCTCTGCCTCCAGCACCTGGCAGGAGGCCTGGTGCTCGAACTGGTCATCCTCGCAGAGGAAGCCGTCGCAGAAGCAGTAGCAGAACACGCGCCCGCCGTGCTCCCAGACGCCTGCTACACAGCTGGTGACTAGGGCTACATTGTACTCACACTTGTAGGTCTCCGCCTTCAGCACCTGGCAGGAGGCCTGGTGCTCGAACTGGTCGTCCTCGCAGAGGAAACCGTCGCAGAAGCAGCAGCGGAACACGCGCCCGCCGTGCTCCCACACGCCTGCAACACAGCTGGTGAATAAGGGCTACATTGTACTCACACTTGTAGGTCTCTGCCTCCAGCACCTGGCAGGAGGCCTGGTGCTCGAACTGGTCATCCTCGCAGAGGAAGCCGTCGCAGAAGCAGTAGCAGAACACGCGCCCGCCGTGCTCCCAGACGCCTGCTACACAGCTGGTGACTAGGGCTACATTGTACTCACACTTGTAGGTCTCCGCCTCCAGCACCTGGCAGGAGGCCTGGTGCTCGAACTGGTCGTCCTCGCAGAGGAAACCGTCGCAGAAGCAGCAGCGGAACACGCGCCCGCCGTGCTCCCACACGCCTGCGATACAGGAATACATGTCAAACACATTCAAAGAGGTACTCTCGTAAAATTATTTAACTAAAATATGGCCTACCAAAGGAAATAAAAATAATTCGTGTAGTTTTGTAAATGGCACAATTGGAAAGGTAAACTAACACGATTTGCACTCATAATAGAACAAAACGGGACTTAATCGCGTAAACACTTACATTTATATTTGGCCCTTATGTTCGTGGTCACGAGTAGACTGGCGAGGAATGGCAAATATAGATGTAAGTGTTTACGCGATTAAGTCCCGTTTTGTTCTAAAATTATGGATAGGTAAAGTTTTTTGAAAATAGTCAAATAATATATTTTTCTGATAGAATATGTTATAACGATAAAAGAGCCACCTTTCCCTGATCGTTATAACATATTCGACCGGCAGAGCATGCGCCGCCGATCCGCTCTGAATACGCTCGCGCGGTCACACATAAATATCATGTGCGCATTGTGAGCCGGACTTGTCTGAATATTATTATTATATTATATTATACATATTATTTGATACACTAGCAGCTGATAGCTGATGCGTGTATATCACTGCACTTGTTTTTCTATAGTTACTGTTTATAAATTTTAGTTTTAAATGTAATATGGATTAAATGTTAACCATTTAGCTAATTGTTTTATTCCAGAATGTTCATTCAATACTTCGTCCCATTCAATGATTTGATCCCGTGTTGAAAACGCTCGCAATCTGCTCCGTCTGGCACACATTCATCATTGCGCTCGGCTCATGCTGCGCTCTCAAAACGCGCTAGTGTGGCCGAGCTTCAACAGAAAGTTCATTGGAATGCTGAAATGTAGGAAAATGTTAGGAGAATAGCGTTTTGCACTTACCCCGCTCACACTCAAGACAGACGGCATCAGTTAACGGGCAAGTGCAGGCGTGCGCTGTTAGGCACTTGCGCCCGTGGCAAACCCATGCTTCGCAGAAGTCACAGATTGCACCCTGAAATATAGTAGCTCTATAACAACACACATAGTTTCTCAAGCATTAATATTATGGATTACTGATTGTCAGTCAACCAATCTGAATCCATATGCACGGTGTCAATACAACAGGGTTCTAGTTGCAATTTTAGTTAAAAAATAACAGACATTAATGAAGCACAAAATAAGTTACTGTTAACCAAAATAAAAAGCTGTTTTAACATTGGCATAATTCCACTAAGGCTTACAAGGCCCTGGCCTACACTAGCTATTAGGCGCAGCAGATTAAGAGTAGGTATATGCTGAGCAAGGGGCAGATAGCATTCAATATATAAGGCGGCGGCAATACACAAATTCCCCACTGTGTCAGACCCAGTGTTACAACTAGATAAAGTTTAGTTATAAACATTGCGCTGCGTTCACTATGTCACGGGTCCGCGTCGTACAGCTGCGTTCGTGACCAACAAAATGGTCCCGACGGAAGACCAGCGCTGACCCTTGGGTTAGCATTTTATGCTGAGTCGGGACCATTTCGTGGTAACTTATATGTTTAATTTCTTTTATTTGCTGTTTCTGTTTTCTTACTTGTGTATTTTGTAGTTATCACGAATAAATAATTGATTGATTGATAAAAGTATACAGACCACCATGGCCAGGCCTGTGACGTAGACCCCAGGGTGCCGGACGACGCAGTCACCCGCCTTGGCCATGCACTTGCCCTTTCCACAGTGGGCGCACACCGGCAGCCGCTGCACGGCCGCACAGAAATAGCAGAACGCACGACTCTTCTGCTTCCTGCAAAAATAACAGCATTTAAGCTTACGGAGTAAATAAAGAATGGTTTTATCAAGAAATATGTGTATTCAAGTCAAGAGTGAATAGGCTATTACTGAACCAGTGAGCTACAACTTCGGTGTTGTCGTCACTTCCCATCAGGTGCGACTAAGGTCAATCACTGGCCAGTTTATAATAAAAAAAAAACTAGCAGAATGGAATCATCAAGTTTAGTGTGAACGTAAAAGACAATCTTGCTCACTTCTGACACTTGTCGCACTCCATAGGCACGTTACAGGGGTGCTGCGCCAGGTCGACACGCTCGCGCGCGTTACGAATCTCTTTCTGCCGCTTCTTCTGCTTCTCTGCCTTCTTGCGCTGCCCCGTCTTCTTTTTCGGCATTGCTACTAAGTTAATCGGCCCCTCAAGGAGTGCCCTAAAATATAAAAATTAATGAGATGTCGACGACCGCCGAGCAACGGCGGTGACGACTTTTTGACAGTTGACAATGACATGACAGCGGAAAAAACAGATGACTTGCTGTCAAAACAGACGCGTAAAACGGAACGTGTACGAGACTAAAATGAAGAAATTTAACTAAAGAATAGAGGAAGGTTTTATTTTTGTATTATTTTTAAGGTCTGGTTTCTGAATTATTTAGCAAATTAATTAACCAAACAGCATTAATATACATCATCATAGTTTTCATGTGCGTCGAAAGGAGCGTCATACGGAAATTTGATTTGACAGCTAACGTTCAAACGTATACATTTTTATACATAAATATTTTTATTTGTTGTGAAAAAAAAAATATTATTTGTTTTAGAATCGTTCGTGATTATGCTAAAATAAAGCTAAATTTGATAATTGAAACACCAAATTTTAAATAAACATACATTTATAATATACCCTGCTATATAACATACCCTGCTAACATACTGACGTTTCATAAGTAGATATCGGAACGTGATCGTGTTAAGCAACCAATTTACAATGGCTTCGTAAACAAACGAACCTTGAATAATCAAGGATATACCCAATGTGGGAGGATAATCGTTGTTGTCTTACGTTCGCGCACCCGCCGAGGGTCTGTCAACGGAAGAATCAATCAAAACAAACATTGTTATTTTTAGTGTCGGCGCTTCGCGGGGAGGCGCTATTCGCTAGCCAGCGGACGGCGCGCCACGACGCCGACAGTGCGCAGTTCCGCGACTTTTCTAACCGAGTTAGTCGAGACACAAGCCATGTTTTCGCCCTCCGACTTGGTAAGTCGCAACTACCTGTATACACTGTGCTATTGATCGTGCAACTCTAGAATGCTAACTTTAGGTCTTTAATAATAAAAGTACACTGCTGTATGCAGTGTGTTCGCTCGTAATAGATCTTCTTTGGCTTGTGCAACTCATATCGCGATCTTTCTTAGACCGAGCGGCACTGATCCGCGACGCAAGCTGTCTACAACATTGTAAATGGAATGCATACATATATCTCTTTAAATGTAGCTTCACTCGAGAGATAGCTAAGTTGTATGTCTAAGTAGGTACTTACATACCTTGACCTGTATGCACATGCATTTTGCAGTGCATACTAACCGGATATAGGTCACTGGGTATTGTAGGTTGTGTGAGTTTGTGGTGACCGTCTGTTGTACCCTTTTAATGTGCAATATCAGTTATTACAAAAAACCTTGATACTCTGTATTCATATTTTAGAAGTGGAAAAAAAAGTTTCATTTAATAAATTGTTATAAAAATATTAGCTCAACACAAATTAATTATGAACGAATTTATAAAAACAATTTTGATTTGATGAAATTAGAAGTTTACATTATGTTGTATTGATATTTAAGTTTTTTTTAAATTTTGTAACAGCTAACTGCTAACTGGTAAGAAAAAATAATCTTGAGTATAAAATCCGATGTAAAAATTGAAAATTATATTTTCATGATGTGTAATCCCTTGAGAGTAAATACCTCCTCCATTTTCTTCCATTTCTCTTTGTCTTCCGCTGTATTCTTCTCATTGTTTATTATATTATATTATATTATTGGATACACTAGCAGCTGATAGCTGATGCATTATTTTTTTCTCACTTTCTTTTCAAAGTAGAATATTCTCCCTTCCCTTCAAATCAAGAGTGAACAGGCATCTTCTGGGCGAGCTCACTCCATTGTAAGCCACGTCTTTGCCTTTGGCTAGTCTGTGGCCAAGAGGAAGCCCATTTATAAAAAAAAAAAAATTACATTTCATTCATACATAACCATCTCGAGTATGACTTGCTCTTGACTGTTTTGTTTTATTACTTGCCTGCATGATTGCATATTCATATTCATCTTTATTAGTATTAAGCATACATCGTCAAAAACATTACAGCTATATACCTACATATGTCATCATTATAGTAGGTATACTGACTGGCAATCACACCAGAATCCAAGCTCAGTTGCAATTTACAGTCTCCATGTCATTTAATCAATTGAATCATTGTTCTGTGCAGTCAAAGATTTAAATAATATGGATAGGGCAATTCATAAAATTTCCATTGAATATTCTCTTTTGATGTGCATTGGTAGAACACTAACAAAATTTGTTGATGTGTTTCAATCCCTCGTGTGCTTAGTTGCATAGATTGCACAATGCACATGTATGGTGTGCTGGCACCATTTTGGATGTCTGTATGCCACATCCTTAGGAAGTAATATATAAGTCAATGTATACAGTTATTAGTTATTACCGACTCTGAACTGTCATTAATGAGTTGGAATACTGTGCATGTGTGTGTCAAATTATTACGTACATACAAACATGGAGTAGTTGTGATTGATATGAACCAAACACATAAATAAACATTGATTGTTGTTGCAAAATTGTTATCAAAGACTCAAATCAGTTGTTTTGTCAGTTATTATTATCTCATCAATAAAACATTTTTGTGTAAAAAATATTTTTCTCATACGTAATAAAGCAGTGTGTGTCGCATGGTAGAAGAATTATTTCCCCCGGAAGACACTTGAACACTATGCTCAGGATACTATTTTTGAATCCTTCACTATGCTTTGAATCAAATATACACTTTCTTCCTTCACTTCGATCAGTATTCATTACGATACAAGTGCGATACACGAGTTGCGAATTACATATTCGCACATGTATCGTACAACGTTTTACAGTACATAAAGCGCTGGTGGCGTAGCGGTAAGAGCGTGCGACCTTCGACCCGGAGGCCGCGGGTTCGAACCCCGGCTCGTACCAATGGGTTTTTCGGAACACGTGCGAAATGTCATGTGCTACCAGTCGTTTTTCGGCGAAGGAAAACATCGTGAGGAAACCGGACTAATTCCAATAAGGCCTTAGTTACCCTTATATATTTATAAATCACATGCAAGATGGCAGTCGCTTTCGTAAAACTATTGCCTACGCCAAATCTTGGAATTAGTTGTCAAAGCGGACCCCAGGCTCCATGAGCCGTGGCAAAATGCCGGGATAACGCAAGGGTAATGATGACATAGTGCGTAATGCTCATTCCCTAACAAGTGCGGTAATATACCATACCGCTGTATGTACTGTAATAGTACATTACGATACAAGTGCGTAAAAAAGGAAGTTCGAAACGAGTGGCGATAAATTAAAACACGACCGAAGGGAGTGTTTTAAATCGACACGAGTTACGAATTTACTTTACGCACGTGTATCGTACGACGTTTTTCAGTATAGATTTAGATGGCCCTCCAAAGTTTCAACCTGACATTTAAAATGACATTTTCAGTACAGATGCTGCTTTTTTTACGCACTAGTGAGAGAAGTGGTTCATTATATGTCAGGTCGAAACTTCGGATAGCCATCTGTACTGAAAAAACTCCCTGCGGTCGTGTATTAATTTATCCACTCGTTTCGAACTTCCTTTTTTTCGCACTAGTATCGTAATGTACTGTTAACTCCCTTGTCACCCGATACTATTTGATACTTTGGGAAGTATGGAAACAGTCTTAACACGTGGTATCTATTTTCAGGTAAAGCGCGTCGGCGTTGGTGGCGGGCTTGTGCCCTTCTTCAAGTGTGTCTGCGTGTACTTCCTGGCCGCCAGCGGAGCGCCCAGCCCCGGCGCCGCGGCCGCCAAGTGCGCCCCTGTCTTGTGCCTACTTGCTGCAGTACTGTTGTTGCAGCCCCGGGCTCCGCAGGCAGCTGATCCTCACCCTGAAAATGACAAAGAAAGGTGCGTACCAAGCTGTGCCCTTGGAGCTGAGGCTAGGCTATTGATCTCATTTATGACACAGAGGCACGTATTTTTGCAGTCCTGGGGCCCATTTCTCAAAACAAGTTACAAGCGGAAGTCTCTTTCCAACCTGTAACATTAGACATTGACAACCGCTTGTAAATTGTAACTTGTAGCTTCGAGAAAGCGTTATAGCTTCGTTATAGCGACCGCAGGCAGTGGATCGTCACCTTGAGAATGGTAAGGAGAGGTACGTATTTTGGCCACAAGCTGTGGTAGGTATTTGTTACTGTTTCTTGAGGATAGGCTACTGATCCCCAGAATGGCAAAGTCAGGTACTTACGTATTTTGGACGTCAGCGGAGCGCTATCCTGAGCCTGGTCGCTGCGGTTACAATCGCAGGCAGCTAACCCTCACCCTGAGAATGATAAGGAAAGGTGCGTGTCCTAACAAGTGGTGTTATCTGCCTCTATGGTCTATTAAGGCCAGGCAGCTGATCCTCACCCTGAGAATGACAAAGAAAGGTGCGTACCAAGCTGTTACTGCCTTAATGCTGAGGCTGAGGCGAGGCTAGTGATATCATGAGACAGAGAGGCTCGTATTCGTACCAGCGGAGCATCAAGCCTGTTCGTTGCAGTGCTGCTTAGCAACCACAGCTGGTAGCTGATCCTTACCCTGAGAATAATAAGGAGATGTGCGTATCTTGGCTCCAGTAGTTAGTATCTGTTACTGTTTCTTGAGGCTAGGCTACTCATCCCAACCATGTCAGAGAGATAGATATTCTGCCCCCCAGCAGAGCTCCCAGCCTTACTGACTGATTACTGCTTCTGCGGTCTCTGTACATACCACTGCTGATCCGAAGTGTGACAGAGAGTGTATTCAAGTCGGCATTTTCAATTCATCTACGTCTGATTTAAAACTTTTTTTCTCGTTTTGAATGTTAGATTTTTAGGTGAGTAGCCCACCTAACCTGGCCAACAAAAATCTGCCCCTGAACGCAAATGTCTTAATAGTTTTGGAGTTCGATCACAACCCTCGAATCAGTTCATATTTGATTGATAATCCATAAGGTCCATGAGATACGGTACCTACTTAAAACAAATAGTGAAACCTCTGTTCCTTATATTTCTTATCAGTCTTATCACGTCGTAATATTTTATCCGATATTATATAAAATATTAGGCACGCAAACCAAACTACTCAACGCTGACTCAAGAAACGTGCCACGACATTCCGTACATGCAATGTTACGATTGCTACGAAGTAGGCCAAGCTAATCGAATTGTATCAAATGTTTAGGTTCAGTAGAATCAGTAGGTATACAGTCAGCAGAAGTAGCATACAGATACAGTATAATAAAGAGTACTATCGTACAGTATGGCCACTCCGGCTCCCGGCTGAAAGTGCCGCCCACCCCCTCTCGGTTACCTCACAGTTACCGCCTGTCAAAAACGCGAACAGTCGACCTGTCATATCTCACTCATACAAGCATGGTACGCGTTCACCTACACGAGCTTAGAATGTGCTAGGAACGCGCCTCTTTCATATTTATATTTGATCGCCAGTGTCCGAGGTGTGACGTTGTGCACTCGCTCTTAAGTATTTTAATAATGAAGTTCAGTGCAGTTTGAAGGTCTCAGCTACATAACTTCAATCAAGAATACGATCGTTAACGCTCCTTACCTTAGCACATCGTATTTATCTCTCTCTATCGCTCAATTCTTACATATTGGTGCGACTAAGCAAGTCGTGCATCGTTCGTACGGTGCGTCGATTTTAGGGCTGATTCAAACGGTACGAGGTCTGCAAGTTTGAATACAATGCAACATTTTAAGACCAGGAAGACGCAGTGTAGGGTGTAGGAAGGCCCCATACTATCTGGTTAAGGTCGCAAGAAACCGTTGGTCGAGGGCGGCGAATGACCGATCGTTGGGGATCCTTGGAAGAGGCCTTTTTGCCATCATTGGATGTCTTCCGGCTGAAATGATGAATGATGATGATTTTATGGGTCTCAATAGTCCGCCATTTATCTAAAATCGTAATGCGAGTTCACTTGCTATTTAAATGAACCCGTACTCCTGGCTACACGCCCTGCTGGCCTAGCCGAAGTGAAAGTCATTGACGTTAAGAGGGGGTAGAGCAGGGAGAATTTTCAGAATCTGTCAAATTACCCCATTACACACACAAACACCCTTCACTCACACTACCTCAATTTACTGTGAAAGGTCAGTGACCCTTAATTTTTTTCAAGAGTGTTATTTTGAGTTTGTAGTCAACTACTGACCTCCTTTGAGAAATTAAAACTGTAAAAAAGGTAGCATACAAGAAGACAGAGAAAAAATACGCGTCATCTAGCTTTCCTTCTCTGTCCATGTCTCATGTGACTTTAATTTACCTAAATATGTAGATAACGTTCCTTACTCAGTTGATTGTTTACCTAGGTGTATTTCAAATTACTTTGCACTTCATTTTGCGTTACTTTTCTATACTTAGATTAAAAATCGTCAGCCTGCCTATCCCCGCAAACATTTTTCAAAGACGTGTGTGAAGGCCGATACCTCCAGGCAAACAATTATGGTCGCGTGCTAAATGATAAAACATCAGCCCTATCGCTTTATTTGTAAGTGCGATAGGGACGGTCCGATGTTTTATCATTTATCGCGCGACCATGATTGCCCTGCAGGTCTTCAGAGGCCTGAGCTGTGCATTACGTATATGCGGGTTGTTTAAAGACTATCAGATATTTTCTTTATTCTTTTTGGTCGTTTTAGCTTCGTTTTTTTATCATTTAGTTTATACAAAAATAAAGCATGTGTATAAAATAAAAACCTAATGAATAGAGTACAGCTAGCAGCAGTCAAGTCAGAGACCCAAAGGAAGACAGGGAATATCGACGCATATCTTATCATATCCAATACCGCCATCGCTATCTGCATCAGACTCTTGATCTTACCCAATTTCCTAGTCTCTTCTCTTAATTTCAGTTTCTTGAGTTGAAAATGTTGAAACTCATACTTAGCATTAAATAAAACACAAATACATATAAAATCACAATATAATTTTAAATTATGGCTTAGGCCCTGTACCAGTTGCAGTCGCCACGTCTGTAAAGCCACTTGTAGTTTCTTTTAAATGGCTAAATACCTAGATGTTATGTCATAAACATCTGTGACGTGACTGAAAATTAAAAAACATCGCTCAGAGATAAGGTTCAAATTAGCATGGCAAAAAATACAACAGTGCAGTCAAAATACCATCAAAATACGAAAAAGCAAATATCAATGTCGCCGTATTTCAGGCAATAAGAAATTCTCAAATATGAAAAAATCTCAAAAGCAGAACTTTATTAAGACTTTCTAGGAAAATTATTTTGAACTTGATAGGTAGAACAATTTATAAAAGTTTTACAGAAAAAAATTCTGAACTAAGTTTGTAACTATATGAAAAGCATTTTTTTATCTCAGATTGCATATTTTAGTATCGTAACGATTTTTCTTTCAAATAAAAAGAGAATTATTAGAAAAGGTTCACGGTGTCTGCCGTAAACTGGGGTTACATTGACCAATTTGGGAATTTAAACTTCTCTAGCTTCTACATTTAATGGGTATTTTTACCCATTAAATGTAGAAGTTAGAGAAGTATATAAATTCCATAATTGGTCAATGTAACGTAACAAAGAAAGAAAAAATGGGACCATCAACTTTTTTAGTCTTTTCCTGCTAAAAATATAGAAAGGTAACAAAATAATGTACGCAAAAAAAACGATGTTATCAAACTTAAACTGACATTGGGGTTACTTTGATACCCTATGTATTTTTTTAATGTTAATCGAATGTAATCCCTTACAAAAGTATTTTATCTCAAGAAAAGATAAAAAACGGTTCGCAGAGTCAAATATTACAACTCTTTAACGCTATTTTGGGGTTACTTTGATTAAAAATAAAAATTACCATCTTCGAAAAACCAACTTTATTTGCAATTGTTTCAATATTTATCACAAGAAGAGATCAAATTATCAGTCTCAACATGTACCGTGACATAATCAGACAATAATCAACTATGTGTCATTATGGTCAATGTTACCCCATGCAAGTGATCAAAGACACCCCACATAGTAAATAATTAGTAATAAATGCCTAGTTTGACTTTATGATACAACACTCAATACAATGGTATAGCTAAACACATGTCTGGCAAGCTAATGTTCACTGTGAACCTTTTACTTTAATACCCACTACGTTAGTTTAGAAGTTATTTAAACATGAAAAATAGCAACAAACTATGCTTATATTTTGACACGTTATCCACACTGTCCACGACCATACTTACTTGTTCACTGCGTCAGAGCACCATATAACTATAAAGGTTGGTTTAGGGTTATCATATGTCTAGATTTCGATAAATTTATTTTATTAATACATTACCGACTACTCATAACATATTAGTTCCTTATTTTTTGATAAAATAAATATAATATGCTCGTGACAGGTCAGGTTTTGTTCGTAATCCAAAAAAGTCAACCCTAGCACTTTTCCCTATTCACCCCCTTCCCGACCCCATTCACCCCAACGTTAGGGTGAGCGAAAATTACTAAATAAAACGACATATTTTCAAAGACAACCCGGAGTTCACACCGCTGGAAGATTTTTTGTGTAAAAAATTATCATGGCACATATAAAAAAACTGCTATCGACGTTCAAAAGTCGGTTTTGGCCCTATTCACCACAAATTAAGTTAGTTCATACCCGTTCCGACCCCATGAACCCAAAATCTTCAGAAAATTATGTACTAAGTAGCCCAAAGTACAGCGCCATCCTAGGTGAATTGGGTAACTAATTTATGCAAACTACTTAAGTCGCAATAGATGTCATTTCACGGAGAAAAAAGTCTCGTCCATGATACCTGAATAGTGTAATCTGAACGAGAAAATCTAGTAAATTCTGGGACAATTGTTCACATAGTATAAATAACTAAACTAGTCTGTTTAAATGCGTTGAGCTTAGTGAACTAGTTATCTTGTAATTGCTACACATTAAAATAGCGTGTATTACTAGAATATTTAGTAATCATAACACGTGGACCGTACAAATAAATAATATTTTCTTGCAGAGCTTAATAAATGAAATGTGACCTTGACAATATATTCTTGTAAAGGTAATATATACATTACGTATCATAAAATAAAAATATTGTAAGGGTCACACAGTCAAATTGTGTGTATTACTAGATTATTCAGTATTTATAACAAATGGAGTGTCTAAATAAACAAAATAATGTAAACTCCACAAGAAATTCTTGTAAAGGTTATAAAACTTTAGTTAGGCCAATAATAGGTATCGTTAAGAATACAAGTCATCTGATATATATTACATTCTCTTCATTTATGTAAACTTCATTAAATGGTTGATAGAACAAGAAAGTTAGTTACAGCAACTGCATTTATGGTACTCTCTAATAAATATACAATTGCGTTAACGTGTTATATTTTTATCGGTACCTATGAATTTGTCTGTGCACTGTATAGACAACTAACATTTCTTGTAAATGTAAAAAAAGGTTTGTTGTCTATACAAGGTGGTTCAGTAGGATTAAAGGCCGAGCCACGCCAGATACGTGTACGTAGACGTGTGCGTGGCGTGCGCGCTGTAAAGTACGAATCTTCAAAAGAGATGATACACCGCTAGACACACACGGGAAAGACGTCACACAAGCGGTGTAATCTCTAATGAGGATTCGTCATTTACACCGCGTACGCTACGCGCACGTCTACGTACACGTATCTGGCGTGGCTCAGCCTTTAATCCTACTGTACCACCTTGTATAGACAACAAACCTTTTCTTACATTTACAAGAAATGTTAGTTGTCTATACAGTGCACAGACAAATTCATAGGTACCTACCGATAAAAATGCAGGTTGCTAATAGGACCAGTTCCAAGAGACAGAAGCCTAGAGTTGAAACTGGGATCCGGAAACCTGGGTCACCCAGCATATGGAATGGATGCTATGAGCGGTGAAAATTGGTGAATCTGAAAGTAAATAAAATAATTATATAATTTGTTAAAAAATATATTTCAACGATCCTTAGTGCAAGACTTTGTTCATATATTCGTCAGTGTTAATAGAACCGTCCTTCATTTCGTCCTTTATATTTTGCAGAATTTTTCCACTTTTGTTCCACAGTATGGCATGGGTCACAGGAAACTTGCAACCATTGTAAATCATCTGAAAAAGACATTAAAATTTCCATGAATAAATTTTACATTAAGTAATATTCTACGTCCACTTCAGATATATATAAAGACTGTCCACGATAAAAAGTGGTCATATATAACATGGTAAATCTTGAGAATAATGAGAATTTATAAGCAGCATGTTTGTCAAATAATTTGTAGATATTAAACTACATTATAAAAATACAAACAAATTATAAACTTTAGGTGGCCTATGAATTTTAGCAGTATGTATCTCATGATAACAATATTTTTTTGTACAGTGTCTTCTTGCAGTCTTTAAGTACAACAGTTTTAATGACAAAAATATTTTTTTAATGTTTAATTATAATAGCCAAAATATACCCTATTACATACTGCTTTTACGATAGTAATAATTTTTCTGATTGTAATCAGATTAAGAAAGTACTGAGATTTTATAACTTTGCTGAATTCGAATTTTTGACACTTTTTGGCTCTCCATACAAAAACAACTGTCAGTGCTTGGAGTAGAAAGTCTTCCTGACTACCAAAAGTCGAAATGAGTTTCAAAAAGTATTTTTTTGTCTGCTAAGATGTCATTCTAATGTGTGTAAAACAGCTTATAAAAATATAAGTATTTATAAAATTGTGCCAGGAAGCGTGTGAAGTTTGTTAAAAAACACTGTACAAGAAATGAAATGCTTGATGGTATACATTCGGCGAAACCTCAGACACACTAAAGCATTATAAGGAATAGCTTTAATTATTATATAGTTTTATGTATACAGATTTATCAAAATATAATATTGCTTCAAAATATGCATTCAGGAAGAAAGATTTATCATGTTATGTATGACCACTTTTTATCGTGGACAGTCCTTATTAGTTCAGTATTTAGATTTTGCCCACGTAATGTTGTATGAATTTGTATGCAATGTAAAATGAATACAACATTAAATGCCTTTTTACTCACCATTCTAATTATCTACTAAGTTCTACATGTACGGTATGTGACTCACCTGCTTTTGCCAACTCTGCCATCTCCCATCCTTGCAAGAGTTTTTGCACCTCTTCATCCATTTCCTAAAATGGAAACTACCAAACGAATGGATAATACGTAGTGAGTACGTTTAACGATAAATAATATAACCTATTGCGATCCGCGTCCACGCGTGATCTCTCATGACACGTAAATGGCCGCCGACCACGCCGCAAAACATTGCGTTTCGTTACACAAGCAAAACATTTATTTATGCGGACAATATTTTTGTTATAACAATTATTTTTCGGTGTATATTACGAGAATATCATTGTTATTTTTTACAAGAGGCGCAAAGTAAAATCAACTATACTGCTATAGCATTCACTAAGATATACAATGGTACTTAAACATGGCGTTTCGTTACAAAAACGAAACACATATTTATACTAACTAAATACTTTTTCAACAGAACTATTTGTTCACCAGTATACATTACGAGAATATTATTGTCATTATTTACAAGAGCTGCAAAGTAATACCAACTTATAAAACAGTCATATCAACTATACTGCGATGGCATTTGCTACGATACAAATAATAGAGTTGACAGCGATGCGTACATATTTATACAAACTTAATATTTTTAAATATAACTCTTCGTTGAGTTTACATTACAAGAATATTCTTTTTATTTCTTTACGAGAACTACAAAGTAATGGCAACGTATAAAAAAGTTACAGGAAGTATACTGTGATAGTAACCGCTAAGATTAAGATTGTAAAGATAATTTTTATTTTTTTGGCATTACAAGAAGCTTCTTGTTAATAGAATTATCGTAACCTTTATTCTATTAGTTGTAAATAAAACTAGAGTTCTCGTATATGTAATTCAAACAGAACTGTTTAGTGCATATTAATGTTTGCTTAGTTCTATTGAATTCAAAATATAGTAAACGTAACAATACAGTTGTTTTTATTACGAGATTGTAGTATCAGTTACGATAAATCTATTTTACTAAACGTTCTGGTAGTATTGTTAAAATATTTTTTTTCCGTGTTCATTTAGTATTTTGGAGGTAACTAGTAAAGATAATTTAGTTTTACAATTGTGCGAAAATAGATTCTCATTTGGCCGGATTTTTTAACCGAATTCCAAAATTCAAAAGGTTATAAATGTATAGTTTTTTTTAAATATCACTCCTGGTCCAATTTAATATCCCACAAATATTAACGGCAAACTGATAATGACTATTATTTTTGAAATAAATTTGTGACAAATGTGGGTAGTTTAGTAATTAGGCGCCGACTGATTGTGGGTAGGTTATATTTTCGCTCTCTGCTAATAAATCTTGTATGGAACGGACGTGTTTTCTTTGGTGCCTCTTCATCAGCGCTGATCTTCGGCTGGGAGCATACCTTACAAAATTGAATGCCGAAAAAAAAGTTTATCAGCAAAAATTACTTACTTGAAAATAAAGTCATAACCGTTTTCATACTTATGCATTGAAATAGATATCACGCACGAAAGTAAGAACGACAAGGCCTCCTGGTGGCTGAGCCGGGAATCGAACCCGCCATCTCTTTCGCTATACCCTAATCCTCTAAGTGCCACTTGCACCAACGAATATGGAGGGTTAACCTGAGGGTTAACCCACCATTTTACATGGAATTTGACAGTTGACAGCCCACTAACCCTGAGTTAAGTGGTTGGTGCAAAAGGGCCTTAAAGATTCATATACGAGGTGGTCAAAATGTGCCTATCAGAGATAACATACACTAGAGAAATTTCGTCGGGTACCACACGGCGGGCGGGTGGCCTAGTGGTAATGACGTTAGCTGCGTAAGCTGAAGACCCGGGTTCGATTCCCGGCTCGGCCGCCAGTGGGCCTTATCGTTTTTTCTTTCGTGTATGATATCTATTTCAATTTATGTATGTATGTATGTGAACACTTTATTGTACATAAGACAAATTAGGACATAAAAATACAGTATAGTTATGGTGTACAAAGGCGAACTTATACCTATAAGGGATCTCTTCCAACCTTTGAGCGAATTGAGAATTTATTATTTATATAAACTTGAAAATAACAAATCAAAAATTATTCAATAAAATAATTTTATTTCTTCCCTAGATGTATTAGTTTCATACTTTTGATTTTTATTTTAAAGTAATCCGTTTATATTATAGCAACCATGGGTGATTTTTGTGGACTTAAGTAGAAACGTTGACTTGTGGTTGACAGAAGTGTGATTAACATTTCTAAATGTTAATTTATTGTATCTAGTCTAACTACGAAGCAATACATTGACGTATAAATTGCGTCCATATACAGAGAGGTCATTCATAAAAACATCACTTTAGGTAAGTTATATATCTTTTATACAATTTGACAACCATTGACTACACATCCCAATTCACCCCTCTTCCGACCCTAATCACCCCCTTCGTAAACCTATTCACCCCCTTTACGACCCGTTTCCCCCCATTATTGATCCTATTCACCCCTCAGGCCGCGGATATTTGTTCATCCCGTAAAAGTTCCCCAACACAGTTGCATCGCTTTCTTCATGAAAACCATTATAAAAATGAAAATATGTCTTATGATTTTCTGTTAAACACAAACTTTAGAAGTATAGGTATACACTACATTCAAAAGGATAATGAACAAATTCTTAGCAAAATGTCACACAAAAATGAAGTTAAAATGAGTAAAAAATCCAATAAATTTGAATGCCTACTTTGACAGACATTTTCATGTCTGTAAATATATTATTTACATAAATCATAAAATATATTATTTAAATATAATAGCATTATATACCCCGGCAACCCTATTCACCCCAAATTACGGTATTTATTAAATTGTCAATATGTAAAATGTCGGAAAGTACGGAACGGAACCCTACACTGACCGTGGTCCGATGCGCTCTTCGCCGGTTTTTCTTATATAAAATAATATAAAAATTCACCTCCCAATTTATAATAAGTTTTTTTGCAAAAAAATCATTTTTGGCACAGGCTTTACCTTAGCCGACTGTACCTTTCTTTCAAAAATCATCTATTGCTCTCCGAGATGTCTCTAAATACCACTTACTCAATGGGGATACGACGTTTCATAACAGAGTTCCTCTGACCACCTTTCTGCTCCATCATCAGATCACCTCCATGATACCAGAATATTGCATTGTCACGTGATTTACATAAGTGTGCAAAATTTCAGCTCAATCGCAAATCGGAAAGCGGGTCAAATTTAGCTTCTACGTTTTGGCCCAAACTAAGATAAATACTAACAAGGCAAGTTGAATAAAAGCTTGTAAAAAGGCTTCTGATATCAGATTTGTAATAAGTTTACTTGTCATAGTTTATCAACAGATGAGACAGACATATGCACTGACAATACTTCACGTGTTTCGTGAGATGTCAAATCACCTCATACAATTTACCGCTCTAAGGCAACTAAGGTAGGGTTTGTTATTGCACTTTAATTACATATTAATGATTTCTAGCCCGTAAGATATATATTTGCTTTAACAATGGATAGATATTTATGCGAGTGAGAGTGTAATTTAGATTTTTATTTATAAGGAATCAAATATTTTTAAGCTACCCGATCATACAGATATTTCTGCGGATAAGGACACTCCCCACATCTGCCGTCTAGCAATCGTAGCGTCGGGCCAACTGTATGGCTAAGCCGCGCCGACGCGGCGTCTTTTTCCATACAGTTGGCCCGACGCTACGCTCGCGAGACGCTAGAAAGAGAGACGATGTTTTTGCCGGTCACGGAGCATCACAAATTTTTGCCGGGAATATGTCGTCATATACTTATGGTCCCTTATAGAAAATTAGATATTTTTGCACGGCCGTTCATAGTCATATAATTATGCTGGTGACTGTTCCATGAATATTTGGTCTAGTCTAGTTGAGTGGAGAAGTACCATTCAAAACGAGCGTTAACTTTCTAAACAACAATATATTTAGGTACTTTATAATTATTATTGTTTTCAACTTACGGTTACGTGTTCGTGGTATGCACAGAGTAAATCTTTAATGAAATTGAGACATTTTTTTATATATACAATTAAATTTGAACTAGAACCACTAAACCTATACCCGCTCGCATTCCCCTTTTTTCTATTCTAAGTAAGAATCAGTTAATAAGTATCTGAATATATGTATGAATAAATTAAATTGTAATTGTTTACATACAACCTGTGAAGTTTGGTTGACAAAATTTGACGTAGGTGCTGTCATATATATTTTTAAAATGACGTACTGTTAATACCAGCGTAATGAAAATGTATTCCGATGAGTAAAAGAAAACATGAAACTTTTTTCAATTTAACCGAACTAGAATGAAATCATTTATACTCATTCGGTTGTGTTCGTTATTTTCTTTAATAATGTGATATATTTTTATTTATTTTTTATGCACAAGCCATGCACCTTTAAACTTTAAATGAGATTGGATCTCCACCTGACATTATTGATTTACCCTATTTATTTTGAGCACAGTTTTACACTGGTATGGTTTTTCGTGTACGTACACCATTTTCTGTCAAAATATTTGTCAAATTTAAACGTCAACGCGGAGCGACCGGCGACACGTCTGCCTCCGATGAGCCGCTCAGGGCGTCTAATCGAAAGGAGAATTCTGACAGCAATGGCGAATGTATGGAAATTTTACGATAGTTTAAATTTAAGGTAAAATTTCTTTGTTGCCTTTGAGAGGAAAAATATAAAAAACCTCAAAACTTCTAGTCCATTTATCTGGCTTTTAGAATCACTTAATGTTATAACTAAAGTATTGAATTTTTTTAACAAAGTTTACTAAACGGCGACATACGTTTTTCTCATTTTAGGTCAACTTTGTGTGGGTTTAGTTATTACACCGTTAATAATTGGAGATTGTGAATAGTCAAAAGTTGTAGACACACTCTTTAAGATAATAACTACATTTATTTTATTTTATTTAATTTAGAAATGTGAGCAGCATTTGTTAAACGCCGAATGCACTTTTCGAGGATTTCGTACGACCCCCTCTTAAGAAGATACGGTAGCGAAAATGATAAAATGGAAAGGAGCCCCCCCTTTCACCTTGGGAATTTTAGTTAAATATACAAGTGTTATTAACTGGATTTATCGAAAAAGTCAAAAGATATATTAAAAAAATCTTTAAAATCGAGGTTCCGCTCTCGACTCTTTCCTCCTTCAAAACTTAATCAATCGGAACGAAATTTGAGAATCTGAATAACAATGAAATAATCTATGTCGGACCGTTTAGCTTTTTTGGTTAATTGTTACCAATATTGAGTATCACACCTTTTTTTGCGCCACAATGAAAAAGGCTGTTTTTGGAAATTTTTGATTGGCTCTAGAATCTTTAAAAAGCAGAATATCAAAAAAATCAAAACGGTCCGACACAGATAAAAATAATAACAATCTGTGTTGAAAAAATCATTGCTCTATCTTCAAAACCAGGGAGGAAATAGTCGAGAGCGTTTGTATGGAGAATTGACCCCTACCGTATCGTCTTAAGTGACGATCGAAACGCAGTCTGGCTCTGTCACGCCAGGTGCCGTAGCCGAATGGCATTTCTGCGACGCGAAACGAAAACGAAACGCCGCGAAAGGTAGTCTGGCTCTGTCGCGCCAATACGCAAGAGCAATAGAGATAGATATCTATGAGCGTTTCGTTTCGTGAGCATTTGTGCCATCCGGCTACGTACCCAGTACAGAAGAGCGATAGGCTTACGAAGATTAAGCGACTGTGACGTTTAGGTAGTTTATATACTCTGGTAGGTATTAAAGTGTGACGTCAAACGAATCGCTAATCGGTTTGAAATCAGCCGACCTCTCGCGTTCCTCGTTAGCGCGAGCCATATCAGATCGCTTTCTTGCAGGTTAAGGCGTCCGGTGGTCGACTTACATAAGCCGATTTAAACGGTTTTCTGTAGGTTTTCGTGATGATAAACACTTGAGAATGGGGGCAAGTTATTTTTAAAGTTCCTACCGGGTCTAAAGCTTTGTACGCTCTGAGTGAAGTAGGTAATAAATAATATGTTAATCTTGCACTAATCGACCTTGCCTAGAAGTTGGTAGGCATCAATGTCGCAATTTCCAAGACGGTTCAACATACAGGTGTGAACCGCATGAATTGACGTAACACGCTGTATATATCTAAATCAAAATATTCTGTCGCCCATCGCAGCCAACTCTAATGCATATTGATATTTATGTTGTGAATAAAGTGTAATGTTCAATATTTAAGGAATTGACTGACCGTGACCAATATCTTTAAAATGTAAGAGGTAAAACACACAGAAGGGACGCAAATCGCGGAACTGACGTCCACGCCGCGTCGCATGCTGAGTGTTTGCGTCTTACGTCTTTCCTATACAAAAGGTTCCAAGGAGACGTTTTTTGAATTACACTCGGGCGGCGCGGCGCGGGTGTCCGTTCCGTGTCTTAAGACTTGCGTCCCTTCTGTGTATTTTGCCCCTAAGCCCTAGCCGTAAGCCTTTTAGGGTCCCCCCACATTTAGCGTCTCGCGAGCGTCGCGTCGGGCCAACTGTATGAAAAAAGACGTCGCGTCGACGCGACGTCGACGCGGCGTCAGGCTTTGCCCATGCAGTTGGCCCGGCGAGACCTAGATGTGGGGGTCTAAGGGGATAACCGTTCGCGGAGCGAACCGGTCGGTCAGTTAAAAAAAAGTTAAAACTCAGAATTATTGGATTATACCTACTTAGTCCGGCGCATAAGAAAAGCCACTGGGTCCCTTTGTAGGCAAACTGTAGGCTTAGCACATGATTGCCGTGAGAGTATGTCGCCGCGAGATAGATGACATGTCTTCTTCTAACTGTATTAATGATATGAGGACGGGTAGTCTATCTCGCGGCGACATACTCTCGCGACAATCATGTGCTAGGCCTACTGGTTAAGTATATTATATGATGTGGATATCAAATTAAAAAAAAATCTTAATCTCATTATGATTAATATGAATTGTACGTAAATGTTTTGTTGGTGTGAACGAGCCCCTGAGGCCTCACCGCAGAACAAACTGTTCTTGTTTATATAAACAGTAAACACTAAAAACTCTAATACGCATTTAAAGATTACCTATCTCCACATTCCATCAAGCTATCGACAAACAGCTTATTGTTTTGTATCTATCCATTTGAGAAATTTACGCATAATTATATTTTCCTAAGAAGTCGCGAGGGCAGCAACCTGTCTTTGTTTTCGACCGTCCTGACCCTAACAAATGACAGTCAAGTTCATTGCTATCCAGATAGTGATTCCGATTACGAGTTCGTTCGTATCTCGATGGAGATAGCGATTATAGGAGGGTTATTAAACTTGATGGTGTTTGCTCGGATTACTGATTAATGTAGATTGCTTGTTTATAGAGATTGGCAGTCAATTAGCAAGCGAACCGGTTATGAACTGGTTTCGAGAGGTATTTTTGGTAAATTCTTGTTTCTTATATGTACTTAGTTTTGTGACAGAACAAGCAACGGGACTTTAACCAGTGTGAGTAGCCGATGCACAAACGCTCACGAAACGCTCTCGATAATATTTCTTTCGTAGCTATCTATCTCTATCGCTTTTGCGTATTGGCACGACAGAGCCAGATTACCTTTCTGCGGCGTTTCGATTTCGTTTCGCGTCGCAGAAATGGCATTCGGCTACGGGGCCAGGTCAAGTAGGATTTTTTATATACTTCTGAAAATAATCATGTAAAAGACCTTACTTTGAAAAGGCGTGAACATTAAAATTACCTACGTCCAGTAAACATAACATACAACAACATACAATCACGCCTGTATCCCATAAAGGGGTAGGCAGAGCACATGAAACTACTAAAGCTTCAGGGCCACTCTTGGGTTTCTGTTATATAATTTAACGCCTAAATAGTGACCTCTGTCACTGCGATATCAATATCACAATTTAGTATTCTTTCGACCCTTTAATTGCTAAGAGTGACTTAGAAACTCGACCAGTTTATTGTGCCCTGCCGACCCCTTTTGGGAATACAAGCATCAATACTGATATTATAAATGGGAAAGTGTGTGTGTCTATTTGTTTGTCCGTCTTTGACGGCAAAACGGAGCGACGAACGTGATTTTTTAAGTGGAGATAGTTGAAGGGATGGAGAGTCGAGTGACATAGGCTATTGTTGCCGCGGGCAAACGCTGGTTAGTTTATAAATTAATGACTTGAACAGCTATCACTTGTTTTCAGACGCCGCTACGCGCGTCGCATCGCCATCGGCCTGGCTTTGTCAGCTCTCGGCGACGCCCTACTCGTGTGGGAGCAACACTTCGCCGCCGGCATGGCTGCCTTCGCTCTAGCCCACGTCGCCTATATGTGCGCCTTCCGCACCCGAAACTCAAAAAAACGAGCTGGTATTTTGCTATACACCGGTGCGGCAGCGTACTGTGCTATAGTCACTCCACCGCCGGCGTTAGCTATCGCTGTACCACTCTACGCAGTGTTGTTAGTAAGTATGGCTTGGAGGGCGTTGCGTACGCTTCCAGAAAAAACTTGTACGCGGTCATACGCAGCTCCTATAGGTGCGTTACTCTTCGTTCTCTCTGACGCACTGCTAGGATACTCTTTATTCCGTGGTCCGCTACCGTACAGAAGGGTGTTGGTGATGTCGACGTATTATTTAGGACAGCTAGGTTTGGCTCTAAGTGCACTCTTGCCGCCTCCCTTGCCCGCACAATAAATTCTTCCTCTTATGTTGTGGAATGTTGGGCGTATCTGTAGCTTGGTTATATTTAGTGGACAAAAGTAATGTACAACCTTCTTATTATGTTTTAACGACCGGTCTGGCCTAGTCGGTAGTGACCCTGCTAGGGTTGTAAATAGAAAAAAAACCAAATGTTTTTTTCAGAATTGTGAAAAAAAACATGAAAAAAAACCGAGCATCATGGTTTTTTTTCTAAATATGGTTTTTTTTTCAGATGAACAAATAATACGACAATAACGGTTTTTCGTGAGTTGTAACGTGTTTCAATAACAATAACGTACATTTTAATTCAATTAACATTCAGTATACAAACGTTTATTGGGGAATCCCCGATGCTGCGTGTAGCGTGGAGAGGCGGTGGTGTTGCCAATAGTAAATAGTGATAACTACCAACTACAAATTTCGTAAAACTTACTTTTATAAGACCAGAAATTAAAGTTATTTGATTAAATTCGTTTAATAGTTAATATTAAGTCTAAAAAACCTTATAAAAGTATTAACTACTTTGCAAATTTTGAGATTTCATACTTTAGGAAAAACATACTCCAGAAAAAAAACTGTTTTTTTTCATGTTTTTTTTTAATGTTTTTTTTTTCAAGCCAGAAAAAAAACCGTTTTTTTGCAACCCTAGACCCTGCCTGCTACGCCGCGGTCCCGGGATCGAATCCCGGTAAGGGCATTTATTTGTGTGCAGAACACAGATATTTGTTCCTGAGTCATGGATGTTTTCTATGTATATAAGTATTGGTATATTATATATATCGTTACTGGGTACCCACAAAACAAGCCTTCTTGAGCTTACCGTGGGACTCCGTCAATCTGTGTCAAAATGTCCTATAATATTTTTTTTTTAAGTATGAGGCCTGTGGTTTGACCGCCCGTCTCCAATATTTGTTACGTTTTCAAATTTCAACCAAAAGGTACAATAGTCGGTTGTCAATAAAATCTATATTTCATATTATGAAACAGCCCCTATTTTACAACCGACATTAAGGTACTGTAGGTTTTGAGTAAAAATGTCATATTGAATCCATTCTTTTCTAAAAAAATACCTTTTATACCGAATAGGCTATTACTGAATCGGTGAGCTCCATCTTAGACTCTGTCTTCACTTCCCATCAGGTGTGACTAGAGTCAATCGCCGATCAGTCCATAAAAAAAAATCATGTAATCAAGACAGAGAAAGTAGAGACCGCCATGGACAAAAGACTAAAACATTTGAAACTCGTTTTTGACAATCTGGAACTCCATCTAGCCGAGAATCAACCAGAGTTGTCGCGCCATCTGAACGAGAATAAATGTTTCGTTACGCTTCCGAGGCACGTTTTTTTCTTAGACTTTGTCTTTTACGGAGTTTATGTCTTTGGGCATAGATTAAATATAAGATCATACCATCCCATACATTAAAATGCGACCGCCTAAGAACGCGCATACACTACACCACACATAGATGGCGCCACCAAAAATGCCTTGTTGCCATCGATTATTTGTAGATTGGCGTTAAGTGTCACTTTCGAGCCATAAATCTATGTCAAAAGTGACACTGAACGCCATCTACAAGATCTGAATCATCGGAAGACATTTTTTTGTGGCGCCATCTATGTGTGGTGTAGTGTATGCGCGTTCTTAGGCGGTCGAATTTTAATGTATGGAATGGTATCTTCTTATATTTAATCTATGCTTTGGGTAAATAATATAACCAAGCTGCAGGCGGCCATTTTGGATAAATGTAAGCGTCTGCGGACGACGACGGTCTGTGATACGTGCTCGGCTCTTATTGGATGTTAATCCTCTTTACAACTAGTATAATTTGTATTTAAGGCTGTACCTTATGGGGAGACCCAAACATGTCGACGTGGAATTGGCTCTATTCGACGAAAAGTCGCTCGTTAGAGCACAGTATAATAAAGAGTACTATCGTACAGTATGGCCACTTCCGCTTCCAGCCGAAAGTGCCGCCCACCCGCTCTCGGGTCCCGCTTCGCTCCCGCACCAGTCGTCCTGTTCACCTACACGAGCTTTGACTATGCGTAGGAACGCGCCTCTTTCTTATATTTGATCGCCATTGTCCACTGAGACATAGAGGAATAAGTAAGGGAAGAGCAACTGTGTCTCGTCTGCCAAAAATTTAATATTAGACCAGTTTACAACTTATATTACAAGCAGAAGGAATTGAAAACAGAATACTGATTTATACTATTGTAATATTAGCTAAAAATTGGCAAGCATTAGACTTTTCGTTTGTCGCGACATCTATTGACAAGTAGCAGTACTGATAATTTACGCTAGTTGACGCGTGATTGTCGCTAGATGTCACTTAACTATGCCTATAAAAATAACCCGCATTTACTGATGTATGGCGTTGTAACTCTTCCCTTACATTCCTCTAACGCTGAGGTGAGGTGTGGGTATGAAGCCGCTTAAAGCTGAACGCAACCGGACGCAAGTTCATACGTAACGAGCGATTTTTGGTCGGCGACCGATTCCGCGTTGATAGTTGTTGGGAAACCCTATGTCTCCATGAAGTCTAGAAATCCGTCAGTTTCCAGTGCGGACGATGGTATTACTCTGTGGATCCCATTCGCAACTAAAATTACAATATTATATCAAATAACAGCCATAACAGGTACCTACATATGTATAAATATGCAACATTTTGATTCGAAAACACAACATGCGAATGGGAAAAAATAGTTTCAAAAAATATAAATTCAATCCTAGTGCCATTTGTTGCATTTTAGCATAATTCCTTCAGGCTCTAAGTGAAAATGTAATTTATGTCGTTATGTTCCATTGTAAAAGATATTAGAAGTGTTAAAATTAGAACTGTATGCTATGTTCCTAATCTGTGTATGTAGAATATGGATGTGCAATTTAGGGAAAATGTATTAAAACTTGGTTCCATTAATAAGGAATAGTTATTCCTTATTGAGAAGTTTCTCAATAGTTCTGTTTTAAAGGGGAGAATTAAGCTCAATGGTCAATAAAACTAAGCGAGCCAAGCGTGCAATCTATGCGAGCCAAGCGTGCAAAGTTTGCATAGTGTGTATCCAGACGCGCGCGCGATGCGTACTCACTAAGGCGTATCAAACGGAAATATTAATTTGAGATTATATAAATTGTCGCATACTTTTGAATATTTGACCCCCTCAAGGTTATTTTCAAAACTTCCAAGAAGTAATACAAGTTTTTGCAACTTTCCCCAATTTATACATCTGTAAATAGCGTACCTAGTCAACCCATAAGTTTGCATCAATTTTGACCGCCTCACCGGTGCAACTGTTATTTTAAACCTCAAACTTCAATGAATTGATGACGTTTACTTAACCCTTCCAGAGGCAGGGCTATCAGAATCGTTGCAAACTAATCGTGGGCTGACTTTATGTAGTATGTAAACGGGGCGCCGCCATCCTTCCAAGCGGCGACGCGGCCAAATAATAGTTAATGATATAGATATCTAATTATAGTTAAAATGTCTAATTGTCTACTGTAGCCCCCGCCTATCCTAATTGTAAGCTAATCATAGACTGTGTAATCAATAATCATAAATATAAACGTCTCGTCTTGGATCGTCCCATTCGTTTTTGTAAAGATTTTTAATTAGTAAATTTTTTACGTTATAGTTTTTTTGTGACGTTTTTTCATAGATCTGTATTTCTAATTGTGTTTTTTTAGTTATACCTTTGTGTAGTTTGTAAAATGATGTGTTGTATAAGCGCCCGGTTTTATTTACGCACTGGAAGTTTTATCATGCAAAATTTTGGAACACAAAATTTTAATGGAGGTATGAGACGTGAACTCTCTGACTGACTCGATAATGAATAAAATGAGCCCAAACATCAATATAAAACAAGATTGTAATATACACTTTTTTGAAAAAACGCTAACAAACGTTCAACAGTCTGACAAAAGTGATGAAGTCAGAATGGGACTTTAAGTTTCACACATTCACTACCACTTTCTACCACACAAAAAATGGCGCACTACGTCAGAAACCGGACGTTATTTATAACCGACGCTTGTATGGCGAGAACCCGCCCCGCGGGTTGTCCGAAATCTGAGCAATGTTCATGAGTGCCTACTAGGAGGGTTATTGGTTGCAAAACTGTTAATAACTTCACAAAAAGCGAATAGGACGATCCAATATACCAATATAAATCTCACTCGTGGATCTGATCTAAACAAAACATATCTGGAATGTATTTTTCTATTCACGGTAGAAGAGTAGGTTTTAAAGGCACTTCAATCGAGTAGTGTAGTAACTGGTTCGAGTTTCAATCGTAATTTTTATGTTACTCACAACTTACAGCCTAGCAAAAAGAGTAGAAAACAATAAGGGCGCCACTGTCTATGTAAACCGTTTTTCATGTGGCAACTATTTCACTTTTGTATGAAAATGAAATATTTATTTTTCAAGTAGGCATATTACAATGCGCATATGAACGTCAAATAAAGCTACGCCGGCTCTAACCCTACGCCTCAGCCTCGAGAAGATTTCAGTTCCCCCTCAGTTGGGAGGGGGGTATCCACTATGGGACCGTCAAGAAACTCGGCGGGCCACTTCTTTTCAAAACATTACATCTTATAATTAACAATATTAACATGCATTAAATAACAAGATACAATTTACAATGCAAAAGTATTCATGAAAGAAAAATAGAGAATGAGAAAAGTAAGTGTGGCTATGATAAAAAAAAATGGTTCCGTTTCTACTTTTTTTGCCAAGCTGTAAATAATCGTAATTTTGATCAATTTTATCTCAATCAAAAAATCAGATAGTCTTTATTTATAGAACGAGCTATTTCATTTAAAATATACACTTTACATTTGGCTTTTTATGTTATTTCTGCTTAGAAACATGATCTCTTTAAATCCTAAAAGGGCTGTCCATATATTACGTCACGTAAAAATTCTTTTTTTAATTTTCCTCTCCCCTTATGTTACGTTTTTTGTGGATGACCCCCTCCCCCTCGCCCTTCCGCTGTGACGTAAGATGTGGATGACTCCAAATATGAGGAACAAAGTCTCTCAAGCATTAAATTCATAGAATTAAGGAAACTCAATGAAAAAAATCAGAATTTCTCTAGTTACGATCGAAAGAGCTTGCTAGAGCTATTTATTTATAAGTAGGAATAACGTAAAAGTGTAAATATTAAATAAAAAGCCCGTGTATAGTTCATTTACTAATAATAGATGTGGTTATGGTTATGTACTGCATGTTATATTATGTAATAAGTGAATTCCTTACGTAGTTAAGTGTAGAATAGGGGATGTGCAATTTTTAGAACATTGTATAAGTAAATCATATTTTATAATGTTATCTGTACGTGTTATACATATAAATAAATGGAGATGGTTAAACTGTGTTTGTTTCATTATGTTTCTTAGAAAGAATTCTTATCAAAGTATAGTTACAGTCCATTAACACATTCACTACCTGCAGACAATTTATAACCGCCCGATGTAAGGCGAGAACCCGCGGTTCTCTGGCATCTGAGAAAAGTTCACGGGTGCCCACCAGGTGGGTCCCTGTTTGCGAAAGTGGTAATATGATAACTAACTTAGTGACGTCACGGTCCACTGATTAGAAACATATGTATCCGATTTATTAAATATAAATTATGTTTAAAGTACTACTGTCCATGTTTTTATAATTAGAAATCTGGTGCTTTATTTCGTGCACTGCATAAAATATTTTATTTATAGGAACGTGCTCTTTGCTTATACAGAATTACGATTAGTTTCAATAAAAGACCAGTTCGTTACAAAAATATTTATTAAAATGTAGATAAACTTAATTATTATAATAACAACATTGCGTTCCATATTCCGCCGCAAGCGGTATATTATACAGTACTAGCTTATTACTAGCCATTTGTGAATTTATTGCTATTGGTTGAGGTTTTTTTAGGTCTAAGTCACGGGTTTCCAAGCTGAGAGCCAGAACCTTAGACACTAGTGATAAAGGAGGAGAGAGCGATCGCCTAATAGTCCATCGCTCGGTGACGAACTATAACTACAGAATATTAGTATAAGTACAGAAGGCTCACTCCTTTGATGTACACAAAATGCCGCCATATAAATTCTTACCTACAATTAACAAAGGGAACGCACACGAGCAGCCGACATTTTATTGCGCCGCGCGTAGGTCGTCACCACTGAATAGGCCGCGAACTCGCGGCCACCGGCATGTTTTTTTATTATTATTTCCTTTATTTATCTTTTCTCTTAGATTAGGCTATTATTATTATTATAAATGGGCTTACTCTTGGCCACAGACTAGCCAAAGGCAAAGACGTGGCCTACGATGGAGTGAGCTCGCCCAGAAGTTGCCTGTTCACTCTTGATTTGAAGGTTGCCGGGTTGAGCTCGAAAATATAGCCGCCGGCAAGGAATTCCACTCCTTGGCAGTGCGCATAAGAAAAGAAGAAGTAAAGCGCTTCGTGCGGATTCGTGGAATATCCACCAAGTAAGGATGGAGACCGGCTTGTAGCGCGACAGAATAGCGGAGTGAGCCGCCCCTGATAACTCGCTCGTGGTATCGTCTCGTCTCTCTTATTTACACGGGAGCGACAATCTTTTGTTAGTTTCCAGTGTCTTGGGCGTAGAATTTAGATCCTGTTTTGGGCCAAATTAGCGGTATAATGTAGCCGCTGCGCTGGCTTTAGCTTGGAAACCCCTGACTTTTTGGAACTCTTTATTTATGGGATAAACAAAATAATCAGATCAAGAAATAGTAGTTCATGTATTTTTTTATTTTGTTCGCTTAGCTTTTTTCTTGCTAACATTTTTTTTAAAGATTAAAATGAAAGATTAGATTGATCCTACAATATATCAGTACAATTGGTGTGAAGCTAAAGCGATTTTTAAAACACTAAATTGGCACAAATAGGATTATTGAGTGAATGAAAATATCTGTGATTATCATATAAATTAATCAATAAAATTGAGGCTTTTGATAGTTTTATAGTATAAATATAATATACCAGCTTTTGCCCGCGGCTTCACTCGCGTTAGAAAGAGACAAAAAGTAGCCTATGTCACTCTCCATCGCTTCAACTATATCCACTTAAAAAATCATGTTAATTCTTCGCTACGTTTTGCCGTGAAAGACGGACAAACAAACAGACGAACATACTTTCCCATTTATAATATTAGTATGGATTTGTCATTCGTTTATACTATTTATCAGTGGCGGAGCGTCAATACAACTCGATTCCCAACGGGTTCCCTAAAATTCTCTAGTATCTGTAGAAGTCCATACAAAACAGATTCCAAAAACCCCTCCGGCTTTACCAACGAAAATTTTCACGCCCCGCCACTGCTATTTATGCCAATTTTTGCGAAACGACTTACAGTTTGTATGTGCCACAGTCTGAGAAACAAGTATAAAAAATTAAAAAATGCCAATCCTGTAATATCAACACCTTTAATGTTTTGGTTTATGGTTTATCAATCTTTGAATTATTTGTCGTCAACTGCTGAGTGTTGCTAGCGCATTAATACGGCCATCACATAAATCAATACATATACAGTGTGTTACCACTATCAGCAAATAAGTTTTTTTAAAGGAGCGTAATTTAACGTAGTTATTTGACTTAATCATGATCTAATTAATAAATTAAAAAAGACTGTATAAACATTCTAACAAAATTGTTATTTCCAGCAATTTACAACACACTTATTTATCAGGTAAGGGCAATCACACACACACACACACAGCTCATAAGTATTCATTTGCGATGTAATGACAATTACGACGTGCACGCGGAACATTGAATGCGGCGATTTCATAAAATTGATTTTGAATTTAATTTAAATAAATATGATTTGCTAATATATGCTAACGATCGCTAACGGTGATCAGTTTTAACAAATGTCTGATACCTCTGCCACACTATGCCCCTCGCGCTGCTGCGATGTTGCCTTCTCCCGCCACACACTGCCCTACTCGCGCGATTATCGCACTAGGTTGTTGACGGCCCGCCGACTCGCGTTAAAAAACCGACAGAATAGGGAGCGGTGGGCATGACGAGGAGCATGACGAGTAGCGCGGCACACTATGCCTCTGCCTACTTCCCACGCCGCTCGTCGAGTGTGTGGCAGAGGTATGGTGGTAACACACTGTATGTTGAATATTGACACTTTTTATTTTCTCCTTTATACCTGTCGTATATTTGCCATGTGTGTTATACCACAGTGTAGACGGCGCTACTCGCGGCGCAGGTTGTCGAGGCGCGCCTGCAGCTCGGCGTCGGCGTCGGGCGCGCCCCCGCGCCGCCCCCGCCCCCCGCGCCCGAGCCCCCCGCCACCGCTTGCGGCGCCAAGGGGGTTTTCGCTGCAACAACAAAAAACTTTATCAATATACATTCACACTTCACAAATATAATGAAATAACAAATCCATACTTATATTATAAATGGGAAAGTGTGTGTGTCTGTTTGTTTGTCCGTCTTTCACGGCAAAACGGAGTGACGAAATTACGTGATTTTTTAAGCGTAGATAACATTTATATATATATTTTCCATTTTTAACAACCGGTTGAATTGGCTTAGGAAGTAATGATCGTTCCTATGACACCGATAGTCTTTAGGTAGGACGTTTATTTCTGTGATGATCACAGATATTTGTTCTTTTGACTAACATAGGCATAACAAATAGGTAGATACATAATACTATAGGGTGCCTGCCTACCGGGCGTTTAAGTTTATTGTGATGCACGCTGTGGTTGCCACAATATGTCAACTGTTAAATTACTTTTGTAAAGTGCCGACTATTTTTTTCCAAACTAGTCGCCGACTACAGATGTGGCCGGATAAACTGCTTTTCCGACTAGTCGGTACAGTCGAGTTCATAAATATTACATAGTACATTTCTTCACCTTAACTCGTTACAATAAGATGAAAAAATGTACACATATTTATAAACTCGATTGACCTACTTATAAACAATCCGCATACGAATCTGAATCGTTAAAACCAACAGGCAAACATTAATATTGCAAATAGCAACATTGTAATGTCGTCCCGCTCACGTAATATGCTTACATATTGATTTGAAAGAGACAACATTAAAATAAAATAATGTTGCCTCTTTTTAATTTCTATAATTTCATGTCGGACTATATTATCTACAAACAAATGAAATAAGCCGAGCACTTAATCAGGGTAAAGCAAGATATAATTTTGGCGCCTCTGTTTAAGAAACGGTTTCAGTGAAAAAAGTATCATCTGTCTTTTTGACCATGTTGCTTTTTGGCGCCCCTCCTACCATTTTTTTTTAATACTACGTCGGAGGCAAACAAGCGTACGGCCCGCCTGATGTAAAGCGGTCACCGTAACCTATGGACGCCTGCAACTCAAACAGTGTCACATGCGCGTTGCCACCCCATTAGAAACTTGTACATTCCCTTTTGCTGTGTTAAGTACACAGCAAAAAGGAGTGTACGAGTTCTAAGGAGGGTTCGGGTTGCCGACGACTCAAAGGACAATAGACGGAACAAGTTAGTTCCGTAAGTCCTCCCGTCATCAGCACACCGCACCCTCGTTGAGCTCTGGTAGCCTTACTCACCGGCAGGAACACAACACTATGAGTAGGGTCTAGTGCTATTTGGCTGCGGTCTTCTGTAAGGCGGAGGTACTACCCCAGTTGGGCTCAGCTCTAGATTCGAGCGACCGCTCCACTCACTCTACCCTTGATCCGGCCCTGCATATAATAAACAAAGTTACCTGATATTGAAAGAGATCCCGTAGCTTGTGGCAGACCCGACAGCGTGTCGTTGAGCTGCAACCCCAACTCATCCAGGATCTGCCCCACCACCGCGTCACTAAAACAAATACACATCAAAGTTACATACATTATTCCTCATCATCTCGCGTTACCCCCGCATTTGCCTCCGCTCATGGGAGCCTGGGGTCCGCTTTGACAACTAATCCCAAGATTTGGCGTAGACACTAATTTTACGAAAGCGACTGCCACCTAACCTTCCAACCCGAAGAGTAACTACGCCTTATTGGAATTAGTCCGGTTTCCTCACGATGTTTTCCTTCACCGAAATGCGACAGGCAAATATCAAATAACATTTCGCACATAAGTTCCGAAAAACTCATTGGTACGAGCCAGGGTTCAAACCCGCGACCTCCGGATCGAAAGTCGCACATGCTTCATTTGTTGTTATAAAAAATAAAAACAATCAAAAATATTTGAGGAAAATGTGATTTCGGCCACTTCCAGGCTGCGAAACCGCGCCATCTAGTTGAAGCCTAAAAGGCCCATAAATTTCAAGGGGTACGCTTTTTTGTATGGGCTTTCAGGCTCGATAAGAGTATTATATCGTCCTTGGTAATACCATATTTATGAGACGATTTTTCTATACATATTTTTGCACTTGACTGTACCTACTCCTACGTGAATAACACATGTTTTCAAAATAAAATGAAGCTACAGTTACCTTTCCTCCTCGTCTTCATCACCCTCCATCGCCTCATCAATGGAGTCATTCATCATCTCCTCCTTCATGTCCATAATCTCCGACTGCTTCTCAAACTCCTGGGACACAAAACAGATAATGGTCCAAATTTAGTTAGACATATGGCATTAATACAAGTAATACAACTCTTGGTTGCTTCACCCTTGTGCTTATTGTTACAAAATGGCAAGTTATTGTTAAGAGTTGTCAATTTCTATAAAGTCACTAATAACTAAGAACCCTAGTTAAAATATAGGAAAAAAACGTTGTTTTCAGTACAGATGGCGTTTTTCTACGCACTAGTGCGAGAAGTGGTTCATTATATGCTAGGTCGAAACTTCGGATGGCCATCTGTACTGAAAAACGTCGTACGATACTCGTGCAAAAAGGAAATTTGTAACTCGTGTCGATTTAAAACACTCCCTTTGGATTTATGATGCGTAAAGTTGCCTCACCACTATGTTCAGATTGTGATGTTATTGAGGATGTGTACCACATATTAATGGAATGTGTGCGGAATGAGTCTTTTAGAAGCCAACTTAAAATATCCTGTAATACTTTTACAAATGTTGGTGGCTGTAATAGTGCCCTGGCTTTTCCATTGTCGGACGAAGCCCGAGCACTATTCAAGCTAGTTAATATAGGCCTTAATATGTAACTATGTGGGTTATATGGAGCGACATAATCGCTAAGCGATAAAGCTCTTTAATAAAGATTTAAAAAAAAAAAAAACACTCCCTTCGGTCGTGTATTAATTTATCGCCACTCGTTTCGAACTTACTTTTTTACGCATTTGTATCGTAATGTACTATTTCATGCTTTTGTTCCCAGTGGAAATATCGACCGGCAGAACACACAAACCTGCAGTATCTTCTGTATCTGTGGCATGTTAAGCTGGCGGTTCATAGTGGCCATGGCGCGCGTGACGCCCCGCATGGCCTGCGCCATGGTGCTCTGTGACTTGAGGGTCTGGATCTTGAGCCCCACCGCCTGGATGTTGGCCTTCATCAGCATGAACTTGCGGACGTAGCGACGTGTGCGCACCAGGTCTTTGGCCATTATTTTTACTGCATCCTGAAAATTACAACTTTTAATTATTGTTGGAACACAATAAGTTACAAATGGAAGAGAAGTTTGGGGATGCCCGTCTGACGGGCTGCTGAATATGAGTAATGTTTATTTAGCCCAAAGATATCCCTATTAGCGGCAAGATATCCCCCCAGGCGACGCGGCGCGCGCCTCAAGCGACACGCCCCAAGCGACGCGTCGCCTAGAGCGCGCCTTACGTCCTTCAAATACAAAATGCACTGAGGAGACGTTTTTTAAATTACATTCGGGTGGCGCGACGCTGACGTCCGTTCCGCGTCTCAGGACATGCGTCACCTGTGTGTGGATGGTCCCTTACAGATAAGTAGTACACCTTTGTACTACTCAATCTGTTATTTCAGTTGTAATGGTTGTATCTGTTTGTTTTGTTTTCGTCATAAAATAAAGTGCTTACATTACCTACAAAAGTAAACATTTCAAACATTCAATCGTGCATTTTCAGTGACACAGTGGTGCATGCAGATGCTGTGTATGTGTATCTTATAATGTTCAGAATTTTTGAAAATTAAGTTTTATGGTACTGATTAATAAATAATTTCACCAACATTAACTTAAATTTGACACATTATTGAAGGAACTAATTAGTTATTTTCACCAAAAATTATACAGGTTGACACAGCAGAAACAAACAATTAAATTGGTCATTTATGTGCAAACAGGGGCGGCTCACTCCGCGATTCTATCGCCGCGCTACAAGTACATGCCGGCGGCCGCGAGTTCGCGGCCTAATCAGGGTTGGCGCGCGTTCTCACGGAACGCACGTTCACACTTTCTATTGTTGCTTTACGACGCGAGTTTTTTTTAAGGTTTATATGCGATGTCCGCATGTGGAATGGCTAATAATGCTTAGTTAAATAGACATCATGGATAAAATAGGACAATCTCACACAGATCTACTAATGATTAAGTCCCACGGATAAATTCAATAAGGCTTGTGATGTTGGGGCCCAAACAAAAATATATAAATACTGTATATACTGTATCTAAAAAGTACCCAAGGCTTAATAGTATAACATTTTATCTGAGTATTAATTCTTTTTAATCCATAGGCAACCCTATCGTCTGACGCTGCGCACGTGCGGCTCGTTTCTTTGTTAGAATTTTGTAGGCATTTAAAAAGGCGGCATTTCTTGAACATCAAAGCAGTGGGCCTTCTGTACTTGTACTATTATATATTCTGTGGTGCAAAGCAAATTAGTATAAGCAGTTAGTAAGGTCCGACCGAGAACGATATTTTTGTCTCGGCCGAGAACGAGACCGAGACCGAGATTCAATTTGATTCTCGGCCAAGACCGAGACGGAGACCGAGAATTTATAAAACAGTGAAAAACATGCAATTTTTGCAAAAAATGTTTTCATAACCGAAATTCGCCTATTAATCAGGAATCCAGGGGCATGTCGGGCCGTGTTTAGTGTTTGGTTCCGTAACAACCCAAACCTACCGCACCCCTTACCTATCTACCGTAGCAAAATAGACTAAGTACATCAGTGATAAACAAGTATACGGCTCGCCTGATGGTAAGCAGGCGCCATAGCTTATAGAGAAAATTAAATATCGATAAAGAACCTACCAAAATCACTAAAATCGGGATACCAAACAGGCAATGTAATCAAAGGGTAGCTAAAAACCGATTCGACGGCGAGTGTGCAATAAATTCAAAATCTGAGTCTCGGTTTCACCGAGAATCTCGGCCCATTTTGGCCGAGAGCCGAGACCGAGATCTCGGCCCGATTTTCGGCCGAGAATGCGAAGACCGAGACCGAGATCTCGGTCGGACCTTAGCAGTTAGCAGATTGTCTGTGAACCTTATCCTAATAGAAACATTTCCCTCCTCCACTTCTTAATCTAGCAATTTCCCAGCATAGAGCCAGGGACTTCTAACATTAGGTTATTTTGTTTTGTATGAAGTTTCGTTTCTTTTCTGTACAGCATTACTTTTGCTTTTGCATGTGTAGATAACTAGACCATACCATCTGTCCCTCTTTAGCCAGCTTCTTAATATCGTTAATGAGTTTCTTCTCCTGCTGTTCCATCTTCATCCGCTCGCGCTCCAGGTCACGCACCGCCTTGTTCAGCGCGCGCTGGTTCTTGCGCAGCATCTCTTCCGGCGTCATACGGTGCCCGAACAGCCACTCCATGGTAGCTGGTCTCTTGAACCTGCCAAGTACCAAAGTCACACTCTTTAAAAAAAAAAGAAAAAAAAATTGTGTCATGCCAGAAGGTTAAAGATTTGTCAGGATGAGATCGAGATTGCTCCATCTATATCAGCTCTTTAGTATAAAGAAAAAAGTCACTAATACGCTTAACTGAAGGACATCTACACAGCTCATTTAAGTAGATACATCTTCGAATACATCATGACGGTGGGTTTCATAGAATGAGCACAATCATTAGTTTACATTAATTAAGTCCTCGATTACATTTGGAGACGTGTTTACCTGTCTATGCGTAAATACAGTAGGTGATGTGATGTGATGATTCACCGTTCGATATTCAGCATTCAACTCACTACAAGGTCACCTTTTTAAGACGACTTAGGTTTAAAAGAAGTGCACTTTTTGGGACTTATTTATTAACCAATTTCTAGTTTTGGTTGGGAAACAAAATTTTGTTTACCCAAAAAAGGGATTTCCTTTGAGTTCACTAAACTTCTGTCAATCATCTGTCATTTTGACTTCTTTTGTCATGTAAAACCATTTCAGTTTAGAGCACTTTACATAAGTGTGCTACTGCATCGCAGTCGTTTAAGAATATGACTTGAATAGTGTAAAGCATTCAAGTGAAAAAAAAAATTGTCTGTGGTCGGCTGTCAATGTCAAAATTGACAAATGAGACCGTGCATCGCGCGCGTATTTACGTTTTTCGTTTGATCTAATTTATATTCATCATTATTCCGAAGAAATTAAACGTGTTTTTAGCTTTATAGAGTTTGTAAATCATCAGAACAATGAGTGACGATGAAATTACTATAATGGAGGTCGACGAGCCGGAGCCGAAGGCGTCGAAAGCGAGCCAGAGCAAGCCGGCTGGACACCTGCCGTGGATCGAGAAGTACCGGCCACAGACATTTGCAGACATCGTTGGGAATGAGGATACTGTGGCGCGGCTGGCCGTGTTCGCGCGCACAGGGAATGCGCCGAACATTATCATCGCAGGGCCGCCTGGTGTGGGCAAGACCACGACGATCCTGTGCTTGGCTCGCGCGCTGCTAGGCCCTGCGTTTAAGGACGCCGTGCTCGAACTCAATGCTTCCAATGACCGCGGCATCGACGTCGTGCGCAACAAGATCAAGATGTTCGCACAGCAGAAGGTTACTTGCTCTTAAAAATAATCACTGCTCATTACTAGTTGCTACTTTGATAAAATTGTGGTTGATTTAATCCGATGATATTCCATTCTGGGTTCTCTTAAGGAATTTTACATATCTGTTAGTTGCCTAAGTGTAAAATATGTAAGATGGTGTTAATGTCTAATAGTAAAATTTTGAAATGAGTGAATTGGTACTCTTAAGTTATGGCCTAGTTTTAATAATCTAACCCCTTTGCTCTATTCAGTCTAAGATTCTGAAATCAATTATTCATTCTTTGTTCTAAAATATAAACATTTGCAAAAACTAATTTGGGTAATAACGAGAGGAGTAATAAATGTTTATATTTACTGTGAAATAATGTCTGATGAAACATAACAGACAAATCAGAATTTAAGATTGTTGTGGTTACAGGTCACACTGCCACCAGGAAGACACAAGATCGTCATTCTAGATGAGGCAGACAGCATGACAGAGGGCGCCCAGCAGGCCCTGCGTCGGACCATGGAGCTATACTCAGCCACCACACGCTTCGCTCTAGCTGCCAACACCTCGGAGAAGATCATAGAGCCTATACAGTCTCGGTGTGCTGTGCTACGGTACTCTAAGCTTACGGATGCTCAGATACTTGCTAAGGTATGTCATCATTCACATGGTTAACTGCTATTTCAATATATTTTTATTTCTCATACCATTACCACTTTTTCATGCACTTTGTATTTTGAAAATATATGGAACGTTTGGAGCAACTTTTATCTTCTATTAGAATTGAAAAAGCTTATTCATTAGCTCAGTCGTACAAGGTCGGTCTAATGTAGATCGTAGGTGTCAGGGTTTCGAATCCCGGCCAGAAATTAAGTTTTTGTTTTTTGTCTTTTTTTTTTGTTTTTGTATTTATAAGAGTTTTTTTAATCTAAAGACGTGATATATTAAAATAGAACGAAGCTCCCAGATATTATTTAATTAATGTAAGAATACATCTTATGAAGAATACATATTAAGATAATTAGTTGTATACAGGCAACTATCAGCTGTTACAATTGCCTGTCTGACCAATAGATAAACACAAAAAATACCCATGTTAAATAAAATGGCCCAGAAAAACACTCCCACTGTCTAAACTAGCATATTGTTATAGAATTATCCCTTTATTCATAAACATTCTCTAAAATTATCAAGCCATTTCATTCGTCCCTTCCTTTCGTATTGGTGAGATAGAAAGGGACAAATCGGCTTGATAACTTAAGAGAATGTTTTGAATAAGGAGGTTAATACATTTTCAACACAGGGGTGACATTGTCACATGACGACAAAACCGAGGGGGTTTCTATATAAAGATTTAAAAAAAAATAGCATATTAGACTTATATTGACCGGGATATAGACCGTGATTACCTTTTTGATTTTTGTCGAGCTCCCGATATTTCGACGCAGTTGCATGCATCATGATCACGGAAAACTGACGAAGGCGGGTGGATGTTAAAGTTGCATAGACAGCGCGCGATCTACCCTCCTTCTTTCAATATAAGTCTAATGAAAATAACCGTGAATCATTCAAAACTCTTAATTAGCATATTGTTATCCTTGTCACTCTTGGACATTTTCCACTTTCCTACAGGTGGTAGAGGTGTGCGAAAAAGAGCAGCTATCCTACACAGAAGAAGGTGTGAGCGCTGTAGTGTTCACTGCGCAGGGCGACCTCCGCGCCGCACTCAACAACTTACAAGCCACGGCGCAGGGCTTCCGACATGTGGCGCCTGATAGCGTGTTCAAAGTGTGTGATGAACCACACCCCATGCTCGTGAGGGGTATGCTGGAGGCTTGCACGAGGCAGGATATACATGAGGCGTATAAGGTGGGTACTAGATTATTGTAAGATATATAATATGTATGTAGTCATGTCAAAATAGAGTCAAAGTAAGAAGACAAAGGGTTGACTTTATAATTAATAGATAATTTTAATATCGCTATCGCGACTTTTTCTATTGACGAAAAGGGTGTGCCACAGTGTTTTGTCGATTACTTTGTTATCTCAGATATTTCTTAGTCTCAATATCCTTTATCATACTATAGGTATAGATATATATATTATGAGGTCAGAAGACAGTATGGTTGCATGGAGGTTTCATTTTTAGCACCACCCAGGGGGGTGCACGATAGCTATACCACATCAAGTTGTCTTTGGTTAGACACATTGATTCCATATCTTTTACCACTCTTACCATCTTGTCTCAAAATGATCTTATCTCCACCTCTTTCAATTTTCTATTTTTAAATTTGTCAGGTAATCGCAAAACTGTGCAAGCTCGGCTACGCAGCCGAAGACATAGTGTCCAACATCTTCCGCGTCTGCAAGACGCTGGACGCCAGCGAGGATCTGCGGCTCGCGTTTATCCGCGAGGTGGGGCTGACGCACATGCGCGTCGCCGACGGCTTGTCCGCACCGCTGCAGCTGGCCGGGCTGCTGGCGAGGATGTGCAGGGTGGCTGGCGGGGGGGAGTCGGACTGGTGATAGTGTGTGTGCTAGTGGACTTGTGTTACTCTATAGCCTGAGACGTTAAACAGAACAGAATGAAAAATACATATTGCAGCTTTGTCCCTAAATCAATCAATTTTAAGCTGGGACATGTATGTCATGGTGGCTCAGTGTCTAACTGTTAAATGACAAAAAAACCATGTGCAAAATTCAGAAATCATATTAACCCTTTCGCTGGCAGTGCTCCGTCTGGCGACGTACTGTCACTGATAGTACAGTCAAGTGCAAAAATACGTATCGAAATAATCGTCTCATAAATATGGTACTACGCTCTTATTACACCGGACTAAGATGCTATAGGACATATTTTTGAGTAAGATGTGTATACCCATATTTTTACACTTGACTGTACATATACGGTATGTCCTTTCTGCAACAGTCGTTCGGCTGTCAGCGAATGGGTTAAGTTTATGTAACTTGAATTTATAGCCCTTGAAATAACATTCTCAAATGCGTAAGTGCGTTTTCATATGTGCATACATTGAAATAAGACTATTAAGTAAAGTTATTCCATGTCAAACAAGGATTGTGCTAAAGTAATCCATATGTTAAGATATAATAATAAATTGTTATGGATATTAAGAATTTTTACTTCAATGTTCACTGCCTCTTCCATTTTATGTGTTTCATAATTTTAGTAACACAATCCTTTAGTAAACACTATTGCACAGAACAAATAACAATTACAGTGAATAATTATAATGGTTATGTACAAAGGCCAGCTTGTAATTTTGATCCCAAAGGTGTGTAGTTTAGGTTTGTATAAAAAAATAAGAGTTCGAAATATACATATCCATTTATAGCTTATTCTATTACAATTTAGATCTTATATAACACTTGTATAAAATTATAAAACCTAGTTAGTCCCAGTATCTGGCCCTCCGCCAGCAGTCTTCGGTCAGAAAGTGTCTTCGATCAGCTTGTTGTGCACATCCATGAGACTCTGAAACCATTCTCCGTTTGTGACTATGTTTGGTCCCTTCGTTTTTAGACTAGAGTATAAAGTAGATTCGTTTTTGACTTGAGTAAATTTAACCATCACCGTCTTAAAATTAATAGTAAACTTTTAAAAATAGTGATCTTGTATATTAAAGTATAAAATATTTTTTATGTAAATAGAATTCACTAGAATCTGATATAAAATAGCACTTAAATTGATATGTAAGGTTTTACAAATACAACAAAAATGTTTCCAAACGAAATATCTAAGTGCCAGGGTAGGTATATTACTTCAAACCCAAACTAAATGGTCTGTCAGAGCGTTATAACCGCTCAATATGCGAGGAAAGCTACAAACTTAAAACAAAAAAAGTACACTGTTTTTAGGACAATCGCTTAGAATGATATAATCTCTTTACTTATATTGAAGTTAAGAACAGACCAGACCCTTTTCTCTAACATTCAATACATGATTTTTCATTCACTTTACTAAAATTGACGATTGAAACCCAGCCTTTTTCTGATCAGTTTTGTTTGTTCGTGAACTTATGTCTTCACTATAAATTATCTGTGTGTCCGTATGTTCCCTTCTGTGTGGCGACGAGGCTCCATATGGTGTCGCTACGCTAGTGCAGCACCCTCTGTTTGTCGACCGGCAGCTCGGCGATCAGACGTTGGTGCTCCTCGCTCAGCGCCTACGCACACATGTACACTCAGACACCCGCATTGAATGATGTGATATTACTATAGTAATGATATTACTGTAGTAATGATCTTTAACTATAGTTAACTATAGTTAAAGATCATGGTTTCCTGTCAATGAATCCTTTTAACCGCTTAGAATATTGCGTGCTCGTGTCGCCACCGGTAAGAGTAACCACAGTACTATCAGCTGCAAAAGTGCAGGACAATTTATCAATGAATTCATTCATAATTTCTCCATGCACTTTTGCAGAATAGTACATGTATAACATGTACAATACGATTTCTCAATACATTTAATGAAGTTACACTCGGTAAAATAAGCTGGATATTATATTACACATATACATGTTGTACATACATATACTCACGCCTGCATTCCCATATGAGGTAGGCAGAGCAGACGAAGCTCAAGTTTCAGTGCCACTCTTAGCAATTAAGGAGTTGAAAGATAATAAAATTGTATATATCGGGCGGTCAAAGGATTCATATCAGAAAATCATCATCCTTAAACTTATTGTGTATTTATATCAATATCACACATCATCCAAGGCGTTTATAAATTAATTATACCTGTTAATTTAATCCGAAAGCGCCATGATTAGGTGAAAGTTAAGTCTGAGTGTACCCCATGCATTCCTCTGCCTCATACACACAAACACACATGCTTGTAAATGCCATTTTCCTTAGAAAATAGATTAAGATACAGCGGGGCAAATCTCGCCTGGGGGGCCATTGTAACTAATCCATTTTTTCCGTTATTACACTATGATGTTGAGTTCTACATGTATCCACTGAACACGCCCACCATATATAACCGGTGGACACTATTTAATAAATGCAAACATTGTAAAACATGGAAAAATGGACCAGTTATATTTGTTCCCCAGTCGAGATTTGCTCCGCTGGTGAGGTGAAAAAATGTGGCGCTTAGAATTTTGGCATGCATATTAACAGTAGTGACACAGTATAAGGATATATCAGTAGTTAATCTCCGGCAGCGGCGGCGCGGTCGTTACTACTGCGCAAGGTCACGCAGGGTTGTACAACGTTACTATAATCGACTTCGTACAATGTAAGTTGTTGTAAATCTAATAGGTACTATTAACTGTAAGTAGGTTTTAGTATAACAATACCACGTCATGACACCACATTAGTCAGTATTGAAGATACAAAAAATCATTATAAATATATTACTCTCATACGCGCAATAGTAGATTGTGTAACAATAATTGCAAAAGCGTTAATTTAAGTGTTCATTTTATATGTTTTCTCTAGAATACACCCAATCCATCACAATAAAAAAAAGATTCGTTTGAACTAGAAACGTAGGTACCTACTGTCCTACTCGTATTAGTAACTGTGTATGGCGCTATGCTAGTACCAACGCTCTTTCTACCTTTTTATCTAATAAAGATTCAAGTACGTATTTGTTTCTTAAATACTGACGAAATCATATTTACATAAAATGTTTGAATAGATGTTTGCACAATATTTAAGTAGGTACCAAACTTTCGAGCTAGATAGATCGCAGCATCTACCTAAATGTCGTTACAGATAAATCCTTATTGATTTTAATGTGTCATTCTAGCTTTAAATCTCACTTTTACGCCATTTACGTAAGCAATAATGTACCTAACACTGCAAATATATAACAACCACTTACTTTTCTGGGTGTCTAGGAATTCTAAAGAATGACATTTCCGCATTTTGAGAACTTTCCATACACCCATAAACACTACAGTAACGAAAATATGTCTTCGGTGCTGACGTCATTTTCTCCCGAACTCAACACGTCAACACAGCGCGCAAACGCGGCCCCGACTGTCCAGCCCAATAATCACCAGTTTCGCATGTTTTCGCCGCATGCGAGGGGAGGGAGGGGGACACACCGCGCGGCGTGAAGTTTGTAAGAAGAGTTATTACTGGTTTTATACTGTGGTAGTGATGTATCTCACCTATTCTGATAGATCAATTGGCATATGGTTTAAAAAATCACCTTAAAATATTACATGACATTTTAATCCATCGCCATATCAGCTTGACTGTTACTGGAAGGCAGTGATGGTTGACTCCTTGGGTCACATACCTGAAGTACTTAACATTCTTGTAGCTCCAAGGCAGTATCTTTATCAGCTATGACCATTGCTAAAGGGTGACTACTGAAAAGCAGAGATGGTTGCCCTGGGTCACATACCTTGAAATACTTGACAGTCTTGACTCTCAGCTCTAAAGTAGCGTCTTCATCAGCTATAAGCAGAGCCTGAGGGTGCTGCTGGAAGGCAGAGACGGTCCACATGTGGTTGACGCCTTCTTCCACGGCTCGGGACAGCGCCAGCGCTTTGTGCACGCCCGTGATCAGGATCATCACCTGCAACATCAAATCTTTTGAGCAAAATCTAAAACATTTACTGAATTTTCGAAATTGCTTCCCAAAAGTGTGAAAACGAGAATGAAACTCATGTTAGCAAATCTGACCTTATGGAAAATGCAAGGTTATGCTACGGGATAAGGGAGAGTAAAGTCTCATTTTTGCAACAGTCTTTCGACGACTTTTAGGGACAACGAATCGCAGTCAGCAAATCCACAGGATACTCTATTACAGGACACAATACACTGTCTATGGCAACTGCTGAAATAATCAATATCAATATATCCAGTGCAAGTCGGGCTCCTAAAATTCGGCAGAGTCTTAAACTTTCTAAAAACTATGGGAAGTCTTCAGCCCCGATAACTGATCGAGGGCAAGAAAATATATACATGTGATCCAACTTTAAGCAATTGGGCTAAATGAATGCGACACGTGTGGTGAATGCTTGCTTTCGGCCGGGCGTCCATACAATCATCTACTGACCTCCTTGGCGTCCATGACAGTCCCCACGCCAACCGTAAGCGCCTGCCGAGGCACCTGCGAGATGTCCCCTCCGAAGAACCGCTTATTAGCCTCCAGCGTGTCGTAAGCGAGGGTCTTCACACGCGTGCGAGAGACGAGGGAGGAGCCTGGCTCGTTGAAGGCGATGTGGCCGTCGGGACCGATACCTGGGGTGAATGGGAAATTGAGGAGGATGTAGATAGATATTTTATGAAGGATGCGAATTGGAAAGAAAACTATTCCACCATTTTGGAGACATACTTATACCTAATGTAGTAGGCCTATTGTATAGGTGGTACTAATTGATAGTGATACGGAACGACGATGTAGGTTATGTTCTAGAGTCTAAACGTTCATTTCTAATGCAATATGAAGAGATAACACTATACCCTGATCACGTGTCAAACTTCGGTTTTATATAGGAAGTGTCCTATTTATTCTGTGTTTAATGAATGAATAAGACTTTTGAGAAGGTGTAGTTTCAGCTTAGATTTGAACACGTATAATGAGATGATTTCCAATTGGCGGAGGGCGATTGTACCAGCATCGCGTGGCTGCGTATCGAAAACTGCTACGGAAACTAGCCTAGATGTGTCTTGGACACATTCATGAGGCTTGTCATACATGTATATTTCAGGGAAACTAAAGTTTTTTGGCTGTTTGTCATAATCCCGAAAAATGTGGTTTTCTACGGGCCTTTCTTGAGCACTTTACCTCCAATGAAGAGATGTAAGCCTGAAGCCGCCCGCAGTGCTCGTGTTCATTGCGGTGGAGGGAGATTGTTCCAGTATCGCGTGGCTGCGTATCGAAAACTTATACGGAAACTAGCCGCCCTCTGTGTTTTGGGTATATGAGGCGGGAGGTCTTGGTTTTTCGTAACGGTAAGATGGCTGTTTGGTAATATTTAACTATGATCCCGAACAAGAGTGAAGTAAAATGTAGTTTTCTAAGGCCTAAATTGATCATTTAAGGCCTAAATTGATTTGTACCTTTTCCTTTTCTTACGCTCTCAAATGTTTAGTTTTGGTTAAGTAGCATTTAAAAAAAAAAACAGACTGTGATTTTATGTAACAAATTAATGAAACTCTAGGTCTATATACTTTAACAATATTGTATAAGTACTGTTTGTAAACGACTGTATGTTTCTAAAATATAATAAATAATTAATAAATAAATAAATTTTACCTCCGATGAAGAGATGCACGCCGCCGGCGGCCGCGATGAGCTCCTCGTACCGGCGGCACTCGGCGGCCAGGTCGGGCGCGTTGCCGTCCAGCACATGCGCGTTGCCGGGCTCGATGTCGATGTGCTTGAAGAACTCATTCCACATGTAGTAATGGTAGGATTCTGGGTGGTCGCGGGGCAGACCTGAAACATTAAGAATGTAGAGTAAACTCAACTGCACAAAACTACTTAGTCTTATTTCTAACAAGAAATGCGTCATTTTATTAGGTTGAATTTTTCAAAACAGATATCTACACAATAATAAACAACAAAAGATCATATACAACAAAATTACTTCTACTTTCTCTCAACACATTGCGCTAAGTCAACACGGTTTTTGTCAGGGTCGGAGCGTAGATACTAATCTCCTGACATTTACCGATTTTATCATTAACAAAATATCTTCTGGAGATCAGGTGGACGTCGTGTATACCGATTTTTCTAAATGTTTTGACAAAATAAATCACAATCATTTGCTTAGAAAACTCTTTGAGCTCGGTATACACGGCGACCTCCTCAGATGGATAAAGTCCTATCTATGCAATCGTAGCCAAGCAGTTGCTTTAAAGGGTTTTACCTCATGCTTCCTTCCTATATCTTCCGGAGTGCCTCAGGGGTCTCATCTAGGTCCACTATTTTTTATCTTATATGTTAATGACATGGCAACCTGTTTCCGGAACTCTGAACATCTCGTCTACGCTGACGATACTAAAATATATAAAACTGTATCCTCGGAGGCAGATTGCCATGCATTACAGCACGATCTCGATAACTTTTCCCGTTATTGTTCTGAAAATCATCTTTTTTTAAATACTGAAAAATGTTACGTAATAAGCTTTAATCGTAAACACGATCCTCTCATTTTTAATTATACGTTTTCAGGGAATAATATAACTCGGGTATCCTCAGTCAGAGATTTGGGTGTTACTCTGGATTCACAATTAAATTACAATTTACATATTGATAATATCTGTAATAGAGCGTATAAAAGATTAGGTATGATTCTTAGGATTGGCCAGCCCTTCAGGCGGCCCAACACTTATAAACTATTATTTTTTTCGTTTGTTAGGAGCATTTTGGAGTTTGGTTGCGTTGTCTGGACGCCGCAGTACCAGGTCCATATTGATCGACTGGAAAGGATCCAAAATATTTTTCTCAAGTCTCTGTGTTACAGAACTGGTAATTATTTCGAACGAACTTCGTCTGCTGCAAAGCATTTTTGTGTCCCTTCCCTTAGTAGTCGTAGGCATTATTTAGATGCAATGTTTTTATTTAAAATTCTTAAAGGCGTGATAAAGTGTCCGAACCTTTTAGACTTAATTACTTTCAGTTGTCCGCGACACCCCCTACGTCCTAGATCTCTATTTCATATTAGTTTTGCTCGTAAAAATTACTCAAAGCACACTTTTTTCAGACGAGTCCCTAGTTATTATAATAAGTATCTATTTGACATTGATCCTTTTAACACTTCTTTGTGTAGTTTGAAAGTTTTACTCAAGCGAACAGTGTTTTAGATTTTAGACTTAACACTAGTATTACAAATAAAAAACCTAAGTGTACATTTTTGTTCGGTTTAATATGAGTAACTAATATTTACCTCCTCTAACTAAATTAATTATAATTGTATCCGATCGTAGTAAAGAAAATGTATTTAGTCTAATGACTGTAAAACTTCTTAAGTATTAGCTACTGTTCATGATTTCTTTTGCTTACCTATTAGCTTACATACCTAATTTTGTTAGTATGTTAACAATCTTTATATTCAGTAATGAACCTCCAGGTCTTTTTTTATCCAAATTACTTAGTACCTACATTGTAGTACACCAACTCATTTATTTATGTGACTGTTTGTGTTCTAAATAAATTAAAAAAAAAAAAAAAAAAAAAAAAGGTCGAAGAACGAGTTCGAAATGACAAGTACCTCTTACTTACTTGACGAGATTTAGCGTAACTATTAAATATATAAATAAAATAAATAAATATATATTGGGGACACCTTACACAGATCAACTTAGCCCCAAACTAAGCAAAGCTTGTACTATGGGTGCTAAGCGACGATATACATACTTAAATAGATAAATACATACTTATATACATAGAAAACATCCATGACTCAGGAACAAATGTCTGTGCTCATCACACAAACAAATGCCCTTAACCGGGATTCGAACCCAGGACCGCGGCTCAGCAGGCAGGGTCACTACCGACTAAACCTAAACCAAACTAATTTTAATTTGATTAAACCTAAACTATATTGATCGTATCAACGTTCAAAAGTAAGGTTGAAACAATGAAGATTTTCATTGAAGACACTCACCAACATACTCATCCATATTGAAAGTCGTAACATATTTGAACGACAGCCGCCCCTCCTTATAGAAATCTATGAGCCGCCGGTACATGCCCAATGGCGTCCCACCAGTGGGCAGGCCCAGCACGAAGTGCCGTCCAGGTCCAGGCTTGAACTCCGAGATGCGTTGGAGGACGAACCGCGCCGCCCAATCCGCCACCACACTGGCGTCGTCGAGGATAATTAGACGCATTGCTGGCCTTGTTTATGGTACAGCTGGAAGTTACGAAGATATATTAAGTGAAACTTTTATTTCTATGGAAAAAACATACGACGCTTGTGGCAGCAATGATGGCAATGCTGTTATTTTATCTGCAACAGTGTGTATGTGTATAACCGACGTGCTTGAAATACAGTATACATTCCCTACTCCCTAATAACTACATATTATAGATACCTACATAGGTAGGTGCGTTGAAGTGAGCGAAACTAAACAAAGGTAGGTAAGAATTTTGAATGATTCACGGTTATTTTCATTAGGCTTATATTAGTTATATTGACCGGCATATACTTAGACCATGATTACCTTTTTGACTTTTGCCGAGCTCCCGATATTTCGTCACTACTTTTAAAAAATCTCGTATCTCACGCTGTCCCTCAAAGTTAAAACGCAGTAAGTCTATATGCATTCCATACATACTTACTACAATTTTCTTTTCAATGACAGACGAAGATACAAGTTTTTTTATTTTGAAAGTAGTGACGATTTGCAGTTGCATGCATAGAAAAAGGTATCCAAAAAATGAAACCAGATACCTTATCTTTAGTCTATAGGTCATTCATTCATTTATTAGAAGGAGTTGATATCCATACTAATATTATAAATGGGAAAATGTGTGTCTGTTTGTTTGTCCGTCTTTCACGGCAAAACGGAGCGACGAATTCACGTCATTTTTTAAGTGGAGATAGTTGAAGGGATGGAGAGTGACATAGGCTACTTTTTGTCTCTTTCGAACGCGAGCGAAGCCGCGGGCAAAAGCTAGTCTAATATAAGCATTAAAAACTAAGTCATTTACTATTTACGATGATTTCATTTCATACATCTCGTACGACTTCGATCTTAAGAAACATCGTACCTAACCGTTATAGCCTATCATTAAGTGGTCAATAAATACCTACTGATAAGAAGTCAATGGCCTAAATCGAGCAATAAAAACAACGAGATAATGACATGTGGGTGCATTGCGACAGCCTATCTGCGGTGGGTATGTGGCCATGTGAGAATAAATACCTAAATGACTAGTAAGTAGGTAATTTTGTGATTTTTTTTTTAAATTAAATATCATCAGTCACAGTTATCCGTAGTTAGACGGATGTTACACGGTATTTAGTAACATATTTCAGCATTTTTTGAAGATAAATGCAGGATGCCACTAAACACCGAAAAGTTTTGGATTTTTCAAATAAGGCTTCAATATTTTACGAGACTCTTCAGGGGTGCTTAAACGCTACACTTTGCCGGTCATTAAAAAAAAACAATACATTCATAAATAAAGTTAATATATACTGGATTATTTTGTTTAGTTTCCTCACTTACTGTGTATTATTAAGAGTAACACAAATAAAACATTAGCAATCGACGTACACAGTACACACCTCTAACAAAATTCACACAACTGGATTCGAATAAGAAAAATATAATCAAAAAGCACTGCCCACTGAACTTTGAAATCATTTGCACAAAGCTACCCTGTTAAGTATATAGAGTACCTGGGCGACCGAGCTTCGCTCGGTGTTCTATTTTATTATACTTCTTGTGTTTTTTACATGACAGACTTACCACTTCCAAACAAATTTGTATGAAAAAATCAACAGTAAATCACTTAAATAAACAAATAATTGATACACTATAGTTGTATAGGTACTTTATTTTACTTTAAACATAATTATCTGACAGTTTACACAATCAACATAACGCATAATAGCACTTCTGTTTGAAGTATTGAGTTTTAAAATAAATAATACTGAGATAACGGAAGAAGCTTAAAATTCGTAATAATAATTAAAACACTTAATGAATACGTAAGTTTTATCACCCGAGAATCATAAGACATAGAGTATATTGAATAGTATCAGGGGCGGCTCACTCCGCGATCCTTTCACCGCGCTACAAGTACATGCCGGCGGCCGCGAGTTCGCGGCCCATTCAGTGACAACGACTTTCGCGCGGCGCAATAGAATTCAATGTCGTCTGCACGCGTGCGGTCCGTTTGTTAATGTAGGTAATAATTTAGAATGGCGGCGTTTTGTGAACTTCAAAGGAGTGAGCCTTCTGTACTTGTACTATTATATATTCTGTGATAGTATGGTATAGAGTTATCAGTCAAGATTTTCGAATGAAGCGCCATCTATTATTAAGTTACGACAACTTTTCATGTGACTTTCCATGCCTAAAGGATTTAAGAACATAAAGTATAAAGCATGTGGACCTCCTAGTGAGTATTATATTCTTTGATGTGGACCCTCTTAAACGTGGAACGCCACATATTTATGGCAAGATTTCTAAATGGGTCCTTCATCTACCAGTCACATTAATTAATAAATATATGAACGCTAACTTATTTGCCAATAAAACAGGACATTAACAAAATTTACAATTTAATACATGTAATTGGCCATAGAATGCCGTTCGCTAGTTTGCGGGTGGTACAGCGACATCTAGCGAAAATTTTGGACATCAAAAAATACTTATACATTTTACGATAACAATCATTACCCAGTTTGCGGGGGTAACAGTGACATCTAGCGAACAATTTGCACTACGGCATAAAATTGTTTTTCACGCCCTCTATCGTTAATTTTCCTAAACATATACAAAGTACATCGGATTTACTATTTCCTTTGACTGAAAACACCGTGTCATAAGATTCATAAGTTAGTCAATGTTTGTTGTTTCGTATCCTTGACCTGTGTCGCCATCTAGTTTTATCATAAATAGTACTTACATCGAGCGAAAGAATTCTGTCTTAACAACTCAACTACTCCACACGAGATGGCGCGCGTTTTGCCACGAAAGCTCAAATAGAGATGGCGGTATGTGCCTATTATTTCCGGATAATTCTAGAATGTAATAGCACATCTGTTTGAAGTATTGAGTTTTAAAATAGTACTGAGATAATACAAGAAGCTTAAAATTCGTAATAATAATTAAAACACTTAATGAATACGTAAGTGTTTTCACCCGCGAATCATAAAATTCATAAGTTAGTCAATGTTTGTTATTTTGTATCCTTGACCTGTGTCGCCATCTAGTTTTCTCATAAATAGTACTTACATCGACCGAAAGAATTCTGTCTTAACAATACAACTACTCCACACGAGATGGAGCGCGTTACACCACAAAAGCTCAAATAGTGAATTTTTCTATTCGTGTTAAGTATTCTTTTCATTAATATAAAAAGACTTGAAAATATTATAACACCTCGCCCGCGAATTATAAGTTACCTAATGTTTGTTGTTTCGTATGCGACGCCTTGATCTGTGTCGCCATCTAGTCTTTATAATAAATAGTACTTACATCGACCGAAATAATTCTGTCTTAACAATACATCTACTGCACACGAGATGGCGCGCGAAGAAAAACGCATGAAAACTCGAAAATTCGCGTTTTCCGAGACCTAAGGATAAGTTAGATCGATTTTTCACCTCCGAAAAGCCCCCACATAACAAATTTCAGCGAAATCGTTAGAGCGGTTTCACTCACCGAACGAGATCGTCGGTATGTATCTAAATAAATAAATAAATGCCGATTCTCAGTAAAAAAATAAATAAATAAATAAATAAATAAATATACAAGAATTGCTCGTTTAAAAGTATAAGATCACTGATCCACATGAGAGGGCATTGTTTGGGCTGGTGTCCCTCTCGCACGTGTGGCCAGTGTTAATGAGGTTACCATAGTAGTAGTATTTTTATCTCTATATTACCTGACTTTATAACTTCTTATATTATTTTAGTGTTATATTCAAACTAGGGCTTCGATAATTATATTTCAAAGAATTGGAAAATAATTATAATGTAATTATTTTGATGCCAATAAATCAAAGATTTGTATAATTAAAAAATATGTTCAAATGGGTATTAGTAGATTTGGTAGTAACTTTGAAAATTGACTGGTATCCCCAATGTATGACAGTGATGACGTCACTGAATAAAGCTAGGAACACACTACGCGGACGTCCGTCGTGAATCGACCGCGGACGGGAATCTGGACAATGGAAATACACATAACCGTGCAAACTATCGGTCGACGGACGTGGCCGTGGCCTTGAGCGCATGGACGTCCGATCGAAATCTGAAGCTAGGAACATACTACGCGGACGTCCGTCGTAAAACGACCGCGACCGCGACCGATCAGTGTGCACGGAACAAAACATCCGGCGAGCCAGATTTCGATCGGACGTCCACGCGCTCAAGGCCACGTCCACGTCCGTTGACCGATAGTTTGCACGGCTACTTGTATTTCCATTGTCCAGATTCCCGTCCGCGGTCGATTTACGACGGACGTCCGCGTAGTGTCTTCCTAGCTTGACTCGCTGGATGTTTTGTTCCGTGCACACTGATCGGTCGCGGTCGCGGTCGATTTACGACGGACGTCCGCGTAGTATGTTCCTAGCTTTATGTTGACATTGTCAGTAAGTGCGAGAGGGACACCAGCCCAAACAATGACCTCTCATGTGGACACACTTTTTGACCTAACTACTCATTCTGGTTTAACTGTAATTCTGTGTTCGCGACTCAGTTAATAGCATAGATTTAGAATTATTAAACTAGATTGTGGAATCACATTTTTTGCCATACTAAATTGAACCTTATCACTGAGACAGAAAGGTGATCGTATCAGACTATCGAAAACGGTCCACATGAGAGGGCATTGTTTGGGCTGGTGTCCCTCTCGCACGTGTGGCCAGTGTTAATGAGGTTACCATAGTAGTAGTATTTTTATCTGTATATTACCTGACTTTATAACTTCTTATATTATTTTAGTGTTATATTCTTATTATTACTATTAACTAGGGTTTCGATAGTGTTATATACTATTAACTAGGGTTTCGATATATTTCAAAGAATTGGAAAATAATTATAATGTAATTATTTTGATGCCATTAAATCAAAGATTTGTATAATTAATCAATATGTTCAAATGGGTATTAGTAGATTTGGTAGTAACTTTGAAATTTGACTGGTATCCCCAATGTATGACAGTGATGACGTCACTGAATAATGTTGACATTGTCAGTAAGTGCGAGAGGGACACCAGCCCAAACAATGACCTCTCATGTGGACACACTTTTTGACCTAACTACTCATTCTGGTTTAACTGTAATTCTGTGGTTAATAGTCGGTTGCTGTTATGTTAATTGCTATCGACACGCCTTCATTTAGAGATGGGATCGCTATGCGTGTGTCAAATGATGGCGATTGTAAGCGTACTGAGTTACGTAATAGAGCCTGCCCGGTGTTGCAAGAATAGAGCTTGGAACAAAAAAGTATAAATTAAAAAAATATATGGATAACATAGTAGTGTCGTTCCGTTTTCTCACACTTATTGATCAGAAAAGGACGACGCTACAATGTTGCCACTTTTGAATTTCTACTCGTTTTTTGCCAGGCTGTATAGGCTGTTTGAAAACTTTTAATTATTTTGGTGATTATATTATACAAAATTTTGATTAAAATGTATTGCTATGAATAGCATTCTTGGGCGAATTGCGCAATTGATGCTTTTACACCAATTGCGCTTAAAAATATTTAAATATATCTATTTAGGAAGGATAAAAGAAATAACACAGTTTCCAATAAATGGTATTTATTTCTAATTTAATAAAGTTTATACGCCGATAAAGAGATTATTCAAATGCGAGAGCCCTCGCGCTCTCAAGATGTAGCTTTCCATCCAACATAGGTTGTGAGGCTCACAAACACGACATTTCAATCCTTTCATTTTATAGATAAACGTTTTATACAATTGTTTTGTATATTGTCCTTGAGTTCATGCAATATGCTTACTGATAAACATAGTTTTCAATCGGTCATATTTGTCTTAAATTCTTAACAACATTGTTCACTGAACATTGAATTGAATCTCTATAAATAATTAAACTTATTCTCAAAATAAAATAAATGATAAACTTTCTCCAGCGATCAGTTATACATACACCTTGTTTTTATTGAATTCCGTTAACTTTAAGGGAAGGTTCTTTAGATCAAATACAATTAATTTCTCTACGAAACTAGCGTTTTAACTCTTACGGTTATCGAGTTATGAAAAAAATGAAGATAATTACTGAACACGTGTGTGACAGCCTTTACCAATTCCTAATGTTATTTGTTTTGACATGTGCCGTCAATCACTTAACACTAACTTGAATGTTATTCTTGAATTTAACTGAAAGTGATATACAGGGTGGTTCCTGATAATGAACCGTGTCCAATTTAACGGAAAACAAAAAAACACCGTGTAGTTTAGGCCCACGGAAACAACTTGAAAGCCACAGGCCATATTTTTCATATGGTCCATATGGCCATATTATTTTATAGAATTCTTGTATAAAACGTTGCATATAAAAGGAAAGAATACTCTCACAGCCGCTGCCACGTTCACAAACTATTCTAACACAGAGAGCGACCAATCACGTCCAACCTTACAAAAATAACTCTTTGACCTCCTAACACAAACTAGTTAACTTAATCCGAACAAGAAAATATAACTAAGAAATAAATAGCTACTCTCGAAAGTATCTGATTTCTGATAAAAATTATAAGAACTTAAAATTAATTGTGAAAAATATTGGTACCTAGTAGGAATCAAGATATACAGCTAACAAGTGTTATCATATAATTCTTAACATACAATCCAGATCATAACAACCTAAGCAGTCGATTTGACTTCGTAGCCTAAGGCACTGGTCCCACCGCGAGCTAGTAAACTATGAGCTATCGGCTATAAAAACGAACAAAAGATAAGCACGCATGTAAATAAAAGAGACTCGGCGATGTTTACGGCCCAGCCACGACATTGGTCTAAGCGCGACAGCGGTGAGCGGCAGCCATACGTGCGAATGAAAAGTCCCATCGCTGTGTCTCGCTCTAATGTATGGCCGCCGCTCACCGCTGTCGCGCTTAGACCAATGTCGTGGCTGAGCCGTTATAGTTAAGTTACTCGCCCAGCGGTGAGCTATCAATATCACCGTGTCTCTTTTATTTGCACGGGAGTGCTTATCTTTTGTCCGTTTTTATAGCCGATAGCTCATAGCTTATTAGCTCACGGTGGGACCAGTGACTAATGTATATAGTCACTATAAATCTTCTATCCCTTGTAAGAGCTGTTTCGCTCGAACTTGTAACAATAGCGTCTAAAATCATTTATGATTGTATATATATCTGTGACTTTTCTGGCCATAAATGGTGTTTGATAGTAACCATCAGTTCTGCAGGGATTTCTAACCAGCTAGTAATGGTACACAATTTAGTAAAATACTCATAAATGACGTGCAAAAAGGGTCGGATGAGTTATTTAGACTACAAACAATATTATGGGTACAGATGTAGAAGTCACTCGACCAAAACTCACTCGAAACTTAACCAACACTAAAGAGATTCACAAACTGACACCGTGAGCTGCCGCAAATATTAGTCACCTAAAATAATATTACTCTTTGAAGATCACAAAGATATGTGACATACTCTTATCCCCTTATTCTTAAACGTGCTCTAAAGTTTATCAAGCCGATAAAGTTCGTTTTCATCACACTCTCACACTAAATGTGATTTTGCTGGCGAAGCGTGAGTTACAGAAAAATCGTTCTCCCAAGGGAGTTATGAAATTTCTAGTACCGTATTTAACTTTTTTTTACCTTTTACATATTTTTATATTGCAAGTGTGATGAAAAACATTGTAACTCGGGGAGTATGAATATTACAAACTCGAGTTTTTAAATCGCTCCGACAAGCCGCCGCGATTTAACTTACTCTCGTTAGTAATATTCAAGTTCCTCCCCTTGTTACACAATGTACTATTGTCCCTTTCCGACGTATTGGTGTGATAGAAAAGGACAAACGAACTTTATCAGCTTGATAACTTTAGAGTACTAAGAGAGTACTAACTTTACAGTAGAGTAATAAGGAGATTACTGTATAAATAAGATCGCGTATATGTTTATGCGGTCGTCATACAAAACATTGACAACGAATGTTTAAGAACCGGCACATACGAGACTGCTCAACTGCAATTTACATGGAAACCGCAAGCTGACTGTTACAGTGTCCGTACAGTCAACATATTAAAATCTTAAGCCACTATAGAACCCTGTCGTATTGACACCGCGCTTTATTTGCTACAGAAGTCAGTTTGACTTTTACTGTGAAAGGGTTCTACAGTGGCCTAGGGTTCAGATTGGTTGACGGTACATAGTGCAGTCCGTCTGTTTTGACCCTGGAAGCAGCACTTGACACGGCATATCACGGCACCATTTAGGGAATCACCTAAACGCCATGCTCAGGTTCTAACTTCTTTCTATTTCTATAAATACCGTACCAAATTACTTTTAAAAACTCAGAAATAGACCTTTTTCACTCTATACAGATATTCATTATTATTTCCTATATCTGTGCATGACCAGTGTAATAATACATTACGAAACAAGTGCGGAAAAGAGAAAATTCGAAACGAGTGGCGATAAATTAATATCCCTCCGGTCGTGTTTCAGATCGACACGGTTAACAAATTCCTTCCTCGCACGTGTATCGTATGATGTTTAACAGTACATACGGCGCTTTAAAATTTCGACATGACAAGAAAAATACTACTTCGCGCCCTAGTGCAGAAAAAAACACCATGTACTGTAAAATATCTTGTGTAGCACTCGAGCAGTGACCACCTACAAACACAACACATAACGTTCATTCACAACAAGAGACAATAGAAAGATCAATAAATACACAACGGAATATTAACACGCGTACAGTAAACGGCCATAAAGAATGCACATCGGTCTTCGGAAAGAGATAATTCGTCACAAAGAAAGAGACAACGCTCTACGAAGACGAAAAACCGATCTGCATTCTTTATGGCCGTTTACTCTAAAGTAGTGCACAATGTATGCGCCAGTAGATGGCGTTGTACAGACACATATACAAGTTGAAATAAAAAGGATCAGTCATACTTTGCATAGTGACTTTTGAGGTCAAGAAAGGCGAACAACTTTTATTATGAGACCAATGCTCAAAACGCGAAAAAAATTTGACTGATTCATACATTTCGCCTGACGTGCAAATTTTATTTTGCTATTTCAGCATTGTTCCTATCATAAAAGCTGTTCACTATGACCTTCAAAGTCACTATGTATACGTATAAATATCATTTGTATCATTTGAATATCGACGCAATGGCTTCAATATTCCTTCGTGTATGATATAAAGTATTCATTATATAAATATATAAAGACATGAACTACGCTAACGCTATGTACAGAACAGCCCACAAGGGGAAAGTAACGGAATTTCTGGCGCGCCATTTTCTATAAAAATATTGTGAATTGATGAAAAATTGTACATAAGTCAATTTGAGGATAAAAAAACATTACAACGTAACTTTGTCACAACGTAAAGTTTAAATCACAATTATTGTGATCTATTTTTAAACGCCTTTCCTTTTTTGTTACCGAAGATGTATAGAAATCTGGTAACAAAAAAGGAAGGTTTACAAACTACCTGAGACATTTTGGGAAACCTAGTGGATCTTGCTCAGCGTCATGTGGCCCGTTTCTCGAAAGGTACAAGCCTTGTATTACAAGTGTGTTTCCATGACAACCTATACGGTTTGACAGTTCGCGCACTTGTAATACAAGGCTTGTACCTTTCGAGAAATGGGCCCCTGGACTCTATCAGCTTACCAATTTTATGAAAATCGAAGACGTGATCCAAATGTACAAACATTTTGGGAACCAACATTTTATGGTGCCACATTAATTATCTACTCCCACATTAGGCCTAGCACATGATTGCCGCGAGATAGATGACACGTCTTCTTCTAACTGTATTAATGACATAAGGACGGGTAGTCTATCTCGCGGCGACATACTCTCTCGACAATCATGTGCTAACCCTGTTGCTATCAATGTCAAATCACATACATTTTTACGAAGATTATTTTCTTGCCAAAATAATCTTCGGTGACAACTGTGTGCTTTTAAAACTGAATTTACAACTGCAAGTTTCGAGACGTACTATGGGTAAGAGTGAGTGGTAATATCTGCATCTCTTTCTTGCTCAAAACTTGCAGCAATAACCTACAGGTCAGCTCGTCGTCTGTTTCTGTACAAAGATGTACATTTTTGCAACTATGCACATGCAATCTGACCCAAAACAACATCTTAATGCAACTAATGCATCTGGACTTTGTCTAAAAGTAGAACGTCATTTTGCATACGCATGAAAATCTCCCACATAACCTAGCTGTAATTAATCATAAGAATTTTTGTATTTGCATTAAAATTTTAACCGTGACAGTAAACACACGTAAATTTATGCATTTTTGCTGATACCTTGTCGCCCGTTCCTTGACATTCTCTTACAGTTTCTGTCAAAAAATTGTGATTTAATATTTAACTTTGACATACATTTTTAAAGTCCAACGCCACATGTTAGGCTCCATATCAAACACAGGTTAAGTGTAATTTGCAAGAGGCGCGCCACTGACATGTAATTTAGTCAACTAAGTTCACTAAGGCCGTCTATACACTTGTAAACTTTTTTTGCGTAAGCAGGAACATTCTTATATCTTTGTCATAAGCTTCAAATTGATAATCAACAGAGCGAAATTTCCTCACCATCAACAATATGGATATACAAAAATTACATACAAATATGTCCCATGTCTTCTATTCCTAGACATTAGACATATATTTTGAGACAGAAAGAGACGCAGATAGATATTACTATTTCATTCTAACTATAACTGCGTAGTACCACAGTATAATAAAGAGTACTATCGTACAGTATGGCCACTCTCGCTCCCCGCTGAAAGTGCCGCCCACCCCCTCTCGGTTACCTCACAGTTACCGCCTGTCAAAAACGCGAATAGTCAACCTGTCATATTTCACTCATACAAGCATAGTACGCCTTTACCTACACGAGCTTAGACTGTGTGCTAGGAACGCGCCTCTTTCATATATTGATCGCCAGTGTCCGAGGTGTGGTAGTTGCTAGCTGTAGAAGAACATTGAAGAAATATTACCGTTCCAATTTACGTAAATGTTTACAAGCGTACATTCGGGGTAACATTAACATATATCTCTTACGCTACTATGTTTCCCTAGATATATCAATAGATAGCTTAGATTCATTAACTTCGGTCATATTTAAGTATTTTATAAATATAAAAAGGTTAAACTGTTTCGATGATAGTCCTAGTATTATTGTGATATTTCCAAAAATACTGTAAATATTTGGCGTGAATTTATCATTTATTAGTTTCGTCTCAAAACAGTTTTTTTCATCGTCACAATTCACGATTATCATAGTCATTGTTTTATAAACTTGACATTTATGGATATTTTATATTTAACGTTTATTTCTTAGCAAGTTTAGTTTAACATTAGATTTTTTTTCAATTCTGAATTAATTGATTTTTAGTGTTCTTTTCTAAGTCGTCGTTGGTGAATTCGACGCCTACGGTCGAGGCGGGAATCGAATCCACACTTAGGCGGTTAACGTTTTAACCACTAGACCACCCGGCCACTCTACTTGTCTCCAATTTTCTAGTATTATGCCAAAAAAAGTAGAAATTAAACAGTGGCAACATTGTAGTATTGTAGTGTCTTCGTTTCATTGCACATATTGATATGAAAGGGACGAATCTAGTGTTGTCACTTTTTAATTTGTACTCTTTATTTGCAAGGCTTTTGAAAGGTTAGCGAATCAACTCGGGCAGTGTACTCCTACCACATTTAATAGCTTATGTAATTATGTATTGATATTCTACGGTAATTAATAAGTTGTCGCTTATGAAAAGCGTCTAAGAAGTTTCCGATTTTTCACCAATCGTTGTGGTCTACCTATAGTAGGGGGAAATTAGCTAAAATTACGGCATAATTAATGGAAGGTTTTTTTTAATTGAAATATGTACGTTATAGACTGAAGTTATTTTTCATCAACTTTGGTTCTAGCCTCGCCCCAGTTGGTCCTTTGCTGCTCTCGCCCCCCCTCTGCGTCACCTCTCTACCCTCCCTTAAAGTACCGAAAAGGGGGGAAAGAGGGGTGACGCAGAGGGGGGAGAGATGGGGAGGATTGATAAAAAATAACTTCGGCCTATAATGTACATATCCCAACCAAAAAAAATCTTCCATTAATTATGCCAATATTTTCATACATAACTTTCCAGAAGCAACGTACTACTAGGCCATAAAACGTGCTTAATAATTGCTATATGATTATGACATGTCCATCTATTATGTGAAAAGCGGCAAAAACATCGCTGATTTTCCATAATTTTATAGTAGGTAAGAGTCCGGCGCTCGCGCCGGGAGTCGGAGCCATTAAATCCGCGTATAGTGGCGCGGGTTAGTCAGTCCTGGCACATTTTTAAGAATGAAAGTTTTAATTTTCCACCTCTAGTGTAGGTGTCCAGCATTTAGTGTGGTAGGTAAGGGTCCGGCGCGCGCGCGGCGGCCAGCAGCGCGTACAGCGGCGCACAGGCGGCGGCGGGCGCGGGCGCGGGCGCGGCGGCGGGCGCGGGTCAGTCGGTCCGCGCGCGCTTGGCGGGCGGGGAGCCCTCGCCGCTCCAGTACGCGTACGTAGGGAGCCACTTCTCGAGAGATATGTCGAAGAACTGCTCCAAGCGGATGGCGTCCTTGTGGATCTGTGATTCCGGCTGTTGACAAATAAACGAGGTTAATAACTTAATGTGTGTCTCTTTTAAGTACAGATTTGAAGTCCTCGAGGTCATAGTCCATTCAGGATTTTATACACTTCAATAAGATCACCTCTATCTCTTCTTTCCTTGAGTGTAGTCAACTTCAGTGCTCCCAGTCTACTTTCGTATGGTAGTCTCTTGATCTGCCTTGGTATTTTAGTGGTATTTAGCTTAGAGGTATGAAATTACTAAAATAAAATTTTACGAATACATTTACGATGGCAGACGATTCGGTGCACCTATCCTTTAGTTTTTTCTATAATTACCATACGCGCCAATTTACAATTTCAACCTTAGGAGTCCCATGTAAAGTTCTCATCAAACAGAACTTTCGGGAAAAGAAACCTGACAATGAATTGATCATCTGGAAGGCAAGTATGGTCAAAAACATCAGGCCGTCCCTATCGCACTATCTGTAAGTGTAGTAGTTATCTGCCAGAGCTGGAGTGATTGAAATATTTGATCTTGGGAAAACATTTTTCAGTGCAGTGCAGCACAGAAAATAATTAATTAGGTCTCACATTTAGAGAAACAAACGGAGTAAATAAATTCTGACATACGTTGGACGTTTGCCTCGCTCTGTGTGGACCAGGCTAATAATGCTATAGCTACACACATTGCGATTATCATGATAAAACTTCGTCTTCGGCATGCGTGCATGGCCACACTGAAATGCTGCAGAGTTATCGTGATGTGTGTAGCCGTATCATAATAAAATAAATAATAATACATACAGGATTGTCCGATCTACCAACAGGTTCACACAGAAGGAGGCTCAACGCGAGACAATGGATTATCATCTAACGATGTTATTTTATTTTTATTTTTTAATTTTATTGAACGAACAAATTATCTTACACACATAATTATCTCGAAAAGTCACAACGACGATGTTATTTGTTAATATCCGACTTTGCATATCGGTATAAACCGCGAGGCAACGAGTTGACTAATCACTAACTTCTTGTCGCATCAAACGACTAACGCACAGATGCCTCGCCCGAAGCAAGATACCTGGACATGCCTCATCCGAGGCACATCATTGTTGGACATTTGCCTCGCAGCGTGCCTCCTCTGCGAGCGCTAGTTATCGGGATGCAACTATATTTTGTTCACGAGACACATCGGCCGGCAGATCAGGCAACTTGTCCACATGGAGTGAGGCACGAGGCAACGCTCTAGCGCGACTAAGAAAGAAATGCCTCGTCCGAGGCAAGATACATAGACATGCCGTCCGAGGCACATCAACGTTGGATGTTTGCCTCGCTCCGTGTGGTGCAGGCTAATAACACGCTAGTTACCGGGTTGTAGAGGCGCGCGTTGCGGAACATGAGCCGCACGTCCGCCACGAAGTGCGCCACATGCGCGTAGCGCGTCGGCGACCGCGGCTGTAACTTCATTCTGATCATGTCCAGGCACATCGGCCGAGAGATCTGAAAGAAAAAATAGGACAAAATTGTAAGGATTAACAACAAAAGCCGAGTGTGAGCGGCTAGAGAATAATATATGCCCATTGCCTACAATAATCTTCAAAAAATTGGAATATCAATAATCACATGTCTTAGGACATCCAATTAACGTGAAGTATCTGTACGTTCTTTCTTTGCTGGTAGAATGAAGTATGTATGTATTTTTGGAAATATATATTTAGGTTTATGTATATTTATTATGTAACTTCTTATGTAGGTAACTATGTAAAGTTTTAGTAATATCACCGCCCACAATATCTCTGCTTTGCCTAAAGGTTCACTGGTAGAGAATGCTGTCTGGCATTAAGTCCGCCTTTTGGAATAAGTTTTTCTTTCTTTGTGTACAATAAAGATTAAATAAATAAATAAATAATAAATAAAGTTATTTCTAAAGTAACATGATTTTATGTGTCATTTAAATTTACGGCTAGTAACGTCATCTGTCATAGACCAAAGGAAACAAATGACTACGCGTATGCTATAACATACGTGCCCATGTCTTTAATGTTATAGTTAGAATAGATCGATTTTATTTGTTATTTATTGACACTACCTGAAACAAACTTTCAAAATCTTTGCGTAATTCAAAATATTAGCTTGAGCTTCTATCGCAGGTGCATGGTTGTCGCGGGTGTGTTACCTTGCTGTGGTACTCGTGGTTGTGCTGCGGCACGGGCTCGCGGAAGGGCAGGCTGGACTCGTACTGGCAGTACAACTCGAGCGTGACTCGCTCCATGAGTTTCTGCTCTCGCGGCGATATGGTTTCGCCGGGGGCGCGCGGCTCTTCGGGCAGTTCGGCGAAGTTCACGCAGAGGAGGCATTGCCACGTCTCAGTCTCGCTGTAAACAAACATGTGAAAAACTATTTATTTATTTGTAGCTTGTAATTCTTAAATGACTGTAGATAAAAGCTGATACTTGTTACGAGAACTTATAGATAAAGAATAAGAATAAGAATAAGAATCGTTTTATTTGCCAAAAACAGTATAGAATACAATATTAATAACTACTACAATACTATTATTTAAAATAAATTGCAGGCAACTATAACATAAAATAATACTAAAAACTAAAAGTAAAATTAAATAAAAACCTGAGCGAGCAATGGCAAATGGGTTCCAGTTTCAGCATGTGCTAGGCTACCTGGTAGCCTGGCGCTGGTTTTCAAACTGGTCCCTGAGACTTGAGAGAGTGATCACTACAGAGGTATATGTAAGGCGAGAACAATATTTATAAAAAAAACGTGATTCTGCGCTGTGTGTGTGTGTGTGTGAGTGTGTATGTGTACACAGGTGTGTGTGTGTGTGTGTGCGTACTACTTTTGGTTATTTTTAATTTTAATATGCAGGTGTACGTTAAATGCATTTACTTAATAGCACCAAACTTTTTGATCTTAAGAAGTTATTTACACTGGACATGGTGGTCAAGTCGACAACCATCATCATCTCCTCCTAGCCGTTTTCGGCTACGGCGACTGCGTTTTACGATTGAGAGCGTCGCCTGGTGTGCTCTCAGGTGACTGACGTAGCCAATTTTTGATACGAATGTGCGGTCACATTCGCGGTAGGTCAGTATCCCTCAGCCATAATTGTAAGTTATAGCCACAGGTGGTCTTTAGCTCATCGCGCTTAGCGTCGAGTTCTGTGCGCCGTCTAACTTCAAACTGACGCACCTGTGTCTGCACGGTAGTTTAAGTGAAACTCTTGCAGACTATTTAGTACGGCCACCGGTGACTACGGCACATGCATCAAACTGATCAAACAAACATGGGAAACGTCATTAAAAACATTACAATTACATAGAAATGGTCTCGCTGTAGACATTTTTTGCAGCTATTTGGTCCTTTACTATAGCAACCCCGTAGTCACCAGAGGAGATGGTTCTCCTCTAAGAAACCTAGCACTATTTTCAGTTTGCCAAATGCATGCCTTAGTGTGTTAGTCTCCCTTATTTGTTTTTGTATACTTCTACACAGACTCGCAGACAAAACTCAATATGTCGTTGGTTGCTGTAAAATGAAACAGTGATCAGAAGCTGTGGATCTGTGGAAACGCTTTGTGGTGATCAAAGCCTCTGTGTGCCGTCATTAGTATGGTGTGACAATTAGAGAGTAGGACATAGACTCACTCGGGCAATTTCTCGATGGTGGGTATGTGGCAGTACTGGTGGAACACCTTGGGGCACTTGTCGCAGCACATGAGCTCGCCGCCGTCCATGCACACGGCGCACCAGTCCTCGTTGGGGTCGCCGCTGGTGGCGGCGGGCGCCGCTGCCGTCGGCGCTACTGTGCCGCCTGAAACGTGACGCTTATTAGTGTTTCTCCACCTATAATCACATTACGAATTGAACGAAATAAACGTAAACAAACGGCGTGTCACTCTCAAAGTAACACGTGCAGCTCAAGGGGTTCTCAAAGTAAGGGCCGACAGAAAAACAAATAACTTTTAACCAGTTATTTACGATCACTCTATTACACTTAAACAGTGAATCGATCGACCAGTGTTATGACTGTTATATTATGTTATGATCATAGGATCAATTTTTAATTTCAATAAATATACCAAAATGTTTTGTGGTGAAATAAATTAGTTTCGTTTTCGTTTATATTTATTTACAAAGTCATTATTTGTGAGACTTATATTGACCGGGATATAGACCGTGATTACCTTTTCTTTTTAAATTTCAATCGTGAGGATGGCTTCAAACTATCTAATGTATGGAATCCAGTGATTTGTTTGTGTAAAAAACCGGTGAAGTCAGAATTGAACAAACGTAGTGACACTGTGAGTATAGTGTGTTTGGACAGACCATCGAGTGTGAACGCGACCAGTGGTAACGCTGAAAGTGAACGCAGCCGACGCGCGCGAAGGAGGGTAGATCGCGCGCTGTCTATACAACTTTAACATCCACCCGCCTTCGTCAGTTTTCCGTGATCATGATGCATGCAACTGCGTCGAAATATCGGGAGCTCGACAAAAATCAAAAAGGTAATCACGGTCTATATCCCGGTCAATATAAGTCTAATGAAAATAACCGTGAATCATTCAAAACTCTCATTATTTGTGTAATGGAATATGTAAAGATTTTTTTCTACTCCCGAACTGTTATTCGTCATTTACAGGGTTGTGCACAGATCTTTAAAACCCTAAATAAAGGTCTATTCCCCAAAGCCAGCCTCCGCCGGCTTTCCGCGCATGCGCGCAGTATCGAAAAAACTGAAAACGCATTGTTTGGCTCTGTAACATGGTTGCCATGGGCAACGACTTATAACGACACTGCGCGCGTGCGCGGGAAGGCTTTGGGCAGTCGAACTGACAATGCAAACCTTTGCGTCAGGATACAGGAAACAGTGTGAATTTCACGAAAGTTATTCAAAAAAACTATTAAAAACTAAGTGCATGGTCGTAGAAAAAGTATTGTATGCAACGGTGTTTAACTGAGTCAAAAATACTCGTGGCGTTTCAATAACAATTTTCGGCTTCGCCTCAAATTGTTACCCACGCCACTCGTCTTTTTTGACCTCCTTTAAACGCCTGTTGCATAAAATACTATTAATAAACTTGTAAAATATTGGCCATTTCAATACCTCGAATGGTGCAATTTTTTATAGCATCGGCCACACCTTTGTTTAATTCAAAATAGGAATATAAGAACCCTCTCCGCCGGATAGAAACAGCTTGTAAGTTCTTCGTCAATGTCCCGCGGCAAGAGCCTTTCAAAAATGACATACACTAGAGAGTTTGAGATGGGTAAGGCAGCGGCTGGCTATCACGAAACGAAGATTTAGATTGTAGTGTGCACACCTTCACGTAATCTACCTATACAGGGTGAATTTTGATAGCGGGTCAGTTAGGGCAGCTATGAGATCCCGTAATCCTACGTGAAAATGGTCTAAGGGGACCATCCATCGATTTCAAATTGATGAAAAATACCATTTACAGATTTTGGAAAAAGCATACAGGGTGCGAGAAAAAGGGCATTTTTGACTAACTTTTTTTTGACGCCAATCAATCCCATTCCTATTAAGGATCAAAAGCTTGTATGGGACCAAAAAAAATTTTTCTGTTAGAAAAGTCACAAATCGCGAAAAACTTTTCCTATACAATTTTTATATTTTTTTTTTGCATGGTGTTTTTTTTATCCTAATCGATTCCATTCCTATTTAGTATCAATACTCCCCCTTAGACAATTTTCACGTAGAACTACGGGATCTCATAGCTGCCCTTACTGACCCGCTATCAAAATACACCCTGTATATCGTGACCTCCTTCGTGGATCACTTTGACTCCGATCGACAGATTTCCAGACCATTCGATCCCTTGCGACTTCCAAGGCATCATGGACCTTGACGGAAAGCGACACCTATATATTCCGAAACTTAAGGTTCATACTTCAGTAATAAAGCATAAGTTCAAGTAACAAATTGTTTCTCTCAACGCTCCTTCTTACATGGCGATCCTGCCAGTGCGGCCAGCTTGTCCTTACAAGATAATTTAGATAGACGTAGGGTCATGTTGGATTGTTAACTCTTACCGGCAGTGTCCGTGGAGGAATGCACGGCGGGCTCAGCGCGCGGTTGCTCAGGCAGAACTTGGACACCGTTGGAGTCCAGTTTGGCGATGGTAGCCATCAAGTCTTGTACGGATTCCGCGCATACTTTGTCTAGTTCGACGCCGGCGCCACCCTGTGCAAAATACAGTAAAACATAAATTAAATGTAGTTAATGTAACAAATTGGAAATTTAGGGGGGAAGCCTTTTCCCAGCAGTGGGACACTCTATAGGCTATAAAAAAAAATTAACAAAATATAATTGTCACCAATCGTCGTGCGTTTTTGGGAAGCCTTATCTGGCCCTGGATTTTGGCCACGTGATTTCCTGTGCGAAAGATAAACTAGAATTTGACAAACTCACGTTGAGACTGGAGCTAGCAGTTTTGGAGTTGGTGGAGATGACAGTGGGGCATTTAAACCACCTGTGACCCATATGGGGACAGTGAACATTTGGCCTCTATTGACAGTAACTTGTGTAAGGAAGCTCCGCTGGTAGCCTAGCGGTAAGTACGTGAGACTTTCGTTCCGGAGGTCGCGGGTTCGAACCCCTGTTCGCACCAATGAGTTTTTAGGAATTTATGTCACGAAATGTCATCTGATATTTGCCAGTCGCTTTTTAGGTGAAGGAAAACATCGTGACGAAACCGGACTAATTCCAATAAGGTGCTTTCGTAAAAACTAGTGCCTACGCCAAATCTTAGGATTAGTTGTCAAAGAGGAACCCAGGCTCCCATGAGCCGTGGCAAATGCCGGGAAAACGCAAGGAGGATGATGATCGACAGTAACTTGTGTTACCCTCACACTACTCCCACATTACATGTCGACCGTGACAGAATCTTAATAAATTGACAACTAAGGGCCAGTTGCATCAACCACATTTGACAGACACATCATCGTCACGCAGCAGACGTCTATGGAACTTCCCATACTATAAAATTTAACGAACGCTTTAACGGTGACAGACGGTTTCGTGCAACCGGCCCTAAGTAAAACAGACTCACGTTGAGACTCGGGCTCGGTGTTTTGGGGTTGGTGGAGGTGACGGCGGAGGGCGGGGCGGCACGCGCGCGCCCGAGCGTGATCTTGAAGTCTGCGCCCGCGCCGGCCGGCGAGCCTGCGCCGTGAGACATGGACGACATGTCGAATCCACCTAAAAGAACATGTTTTATTTAGAATTATTTTCATTTTAATTTATTTCCAGTAACAACATACACTCTCAGGGCCAATCAGCGGCAAGAGTAACATGAGTCATGATTTTCTGGCATGTTACAATTATTTACGACGCAATTTCAAGTGATAATCTATCTTTAAATAAGTGTTACTTTCTGTAGTTCTGTAGTTCAAATAAACACGCAATGAAGTGACTCACGCTACTTTTACGTGGATTCACCCCTCTTAGTTTTCTCAAATCTCTTAGTTCCAAATTATACTTTAGTTTATCTAGGAATATTTGCTATATGTAACATGCTGCTGTGCCTGTGTTTTTGGCACCTGTTACTAGATGGCAGTAGGTTTCTAGCTACAATACTAATCGAGTTAGTGAGCCCGCGCGGTGCGGCGTGAGAAAGGTGAAGTATGTTTCAGACCAGGCTCCGTAGCCGAATGGCATTTCTGTAACGCTCTAGTCTGGTTCTGTCGAGCGAAAGAGATAGATGATAGCTGAACCATTTTTTTTAAAGTTGTCCACCCCACTTTTTTATTATTTGGAAATTTTTATGTGGTTTCCACTCAGAATCCCGAGCTCTTTCAATTCTAATGTGAGAAAAAAAGTGTCCTCAACGTTTTTTCTCATTCTGTTACCACAGATAGAAGGTATTAATTGTGAAAAAATACCCATGTTACAAAAAAAGGGAGGCGGGCAACTTAAAAAAAAATGGCCCAGCTACGAAAGAGATATTATCGTGAGCGTTTGTGCATTCGGGTAAGCACACTGGTCTCACGTGTAATCTTGTTAGTATTGAAGAGTAGTTATCTCGGCACTGACCATTAACGAGTCCCTGCTGCGGTATGTGCCATTTAGCAGGTTGAGCGGGCATGGCGGACAGGGCGAGCTGTGCGGGCGGCGCGGGCGGCGTGTGCGGCGGCGCGTGCGGCGCGGGCGACGGCGTGCGCGGCCCGCCCGAGCGCCGCCCGCCGCCGCCGGCCGCGGCCGCCGCCGCGTACGCGCTGTTCGCGTACGCGCCCATTACTGAACAATAAAATAACGCCACTGACCATACGACCTACTAGTATATTGTGCGACGAGGGAGGCGAGGGGGATTTTGTCAACGAGTGTTAATAACTCGCGACAGCCGCAGGCTGGAGAGAGTTATAAACGCGAGTTTACATTACCTCCTGAGTTACACACAATATTTTTCATCACATTTGAGAGGAAAACACAGAGGAAAAAAAATCATAAGACAAAACCTTCAATGAATGGCGGCGCCGCTGCGACCAGTAGTCTATATCGGCTTCTTCATATAAATCCATTGTTCTTGAGTACAAGAAATTAAACTTGATTAAATTAAAAAAAAAATTACAAAGAGCTTTTTGAGCACAAACAAACACTAAAATACTGCATATAAATTAAATTCAATATTCAAAGAAGCAAATCATCTCTTCGCTAGCTCGTAATCACATGGTTTGATTCAGTTAAGAGGTCGAACTAGTTCCAGTTCTACCTCAGAGATGGCCGGGGGCGCCATAAGCCTTCGGTAATTGTGTCATATACTTGAACTCACTCTGCGATTCTTTCGCCGAGCTACAAGTACACAACCTACACGCGGCGCATTAGTACTCAATGTCGGTTCTTGCGTACCGTTGGTTTATTAATATAGGTAAGGGCCAGTTGCATCAACTACATCATCGTTACGCAGGAGGCGTCTATAGAACTTCCCATACAATATAATTTTTAAGAAAAAAAAACCGCCTTCCTTTGGGGTTCTGGTGATAAATACTTTCAAATGTTGGATTATGTTATTAATTCGTCTGTATATTTTTTAATGTTTGATATTCGATATCTCCGTCATTTCTGAACCAATTTTGAAATCTGGATGATTCTGAAGTACTTACAGATGAGAATGATTATCAGAACGGAACTCTAACCAGGGGCGGCTCATTCTTCATCGGCAGTTCCACTGCACCAAATGTCACTGTTCTGGACGTAAGTGCATGCTGTTCTTATAAAAATACCAAAGTCACTATAAGTGTGCCGTTCAGATTTGAGGAGTTCCGTTCTGACCATCATCAGCAGTTCCACTGCACCAAATGTCACTGTTCTGGACGTAAGTGCATGCTGTTCTTATAAAAATACCAAAGTCACTATAAGTGTGCCGTTCAGATTTGAGGAGTTCCATTCTGACCATCATCAGGAGTTCCACTGCACCAAATGTCACTGTTCCGTACGTAAATGCATGCTGTTCCTTTAAAAACACAAAAACCACCATATGTATGCCTTTCAGATTTGAGGAGTTCCCTCGATTTCTCCAGGATCCCATGATCAGAACTGGGTTCTGAGAAAAATGGGAGCAATCTGTATGCATATAGATAGATAGATAGATAGATATACGTTTATTTGTACATTCAATCGAAAAAAAATTTGAAAATCGGTCCAGTAACGACGGAGATATCGAGGAACAAACATTAAAAAAAAACAGACGAATTGAAAACCCCTTCCTTTGAGATTTGGAAGGCGGTTAAAAATTTAACGAACGCTTTAACGTTGACAGACGGTTTATGCAACTGGCCCTAAGAAATTTAGAATGGCGGCATTTTGTGCACATCAAAGGATTTGTGGGGGACACGTTACACAGATTTGTACTGATGTATTCTGTATCATTAGAAATGTAATAAAAGGTTGGTAGTTACGACTCACTCTGCTGATAATGGTGCATGGCGGGGTGTGGCTGCAGCGGTGACCGCGCCGCTCCGCGCCCAGAACCCTGGTTCAGCAGGCCGCGGAGATTCAGCTCGCTCATACCTGTATACAAATTCAATTCTTCATTCATTTACAATGTGCGAGAACGCGCATGCGAGTTTCAATTACATTGAATAGAATAGAATAATGATTTATTAGGAAGCAATAATACACAATTACACATTGTCATAAAACAATAAAGTGTACGAAATGGCCTCACCTCAGCATATTGCCAGCGGGGCTGGAAGTCCAGCGGGGCCCATTTCTCAAAACTGAAAGTTACAAGCTACAAGGGAAGTCTCTTTCCAACTTGTCATATTAGACATTGACAACCACTTGTCAATTGTAACTTGTAGCTTCGAAAAATGGGCCTCTAGTCTTCCAGTGCGAAATCATTGCGGTTTTTCATCGGTGCTGATATTTATTTTGTATGTAAATGTAACTAAATTTTATGCTTGTTCGCACGACATTTAAATCAGTCTTTAAGGTCAGTTCAATATCCTTATTTTAACAGTACACACTGACGTGTGCGGCCGGGTGCGGCGTGTATACTGACCGTGCAGGTGGTGCGGGTGTGTGGTGGACGTGACGTGCGCGGCGTGCGGCCGGGTGCGGCGTGTATACTGACCGTGCAGGTGGTGCGGGTGTGTGGTGGACGTGACGTGCGCGGCGTGCGGCCGGGTGCGGCGTGTATACTGACCGTGCAGGTGGTGCGGGTGTGTGGTGGACGTGACGTGCGCGCCGTGCGGCCGGGTGCGGCGTGTATACTGACCGTGCAGGTGGTGCGGGTGCGTGGTGGACGTGACGTGCGCGGCGTGCGGCCGGGTGCGGCGTGTATACTGACCGTGCAGGTGGTGCGGGTGTGTGGTGGACGTGACGTGCGCGGCGTGCGGCCGGGTGCGGCGTGTATACTGACCGTGCAGGTGGTGCGGGTGTGTGGTGGACGTGACGTGCGCGGCGTGCGGCCGGGTGCGGCGTGTATACTGACCGTGCAGGTGGTGCGGGTGTGTGGTGGACGTGACGTGCGCGGCGTGCGGCCGGGTGCGGCGTGTATACTGACCGTGCAGGTGGTGCGGGTGTGTGGTGGACGTGACGTGCGCGTGCCGCAGCGGCGTGTGTTGCTGCAGCGCGTGCGCGGCGTGCGCGCCGTGCGGCCGGGTGCGGAGCGACGCCAGGGCCGACATGTAGCCGCCCACGCCGCCCATACCCGCGTTCGCGTACGACTGCTGTGGAAATGCCATTATATAGAGAGATACCGCTAATACAGAGATCTATTATATGTATTATAGAGGGTCCTCCCATTATATCGCGTCGGGCCAACTGTATGGAAAAAGAAGGGCTTTGCCCATACAGTTGGCCCGACGCGACGCTTATTCATTCACAAACGTACTCTAAAGTTATGAAGCTGATAAAGTTCGTTTGTCTTTTTCTATCACACCAATACGTCGGAAAGGGACAAACGAACTTTATCGGCTTGATAACTTTAGAGTGCGTTTATGAATAAGGGCGTTAGACCATAGACTATGATTGTTCAAAAATTCACTATTTCACAACAAAAACCAAAACGAACAGCAATTAAGACGAAACAATTTAACTTTTCATAAAATGTTCATGCAAATACACGTTTAACCTTTCAACAGCCGTCGCCTGTGATACTTTAGTGAAATATTTCAAAGTTTAAATTTGCGAAATAAATTGTTTCACGGCGGTTAAAAGGTCAAATAAGGCTATAATAAACATCTACCCCCCTTATTCATAAACATACTCTAAGTTATCAAGCCGATAAAATTCGTTTGTCCTTGTCTGACGTATTGGTGTGATAGAAAGGGACAAACGAACTTTATCGGCTTGATAACTTTAGAGTACGTTTATGAATAAGGGGGTTAATATATAATAGACTGCGTTTTTTTTTTTAAATAGTCATGCTGAGCAATATTTTTCTGGATCTTGCTAATAAACTTGAAAGGAAGAAACATATTTCTTTTTTTTTTAACTATCGATTGCTTTCTGGGCAAGAACATTGTTAAAACATGCATTAACAGCTAACACCGAGACGACTAGCGGTGTTTCTACAACCGTTTAGTATAAGGTTGATCTGCAGAGACACCCGAAACTGACCTGGTACCGAGCCAATGTCTGAGACATGAAACATTTTTTCATTATTTCTTATTATAATAGATTAAATGAAAAATAGAAACGATTAATTGAAGTTCGGTTAGCTTTAGAATACGTAAAAAAAATCGTAAATGTATTTTTTATTAAATTACTCATCATGGATGTTTTCTATGTATATAAGTATGGGGGGTATCTATGTGTATAAGAGTGGGGCCTGTAACAAAGGCGAAGAATTGAACTATAGGCTATTCTCCTTATACTGATCAACATTTGTTCGGCGACTTTTAAAAATAACTTGTATTTTGATTTTTATCACCCTTGAAAGTTTTTTCTAAGAGGTAATGTATTGCGAATTCTGTTAAGTCTAAAGTGTGACAGACAACTTCAATGACAACAATAATGGCGTACATTGAAGCTAATATTTATTTTATATGAAAAATTAAAAATTTAAAGACTTCATAATTTTTAAAAGTAGCAGAACAAATGTTGATCAGTATAAGGAGAATAGCCTACAGTTCAATTCTTCGCCTTTGTTACAGGCCCCACTCTGTATATTATACAACGTGTTACACCAACCACTGAAAACCTCAGACACCCCAACAGATTTTTATTATTTAGAGTTAGTCTAGAGAATTTATTCTTAAATCGGCCTATTATTTCCAAAGATATTGCTGTTTCTTTTATTTTCGTAAGTCTAGTTGATTAGTAACTCTACGTTCGTTGATTACGTATGCGTGCCGTGTTAGTGTATCATCGTGGTCCAAACAGATTACTGGCAATTCGTAATCCTTATTGCAAAGGCATAAGGCTTTAGGTATCTTATCAATTATCAGTCATACAAACTGGGTTTAGAACAAAAGTCGATAAGGCGATAGTTTGTTACAAATTGTAAGAAAAACAGCCCTTATTGCCTGAAATACGGTAGTGACATTGGTAACTGACATTCGCTTTGTAGTAACAGGGACTGACCTGTCGTATTTTCGCCATGATAAATTGAACCTTATCACTGAGCCAGAAGAGCGAAATTTTAAAAATTCAATCTTTAATAAAAAGAACAGCCAGTATTAAAACATTTCCAAGTATGCAATCCTCTATCAGAGATACAGTAGTAACTTTTGCTTTTGTAACTTTTAGACCTGGCACGCAAAAAATGAAAACTAAATACAAAAAATAACCTGCATTAAAATATAGCGTAATCGATTCTACTCTTGATTCTGAACAAACTGTTTTCTGGTTTTCAGTGCATGGTGTAACACGTTGTATATATCGTTGTCTGAGTACCCACAACACAAGCCTTCTTGAGCTTACCGTGGGCCTCAGTCAATCTGTGTAAGAATGTCTTATAATATTTATTTATTACTGAGAATGTCTGGTGTCAAATTATAAGACATAAATTGTGGGGGTTATTAATAAAGGGAAGTGTTTGTTAATTTATGCAAGGGCCATATCGTATCCTCGTAAGGCCCACCATAGTTAGTTTCCCATTTCGAATTTGAATCTTATTCTAATTCTATGAATAAATTGGTAAGATTTTCGTTTGTTACAAAAATCAATGTAACAATGGAAATTCTACTTATGCAATCAGTTAATGGAAGGTTCAAATTAGATTGCAATACTATGTACATTGTAATGTACATTGGGTCTTACGAGGGTATTGTATTATTATTTATGCACAAAACAAGAGTGTGGTGTGGTGTGAGTATTGGTCCATTCATGAGAGTTGGAATGAATACAATGAACAAAACTTTTGATTCTATGAGACCTGTATCGAGTGATACAGTCGTAAGGTTGTAATTGTTCAAAGTTTCTATTACATCGGTTGATCTGTTAAAACATAATGCATTTTTTTTTCTTATTCTTTTGATTCGAGCCAATTCTTGTGAACGGACTCTTAATTGGTAGGTAAGATGAAGGCATTAATTAGGGGCGGGATGAGTCGTTTAATGCTCTTAATTTGTGCAATAATGTTTTATACCTTGTTTACATTTCGCCCCTGCCGTTGTTCTTTGTACTGCCGATAATTCCCTAAATATTGCTGCAGCAGGATCGAGGGCAGTGGTGTGTTTACATATTGCCCTGCCGCTTATATCGTTTCAAAGTTTTAGCAACGGCGGACGTGGAGTAATTATAGCGGCCGCATTGTGTCTATTCGTGATTCGAAATTATGAAAGATATTTTTTTTTATACTACGTCGGTGGCAAACAAGCATACGGCCCGCCTGATGTAAAGCGGTCATCGTAACCTATGGACGCCTGCAACTCAAACAGTGTCACGTGCGTGTCGCCACCCCATTAGAAACTTGTACATACCGTTTTGCTGTGTTAAGTACACAGCAAAAAGGTGGACGATTTAAAAAGATACAAAAAAAATTCGTCATAAACGTAGACGGTGGATGATATCTATCCATCGGAATAGATCGAACTCTGCAAGTTCACTTAATTATCTTTTCTAGGCGCTAGAAGAATACTGAACGACGGAACAGAATGTAAACACCGCACTGCCGCTCGCCCCGCCATTTTGGGGAGCGTCGGGTATCGCGAGTGGCAACGGCAGGGGCATGAGAAGTATCGCGTTCACACAGTCGTCCCGGCCACTGGGGCTGCATGAGAATGCGGTGTAAGAGGTGCGGTACCTGCTGCATGGCGGCGGCGTGGTGCAGCGCGGCGCTGACGGCGGCGGGCGCGGGGGCGGGGGCGGGGGCGACAGCTGGCGGCTGCGGCGCGGGCGGGTGGTAGGGGCCCTGCGCCGCCGCGCCGCCGCCGTCCACCTTACCGTCCACCACGATGGCGCCGATCGATGATAGGACTACGCAAAAATTATAATAATACAGTATGAGCATTAACGTTATCGATGTACATCGAGAGAGAGCCCGCTTAGGGTCGGTTGCACCGAACCCGTCCATTAAAGCGTTTGTTCAATGTTATTGTATGGAAAATTCCATAGACAGGTGTACGTGACGATGATGTGTCTGTCAAATGTGGTTGATGCGACTGGCCCTTAGACGGTAAAGAAATCGTATACGAATTCATTACATCGATGCGCGCTTTTGATTGATGCGCTAAGTTGTTTGTGACCGGAACGGACCGTGATGCACCTCAAATCGCATGCGAGTTCGCATAGCGTCTAATTCAGCCCTAAATCGGTGCGGTTTCACTTCACGAACGATCTGAAAGTCTGGCCGAGGCGGCACCGAACCGATTTCAGTTTCAGTGAGCTTGTGGAGAGCTTGGTGACGTACTGCGCAGTGTAACAACCGCAGCTCATATTTGCGGCCAACAGAGAAAAATAGGACATTCAGATTCCCAATTCAAGCATTCGACACGCCAGTTATTACAGTGACAAAGAACAAGACCTTTGCCGTTTAAATGGGATGCTCAAAAAAACTAATTCCTATGGCGCCAACGTGTAAGCTAAATTATTCATATAATTCATTAATTACACTCTTTAAACCAACCAACATAACAAAGAAAGGAAAGAAACTTTTTTTTAACTAATCCAGAATAACTTACCTTTAACGAGATCGGGCAGCTTATCCAACGCCAACGCGATGCGGACCGGGATCTCAGGGTTGGGTATATCTGCGCGTCGACTCTTGATGCGTTGTAAGTGCGCGCATACGGCACGCTTGCTGTATAGCACTGCAGTGTCGCTACCCTGGAAACAAACAACAATATTTAGCTGGCATAGTTGGGTTTATACACATAAGTTCCGAAAAGCTCATTGGGACAAGCTGCTTTTCGAACCCGCGACCTCCGGATTGAAAGTCGCACGCGTGGGTTAGTAAGCGCAGATATTTGTTCCTGAGTCATGGATGTTTACCACGCTTTACCATGTTTATCGTACCAGGACAGTAGACGGAACAAATTAGTTCCGTAGATCCTGCCGTGTCCAGCACCCCGCAGCCCGCACCCACGTTGAGGTCTGACAGCCGTACTCACCGACAGAAACACAACACTATGAGTAGTGTCTAGTGATATTTGGCTGCGGTCTTCTGTAAGGCGGAGGTACTTCCCTAGTTGGACTCTACTCTAGATTCGAGCGAGATGATATCCGCTGTGCTGTGCCCTACCATGCAAAGCGGAATATCATTCGCTATGCCCTAACTCCTTTTGATCGAGTAACAGTCAGCTTAAGACCATAACAAGGAGATAAGCAAGACTCTGAACGCACTGGCCTTTATAGTCCAGTTTAACCTTTCAGTAATTCCATTTGATCGAGGGTTATGTCGATCTGTGCAAGAGAGACACAAGAGTCACAAGACTCACCTGCTGTAGCGCAGCGCTGACAAACTCCACACAGTGGTCAGTGATGTTAGCAAGTTGTTCCAAAGCATCTTTCTTCTCGCTGAGAGTACGTTGCTTGCCGTCACACACTTCGTTCAGCCGCAGTACCAGCTGCTTGCCCCGTGTGTTGATTGCATTCGTTAATCTGTGAACAATTTTTTAAAAATATTATAATTGGGTTTGGTTACCGCGATAGTTACTCATGAAATAAAACTATGGAAACGGATTAAATCACGTATAATGAATTTAAAATCATCCCGATGTTTCGAACTCTTTACAGCGTTCTCTTGCTCTCTCAGCGTGCTCTTTACAGAGCTCCCGCTGACCACGAACGCTGTAAAGAGTTCGAAACGTCGGGATGAATTTTAAATTCAATTTACGCGATTTAATCCGTTTCCATAGTTTTATTTCATTATAATTGGGCTTACTATTGGCCACAGACTAGCCAAAGGCGATGGAGTGAGCTCGCAAAGAAGATGCCTGATGCAGATGATGTCATGTACTCTTGAGAAAGGTCCTCGAAAATTGGATCGAAACATGTCGAACGCTATATCGACTTAATACGTGAGTAACCCGCTTAAAACATTTTTAAATATGTATGAGTCTCACGGGAGTTTTATAGTTAAAATGTCATGTCAAGTTTCTAATGGGGTGGCAATGCGCATGTGACACTGTTTGAGTTGCAGGCGTCCATAGGTTACGGTGACCGCTTTACATCAGGCGGGTCGTATGCTTGTTTGCCACCGACGTAGTATAAAAAAAAATGTAACGTAATACAATACTGACTTGACGACGGTTTGCGTGATCTCGTGCACTAGCGCCTTCTTCTTGTCGGCGATGAGCACTTGTCTCTCGCTACACACCTTCACGTGCGACACTAGTGACCGGAGACACTGGTGTAGTAATATAAGCTATATCACACTAGTGTACTAGGCCCGCTGGACTCACTTGACGACGGTCTGCGTGATCTCGTGCACTAGCGCCTTCTTCTTGTCGGCGATGAGCACTTGTCTCTCGCGGATCACCTTCATGGCGGACCCGAGGAGGACGCGTTTGTAGGAAACTTCTGATAGGAGGGACGCTATGTGCGCTCGAGCCTGGAAATAATAATAAGAAGACATTAGTATTTTCTAGAAGTTATCACGGGGTAATAAGGTGGCATTTAAATTTTTTTTTTCAGTACAGATGGTCGTTTTTTTACGCACTAGTTCGAGAAGTGGTTCATTATATGCCAGGTCCAAACTTCAGAGGCTCATCTGTACTGAAAACGTCGTACGATACACGTGCGAAAAGGAAATTCGTAACTCGTGTCGATTTAAAACCCTCCCTTCGGTCGTGTTTTAATTTATCGCCACTCGTTTCGAACTTCCTTTTTTACGCACTTGTATCGTAATGTACTATTTCAGTACAGATGGTGTTTTTTTTACGCACTAGTGCGAGAAGTGGTTCATTATATGCCAATTTGTAATGTACTATTTCATCACACCCGCACTTTAAATGTGCTATTGCACGCAGGCGGAGCATGAGTTATAGAAAAATCGTTCTCCCAATTAAGTATGGTGCAAGAAATTTCATTAATCCCTATGAAATTTCTTGCACCATACTTAATTTTTTTACATCTATTTAGATATTTTTTACATTGCGAGTGTGATGAAAAACATTGTGTGTAACTCGGGGAGTATGAATATTACTAACTCGAATCTTTAAATCGCTCCGGTAAGCCATCGCGATTTAGCTTCTCGTTAGTAATATTCAACTTCCTCCCCTTGTTGCACAATGTACTATTTTTACCTGGTTATAACAATCTGAGCCTGTAGCCATAGCAAAGATTACAAAGCGATAATAAGAGGTAACTACGCTACGAAGCTTCAAGAATTATACTCTTAGCCACATATTGTTGCATTCTGCCTTCCAGACAATAACGGTGCTGTTACACGGGCAACACAATTGCCAGCAATTCAAAAACCATTGCCGCGTTTGTTCAATGCGCACCAACTAGCTATGGAGCAAACGCGGCAATGGTATGTCAATTGCTGGCAATTTTGTTACGATAGTAATTGATTGATTCATTGGACACTTAAATGCCTGAAAATTAAGATGATGATATGATTCTCAAATCTACTAATAGATCTATTTTACAGGACTGAATGAGACGCATCAAGTGAGAATGAAATAGTGCAGGCTGTATAGTCCCGTTTCAATAGATGATATGCTTCATGAGCAGACATCGGATTCCGTGGGGCGAAACTTCTTGACAGCTAGGGACTTCCTATATCGATAAACTCATTTATCGGTACTAGTTCTAAATACTAGTGATCACACAAAGGTTTGCTTATAAAATATTTTTTTATTAAAAGAGTATGCGCATGTGACACTGTTTGAGTTGCAGGCGTCCATAGGTTACGGTAACCACTTTCCACCACACCGGACCGTATGCTTGGCCACCGACGTAGTATAAAAAAAACATTATATAATAAAATAAGAACTCCATTTTCTTCTTCTTTTTTGAAAACGTTTTTAAAAGTTTACTCGTCACAATGACAGGATGACATAAGACTATTTAGATCCTGCATAATAATACCCTTGATATTTTTTTTCTATAGCTATCCATATTAATTTTATAAATGGAGAAGTGTGTGTGTCTGTTTGTTTGTCCGTCCTTCACGGCAAAGCGGAGGGACGAATTGTCGTGATTTTTTAAGTGAAGATAGTTGAAGGCACGGAGAGTGACATAGGCTATACTTTTTGTCTCTTTCTAACGCGAGCGAAGCCGCGGGCAAAAGCTAGTAGTTCATAATATTTTATTTCCCTGTTAACACTTTCGCTACCAAGAACCCGACTGTCGGGTACACCGCTCGTAGAAGCGTAGCCGATTACATGGGTTTCCCCGTATGTAGCGAAAATGTCGTAGCGCCGCGTAGAGCCCGGTTTCGAAAGTGTTAACAAGCTGAGTCACCCTTGTTTGTAGACAACTCAGAGACCTGAGCTTTCTTGGGACCAGTTCAAACTGCTGTCTCCAACGTGACATACCTGCTGATGCCGGGCCATCTCCATAGATCCATACGTTGGTATTTGTAGACACCTTTTTGCCTAACATACTGAACATACTTGGGACTGGTTCCATGGTGACATTGGTGATATACCTGCTGGGCCATCTCCGTGCTGAACTGGTACTTATGGTCTCGGTGATGCTGCAGCTGGCAGTCGCGACATGTCAGCCGGTCGCACGTTTCGCAGAATAGGCTGAGCCGCTCCTGAAATATTTTATTTTATAAATAATGTATCCTTGGGTATCCCCATATTACATACTACAATACGTACAATGTATCTTCGGGTAAAAGAAATTGGCACAGGGTAGTGATCCTATTCAAAGGAATACATGAAATGAAATAAAAATTGATTTGAAGGGACAATTTACCTTTAAGGAAATTTAGTAAAGATGAGATGAGTTGTGGTATCTAATTTAATCAACATCTGCGTAGTGACACAGTATAATAAAGAGTACTATCGTACATTATCTTTTATCTTTGCGCTGCGTTCACTGTGTCACAGGTCCGCGTCGTACAGCTGCGTTCGTGACCAACAAAATGGTCCCGACGGAAGACCAGCGCTGACCCTCGGGTTAGCATTTTATCAGCATAAAGTCGGGACCATTTCGTGGTAACTTATATGTTTAATTTCTTTTATTTGCTGTTTCTGTTTTCTTACTTGTGTATTTTGTAGTTATCACGAATAAATAATTGATTGCTTGATTGATTGTACAGTATGGCCACTTCCGCTTCCCGCTGAAAGTACCACCCACCCCCTCTCAGTTACCGCCTGTCAAAAACGCGAACAGTCGACTTGTCATATCTCACTCATACAAGCATAGTACGCGTTCACCTACACGAGCTTAGACTGTGTGTTAGGAACGCGCCTCTTTCATACCTATATTTGATCGTCAGTGTCCGAGGTGTGATAGCCTGTCAGTTATTACGACACAGTGGCTTCTTTCTTCTTCTGACAGGCCGTCGTCGTTGGGATAACTTTAGGGTCAAAAGCTTGTTTAAACTTGAGTTAGTATTACCTGTGGGTGCTCCGTACAAAACATATCGTGAGCGGCGGGCTGGGAGGCCTGCTGCTCTTGTATCGCTTCCTCCTTGCTTTTGATTGTGTGGTCTTTTGTGATCTTTAACCTGCCGAAATAATTCAAATTATTTAGGTATCTAAAGTCTCTTGTTCTTTGATCTTGTTCTAGATCTTTCCTATGTGCATAAGTATTTGTATATTATGTATATCGTTGTCTAAGTACCCTCAACACAAGCCTTCTTGAGCTTACCGTGGGTCTCAATCAATCTGTGTAAGAATGGCCTATAATATTTATTTATTTGTAATATACGTATATTAGATGAGATACAAAGTAGCCTTTAATATAACATACCGTTGGTGGGCTTGAACGCAGCTGTCACAGATGAACTCTGCGCAGTCCGTGCAGTAGCTGGTGGCTGGTTCCGGCTCTTCGCAGCTGCTGCAGTGCTGGTCGCGCTCCGCTGCTGAAATAGTAAGCATGCGTTAGGCAGGAACACTTTTGCGGCTAAATATTCCAATCCAAAAGCAAAATCGTTCCTATAATCGGTCTTGGCGGCGATCTTTACACAGGATGTTTTGCTTACGTTCTTACTTACATAGGTAAATACACTTTTTTTATTTACACCAAGGAACTTGTTTATACAGTACTTCAACCTTCCAATGGTTAAGAGCGTTATAACATTTCGGCGTCGGGCGAAATTAGGTATTTTACCCGCCACGCGAGCCCAATATGCCGACCCTTTCTAGCACGTCTTATCACTCGCTCGCACTACAATAATGGACAAAACAATCTTGATCCTTTCTATGGAATTTTGATAACAACCACAATCTACTATCTCGATATAAACTTTTGGTTTCTAATAAACATTATTTTGTACGAAAATACGAGAATATAGCGTGAAATAATATCAATTATGTTAAAATTTATTTAAAAAATTAAAGTAATAATTATAAAAGTAGATCCCATCCCAAATATTTGCTTTTGTTATATGATAAGTATTAGAGTAAAGTATAATTATATTAATATGATGATAAAATAAGACAAATACAATTCTAATTACTTCAAGGTGGTGCTCAGGGTCTGATGATGGAGCCAGATGGTGGTCACCAATACCAATGAACAATATGACTATACAACTTCGTGGTTTACATGTCATTCTAGCATTTTCACTTTCACATTTCAAGTGCATATACCACGAGTATAGGTTTTCGGGTGTGCTGATTTAAAAATTAATGACCGATTTGGAATCTGACATTGCTGACTGGCACTTTGACACAAAAGTCGTCATGGGTGTCGTAAAATAGGTTTTAGGGGGTGCTGATTCCAAAATTAATGGCCAATGTGGAATCTGACATTGCTGACTGTCACTTTGACACAAAAGTCGTCATGGGTGTCGTCAAATAGGTTTGCGGGGGTGCTGATTCCAAAATTAATGAACAATGTGGAATCTGACATTGCTGACTGTCACTTTGACACAAAAGTCGTCATGGGTGTCGTAAAATAGGTTTTAGGTGGTGCTGATTCCAAAATTAATGACCAATGTGGAATCTGACATTGCTGACTGTCACTTTGACACAAAAGTCGTCATGGGTGTCGTCAAATAGGTTTGCGGGGGTGCTGATTCCAAAATTAATGAACAATGTGGAATCTGACATTGCTGACTGTCACTTTGACACAAAAGTCGTCATGGGTGTCGTAAAATTGGTTTTAGGGGGTGCTGATTCCAAAATTAATGACCAATGTGGAATCTAACATTGCTGACTGCCACTTTGACACAAAAGTCATCATGGGTGTCGTAAAATAGGTTTTAGGGGTGCTGATTCCAAAATGAATGACCAATTTGGAATCTGACATTGCTGACTGTCACTTTGACACAAAAGTCGTCATGGGTGTCGTAAAATAGGTTTTAGGGGGTGCTGATTCCAAAATTAATGACCAATGTGGAATCTGACATTGCTGACTGTCACTTTGACACAAAAGTCGTCATGGGTGTCGTCAAATAGGTTTCCGGAGGTGCTGATTTGAAAATTAATGACCGATTTGGAATCTTGACATTGCTGACTGTCACTTTGACACAAAAGTCGTCATGGGTGTCTTCAAAAAGGTTTCCGGGGGTGCTGATTCCAAAATTAACGACTATTTTGGAATCTCACAGTGCTAATTGTAATTTTGACACAAAAGGAATCATGGGTGTTGTCAAATAGTTTTTAGGGGGCACTGATTCCAAAATTAATGAAATGATTTAAAAATAATGACCGATTTGGAACCTGACATTGCACAGTACCCCTGGAAAGGAAACCTATTTGACGACACCCATAACGACTTTTATGTCAAAGTGACAGTCAGCAATGTCAGATTCCAAATTGATCATTAATATTGAGATCAGTACCCATGAAAACCTATTTGAAGACACCCATGATCACTTTTGTGTCAAAGTGACAGTCAACAGTGTCAGATTCCAAATTGGTCATTAGTTTTCAAACACCTCCGGATACCTATTTGACGACGCCCATGACGACTTTTGTGTCAAAGTGACAGTCAGCAATGTCAGATTCCAAATTGGTCACTAATTTTGGAATCAGCACCCCCTAAAACCTATTTTACGACACCCATGACGACTTTTGTGTCAAAGTGACAGTCAGCAATGTCAGATTGAACATTGGTCATTAATTTTGGAATCAGCACCCCTAAAACCTATTTTACGACACCCATGACGACTTTTGTGTCAGAGTGACAGTCAGCAATGTCAGATTGAACATTGGTCATTAATTTTGGAATCAGCACCCCCTAAAACCTATTTTACGACACCCATGACGACTTTTGTGTCAGAGTGACAGTCAGCAATATCAGATTGAACATTGGTCATTAATTTTGGAATCAGCACCCCTAAAACCTATTTTACGACACCCATGACGACTTTTGTGTCAAAGTGACAGTCAGCAATGTCAGATTCCACATTGGTCATTAATTTTGGAATCAGCACCCCTAAAACCTATTTTACGACACCCATGACGACTTTTGTGTCAAAGTGACAGTCAGCAATGTCAGATTCCAAATTGGTCATTAATTTTGGAATCAGCACCCCTAAAACCTATTTTACGACACCCATAACGACTTTTGTGTCAGAGTGACAGTCAGCAATGTCAGATTGAACATTAGTCATTAATTTTGGAATCAGCACCTCCTAAAACCTATTTTACGACACCCATGACGACTTTTGTGTCAAAGTGACAGTCAGCAATGTCAGATTCCACATTGGTCATTAATTTTGGAATCAGCACCCCCTAAAACCTATTTTACGACACCCATGACGACTTTTGTGTCAAAGTGACAGTCAGCAATGTCAGATTCCAAATTGGTCATTCATTTTGGAATCAGCACCCCCTAAAACCTATTTTACGACACCCATGACGACTTTTGTGTCAGAGTGACAGTCAGCAATGTCAGATTGAACATTAGTCATTAATTTTGGAATCAGCACCTCCTAAAACCTATTTTACGACACCCATGACGACTTTTGTGTCAAAGTGACAGTCAGCAATCTGAGGTACTACATATTCGTGAAAGTAATCAAGTCAATAATTTCAGTTATTTTGAATCGACTATGATTCCGAATTATTGGTAATAGTAATGATTGTATAGATGATTAGTGATTCCTTTACATGTAATGGTAATTTACCGTTTCACTTGATTACATTACAAGTAATCTGACACCCAGTAGTGTCAGATTACAAAGTAAAATCAAGTAATCGTGTAATCCGGAATCGATTACGATTTCCCCATCTCTGGGTTTAGTTATATGGTTCATTGGTACTGGTGACCACCATCTGGCTCCATCATCAGACCCTGAGTACCACCTCTTGTCAAAGGTCTTGTTGAGACGAACCCAACGAGCCTAAACACGAAGTCGTTTACTTACATGGTTCACTGGTACTGGTGACCACCTTCTGGCTCCATCATCAGATCCCGAGTACCATCTTGATGTGTCTTATCATCTTGACCGTATTGTAATTTTCACATTTTTATCATCACAACGTTGTAATACTTTAACATTTAAACATAACAAAGTATTACAAAAGCAAAGCAAATATTTACGGATCTAGGATCAAATTCGTTGGTCGCTGTTTACACACACACAATGCGAGGATAGCCCGTGTAGAAACAAGGCGTCCGACCCACACAACAATAAATATTCTCGACGTTTGCGATGAAAACTCGGAGACCAAAGCGACATACGTCTTACCTCCTCGAGCTCCGGCGCGGCACTGAAATCGCAGGCGTCCGTCGCCGGTAAAATAGCGACAGGAAGGCTAGTTTTCAAAAAATTGGCAAAAAATCATGATAAAATATTATAACGACAAATGGATAACAGCAGTTTAAGCACATTGTGCAGATTATTTATATACTAAAATAACTTCGATAACATGTAGATTTTCGGAGAAATGATCACTTGTTTCGATGTATTTTCAAGACAAAATTGAGTTCGTTTTACTTTCAATTTCTCAATTTCAAAGGGTTAAATGATAAATATTGTTTAATGGGCCTTAAGTACAAGATATTTGGAATTTAAATTTACCTCATTTATGAGAGTGATCTTATCAAATTGTACATAATAAGAGCTCCGAATTCTGTGCTTCACGCGGTTTTTCCTAAACAAGCATCAGAAAAACAATCATTACTAATTGAAAAAGCTTTTTTTTTTCATATGTTTTTTATTTAACCGACAGTTAATAAGATGTTCTAACTGAAACAAGTACTTTCACTGTCTTTTAGTATGAGTAAAGTGTACAATTTTGTCGATAAATATTGTGCATTTTACAATATATCGCCTTTTTTTGTCATAGCGCTCTTAAAAAGTAATTTTTTCTACTCCCTTAGGTACTATTATCTGTCATTTTCAGGGCCTACCCCTTCATAAATGTCAAGACAAGTCTACAGTGTATTCCCCAAAAACGCATTTGTTCACGCAGTACGTTTATGGCACCTTTTAACGTATTGCGTGTTTATACTTCACATTGATACCATGTAATACCACGAAACGCTGGTTGATCATGTTGGCGGGCTGGCACTGCAGACGACACAGGGCACTGCACAGGGATTTGCACACAAAGTTCGCCCGTATCCATCGCGGGGTCTTTGCTCACGAGACCTCTGCACGCCGCCACTACAATAAATGTACAATGCGCGCGTGTGTGTGTATGTGTGATACCTGCGGGCGGCGTGTCAGGACACATCTTCTCAAGCACGAAGCGCTGGTCGATCATGTTGGCGGGCTGGCACTGCAGTCGGCACACCGGGCACTGCACTGTGATGCGGTCGCCACCTGAAATACAATGCACTTATTACTTCATCATCATCATATCAAACCTTTATCGCCCACTGCTGAGCAAAGGCCTCTTCTAGTACGCCACTTCTCCCGGTCCTGAGCTAGTCTCATCCACGTGTGACCCGCAACTTTGCAATTGTCTTCGACCCAACGAACCAACGGACGACACTTTTTACATCGATAAGCGACCACCGTTCCAAATATTTCTGCACATATTCCGCGTGAAGAGCGAGATGGCCAATCAGCGTGAAGAGATCTGTAAGATCATCGCTTATTGGATTTCGTACGGCGGATCGTGATTGGTCGGATTTCGGGTTGCGTACGAATTCACAATATTTGTACTATGAATTTAGTGTTTACATCGAAATTGCTAAAAATCTTACGAGCTTTCGGCTCAAGACTTATGTAATCGCAAAGCTGCCTCCGTGGGCTAAACAAACAAAGTCTTGCACCTGCGATAGGTGTAAAAACGGAGTAAACAAATCCCTTTGTCTGTCGACGACCGAAAGCAATAGCGAACGTTCTCGTTCTCGCTTATCTTTTCCGAACGATTACGAGTTAAGTAAGTAAGTAAGTAAATATTCTTTATTGCACCATTTTACATGTTATATGTATACAGAATGTTTAGTGAGAGTATAACTAGGTAACAACAGGCGGTCTTATCGCTAAAAAGCGATCTCTTCCAGACAGTTATGATTGTTATCTAATAAAGTGTCTCGAGATTGCATAAGCTATTATTTACAACGAGTTATAACGATTATATCATACTACTTAAAAACTAACCTAGAGTAATTAGCCTGGATATACTAAGTCTATAGTGAAAATTACACTATGATGGGATTCTGGCTGGGATCAATTTCAATCAATAGCGAGTAAATTCGGTTATCTCATTATATCTATGTCAAATTATCTCATTATATGATTGGTTATAATTGACCACCAAGTTTCCAAAATACAGACATGATTTTATTTTTCCTGTACCTAATATTTAGCACAAAACCAATGTTTCGTAAATTTTTTCGTCGGTAAACTTAGGATATAGGGGGGAGGGGGTATTTCTTTTTTTCTCAAATTCTTTTTTTTTTACAACAAAAAAAAAATAGTAAAAAATAGTTTGGATATCTACAATTTGAGCTCTTTCTAACGATACCCCGCTTGACCCTTTCATTTTTGCCATTTTCTATATTTAATATGAATAAATTAAAAAAAAATTATACCTTCAATTTGTAGAGGTTAACAATGTTCATAACTATTCCAAATTTCAAATCGATAGCATAAGTAGTTCTCGAGATATTTAGCAATGTGACAGACGGACAGACGGACAGAGCAGCGCCATAAGGATTCCTTTTGTATCTTTTTGGTACGGAACCCTTAAATGGTTAACAATTTTGAGACCAAACTGGAACACATACGTCACAAACGTAAATTGTTATAGCCATAACGTAGTCGGTAAAAAGTGCATAGCGTGCAAATTTAACAACACCACGTTAATGCAAGTTAATTAAGACAAACGGCACGTTCATTGCATACTAAAAGTAACACTCGTATGACGGTATGGCTTTGCGAATCTCAGGAGCGATCGTAGAATTATGTACAGTCAGCAACAGATGCCAAAAAAGACCACAATATTTAGGCAACAAAATCCTGGCATTTGAATGTAGGACGTACCTAATATGAGAAATGATTTTCCTTATTTTTTTTTATATTATTATTATAAATGGGCTTACTAGTCCGTTGCTTCTGGAAAGTTATGTATGAAAATGTTGGCATAATTAATGGAAGATTTTTTTTGATTGGGATATGTACATTACAGGCCGAAGTTATTTTTCATCAACCCTCCCCCCTCTGCGTCACCCCTCTTCCCCCCCTTAAATAGCCGAAAATGCGGTTTTTCGCGATTTCTGACAAAACCGTTGTAGATACAGAAAAAGCGTGTAGGAAAAAGTAATCCTTGATAAATTTACTACAAATCGTTCATTGACACTTTGGTTCTAGCACTTATAGGTTTCGCGTGATCCATCACGAAAGTTGGTCCTTTACTGCAATTTTCTTTAGTGAATGTTAAGTTTTCTCCCAAATTGCTTACGAAATCTGTTTGATATTACTAAAATATTATAAACTGAAAATGAATTTCAGGGGGAAAAATCACTACCATGGGTGGGACTTGAACTCACGGCTACTGGATTGATACTCCAGGGCTCTACCAACAGCTACCAAAAGCTCATCCCCAGTCATAGATACACTATATAGATCAATGGTACTCCCAGCGACTACTACCGTGAAAATATTACGTCTTAAATAGTTACTGGAATTTCAAGACATATTGGAAATTCCACCCATGGTAGTGATTTTTCCCCCTTAATTTTATTTTAGTCATGAGTTACAATATTTTAGTTATATCAAACAAATTTCGACGATTTCGTATGCATTTTGGGCGAAAACTTAACATTCACTAAAGAAGATTGCAGCAAAGGACCAACTTTCGTGACGGATCACGCGTAAACTATAAGTGCTAGAACCAAAGTGTTAATGAATGATTTGTAGTAAATTTATTAAGGATTACTTCGTTCCTACGCGCTTTTTCTGTATCTTCAACAGTTTTGTCAGAAATCGAGAAAAACCGCATTTTCGGCACTTTAAGGGAGGGTAGAGGGGTGACGCAGAGGAGGGAGGAGTGGGGAGGGTTGATGAAAAATAACTTCGGTCTATAACGTACATATTTCAATTTAAAAAAAACCTTCCATTAATTATGCCGTAATTTTAGCTAATTTCCCCCTGCTATACTCTTGACCACAGACTAGCCAAAGGCAAAGACGTGGCCTACGATGGAGTGAGCTCGCCCAGAAGATGCCTGTTCACTCTTGATTTGAAGGTTGCCGGGTTATATGAGCTCGGAAATATAGCCGCCGGCAAGGAATTCCACTCCTTGGCAGTGCGCATAAGAAAAGAAGAAGCAAAGCGCTTCGTGCGGATTCGATTAACTTCTGCTGTTTACACTTTTTTTATCCGATATAATAAAATAACATCCATCTGCGATTAAAAGAAAATAAATAAGTATTATACATTTTTAACGACTTAACCTACATTTCGACTACACCAAAACTGTCTTCCCAAAAAAAATATATCTGTATCAATTATCCCCCTTATTCATAAACGTACACTTTATCACACTAATATGTCGGAAAGGGACAAACGAACTTTATCCGCTTGATAACTTCCCATACAACCATTTCAGTCGCAAAATCTTCAAATCAGTAACTAACTGTCAAATGTGACATAACGCGTGGTAACGTCGTGCAAACAATGCGACCGTATTGATACAATAACAAAATGTAGTCGTCGTGTGCACTCGTTACGGTAACAAAATGTGTACGAATTTGTGGCTGTCAATGTCACTGTCAGAATGACTTTTAACGACACTTTATTAGTCGACGTTTGCACACATAACGGTAACAACATGTGGACGAATTTGTGGCTGTCAATGTCACTGTCAGAAACCGTTCTGACAGTGACATTGACAGAATTTGTACACACATGTGTAGGTCTGATTACCGAACTGCTCCTAAACCACTGTATCCGCAAATGACAATCTGAAATACGAAGGTTTCTCAAACTGTCTTGTGAAGTTGTGGACTGGTTGCTTTGAATCATTTAAATATGAGCGAATTAAATAATAATAAACGACGACGACCATTTAAGCACTCTTCGACATTTTATAGAAATGTGGGAAAGTTAAGAAAAGTGCAGAATGATAATACAAATAGATAAGCACTTTATAGTTACTTAATGTATTAAATATATAATTTTTAATTTTTATTGATAAAAATGAAGTGTAGTGTTGCTTTACACAATAAAAGTAGGAATCAAATGAAATATTACTGAATATATTTACTGTGATATTAATAGAATTTCTGTTGCGCAATGATAGTTTTTTTCAGTACAGATGCTGCTTTTTTTAACGCAGTAGTGCGAGCAAATCAAGCAATGATTCTTTTCTTGTCTGGTCGAAACTCTTAGCTTAGATTTAGGTACTGAAAATCGTCGTACGATACACGTGCGAAAAGGACATTCACAACTCGTGTCGATTTAAAATACTCCCTTCGTTCGTGTATTAATTTATCGCTACTCGTATCGATTTTCCTCTTTTCCGCACTCGTATCTACAAGTATTTTGTTTGGGTTACAAAAAAAAACACATTATTTACTCTACTACGTTTTATTTATGTCTCTTTAACATTACAAATTTGTAGACACTTATCTATACAAAAATCTTGACAAAAGAAGTACAGATCGCTGAAATTAATGTTGATAGTAATATTAATGACGACTATTTCAACAAGTGTCAATTGTGAAATGCCGCAAAATACTAGTTGCTCTATAGAAGACCATAATAATATGATCCCCGATCCTTTACAACCTAGCAGCTCGGTATGCACGTTACAATTTTTTTTAATCTTCTTTAGTGAGGGCAACTGAGTACGACGGCATATTTAATTGTTTATAAAGTTTGAGGATACCTGGAAAAAATTAATACAAGCCATTTTGAAAATATAATAAATATTCACTGCTTTCGGTCACGCGTGTACGCTGCGACCATTTTGCGACCGTTTGGTGACCGTTTGGCGTTGTTTGTTTTTTACATGGAATATTACCGTCTTAATCCATATTTTAACAACTTTATTGGTTTTCTAGGCATTATTTTTATTATTTCAGTATAGTATATGCACCGGAGCACTAAAACTTCACCAATCAATATACATAACACGCAAACACCGAGTAGTCAATAATATTATTACTGGTTAAACTGAGGTAAATTAATTTTTATTAAGCAGAAACGTCTGCTAACGATTCTAAACATTTTTATATTAAAGGAAAAAAAAAAGAGGTAAATTGATGGCGCGTTGATAAATTTAGACTTATTTTATGAAATCACTCGAGCAATTTAATTGGCCATGGTAATTAGCCCACATTATATTACAAATGCAAACAATATTTATCTTTAACAAATTCTTACGCCATTACATTTTAATGTCAAATGATTTTATTTCTTTTTTACTTTGACGTCTCTGACAGTCGCCATTTGAAAAGAATGAAATGAACGAATGATTTTGGGAAAGTAGTCGCCAAACGGTAACAATGTGTGCACGCGTAGTGCACACTTCTGTCACTTCTGTGACCATTTGTGCCTGTTACCAATCGTCCCCATTTGGGTCGCCGCGACTAAACGTCGACCGTACTGCGACTAAGCATTGAGACCCGTAGACCTGTGTGTACACAAAATAGGAGGATTTGCGTAGGAACGGCGACCGATTATGGTTATATGGGTTGAACGTTTATAAATAAGGGGTAGGGGTTTATGTATAATGTAGTTTCCGATTTACCCATACTATCCTACTAAAAAAACACTGTGTATACGCCATCATAAAGAAAAACAGAAATGATATATTATTGTTTAAGGGCGAAATAACGAAGTAAAAGTTGTGAGCATACTTGAGTATGTAGGTCAAAAAGTTGATTCGCGCAGGTGTTTTCAAAATGGCAGCCACAGAACGAAGCTGCAAACGTTATCGCCAAGGATCGTTAACTGCGAGCGAAATCCATTGAAATGACGTATGACAACCAGTTAGCAACCCTAGTACTTCAATGGATTTCGCTCGCAGTTAACGATCCTTGGTTATCGCTAACGATTGAAATAAAGTAAAACGAAGGCCGGACGTGACTTACAGAGAAACACTTGACTGACTATTGTAGACCTTATTTTAAGGCAAGATTCAGGGCTCAATCATAAAAATATCACTTGTACCATACAAGTACTCAAACAGTGTAATGGCTCAGCCACGACATTGGTCTAAGCGCGACAGCGGTGAGCGGCGGCCATACATACATTGGAGCACATACTTGTACTATTATATATTCTGTGATTGGAGCGAGACACAGCGATGGGACTTTTCATTCGCACGTATGGCTGCCGCTCACCGCTGTCGCGCTTAGACCAATGTCTTGGCCGGGGCGTAAGGCCTGAGTGGACGCTCGAAGCGGAGCGTTCAGCGGGGTGTGCAGCGGGGCGGGCCGGCGGGCGAGCGTGCGTCCACCCTATGCAGTGTCGACTCAGGACACTTGTATGAGCTTCTAACACTACAAACAATAACCTAACTACAAAATTAAAATTTTCAAAAAAACCCCCGACCGCGACATAGTAGACCGATCTTCATAAAACATGGCCAAAGACCAATATAACTTCGTAAAGACCGATAAAGTATAAGAAAAAAACGTACCCCGAAAGCCATACAGAAAAAGGTACGGTGAGCTAGATGGCGATACACCTTTGGGGTACGCTCGGCTAGATGGCGCTAATATTAATATTTGACATTTTAAAACATATCAAGCTAAGAATATGGGCCAAATTGTCAAAACTGAGGTTAAAAATTTTAAGCTTGTGTCGAGAGATGGCAGTCTATGCACTGTGACTACACATTTTACTTTGACAGTCATTCTCTATAATACTCGATCCTCTTTGAACATGGCTGAGAACACTCCCGACTAACTGAGCTTTCAGACAAAAATATAATTTATGGCAGGTTAAAATTTTTGTTTGCTGAAATTAACAAAATGGTTATTTTTTTTATTTTATACTACGTCGGTGGCAAACAAGTATACGGCCCGCCTGATGTAAAGCGGTCACCGTAACCTATGGACGCCTGCAACTCAAACAGTGTCACATGCGCGTTGCCACCCCATTAGAAACTTGTACATTCCCTTTTGCTGTGTTAAGTACACAGCAAAAAGGAATATTATAGAATTAAATCAGGAAGGTTATAGAATTAAATCAGTCAGTGACCAATTGGACCAAATTAAAAGTAGCTACGGTTCGCCCTTGTGCATCTCCTGCCTGCGTCGGGCCCGTGGCAAACCGGTTTCAGTATTCTCAATTTTATTCAAAAAGGTCACGGTTATAAAGTTATGACTTTCGCTTCAACCTTTTGTGGGGTGTCATTCTTTGGGTAAAATTTACATCCATATACTAATATTATAAATAGGAAAGTGTGTGCGTCTGTTTGTTTGTCCGCCTTTCACGGCAAAACGGAGCAACGAATTGGCGAATTTTTTAAATCGAGATAGTTGAAGGGATAGCGAGTGTCATAGGTTACTTTTTGTCTCTTTCTAACCCCATACCTCCCTCGAATGGGGGATGGAAATTTGTATGGAATAGAGATGGGGCGAATACGGACTTTGCCGAATACGAATATTCGGCCGAACATTCGGTTCAGCTGTTACCGAACCGAACATTCGGCCGAATATTCGGTCCCACTATATTTAATACCTGGCTTAGAACTATTAGGGAACAAATCAAATTATTTTATTGAATATTTTTCTATTTGTTCTTTTTTCAAGTAGTCACACATCACACATATAAATCTTATACTTTTAAACGAGCAATTCTTGTATATTTATTTATTTATTTATTTATATATATATTTATTTACACTAACGATCTCGGAAACCGCTCTAACGATTTCGCAGAAATTTGTTATGTGGGGGTTTTTGGGGGTGAAAAATCGGTCTAACTTATCCTTAGGTCCCGGAAAACGCGAATTTTCGAGTTTTCATGCGTTTTTCTTCGCGCGCCATCTCGTGTGCAGTAGTTGTACTGTTAAGACAGAATTCTTTCGGTTGATGTAAGTACTATTTATTGCAAACACTAGATGGCGACACAGGTCAAGGCTAAAACGAATAGAAAAATACACTATTTGAGTTTTTGTGGCGAAATGCGCGCCATCTCGTGTGGAGTAGTTGTATTGTTAAGGCTGAGAATTCTTTCGCTCGATGTAGGTACTATTCATTTTTGAACTAGATGGCGACACATGCCAAGGATACGAAACAGAACCGAGCGAAGCTCGGTTGCCCAGATATTTATAAATTTAAATAGATATCATACACTAAAGAAAAAACCGGCCAAGAGCGTGTCGGGCCACGCTCAGTGAAGGGTTCCGTAGTTTTCCGTATTTTTCTCAAAAACTACTAAACCTATCAAGTTCAAAACAATTTTCCTAGAAAGTCTTTATAAAGTTCTACTTTTGTGATTTTTTTCATATTTTTTAAACATATGGTTCAAAAGTTAGAGGGGGGGGGACGCACTTTTTTTTCCTTTAGGAGCGATTATTTCCGAAAATATTAATATTATCAAAAAACGATCTTAGTAAACCCTTATTCATTTTTAAATACCTATCCAACAATATATCAGACGTTGGGGTTAGAATGAAAAAAAATATCAGCCCCCACTTTACATGTAGGGGGGGTACCCTAATAAAACATTTTTTTCCATTTTTTATTTTTGCACTTTGTTGGCGTGATTGATATACATATTGGTACCAAATTTCAGCTTTATAGTGCTAACGGTTACTGAGATTATCCGCGGACGGACGGACGGACGGATGGACGGACGGACGGACGGACGGACGGACGGACAGACAGACATGGCGAAACTATAAGGGTTCCTAGTTGACTACGGAACCCTAAAAACGACAAGGCCCACTGGTGGCCGAGCCGGGAATCGAACCCGGGTCTTCAGCTTACGCGGCTAACGTCCTCGTTCGATTCCCGGCTCGGCCGGTACTAGTGAAAATAGTTTATTTTTTAAGAGGATACGGTAGCGAAAATGCTAAAATGCAAAGGAGCCCCCCTTTCAACTTGGGAATTTTAGTTAAATATACAAGTGTTATTAACTAGACTTATCGAAAAAAAATTGTCCATTAAGAACAACTCAGTCAAAAGATATTTCAAAAAAATCTTTAAAATCGAGGTTCCGCTCTCGACTCTTTCCTCCTTCAAAACTTAATCAATCGGAACGAAATTTGATAATCTGAATAACAATGAAATAATCTATGTCGGACCGTTTAGTTTTTTTGGTTAATTGTTACCAAACTTGAGTATCACACCTTTTTTGCGCCACAATGAAAAAGGCCGTTTTTGGAAATTTTTGATTGGCTCTAGAGTCTTTAAAAAGCAGAATATCAAAAAAATCAAAACGGTCCGACACAGATAAAAATAATTACAATCTGTGTTGAAAAAATCATTGCTCTATCTTAAAAAAACAGGGAGGAAATAGTCGAGAGCGTTTGTATGGAGAATTGACCCCTACCGTATCGTCTTAAACAATTGTTTTTTTATTTTCATTGCGAGTTTTACGAATAAAATTAACTTTTTATAATATTGTCTTCGGTTACCGCGATAGTTACTCATGAAATAAAACTATGGAAACGGATTAAATCACGTATAATGAATTTAAAATACATCCCGACGTTTCGAACTCTTTACAGCTTTCGTTTTTTTCGCTTTTAACTTTTTATGTGAAAATACATAAAAAAAGACACTAAAAACATTCTCTGGCGAAATTTGCTTGACGTCACATTTTATCTTTATTTTGCCCTCAGAAATACATACATACATTACATACATACATACAATCACGCCTGTATCCCATAAAGGTAGTTTCATGTGTTCTGCCATCAGAAATGCTTAGTTAAAATCTTTCGGTTCCTTCACGATACACCGTGTATAAATATTTACCATACAAAATAAGCGCCTTAGGCAGCGTCCCCACTCAGGCGTCGCGTGTCTCGCGGCGCGGAACGGACGTCTTAATACGTCCTTCCTATACAAAATGTACTGAGGAGACGTTTTTTGAATTACATTCAGGCGGCGTGGCGTGGCGGAGACGTCCGTTCCGCGCCGTGAGTCACGCGACGCTGCCTTAAGCTGGGTCCACACTTCGCACATGGCGACGGACCGGACTACGTGGCATCGAACAGAACATGTTACGCTAAATGTGGACGATCTAAGTTGTGCTGACACGGTCACAGTCCATGAGTACGACGAAATGTTACAAGTGTAGATTGTTATTCTTCCTTCCAACAATAGGCTAGTTTCCTATAAGTACTTAAAATAAAATATTTTATGCAATGCACGAAATAAAGCACCACATAATCAGAAGAAAAATATGGACAGTAGGTATGTTTAAACATTATTTTGTATTTAATAACTCAAAGAGAAAGATATAAAGTAAATGAATTCACTGTGACGTCACTCCTCGGTATTTCATAGTAATTCCATATTAGCAAATCATGTTGACAGTTGTTAAAAAGAAGCTGATTTGACTAGTAGGAAACTAGCCTACTGTAAGAGACGTAGTGGACGTATCGCCGGGACACGTCCTGACGTAATCCACTTCTATCCCGTATCTGTCCCATGTCTGTATCTGTGTCATCTGGCGTACTTCGACACGTGTCAAAAATGCAAGTGGACGTGTCCTGGTCACGCGGACAATAGCGAACATCCTTTGAAGAAAACCGACTTTCGATGGATCGGCTCGAAACACGTAACTTTAATGCGTGACAGTACACAGATCAGCGTCCACATTGAGCCTGGATTGTAGATCGTAACTCCATACATTGTCCGGCCAGTTATCCTGTGACCGGGAGTTTCTTCCAGTGTTCGGAATGGATTGTGCCGTACTGCAGGTTGTAACAAATAGTTCGCGTAACAAAAGACGTCCACATTAACGGTACTGACACTTGTTCGTGATACGGTCACGGGATAATGTTAGGCAAATTGTCACAAGTGTGGACCCAGCTTTAGAAAAGCCCTTCCTCAATTGTCCGGTCATACGTAGTATGAACAGCAGAGGTCGGGAAAGCGTGAGCGTCAGAATGGCGGGTGTACATCAAGCAATCCTGGTGTGGTATACGTCAGGAGTTAGTGCTAGCAATGTGCCAAATGTGCGCCAAAATTCGAGCAATGTGCTCTTTGAACTCCAGAGATATTTAAGAAATTAATGACACCCGCCATTCTGACGTCAGGTTGGCGGGTGCACTTCCAGTTCTAGCTAATGGCTGCCTACTCAAGGGTGAAAGTACTGCCTAAGGTTAGTGCTCGCAATGTGCTTCCACATGTATGAAACACAAACTAATTCAGAGAGCCGTTGAAGAGTAATATGGGATTGAATAAATATATCTATAAGTATCATTTTTTTGTGAAAAGCGCCTGCATGTTAATGCTGCATTGCAGGCAATGAACATTGCTATTTTATTTCAGCAGGCGTTATAGATATTTTTATTCAATCCCATATTACTCTTCAACGGCTCTCTGAATTAGTGTGTGTTTCATACATGTGGAAGCACATATTATTAAATTAAAACGGGACTTAATCGCGTAAAACTTACGTTTTATATTTAACCCGACGTCTGCGAAATAAGTCTGCGGTTGCCGAGCATTTGCTAGAGTCAGGACCGAACCACTGGATTGAACTGCATAATCCCAAAGTCCTTTCAACTGAACGTCTTTACTATAGCAGGAAAGTACGTGAAGCGATTGAAATCAGGAAACATCGTAATTTCAATCAAAATGAAGGGCAAGGGATTTCATCTTCGTGGAATCCAGTGATTAGCAAGTGTAAACGTGAGAAAACTTCCCGTCTCATACCATCGGATGTCGTGAGTGTTGTATGTAGGCAGAGTGGCAACCCTAGCGTAAAAGTGACTGATGACAATCAAGTGCGGGTAGTTCGAAAAACTCGTACAGCTAGAAGATGTTGATACAACTCCCAGCCAGTCTACCCGTGACCACGGACGTAATGTCATGTCCGAAACGTCGGGTTAAATATAAAACGTAAGTTTTACGCGATTAAGTCCCGTTTTAATTTAATAATATGAGTGAAGATCGTGTTAGTTTAAATCAATATATGTGGAAGCACATTGCGAGCACTAACCTTAGGCAGTACTTTCACCATTGAGTAGGCAGCCATTAGCTAGAACTGGAAGTGCACCCGCCAACCTGACGTCAGAATGGCGGGTGTCATTAATTTCTTAAATAACTCTGTAGTTCAAAGAGCACATTGCTCGAATTTTGGCGCACATTTGGCACATTGCTAGCACTAACTCCTGACGTATACCACACCAGGATTGCTTGATGTACACCCGCCATTCTGACGCTCACGGGAAAGCGAAAGCTGTACGGAAACGGAACCGTTTTGTACGGCGCTCGCTCTTATTGCTGCGTACAAAATACAAATTGTTAGCTTTCGACATTAAGTTCATAATTTTAATTCATTGATTTTGTATGTATACTGGCCTTTATCAAATTATCTGTAGATATAAACGTGTCTTAATAAGATTGGCCCTTTTAAAAAAATAAAACTTTAGGCGGGAACCGCATAAATCTTGACAGATGTCACCGTGAAAAAAAAAGTCATTATCGGCATTATGGAATTTATGGAAAAATTAGAAAAGCAAGCGTATAACCATGCTGATTCAGATTCAGATTCATTTATTTTATAATACAAATTACAGTATAAATTACATGTCAATCTACAAGAATTCATATTACGATCGTCAAATACAATAATATAAATAATTTCATAATACCTAGTTCTCAAACTAAACGATTTAACAATATCTAATTAATGTTTAAGTATTATCTCCTGTAGCGGATCGTCAAATTACACAAATATAAGTCAAATTACAAGAAATTCAATAACATAAATATCGATTTATAATAACAACCTAATTTAGAACATGTTATTCAAAATGTATTAATTTCAATATATTATCTCCTGTAGATCGTCAAAATAACCATTCATATATTCATAATAATCATTCATAATATTCATTATATGTGATAATTTTAGGAATTTGTGTATTGTATTGTTAATATCGGCTGTGATTGTAACCCAAACTGTTCAGCATGCGATTGGCATTGTAATAAAACAAAGAGCAAGGAGAAGTTTTTTCATTTAAGACCGGAGCATAGCCTTTAGTTCAGCAAGAGGGATCAAAGGCTTACTGTCGCCTAAACCACGTCTACAACTTTACGAACGGCAGGTAAACAAGTTGATCTGTATTTTTGAGTATTGGAGACCGAGTTATATGATAAAATGATATTAGTGGTCATATAACTGGTAATATCAACAAGTATGGAAAGTGATCAGGTCATACCGATTGTTTGGAATGGGTTTGCTAAGTTATGGATTGAGATACAGACACTTTTATGACTGGAAAATGTTGTTTTCGTGTTTATGCAGAATTCTTATTCTAATTACTTGAGATAGCAAAGGATTGCATCAAATAGTATTACTCTCTGATTGACGTTTTAATTCAGGAATGAATGAGCATCAGTAATCAGTATATTTTATTGCTTTCATAGACTTCAGGTCAAAGAAACAAACATCCATACTTAATATCATAAATGGGAAAGTGTGTGTGTCTGTTTGTTTGTCTGTCTTTCACGTCAAAACGGAGCTCGGAGCGACAAATTGACATGTTTTTTTAAATAAAGTTAGTTGGAGGGATGGAGAGTGACATAGGCTACTTTTTGTCTCTTTCTAACGCGAGCGAAGCCACATGCAATTGCTAGTGAAATATAAACTGAACAATGTTTTATAAACACTTGGGATAATTTCATTTTGGAATAAATACTAATGATGTCTAACTTATTCAGTAATGATAATTATTTCAGAACTAGTTTCACTGCCATATTTCAGTTTAGTGTAAATATTTCATTTTGTGCTTTGAAGTCAAGAGACATCGTAATCATTTTATTGGCTTTTAATTCTTTTACCATTTACTTCTCTCTAGTGTGCTCAAATGCCAGTCGCTTGAAAGTCACACATGCCTTTTTGGAGCTCATCTATTCAGGGTGAAGTTGATGGGGATGAACTTTAATTGACATTAAGTTCAACATTGTTGTTTTTGTGTATCAGACTAGGAATGTATTAATCTTTTGACATTGACAGTTTATTTAGTTTATTGGTGTTGGATTTCTGTCTAAGCTACTACATTTAAAGTATGACTACAAGGTATAGCAAGAAATCAATGATGGTAAATTATGAGGATATTTAGCTAAGGATCAGGGTGTCGTTTATAAATGAAGAAAAACAAACCATAATAGTAACAGCTCTGGACTAAGGAGGTGGCCCGTGACATGTGTTGTTTGTCTCAACACTAGTGATCCATGTTTTTTGTCTTATGTACAAAAATAGTACATTACTACAGAGGCCGGGACAAAGGGGGTTGCCGGCCGAAGACATATAGACAGATAGGATAGGTCTGAGGCGGGCAACCCCATTTCCCGCCGAGGTATGTATAGTGCTTTTCTCAAACATGGTATGAAATAAATAAAGTCTACTGAAAATAGTAACTTTGGATGGCTGTATCTCCTAAACGGTGCGTCGTAGCGCAAAAATAATCGAATTTTCGTTCCCTTTGATGCCCCGTATACGCTTATAAAAAAAACAAAAAGTTAAAAAAAAATTAAAAAAAAAACGAAAAAAAATTTTTTTTTTGTATGAAAACGCACCCAAAATCAAATATTGTCTAGGGCCCGTACCAGTTGCAGTTGGCACGTCTAAAAAGCCCCTTATATTTTTTTTTTAATTTGCTAAATACCTGGATGTTATGTCACAATTATCTGTGTTTGGAAATTAAAAAAGAAGACTTTGCCGGCCTTGCAAGGTTTGTATGAAATTCCATTATCTATCAATCGTCCTAGCCGCACCTGCAACGTCATACTTCGCTGCCAATTATAAGGCACATAACATCAATATTTCATACCATGTTTGAGAAAATGAATTTTGCTACGAACTTGCTAATATGGAATTAATATGAAATCGAATTGAGCGACGTCACGGTCAATGCACTTTATATATTTCTACCAGACTTATTAAATAGAAATTCGATTCAAAGATAATTTCTATCCCCGTTTTTCTTATAATTAGGTATCTGATGTTTTATTTCGTGCATGGTATAAAATATTTTATTTTAAGTACAGTCAAGTTCCCTATTCTCAAGGCTGATTTTTATATATGTGTTAGAAAATACTATTAGGAATTGATAATCGTCATTTCCTTACCATTTCCGCTGACCGTATCTTGAAAGTATTTCTAACTTACCCTAATTTCTCAAGCTATAACGGTCGGCGGAAATGATTCGGAAATGATGGGTCTTAGTCTACTACGTATATAGTATGTAGTGTAGTGTGACAACCCTGATGATATATAACTCATTTCATACAGAGTGACAACCCTATGCTCATGCAGCTGTGTGTTATGGATCATAGAGTTTTACGATGTAATTATAAGTAATCATAAAGTTTATGGTATAAATAAAGTAATGATTATGGGTCATAAAATATACAATAAAATGTAATGTTAAAACAGATGGGAATGACTATTGACCGTGACCAGGATAGTATATAAGCAAGATTTTTATTGAATAAAGGAAGAGTATTGACTCGACTTTTGAGTTATCATTACACCCGAAGCACCCCACACTTCAAGTATATACATACCTACTGATATTATAAATGGGAAAGTGTGTGTCTGTTTGTTTGTCCATCTTTCACAGCAAAATGTAGCGACGTATGTATCCAGATTAAATTACCTAGTAATGTATCCAGATTAAATTACCTACTTAGTGTTTTGTAAACTAAGACAGACAGGATTTTCAAGAACGCTTAGCCTGATCCACTTTAAGTTTCTGAAATCTTCTTGTAAATGGATGTTTTTGAATTAGGTATTTGTTTATGAAAGGAAAAAAATGAAGGTAATTGATTAAAAATAGGTATGTCTATCGCACCATCGGTAGCCCGAGAGGCTTTGGGCGATACATAGCCAGGGTACGCCAGGATACAAGCAGGTACGATATCCTTGACGGCTGACCATGATTCGATCGAGAATCAATCGTGGAGACCTATGGACACACACAAATAGTATTGTGTGATGCGTTTAAAAGCAATGCTTGAATGTATGAAATATACTAGAGAGTATATTGTAATCGCCAGTGTGAGCGATAACGTTTTTTTCTTGTATCCTGAGCAAATAAATATGTATTGAGCTGAGCAATAGCCATAAATGAAAATGCGTTGTGTACCCTTACCGTTTGTGATGCATTTAGTCTGCACACAAAAATACGGTTAAAATTGTTTTTATCCCTTTCAAATAAATACAGAAGTCAATATGACAGGCAAAGACAACAGATCTAATGGAAGATTGTAAAGTGTTTATGAATAATGTCATTAGTAAAATTGAAACATATTATGATCAGATGACACCATCCAAGTAAGGAATTGCTAAAAAAAAAAAACAATCTCCAATTGCACAAGATAGCATCTAGATTATTTAGCAATAAGAACAATTTATATCCTTTACCACATAAGGACCAACTAATGTATCCCAGTAAAAAAATAAAATAAAAGTAAAAAGCCAAAAACAGTTGTCATGTATAATCCAACTATTTTTGACTCAAAAAAAAAAAGGGGAAAGCTGTAGTGTAGTGTGACAACCCTGATGATATAATAACTCATCTTATACAGAGTGACAACCCTATGCTCATGCAGCTGTGTGTTATGGATCATAGAGTTTTACGATGTAATTATAAGTAATCATAAAGTTTATGGTATAATTAAAGTAATGATTAGGGGTCATAAAATATACAATAAAATGTAATGTTAAAACAGATGGGAATGACTATTGACCGTGACCAGGATAGTATATAAGCACGATTTTTATTGAATAAAGAAAGAGTATTGACTCGACTTTTGAGTTATCATTACACCCGAAGCACCCCACACTTCAAGTATATACATACCTACTGATATTATAAATGGGAAAGTGTGTTTGTTTGTTTGTCCATCTTTCACAGCAAAATGCAGCGACGAATTGACGTGATTTTTTAGGTGGAGACAGTTAAAAGGATGGAGAGTGACATAGGCTACTCTTTGTCTCTTTCTAACCCCTTATTTCCCTTAGTGACCGGCCACACCAGACCGTCGCGTGTCTCGGGGCGCGCAACGGGCGTCCGCGCCACGCCGCTTCAGTGTAATTCAAAAAACGTCTCCTCAGTACATTTTGTATAGGAAAGACGTAAGACGCGCCCCAGGTGGCGTGGCGGCGGCGGGGCGCGCGCCGCGCCGCTTGGTGGCGCGCCTTACGTCCTTCCTATACAAAATGTACTGAGGAGACGCTTTTTGAATTACACTCAGGTGGCGTGGCGCGGACGCCCGTTGCGCGCCCCGAGACACGCGACGGTCTGGTGTGGCCGGTGCCTTAAATGGGTAGTGGAAGTTTGTATGGAGCATTTAGCAATTTTCGAATTTTGTGTAAGCGAAGCCGCGGGCAAAAGCTAGTTCTACAATAAAAATAAATATGAACAAAAGGACAACTACCCTAAAATGAGAATAAAATAGTACATTACATCAGAGGCCGGGAAAATGAGGATTTCCGGCCAAGTGGGTATATACCGGGTATATAAGTGGGCCGGATAGGGATACGAGGCCGGGAATCCGTTTTCACGCCGAGGCATGTATAGTGCTTTTCTCAAACATACAATGAAATAAAATAAAAAATGCTCTTAAGGACAATATTTTATAAAAAAAAATTACTTTGCAGGCTTAGGCCTAAAAATAATATGAAATCCCTTTACAGTCCTCTCGAGTTGTTTCGCCCAAAAAGCGATACTTCCCAGCCCATTTTAAGGAACGTAAAGACAATATTTCATTGCATGTTTGAGAAATAGTGGATTACATATTTTCTGCAGTTTTCTTGAGTCCATATTTATTACTTCGATTGTACTTACTACTACTTAAATTCGTACGGACTTATATAAATAATTGAAGGCAGAAGAAGCTCGTCTTGCTGGTCTTAGCTTCACTGACACTATATCTACTGACAGTATATCTAATATAACCTAGCTGTAGGTTATTCTGAGACATGCCAGAACGAAAGAAAGGTAGAGGCCGCTCGCCTGCAACCTGGTGGTCAAATATAAAGAGAGACCTTAGGAAAGCCCAATTGCCAGAACCGACCACCCAGGACAGACTATCATGGCGCCTTAGGCCGATTTCACATTATCCGATCCGATATCGGATGTCGGAAGGATTTCAATAGAAAAAATCCAAGATGGCGCCTGTAATGTATGGGATATCGGTCCGACATCCGATATCGGATCGGATAATGTGAAAACGCGGTTAGAGTGAGGAGACCCGACCGCAAATAACGGGACCAGGGTTGTACAAAGAAGAAGAGGTTATTCTGACCTGCTCTTCTTGTATATTTATTTGCCTATGATTGCAAAATTGATGTGCGACATAGCGACGTGAGATTGATAATAAGATTAATAAGAATGTGGACAATCGGAATGTTATTGCATTAGGCACGTGCAGTATACGCGATATCTGCTATCGAATCGTATGTTTATAAATTATAACACAATGCTGATTTTTATCAATCAATGGTTGTACGCACGTACTAAGAACAATTAGGCCTGCTCTCCACGAACCGTAATAGCTGCATAGACACTGCACGCATTCGTCATGCAACCCGGCGTACAGTAAAGGATCGGCCACACTAGGGCGTTCTAGCGTATCGTTAGCGGAGCAGATCGCGAGCGTTTTCAAAGCGTTTTCGGCGGATCCGCTCTAAACACCCGCGGTCACGCATAACACAGCGCATTGTGAGCGGACTTGTCCGAATATGGATTAAATGTTAACCATTTAGCTACATAAGTGTTTTATTATAAAATGTTTGTTTGATTTCTTACGTGTCATTCATGATTCAATACATTAAAAGTTTACAGTTGCAAAACATAGGCTTACAAGTTACCAGCATGTGCAGAACGCGCGCTTGCGCCGCCGATCCGCTTTGTCTATGATTTCAAATTTCATGTTACCTGATATCTCCGAGAATCATGAACCGATTTTTTTTTTAATCGAACGGGTATAACCCCGAGATGGTCCCATTGGCACCAAGTCGGGGTCTGATGATTGACCTTGGAGAAATCGAGGGAACTCTTCAAATGTTATAGGCACTTGTAATGTTTTTAGTGTATTTTTCAAAGGTACACCAGTATTTACGCCTGATGGTAATAATTTTATGTGGCTGAGCTGATGATGGTTAGTCAACTCCTCAATGGTTCTCCTACCGTACGCATATTCGGACTGATACTTATAATATCAATAGAAACCACTAAAGATCAAAGAATAAAAATAAACTTAAAAAAAAACCGCCTTCAAAAATAAGCGCATTACCAAACACGGAGACACTAAAAAGAAAAAACCGGCCAAGAGCGTGTCGCGTGTCGGGCCACGCTCAGGGTAGGGTTCCGTAGTTTTCCGTATGTTTCTCAAAAACTACTGAATCTATCAAGTTCAAAACAATTTTCCTAGAAAGTCTTTATAAAGTTCTACTTCTGTGATTTTTTTCATATTTTTTAATCATATGGTTCAAAAGTTAGAGGGGGGGGACGCACTTTTTTTTTCCTTTAGGAGCGATTATTTCCGAAAATATTAATATTATCAAAAAACGATCTTAGTAAACCCTTATTCATTTTTAAATACCTATCCAACAATATATCACACGTTGGGATTGGAATGAAAAGATTTTTTCCTTTAGGAGCGATTATTTCCGAAAATATTAATATTATCAAAAAACGATCTTAGTAAACCCTTATTCATTTTTAAATACCTATCCAACAATATATCACACGTTGGGATTGGAATGAAAAAAAAAATATCAGCCCACTTTACATGGGGGGGGGGGGGTACCCTAATAAAACATTTTTTTCCATTTTTTATTTTTGCACTTTGTTGGCGTGATTGGTACCAAATTTCAGCTTTCTAGTGCTAACGGTTACTGAGATTATCCGTTGACGGACGGACGGACGGACGGACGGACAGACAGACATGGCGAAACTATAAGGGTTCCTAGTTGACTACGGAACCCTAAAAAATAATAAACCTTTGAATTCAGATTGCTTATCGGATTGCAATAATCTAAACATCCAAATTATAAACAAGTCAATTATTTTTGGAGTCAGGGCCAGCCTACGTATGGTTGGGTGGGGCAAACTGGCAATAGCAAGACGAGGAACATTAGTAGGGGGAAATTAGCTAAAATTACGGCATAATTAATGGCAGGTTTTTTTAAATTGAAATATGTACGTTATAGACTGAAGTTATTTTTCATCAACCCTCCCCACTCCTCCCCCCTCTGCGTCACCCCTCTACCCTCCCTTAAAGTGCCGAAAATGCGGTTTTTCTCGATTTCTGACAAAACTGTTGAAGATACAGGAAAAGCGCGTAGGAACAAAGTAATCCTTAATAAATTTACTACAAATCATTCATTAACACTTTGGTTCTAGCACTTATAGATTTCGCGTGATCCGTCACGAAAGTTGGTCCTTTGCTGCAATTTTCTTTAATGAATGTTAAGTTTTCGCCCAAAATGCTTACGAAATCGTCGAAATTTGTTTGATATGACTAAAATATTGTAACCCATGACTAAAATAAAATTAAGGGGGAAAAATCACTACCATGGGTGGAATTTCCAATATGTCTTGGAATTCCAGTAACTATTTAAGACGTAATATTTTCACGGTAGTAGTCGCTAGGAGTACCATTGATCCATATAGTATATCGATGACTGGGGATGAGCTTTTGGTAGCTGTTGGTAGAGCCCTGGAGTTTCAATCCAGATGCCGTGAGTTCAAGTTCCACCCATGGTAGTGATTTTTCCTCTGAAATTCATTTTCAGTTTATAATATTTTAGTAATATCAAACAGATTTCGTAAGCAATTTGGGAGAAAACTTAACATTCACTAAAGAAAATTGCAGCAAAGGACCAACTTTCGTGATGGATCACGCGAAAACTATAAGTGCTAGAACCAAAGGGTCAATGAATGATTTGTAGTAAATTTATTAAGGATTACTTTGTTCCTACACGCTTTTTCTGTATCTGCAACGGTTTTGTCAGAAATCACGAAAAACCGCATTTTCGGCTATTTAAGGGGGGGAAGAGGGGTGACGCAGAGGGGGGAGAGATGGGGAGGGTTGATGAAAAATAACTTCGGCCTATAATGTACATATCCCAATCAAAAAAAATCTTCCATTAATTATGCCAATATTTTCATACATAACTTTCCAGAAGCAACGGACTACATGGCTGGTACCGACTACAAAAATAATTGGTTTGTTTATAATTTGGATGTTTAGATTATTGCAATCCGATAAGATTTGGTAGGTACAGATGTAGTACGAAAAGATTTGCCTTCGAATTGCTTCGGAAACGTACGAACGTGTCATGCTATTTCAGTCAGTGTCAATACAAGATGTACTGACAGTGACTGAACTAGCATGACAAAATACGAACGTATCCGAAGGAAACCCTTTTCGCACTATGTCTGTATTCATTGTTTAACTGATCAAAATACTTGAAATCTGTAGTTTATCGTACATGGACCTGATTTCAGTAATCTTTGAAAACATAATATTATTTATAGAAAACACATTTCTGGTAACGAAACATGTTAATTTTACGATTGCACGTGAAATAAAACTATGGAAACGGATTATATCGCTTATAGGTTATAGGTAATGAATTTTTCCCCTCACTAGCTCGGAAACACGTGTTTTGTCCTTTAATACCAGCGGGTAAAAACGCATTTTATCCACTAGTGGGTAAAGTAATTTGACCTTGAATAAAGTGAAATTAACTGCTTTAAAATTGATAAAAGTAGATGAATCTAGTAATAAAGATGATTTACCACCTGTGGAACTACTGGAAGCAGTGATAAACGCATTTTTTGCGTTGTAGTTTCCTCGCTATAGTGAGGGGAAAAGTTTTGTGTTACACTCGGGTGCAAATGTATTTTACTTCTCGTGTGTTAAAAAACTCGCAAGTTCAGGATTCTATTCTCAAACCACTCGCTTCGCTCGTGGTTCAACTAAAGAATCCTTTCACTTGCTCGTTTTTCAATTCCACACTCGGCGTTAAAATACATCTTTGCCCCCTTGTATAACAAATAACTATAAAATTCATCCCGACGTTTCGAACACTTTACAGCGTTCGTGGTCAACGGGTGACGTGGGTCGGGATGAATTTTAAATTCATTATACGCGCATTATTATTAATTTTATATTCATTATTCATTATTAGTTTCGTTTTCTTTCAACCCCTTATTTGCCAAGAGTGGCACTGAAGCTTTAGTAGTTTCATGTGTTCTGCCTACCCCTTTATGGGATAAAGGCGTGATTGTATGTATGTATGTATTATACGCGATATAATCCGTTTCGATAGCTTTATTTCATGAGTAACTATCGCGGTAACCGAAGACAATATTATTTTCCCCTCACTGGCTCGGAAACACGTGTTTTGTCCTTTAATACCAGCGGGTAAAAACGCATTTTATCCACTAGTGGGTAAAGTAATTTGACCTTGAATAAAGTCAAATTAACTGCTTTAAAATTGATAAAAGTAGGTGAATCTAGTAATAAAGATGATTTACCACCTGTAAAACTACTGGAAGCAGTGATAAATGCATTTTTTGCGTTGTAGTTTCCTCGCTATAGTGAGGGGAAAAGTTTTGTGTTACACTCGGGTGCAAATGTATTTTACTTCTCGTGTGTTAAAAAACTCGCAAGTTCAGGATTCTATTCTCGAACCACTCGCTTCGCTCGTGGTTCAACTATAGAATCCTTTCACTTGCTCGTTTTTCAATTCCACACTCGGCGTGAAAATACAACTTTGCCCCCTTGTATAACAAATAACTATTACGATTGCAATTAAGATCTTCGATTAATCATTGCGTTGTTATTCAAATAGCCTACTTACGTTATCTTTTAATTGGAAAGATTTGATAAGTACCTAAAATAAAATTAATCTGCGGTCCTTTATGAAAAACAAAACAATTTGATACATAAACATTTATAAATATCTGAGCTCTATACTCTCCAGATCGAGTTTGGAACTGGACATCACATGGAGGTGCAACGGCCGAAGGCATAGCTTCTCGCCTAAATACTTAACAAAGTTTGGTGTACGTAAAAGAATTTGATGTAGATACTCACCGCAAAAGTCCCTCGAAGCCTACTTCTCCTCAATCTTAGCGTTGATGCACGACTCGCACGCCGAGTGCAAGCACTCCATAAGTTTGGGCGTGCCGTGTGCAAGCGCCAGCGCATTGCTACAGACCAGGGATGTAACGGAGCTCTGCTTCTGCTTCCGTTTCTGCAGAACTTCCGTTTTGTTTTGCACATCCGCTTCTGTTCCGGTTCTGTTATTTTTCAAACGGAAGTTATAACGGATGTCGGAACCTAGCGCGACGGTGGGACATGAGCGGCGTACATCAAAGACCAACAGGTCTATACCTGTCATTCGCTCATTTCTCTGTATGCCACGTGCTGCGATACTAAACGCCAAGGCGGAAGGCCAAGCCAGTTCTTGAATTCTTAGTTAGTAAACAGTAAACACCTAAAAGTTCTAGGTAATTTAATTAATTTTGTTTTATGTTATACCTATGTGGTATTTTTTCTTTTCGTTTTTAACATCCATAAATTGCGCTTCTGGTTCCGGTTCCGCTTCTGCTTCCGTTAAACTAAATTCAAAACTTCTGCTTCCGCTTTCGGTTCCGTTAAAAACACTTCCGTTACATCCCTGCTACAGACTACAGTGCGCCGCACGGTCAAAGGGGCGCATAAGTGCACTAATAGTTTTTAGCGTAGATACTCACCGCAAAAATCCCTCGAAGCCTGCTTCTCCTCAATCTTAGCATTGATGCACGACTCGCAGGCCGAGTGCAAACACTCCATAAGTTTCGGCGTGCCGTGTGCAAGCGCCAGCGCGGTGCAACAGAGCGCACCACTCGCAGATAATCGGGCACATCAGAGCGCAAATGGTTTTTAACGTAGTCACTCACCGCAAAAGTCCCTCGAAGCCTGCTTCTCCTCAATCTTAGCATTGATGCACGACTCGCAGGCCGAGTGCAAGCACTCCATAAGTTTCGGTGTGCCGTGTGCAAGCGCCAGCGCTGTGCTGCATAGCGCGCAGCGCGCGGCGGATAGGGCTGCGCCGGCGCGGGGCGAGGCCAGCGAGTCCGCGCGCTCGGCAGAGTCGGCGCCGGGACGTTCGCCTTCGGCGCCATCGCAGGCGCTCACCACCTGGTAACAGAACTTTCGTAAGCGACCCCACACACAAGTTACAAGTCAATAATGTAATTTTACTTACTGGGTTAGGTACATACTTTCCTCCTTATTCATAAACGTACTCTAAAGTTACCAAGCCGATAAAGTTCGTTTGTCCTTTTCTATCACGCCAATACGTCTGAAAAGGACAAACGAACTTTATCTGCTAGATAACTTTAGAGTACGTTTACGAATAAGGGGGTTTGAATTTAATTTTGAACTTTTCTGATATCCATACTAGTAGTATTATAAATGGGTTAGTGTGTGTGTCTGTTTGTTTGTCCATCTTTCACAGCAAAACGGAGCGACGAATTGACGTGATGTTTTAAGAGGAGATACTTGACGGTATTTAGAGTGATATAGGCTACTTTTTGTCTTTTTCTAACTCCCCCTTCCCTAAAATGTGGGTTGGAAGTTTGTATGGGGCATTCCGCATTTCGAATTTAACGCGAGCGAGGCCGCGGGCAAAAGCTATTCTATTATATTTTCGGAATTATGAGTTTTCGGAATCAGGCGGAATACCTGTTTGTCACCGACGTGGTATAAAAAAAAGGCTGGTTACTATTAACGATTACCACGTGTAGCTGCCGCTTAATTGGTGCATCCGTGTAGCGACTTACCGCAACGCCCAGCCTAAGCGCAAAAGACGCTAGGGCCTTTATGTTTGAGCCGAGACAATGTTTTACAATATAAGTAAATTGCTGAAACACTGAAACCGCCCTTTGACACTTGAGAGTGGAGACAAGCTAACAATAGAGTGTGGATAGACTGAACTCAACCCTACACCTAACTAATATTGCTGACTTAAAATGATAATTTAATTATTTTATTGCTATCAAAAGTTCAGCGAAAATGGAGATGGATCGTGGCGCGGACGTCCGTTGACACGCGTCCCCGAGACACGCGACGTTCTGATGTGGCCGGTACCTTAGAAGAGGAGTTACCAACACAGCGCCAGTATCGCGTTTGAGTGGCGGCCTCAAGGAGGAAAGTGAGACTCGCTCCCAATATTGGTTATCATGTCTTGCGCGGATCCAGAGGGAGGGGGGTGGGGCCACGGGGTCATAACCCCCCCCGGGCACGAAGCTGAGATCCGCGCTTGTATTATGTACTAAAACTTTACTCTGTATATTGGTAAAGAGAATTTATTTCAGCATAACATGGCAGGTTATTGAGACTATTGAGAGGGTGGGGTCAGGGGGTCATAACCCCCCCCCCCCGGGCACGAAGCTGGATCCGCGCTTGTATCATGTACTAAAACTTCTCTGTATATTGGTAAAGAGAATTTATTTCAGCATAACATGGCAGGTTATTGAGACTATTGAGAGGGTGGGGTCAGGGGGGTCATAACCCCCCCCCCGGGCACGAAGCTGGATCCGCGCTTGTATCATGTACTAAAACTTCTCTGTATATTGGTAAAGAGAATTTATTTCAGCATAGCATGGCAAGTTATTGAGAGTACAAATACCCATAATAGAAATTAAAAAAAAATCTTATATAGTCAGAAAATTCCTCCATTATCCTATGAAAAATGACTGGAAAAGCTTAAAGATTCATTGAAGGGTGAATAATCCTTATAATGCACCATGTTTTTTTGTTTTCCGTTAAAATCAACATGTTCTTCTTTTCATTATCAGGAACCATCCTGTATATATCACTTTATATATATATATATATATATCACTTTCAATTCAATTCGATTTTTTTTTTATCGTTTTCATACATAATAAATGAATTCTTCTTCTTCCTCGTTCCCTCAATGCTGAGGATCGCGACCACAAGTAGCGTGTCTCCATTGAACGCGGTCATAAGCCATGTGGGCTGCACGATATAGGCTGCAGCCAGTCGACTAAATCAGTTGATAAATGAATTAATCAGTGTGAGTTACCCTTAAGGATAACATTCAAGTTAGTGTCGAGTGATTGACGGCACATGTCAAAACAAATAACATTAGGGAGTGGTAAAGGCTGTCACACATGTTCAGTAATTATGTTTTTAATAACACTAGTTCTTTAGAGAAATTAATTCTATTTGATCTAAAGAACCTTCCCTTAAAGTTAACAGACTTCAATAACAACAGGGTGTATAATTATAATGTCAGCTACAAATATAATAGGCTCCTTCCCATTGAAAATTCCTCAAAAAAAAAAAACATTCTCCTTATTGCATGGTCACATGTTACTATTCAAAGGATGCAATAATATCTGACGCAACCTTATTTGTAGACCCTTTTAACTCCTCGAGTTTCAGACTGATTTTATTTTTGAGGCGTTGGAATTTTGATTTTATTCTAATTAATCAAATCGGGAGTCGGCTGGCTGCCACTCCAAAGGAGAAGAGAGTGTCACATCTATATGAAGCCTTCATAAAGTAACATAATAATTATTGCTGTTGACTGCAAGCATAAACCTTAGGCATTGGATGCAACAAATAATCACCACTAATTACTTGATAATCAAGATTAAATCATTATTTATTAATCCATACTAATATTATAAATGGGAAAGTGTGTGTGTCTGTTTGTTTGTCCATCTTTCACGGCAAAACGGAGCGACGAATTGACGTGATTTTTGAAGTGGAGATAATTGAAGGGATGGAGAGTGACATAGGCTACTTTTTGTCTCTTTCTAATGCAAGCGAAGCCGCGGGCAAAAGCTAGTGATATTAAATAAATAAATATTCCAGCTATTCATTACCTACATCATCTTTTTCTTTTATCAACTCTATGGCAAATCCTTTCAAAGGGTTCTTGAATGCAATATTTTCACTTGTGTAAGTTTATATCCTAGTTTTTCAATATCTACATCTAGCCAAATTAGATGAAAAGGTCTATTCTAGTAAGGTTTCCTTTTACAAACTCTAGTTGTACATTGCTTATTTATAAACCTTGCTTTGCTTTGCCTATATGTAAACACTTTCACCCTTGATTGATATGTAATCAATTAATACCTACTGTCAGATGAACTATGCTAATCAGCTGTTGTCTGTCACCAAGTCGTAAATAAAACCGAGAAAAAGAAAACTTTTATGGTTTACAACTAAGAAAAAGAAGTCAAGGACGAGAAAGTGGCAGCGATCGCATCCGACTTTCTAATCGCCAAGGTTGTAATGTGTGTGTCGAGCACGGAAGCGCGGAGCGAGGAGATGGACAGATACTCACGCTGGGCGGAGCGGCTGGCACCGCGGGCGCGGCGAGCTCGTCCGGCACCTCCTCTTTGATCGCGACGCCGAGCAGCGGGCCCAGGTCCATGAGCGCCCGCTCAATGTCCTCGCCGCTCGCGTCAAAGTTTACGTTATCCATTTAAACCACTTCACTTCAGCACAAAATTCACTTCAAACGCATTTTCTCTACGGCTCCACACGAGCCCGACTTTCACTAGCGTCTGGAGCTCCGCAGGCTGCAGCAATGACCGCTTAATGTGATTGCGAGATGTGGCCGACTGAAAGCCTTCCGGAGGACGCGGCTTTGTTCTTCAGCGATGCATACCACTAATTACTGTTAGCTACCCGCGTATTCAGCTTTCCTCGGAAACTCTTTTCCGTGAGGAACCGATAACTTTATTGTTAAGTTTATCAACAAAATCTTTTTCAAAAAGTACATGCGTCCATTTGACTTGCGATCGCGACCATAACTACTAATAGACAAGATAGAGCGTTAAGCTAAAAAAGTATGGATTAACAATAAATATCAAAAACCATTTCAATATATTATAAAAGAGATTTCAGCATAGATAGAGAAGACGAAATTTATTAGTAAGAATGTTAATTATTGTAATTAGAATTGTAATGTATAAACTAGGCCGATTTAATTAGTTTAGCGATTTATTACGATGGCGAAACAATCTTGTCTATGAAATGGAAGGAGGGGGTCCCGATTTGGTCCCGATCGTTCGTCGTGGTGACAAGTTTGACATCTGACATTTACGTGACAACACGTCGAAAATGGCTGACTCGGGGCCAAGTAAAAGCGATATTGAAGCTGTTTTTCAAAGATTACGGGCTATACAGGCTAATAAAGTGCGTATAAATCGATAGCTGGCTAATGTGGGAATGAGTTTTGAGTGACTGTTTTGACGTGGTTTGCTTGGCGCAGGTATGTTTCGACTGCAACGCGAAGAACCCTACGTGGTCGTCGGTGACGTACGGGGTGTTCATCTGCCTGGACTGCTCCGCCGTGCACCGCAGCCTCGGCGTGCACCTCACGTTCGTGCGCTCCACGCAACTGGACACCAACTGGACATGGAAGCAGCTGCGGAACATGCAGCTGGGCGGGAATGCCAACGCCGTATGTTATCATCTCACTTGTCTCTAGCTCATAATGACTTGCCACTAAACTACCATGAAATTAAACCTGAATGCTATCATTTTGAAGACAAAATTCCAGTCGAAGTTAGAGGTACTCATGACAGATTCAATACCTTGTTTATTGGACCAATTAGATGAATCATGACATACACAGATCTTCTGTTTGTTTAACGTTACTTTCGTTTTCTTGGTTCTAAAATATTCTTCGTTTCTTTCTATCTAATATAACCAAAAAATCCAAAAATGTCTATGTTATATTATGTTAAGTTCTGGTTACTAGCATTATGTGTCAAGTAAAACTATATGCAACCTTTATTTTCTCCGCAGACTCAGTACTTCCGCTCACACGGTCTGAACACAGAGGACGCGCGGCAGAAGTACAGCTCGCGCGTGGCCGAGATGTACCGCCAGAAACTCAGCACCATGTCTGAGCAGGCCATGAAGACCTACGGGACCAAGGTATGATGCTATGGTTATTGATATCTAGCCCTTGACAATAATAAAAAAAATCATTAGTTCAAGTCTCAAAACTGTGCCTAATGTAGCAAAAAGCTCTTAAAATAATATCTTTAGATATGTTGCCAAGTTTAGGGCAAGACAAAACTTGTAAAATCTTTAATTCTATTGCAGTTTAAGAATGTATGAGTAATTTGTTTTATGTGATATTTTAGAGATGGGTAAGTTAAAGAAGTAAGTTATTTTACTTACCTAATATCTATCTGGCTTTACCTAAGTGACCGGCCACACCAGAGCGTCGCGTGTCTCGGGGCGCGCAACGGGCGTCCGCGCCACGCCGCTTCAGTGTAATTCAAAAAACGCCTCCTCAGTACATTTTGTATAGGAAAGACGTAAGACGCGCCCCAGGTGGCGTGGCGGCGGCGGGGCGCGCGCCGCGCCGCTTGGCGGCGCGCCTTACGTCCTTCCTATACAAAATGTACTGAGGAGACGCTTTTTGAATTACACTCAGGTGGCGTGGCGCGGACGCCCTTTGCGCGCCCCGAGACACGCGACGCATAAGTGGGAACGCTGCCTTAGGCTTCTACAAAAAACTATTTTATTTCTTGTTCTAATAGCTTTAATGACTGTTTATATCAACTCTTATAGTTCTGAGTGCTTTAATATTTTTACACAAGAATATTTTTTAAAATGTTTGTATCTTTTTGATCTTTGCCTTCTCATTTTAGTTTAAGTTATTCTCTTACTTTGATTGGTTTCAACTATGGGTCCTGATTTCAACTAATTTTCATTAATAGGCCTGGTCCACTCACAGTGAAGCATGTTGCAAGGTTAACTAGCATGGAAAATGGCAAATACAGATGTACAGTCAACCAATTGGACCCTAGGCACTGTAGAACTATGTCATAGTGGCATTATAAATCATATTGTATAAAATCTCTTACTGCTTGTCATTTTGACATAGTTATAGAGTGGCCTAGGGTTCCAATTGGTTGTCTGTACCTTGCTGTGTGTGGATGTGGACCTGGCTAGTAACACAAGAGTTTTAAATAAAGCAATAATTCAATAAAATCATTAATATGTTGTAATATTTCTTTCAGCTCCACATAGACCCCGCCCCGGTAGAGACGAAGGAAACAAAGGAGGTAGAGTCGGATTGGTTTGCCGAGACCACCGCCACCTCGCTCAGCACTAACTCTAACCTGCATGCCTCACCGCAGGTAACACCTCTGCCCACTGACTCGGCACTCCATTTTAATGTTTCCACTTTTAGTTTGCAGTTGCTCAAGCAAGTTTTTTACTTTTTAATGATTCATAGTTATATTCATTAGACTCATCATTTCTCGAAGCTACAAGTTACAATAAGCTGGTTTCCTACACTTAAAATAATATATTTTATGCAGTGCACGAAATAAACCACCGCATAATTAGCATAATTAGAAGAAAAACATGGACTATAGTTAAGTTTAAACATAATTTTTATTTAATAAGTCAAAAAGTAACTCGGATAGGTTAGTGCCATTAAAAAAAACAGTTAATAAAAATACTCCAAAGTGGTTTTCCTTGGCCTTAAAAAAAACGATAAACAGGAAAAAAAACTTTGGCGGCGTTGGAAAATATAGAATTCTGCGGTAGACTACGCCGAGTTTTCTTTGCTTAGAAAAAGATGTAAAATATTACTATTAGAATGTTTTAACACGTATACTAAAAATACTGAATTAAATATTAAAAGTAATATAAAATCGTTTTGGTCTTATATCTCAACATTAAAAAGTAACACTTCAGGCTACCCAGCCACTATGTATTACAATGATGACCTGTTGAAGTTTGCAGAAGGTTTCTTTCAGTCGGTGTTTGAACTTATTAAATTGTTTTTATTTAATAAGTCCTCAGTATTTCATCGTAATTCCATATTAGAAAATCGTTTTGACAGTTCTTAAAAAAAGCTGATTTGACTAGTAGGAAACTAGCCTATTTAGAAGTGGTTGTCAATGTCTAATATGACAAGTTGGAATGAGACTTCCGCTTGTAACTTGTAACTTTCAGATTTGAGAAATTCGATTTTATGTGATCATGATGCAAGTAACTGCGTCAAAATATCAGGAGCTTAGGTAATCAAATCACAGTATATATCCCATCCCGTTCAGTATAAGTCCAAGTTTTATTCGTTTTTTGTTCTTTGCTGTTTTGTGTATGTTATCAGATACACCAGACGGAGCAAGGTGGTGACAAATATCTGAATATGATTCTCTTAGGTGCTGGTGCCTCCAAAAGAGAGTAATGCTGCGATGAGCTACAGAAACGACCAAAAGATAGTTTTAGAGTGGCCTAGGATTGAAATTGCTAATATTTTTTAATAGTTTTTTTTACAATTAATATAATTTAGTTGATTTAACCTGTTAACTATAATAGATCATTATCATGCAATACAGATGTGGCAAGGCCAGCTGTAGGTTTGTCTAAAATTGCCAGTTTCTTCAGCTATTTTAATGTTTCTACGAAAGAAAAAAAAAACAAGGCTGCTTGTTAAATAGCTCTGTGATATTCAACATAGTACAGTAAACGGCGATAAAAAATGCACATCGTTTTTTCGTCTTCGTAAAGTGTTGTCTCTTTCTTGCTTATGTGACGTTAATTGTCTCTTTCCAAAGATTGATGTGATGTGCATTCTTTATCGCCGTTTACTGTATGTCGAGGGTTTACTGGTGAAACCCGATAAGTTGAACAAACTGGTTTTTGAAATTCGAACTATGAGTAAATAAATAAATATTATAGGACATTTTTACACAGATTGACTGAGGCCCATGGTAATCTCAAGAAGGCTTGTGTTGTGGGTACTCAGACAACGATATATATAATATACAAATACTGTACATAGAAAACATCCATGACTCAGGAACAAATACCTGTGCTCATCACACAAATAAGTGCCCTTACCGGGATTCGAACCCGGGACCGCGGTGCAGCAGGCAGGGTCACTACCGACTGCGCCAGATGGTCGTCAAATTCCACAATGTTGTTATTTCAAGGACAAATTAACTCGATTTATCGGGTTTCACCAGTAAACATTCGATGTATTATGTAATATTAATAATTATATGATTTAACTAATGACTCATTTAATAATTTAGAAAGTGTGCAGTGCTGGTATTACTCATCACCACTTAATTCCCTTATGTGTTGAAGTCTAGTCAAAGGTGTCTTGTTTATGCTTACAATAAAAATGAAATTTGCTTGTAATTTCATACAAATAATTCGTCAAAGCATCCTTATGGAATTTTTCTTTTAATTTACTGAAAAAAGGTTACACAGTAGTATCCTCATTCCAATATTTTCGCCAAACTGTATGACAGTTTGTTGGCGAAATGACATAGTGGGACTTATTTCTTGGCCACAACATATATTTACATTTAACTCAATCTCTATACATAAGATAGTGACTCATTTGCATAACTTACATGTATTTCTTAACATTTATTTATCATAAAAGTGGTTTTGGCTGGTTCTTTCCACTTGTCAATCAATTAAATAGCTAGAGTTATCTGTGTCAAAGAGCACACATCGCTTATGAAATATATTGCATTTTCTTTTTGTTACTTTTTGTAATTTTGTGTTAACAAAGAACTGTAAGCTTGCAATAGCTTAGTTTTAGAAATTTATTTATCAACATTTTTTGTAGTATCTTGATGTCACTTTTTGTTTTTTACAGCAACACTTTTTGTTTTTCGTTATCTTCTCTCATAATATGATGATGAAGATGAAGATAATATTATATATCTTCATTTTCATCATCATATTAAGATGATATTATTATCTTCATCATAGTAGTTTAAATTTTTATGACAAATTGAAACATAAATATTGAAAGACAGTCTACTCACTTTTATCATATCGTTATTGGTTACATATATATTTCAATTAAATAAATAAATATTATAGGACATTGTTCCACAGGTTGAGTCCCACGGTAAGCTCAAGAAGGCTTCTGTTATGGGTACTCAGACTAGAAAACGATATATATATATATAAATACATAGAAAACATCCATGACTAAGGAACAAATATCTGTGCTCATCACACAAATAAATGCCTTTACTGGGATTGGGAACCCGGGACCGCGACTTAGCAGGCAGGGTCACTGCCCGCTAGGCCAGACCGGTTGTCACAATTCAAATCAAATGTATATGGTGACAGCTCGGTATAGTATGAAGAAAATAGTTCTAGTTCTAATGATATTCTGCAATATGGCGCGTGTTTAATTTTGCCTATCATTTTTCGTATATTTTTCATGTTAACTGTGGCAACACTTTGTCACATTTTTTTTTTTTTATTCGTCCATTCAGACAGGCTAAGACCATAGGCCGTGCTGCCTCGTCATGTTATAAGTTGTTTTTGGTTACAACGTCTTCCTTTTTGTAGAACATAAGTCAAGTCCAGTTAAAATGTCTTCAGTATTTTTATCTCCAATAGTCCGATTTATAGTTTTTCAAGTCCAGGAATAAGTCTTTAATATTATATTAAATTCAAATATTAAAAAAAAAAAACCGGTTGCTCTGTCATGCAGTTGACAGAGCCAGTGCGCAACCGATTCTCGAATATTAAATATTTATTCATATTGTTATGGTCAGGCTTTAGTCTATTGCTGCAGGTAGATTGTGTTATGGATGCTTCTATTATACCTCTAGGAACGAAAGTTTAACAATAAATATATCTGGTATACAGGTGGACAAGCCAGAAGCGCTGAGCTCAGGACAGAGACTCTGGGAGTCACCCGCGCAGTCAACTACCGCACGGAAACCGCAGCCCAAACGCACCACGGTCAGTATACCTACTACGGGTCTAAGAAACTATCTACACACAGGCGAGGCGCGTCGTAACACGGCGAACGGACGTCAGCGAGCGACGCGGCGCCACGCCGCCGCCACCGCGCCTCTAGGCGGCACGTCTTACGTCTTCCCTATACAAAATGTACTGAGGAGACGGTTTTTAAATTTCACTCGGGCGGCGCGCTGGCGTCCGTTCTGCGTCTTACGACGTTCGTCGCCTGTGTGTGGGTTGCCCCTTAAATAGTCTATTCACAGCAATTACATGAGTCATGTAACCCATTTTTCGGTCTCTCCCTTCAGTAGGGAGCTTTGTAAGCACCCACGAGGCTGACATAATATTCAACCAGAGTGTCCAAAGCCTCAATAAAAATAAGATTAAAGAAAATAACATAAGAAGAAGCTAAAAGTTTATTATATTATATAAATTAACAATTACAGAAAATCACGACCCTGTGTCCTGAGCTAGGAAATCTTGTGTTACAGGACGCAGTTTTGTCGCAAACTAAAAGCTGCAGTCAAAAATTTAGAAAAGGGATGTACCCATAAAATACATTAGTCCCAGCAATGTGACCCATTTCTCGGAGCTACAAGTAGTACAAGTTTTAAACTAACTAGTTCCTGCCTAATATGACAAGTTGAAAACTTGTACTACTTGTAGCTCCGAGAAATGGGTCACATTGCTGGGACTAATGTATTTTATGGGTACATCCCTTTTCTAAATTTACTTATGAACATTATAATTGAACGACAAATCTACACTGGAGATAGAATGAATCTCACTTTTTTTCCCCACACATGTGAATTTTTAACCCCCGGCGCAAAAACGACGGGGTGTTATAAGTTTGACGTGTCTGTCTGTCTGTCTGTATGTAGCATTGTAGCTCCCGAACGGATGAACCGATTTGGATTTAGTTTTTTTATCTGAAAGCTGAGTAAGTCGGGAGTGTTTTTAGCCATGTTTCATGAAAATCGGTTCACTATGTCGCGGTCGGGGTTTTTTTCAAAATTTTAATTTTGTGGTTAGGTTATCCAAACACTGGATAGAATGAATAATCGTCCAACAAATTTTTCTCTCAGTTGGGCGCTCGCAAAGGCGGTCTAGGCGCCACTAAGGTCGCCGCAAACTTCGAGGACATGGAACGCGAAGCCATGATGGCTGAGAAACTGAAGGCCGAGGCTGCACAGTCACAGTCGACCGCTGGCATCGAACAGGTGGAACAGGAAGTGGCAAGTCTGCGGCTGGCTTATAATGCTGGAGGCAAGGCGGAGGCTGACAGACTTGGGATCGCTGCGGCACATAGAGGGACTTCACAGTAAGTATAAACATTGCCCATCTGACACCATGTCAATGACAAAAGTAGACCAAAGTAGTGTTTTTTTTAGTATGAATAGGTAGACGTTTGACCACGATCATATAATACCTGATGGTAAGTGATGATGCGGTCTACGGTGGAGCATGTTTACCTAGGAGATACCTATTTACTCTTGCTTTAAAGATACCTGGATTGTACTCATATGGAAACACAGACTCAGGCAGGGCATTCCACTCCTTGCCGGTTCGCAAAAGAAATGTTGAAGCGAAACGCTTAGTGCGTATTTTTGGAACGTGTCACAGTTGACTACTGGCATGGAACAGGTGGAACAGGAAGTGGCAAGTCTCCGGCTGGAGGCAAGGCGGAGGCTGAGAGATTTGGGATTGCTTTTTTTTAATACTACGTCGGTGGCAAACAAGCATACGGTCCGCCTGATGGAAAGCGGTCACCGTAACCTATGGACGCCTGCAACTCAAAGAGTGTCACATGCGCGTTGCAACCCCATTAGAAACTTGTACACTCCCCTTTGCTGTGTTAAGTTTAAGTACACAGCAAAAAGGAGTGTACAAGTTCAAAGGAGGGTTTGGGTTGCCGACGACTCAAAGGCATCCGCTGTGCTGTGCCCTACCACACAAAGCGGAATATCATTCGCTATGCCCTACCTCCTACAACTTGCTGTGGCACATACGGCGTTTTATTCGGCTAAGCATCCTGCCCTATTAGAATGTTCAACTCTAACGTCAAGTCGGTCCTTTTGTACGGTTGCGAAACACGGCTTGTGAGGAAGGACATCAATCAGTGGCAGGTATTTATTAACAAGTGTCTCCGACGCATCTTGGGTATTTACTGGCCGACAACTATTTCAAACGCTAGATTGTGGCTGATGACGGGACAAAAACCCGTAGGCCAGGAAATACGCGCACGGAAGTGGCGATGGATACGGCACGTGCTACGCAGAGCAGACAACCACCTGTCCAAGCAGGGTCTCTGCTGGCAAGTACCTGGCAGTAGACGGTCGGGGCGGCCTTGTACCACGTGGAGGCGGTCAGTGGAGGAGGCTGGCGCAAGTGGACTAGGCTGGAAGGATTTGGAAGCAGTCACCCAGGATCTTAAAAAGTGGAAGATTCTTCTAAGAGCCCAGGACAGAGACCATAGTGAAGGATAACAGGAATACATCATCAAGCATCCTGCCTTGTGTGGACCCGGCTATTAAAATTAAATTTCCAAATTTGCTAAAATATTATTAAATAATCTTTTAATTGTTTCGCAGCGGTGTATCACACTCAGCCACGTCGGACATGACAATAATAGAGCAGGAGGGCGCGCCGGCGAACAACTCCCGGTCCACGCTCGACGATCTCGACGACTTCAACTCTGTCTTCACAATGATCAGGTAAACCATCCATCCGTAGGTTACGGTGGCCACTTTTCATCAGGCGGACCGTATGCCTGTTTGCCACCGACGTGGTATATAAAAAAAACACGTTCACGGCCAGTTGCACTGCGGGTAACCGCAAACACTGCACGCGCTATTGATGACCGGTCTGGCGTAGTTGGTAGTGACCGTGCCTGCTAAGCCGCGGTCCCGGGTTCGATTCCCGGTAAGGGCATTTATTTGTGTGATGAGCACAGATGTTTGTTCCTGAGTCATGGATGTTTTCTATGTATATAAGTATGTATTTATCTATATAAATATGTATATCGTCGCCTAGCACCCATAGTACAAGCTTTGCTTATTTTGGGGCTAGGTTGATCCGTGTAAGGTGTCCTCCAGTATTTATTTATTTATTACTAGCGTTTGCCCGCGGCTTCGTTCGCGTTCAGTTCGAAAATTGCGGAAAGCTCCATACAAACTTCCACCTCCCATTTGAGGAAAGTGGGGGGGCTAGAAAGAGACAAAAAGTAGCCTATGTCACTCTCCATCTCTTCAACTATCTCCACTTAAAAAACCGCTTCAATCCGTCGCTCCGTTCTGTCGTGAAAGACGGACAAACAAACAGACACAAACACTTTCCCATTTATAATATTGGTATGGATATTATTTATTACTATGCGGCCTGCCGCAACCGCACGCGGTTAGCCGTTTAGTGCGTACTAGCCTTTAGTTGCAGTTGTTAACAGCTTTTGTGATAATTTCAGGAACGAACCATACAGCACTGGACGGGGCTTGGACTCGATGCTCGGAGACACGCACAGTCGCGCCAAGCCTCTGTCCACGTCCTGGGAAAATATTGAGCCGGAACCTTCGCGCACGGTAAATATTGTTCATTATACTTTTAATAGTACATTGTGCAATAGGGGGAGGAAGTTGAATATTATTAACTCGAATACTATTACTCGAGTTAGTAATATTCATACTCCCCGAGTTACACACAATGTTTTTCATCACATTCGCAATGTAAAAAATATGTAAATAGATGTAAAAAAGTTAAGTATGGTGCAAGAAATTTCATTATTCCCTTGAGAGAACGATTTTTCTACAACTCACGCTCCGTCTGCGTGCAAAAGCACATTTTTTTTTTTTTTTTAATTTATTTAAAGAAAAAAACACAGTTACATAGTACCGTAAATTAAATTTTCGCCAAACTGTGATACAGTTTGTTGGCGTAGCGCTCAAAAGTGCGGGTGTGATGAAAACATTAAATAAATGTCATATACAAAGAAAAAGTGACCAAGGCCTCCAAGTGTTCCGAGCTGGGATCGAACCAGCGTACTCCGTTAACCGGACGGATGCCTGTAAAACCACTCGGCCATCGGATCACGAAAGCAAGGGTGAAATTTTCATCTATTAATATTGGCAAGGATAATTTATATAGGACTTACAATCTTCATACTAAGAATCGTACCTAATTTTCTTAGCGGCACCTGTTAAATAGTATCATAACTACACTGAGTACACTGACGATGCCTACATTTTTTTTTTCAAAATGTGTATTGACGTGATATTATGATATTAAAATAAAGAAGTATGTCGTTTGTTCTTATAAAAAATGAAAACGCAAAAATATTTGTGGAAAATATGATTTTGGCCACTTCCAGGCTGCGAAACAGCGCCATCTAGTTTTAAGCCTAAAATGCTCATATATTTCAGGGGTACGCTTTTTTTGTATGGGCTTTGTCCCGGTATTATATCGTCCTTGCTCACACTCATAATATACTTTAACAACCCTCATTATACAACACTGACATTATGATTATCCCCCCCAGGTCCACACCATGTTTTCTCCCACTGAAGACCGCACGCCCGCGCCGGCGCCCGCTCCTAACCGTTCTCGCGGTGCACGTAAACCCGAGCCAGTTGAAGATGACTCTGCCGTCAAGAAGTTCGGCTCTGCCAAGGCTATTAGCTCACAGCAGTTCTTTGGAGAACAGGTAGGATTGAAATTAGGTGGTGTATTTTCAAACATGTGACATTCGTATAAAACATTAATGTTTGTATACGAATAGAACGTATGTGTATAGTATGAATTTTCTGAGATGAACTTTTCGGTTATGCCCTAATCTGTTAAACAAAGGCCTTTGTTTCTATTATTCGCGGTGGTTAGCTCCCGTTTCCACAGCACGTGCTAAAGTCTCAGTGTAGTTAAAAAGCAACTATCATGATAGTAATAAGGTTCAAATTTATTAAACAGTTTGCAGTGTGCAGGTAACTTTTTTTGAAGATGACAAAACGTGTTATCTCCGAAAGGGCTTTTTATGGATTTGAACCTTATTGCTATCATGATAGTTGCTTTTTAACTACATTGAGACTATAGCACGTGCCGTTTAAACGAGAGCTAACCGCCGCGAATAATAGAAACAAAGGCCTTTGTTTAACAGATCAGGGCAAAAGCGAAAAGTTCATCTCAGAAAATTCATACTATATAGTACGTATGTGTTGTATACGAATGTCACATGTTTGAAAATAAATGGACAATAATAATTAAAATGAACCATATTTTAATAGTTTAGATAAGTTCTTAGATTATTATTCAAGATTTTAGAAGTTAATAAGGGCTATTTTATCGATAAAAGGATTGTCAATGTTTTTATTTTCTCAAGCATTTACAACTTGACGTTCGTGCCAGAAAAATATCTAGGCATAGTCATTAATATGCTTTTGAGCTAGAATGAGAATAAGAAAAATATAAATCTTTGTTTACAGGATAACCGATTTGAGCGAGACGCGAACCTCTCTCGCTTCCAAGGCAGCAGTAGCATCAGCTCCGCAGAGTACTTCGGCCGCCCCGAGCGCGCGCCGCAGCCTTCCTTCGCGGTCTCCGCTCCTCAGCTGGACGAGGTGACATCTTATACCTTTAAACAATTGCTCGTTCTTGTTATTTCTTGTATATTTATGTATTTATACAAGAATTATTACTCATACTCATTTATTTATAATATTGTTGCATATTACACATCACAATTGATTTAGGTTTTAGGTGTATTATATTTGTATACCGACGATCTCGGAAACCGCTCTAACGATTTCGCTGAAATTGGTTATGTGGGGAGTTTCGGGGGTGTAAAATCGATCTAGCTTGGCCTTAGGTCCCGGAAAACGCTAATTTTCGAGTTTTCATGCGTTTTTCTTTCGCATTAGGAAACGCAAAATATGGTCGCTAATTTCGTCGGCCGGGCATCAGCATATAGTTTGACCAAAGATATGTTTCAAGGGATGTGTTTTAAAAATAGCTGGGTCCAACTCCACACTGATCGAGGAACCTCGCAAGGTAATTAGTCGTACGTAAAACGTTTGTGCTCACGCACGGACGTTTGCCTCGCCCGAGCAAATTTTCTCGGCAAGATGGCGGCCCTCAGTCAGCTGATCAAAATAGTTCAATAATCAAATCAATAAAATCCTTGTGCTGAGCTAAATCAAGCTATATATTAGGTTTGTCGGCCCGGTATCGCGCCAGTATGTAGTTATATAAGTATGTATATCGTCGTCTAGTACCCATAGTATAAGGGACCGTCCACACTCAAGAGACGCATGTCCGCCGACGCGGAACGGACGTAAGCGCCACGCCGCCTGAATGTAATTTAAAAAACGTCTCCTCAGTACATTTTGTATAGGAAAGACGTAAGACGCGCCCCCAGGCGGCGCGGCGCGCCAAGCGACGTCCCTTGCGCGCCCTTCCTATACAAAATGTACTGAGGTGACGTATTTTAAATTACATTCAGGCGGCGTGGCGCTGACGTCCGTTCCGCGTCGGCGGACATGCGTCTCTTGAGTGTGGACGGTCGCTAAGCTAGGTCAATATACTCGTATGTAAAATGTCTTCAATTCTTATTTTAGTATAAAATTATTAAATTAATGTGTACTTGTGCAGGTCCGTGAGTCAGTCCGCGCCGGCGTGACCCGCGTGGCGGGTCGTCTCTCCTCGCTCGCCAACGGCGTCGTGTCGTCCATACAAGAACGCTACGGTTACTGACCCTCCATACATTACCCTCCTCTCCCCTAGGGCGTGAGTGATTAGACTACCTGTCAAATTCCCTCAGACGAAGGATACTATAGACTTGACGCAAGCGTACACCCGTAAGGGACAGATATAGAATAATGGAGCGAATTTAAGAATCACTTTAAAAATGGCTGACATTTTACCATAAACAACCTACGTAATTTGGGCGGATAATAAGCTTGACAAGTCACGTCCTTATTGTTTGCCACAAACTCGTTTGTGGCAACGGCGGAAAAGTGAAACAATGACAAAGACAAAAAATAACATTTTGCTCTCTGTCACTCTTATTATAATTTGTATGTGACCATCTCGTTCGGTAGTGGTATTATTATTTGGCTGTCTAGTCTATAGTATCCTTTGTTTAAGCAAATTTCCGTCAGTAGAAAAAGAGGTAAATTAAAAGGTAATCTTCCCAAAAATAGTATTTAATTTCATATACGAGTCGAACGCGCAATTGGCGGATTTTGTTCGGCCGAGGAACTTGCCTCGGCAAAATGAAGACGTACATTGGGCGTTTGCCTCGCGACTATTAACTGACATGATTTTACCTTTCTTGCGACGTTTTACAATAAGGTAAAATTTCGTTACTCACTTTCGACCCTTATATTTCTTATAAGCAAGGATGATTTATATAGGACTAGCTTTTTCCCGCGGCTTCGCTCGCGTTAGAAAGAGACAAAAAGTAGCCTATGTCACTCTCCATCCCTTCAATCGGATCGGATAATGTGAAAACGGCCTTACACGAACCGTTTGGAGCCACATTTGACCCCCTTCTAACTCAAAAACTATTTCACATAAACGACGTGTTATAATGCAACGTAAAAAGAAACCAACGCGCGTAGTAAAAATATGAGCTATAAGCGCTCCTCAATAAGCCCGGTACTAGCAGCCCGCCTTAGTGCGTTTTTACATTATCCGATCCGATATCGGATGTCGGAAGGATTTCAAAGGCAAAAATCTAAGACGGCGCCTTACTTGTACGGGATATCGGAGAGAGAGATATATTAGAATACTAAAACTACGAGGGCAGATTGAAAAGTTCGCGGCTTAAGTATGAAATCAAAACCAAAGTTTTTTTATAATATTTTTATTTCTCTACGTAGTCCCCGTTAAGGTCTTTGCACTTATTCCATCTGGATTCCAAAGCCATTATACCACTTTAAAAAAAAAAAATCCTCCAGGCCTTCAAAATAGGTATCCACTTCAGCTTGGACCTCGTCGTTGGTCAAACATTTCTTACCACCCATGTGTTTTTTTAAGTTTGGAAATAAATGGAAGTCCGATGGTGCCAAATCGGGTGAATAAGGCAGATGCGGCAATAATTCCAACCCGCAATTATGAATTTCTGCCATTGACTTTAGTGACTTATGCACGCGTGCATTGTCCTGGTGGAAAAGAACTTTCTTTGTCAGCACTCCAGGTCTTTTTACTTTCAAAGTCGACGTAATCGACGTAAAAGTTCGCAATAATAGTCCGAGTTTATAGTCGTACCTTTTTGGAGATAGTCAACCATTATTACACCCTTTGCGTCCCAGAACACTGATGCCATAACTTTATTTGCCGACAAAATGGCCTTTGCCTTTTTGGGTGGCGGAGATCCAGCACGAACCCACTGTTTTGATTGCTGTTTAGTCTCGGGCGTATAGTGGTAAACCCATATCTCATCCATAGTAACATATCTGTCCAAAAAGTCTTGAGGGTCAGCTTCATACAGGTCTAGACAGTCGCGTGAAATTGTTAGACGAGTGATTTTTTGTTCCACTGAAAGGAGCTTTGGAACCCATCTCGCCGACACCTTGGAAAACCCTAATTCGTTAACTATAATGTTTTGAGTTTTTTCACAGGAGATGCCTACGATGTCGGCTATTTCTCTCACTTTTAACCGTCGGTCTTGGATTATCATTTTGCATACAGTTGCCACATTATTTGGATTGGTCGCAGTAGTTGGCCTCCCGGAGCGAGGGTCATCTGCGATACTGACTCGTCCCCGCTTGAATTCAGCTGCCCACTTTTTTACCATCGTATATGATGGACCGGATTGCCCTAATGTACACTGCATATCTTCATAAATTTGTTTCGCAGTCAATCCTTTTTTATGAAGATATTTAATTACATCACGTTGCTCCAAATTGTCCATTGTGAAAAAACTGCTTACACGTATTTTTAAATGAGAGGAAAAACTTATTTTAAAATATTGCATTTAATTAAAATTTCGCGGGATGACAACTAAATAATGACAGTTCAAAATGACGGCAGAAAAAAGAAACTACGTTTTTTTTTTAATGGTCAGGCCGCGAACTTTCCAATCAGCCCTCGTATATCCATCTGAAATGTGCTGAGGAAGAGGCTCATATAATAATAAAGCTTTTGCCCGCGGCTTCGCTCGCGTTAGAAAGAGACAAAAAGTAGCCTATGTACTCTCCATCCCTTCAACTATCTCCACTTAAAAAATCACGACAATTCGTCGCTCCGTTTTGCCGTGAAAGACGGACAAACAGACACACACACTTTCCCGTTTATAATATTAGTATGGATTTACAATCTTCATACTAAGAATCGTACCTCAATTTTTTTTAGCGCCACCTATTAAATACTATCATAACTACACTGATGACGCCTACAAATTTCTTTTTTTCAAAACGTGTGATATCATGATATTAAAATAAAGAAATATGTCATTTGTTCTTATAAAAAATAAAAACAAGCAAAAATATTTGGGGAAAATATGTTTTTTGCCACTTCCAGGCTGTGAAACAGCGCCATCTAGTTTTATCCCTAAAAGGCCCATACATTTCAGTGGTACACTTTTTTGTATGGGCTTTGTCATTCCTTGTATACATATATCATCCTTGCTTATATAAGTGACTTAAACTGTAATAACCGCTACAATCTAAAGTTACAGAAAATAACTAAATCGTCTTTTTCTACTGGCAACATTGTTTGACTGGGTATATACTTCAATAGACGATGACACTGAGTAGTTAAAGTGTGGACACTCGCCATTAGATACTTCAGATATTTTAGAAATCCTTTACGGTAGACTATGACTACTGGATCGTGTAAGGACTGTAAGGAGTAGTTCTAATATCAAATGAAATACATACACGTCACTACTTAAAAAAAAACTAGTATCTTCGTTTGTCTATGAAATAGTTATTTGTTATACAAGGGGGCAAAGTTGTATTTTAACGCCGAGTGTGGAATTGAAAAACGAGCAAGTGAAAGGATTCTATACTTGAACCACGAGCGAAGCGAGTGGTTCGAGAATAGAATCCTGAACTTGCGAGTTTTTTAACACACGAGAAGTAAAATACATTTGCACCCGAGTGTAACACAAAACTTTTCCCCTACTATAGCGAGGAAACTACAACGCAAAAAATGCGTTTATCATTGCTTCCAGTAGTTCTACAGGTGGTAAATCATCTTTATTCACCTACTTTTATCAATTTTAAAGCAGTTAATTTGACTTTATTCAAGATCAAATTACTTTACCCACTAGTGGATAAAATGCGTTTTTACCCGCTGGTATTAAAGGACAAAACACGTGTTTCCGAGCTAGTGAGGGGAGAAGAAAATTGTATTAAGTATGTATGGAATGCATATAGACTTACTGCGTTTTAACTTTGAGAAGCAGCGTGAGATACGAGATTTTTTCAAAGTAGTGACGGTAAGGAGCCTTTCCATATTTTCTACTCTATAAACATGTCTCACATATTGATAGGTGTATATCGTCTATTGAAATTATATTGAAAGCGTTTTACATTGATTTGTTCTGAAATCAATTCAGATTCTAAATGGATGGTTGAAATGTTCTGAAATCAATTCAGATTCTAAATGGATGGTTGAAACGCCCTTAGTGAGTATCGATATCTTCGATGCATAGTAAATAATGATTGTAAGTTTGTTCATAATGTGAGCAGGAGATATAATTATTATACTACAATAAGTTGCAGATTTTTCTGTTATTTTACTAACTTTTTAAACCCGACTTTATAGTTTTCTTACACTATGAATATTTTGGCCTAAGACAAAAACTAAGACGCGTAAAACGCAGTCGTCATCAGACATATCGGAGCGGTCAAGGTGCTCACAAATATCTGGACGTACCTCTATTGCCAAGGCGATAAGGCGTTTTCAGATATTTTTGCGCGCCCCAGCCCCACCGGCTACCACACTGTACTAAAAAAAACATTATTAATAGAGACTGGCTGTAAGTATAAGATGCAAACTAGCGCCATCTATTTTAGTAATCTGTCGCTACAGTATTTTGTTTTAATTTACGCGATGTTAGTACATTTTGTCTATGGTATAGTATAGTTTATCTTTACGAATATTACAATAATTTGATTGTTGTAAATGTGAATATGTTATGATATTAAACCGTGGCATATACAGTGGTATTCGACGAATAATATTAAAGTTTTTAAAAAGTTGAGGGGCTCACAAAATCATTAAAAGGACGCCCGGTAAGTATCTAAATACTTTATTTAAAAAAAAATAGAACTTTATAAAAAAACTCATTTATCATCCGTCGAGTACATGAAAAATCACGAATCGCTCTGTAAATATTGTAATATAACGTTTTGTATATCATATTTATCTCACAGCCACTAACCAGAAAATCAAGCAAAAATAAAGTCCAATCATTGATCCATTTCGTGAACGTAAGCGTGTGCTCAAAATGAGTTCTGGTTAGTGGCTTCCATATGCCGGTAGTTTATATGCATTTTTCATCACACTTGCTTGTAAAGTGCCGCGCAACCACGGATACATAGAGGATAAATAAATAAATATTATAAAACATTCTTACACAGTTTCACTGAGTCCCACGGTAAGGATCAATATCATGAATATGTAAACTTTATTTTATGTAAAATTGTTATTGAAATACATCTTTACTGAAATATAAAGTAGCATTACTTTTGTTTTTTTCTTGCTTTTTAAAACAAAAGAAATAAGTACCTACACTTATATTATATTTGCGGGAGAAGGTTCAAATTTAAAATAGCGAAACTTTACGAAGTGTGATGAAAAAGACAATATTTCTACAATTTACAGTTGTAATAGTAATTAGGTAACCTTTTGCTTTACTCTGAGAATAACCGTCGTCCACTTTATAGACTGCCATTTACGATGACGCGCCAATTTAACAAATCTAAACTTTAATGGTATGACAACACGAACCAAGGCGTCTTCGTGAATGCCACTATGTGATAGTGACATAAGGTCCTATGGTCAGTTAGGACCGAAACAGACTGACTGCAACCCAACTTATTTGGTAACTGTACTGTCACTCTACCTTGACATATTAAGGGACCATCCACACTCAGGCGACGCATGTCCTGAGACGCGGAACGGACGTCAGCGCCACGCCGCCCGAATGTAATTTAAAAAATGTCTCCTCAGTACATTTTGTATAGGAAGAGGCCTATGCTCAGCAGTGGGCGATAAAGGGCTGATATGATGATGACGACGTTGCAGTTTTCACAATTTGCAGTTTGTCTGTTTCGCCCTTAATGCGATTCCACATTATCCGATCCGATATCGGATGTAGGACCGATATGCCGTACATTGAAGCCACCATTTTTGATTTTTGCCTTTTAAGTCCTTCCGACAGTGGAAAAGCACTTAGTGTTGATAGCTGGGCATTATAGTTTGATTGTTGCATTCCTTGTTGCAAAACGCACAATTTTTGGTATGGTTCAGAAAACGGCAGAAATTGGTACGCGGATGTTGTTCATAATAGTTTCTATATCTAAAGGGCCATTACTGTGTACTGCTAAATAAATATGTGACATGGCAAAGCGTAAAAATTATCTGTCAAAAACTATATCTATAGCTGATCAAGCAAATGTGTCACTAAAAAGGCACACACAATTTTTTGTGGAACTTTAACCTAACGAGCCTACATTTTATAAATTTGCTGTTTTTTTAGTGGCGTTAATAGTTTGACAGACTATAACTTGTAGACTCGTAGAGATGTGTCATTTTTTGCTTGTGTAATATACCTATTTTTGCAGATAATTGTACTTTACAGGTCATGTTTTCACTTCGCGTCGCAAATTCTGCTGCTGACTGTATATAAACGGCCAGGATTCACGACACAGCTTGACTCTTGTTATGCAAGTAGTAACCTACATTTCAGGGCGCCATTACGGTGGCGTACGATGATCTTAGCGTATGAGAGATTTCGTACAAGATTTTTGGCGGTCTACTTTACAATCAAGTTGTGTTGTTGAAAGGGTCGTATAAATTAGCTTTATACTTATTTTAACGCAATCATTGGTGATAGGAATCGCGTCACGCACACAGCTGGATTTTAACAATGTATTCACGACAACCAGAAGCCTTGAGTTCAAGTCTACCAAAAGGCAGTAATTCTTCCACTTTTCGACTTATTCTGAGTTTCAAATCCTCGCTCTTTCTTGTTTACAGTTATTTTGCAAGAATAATATCCGTCCCTTATTTTTCTTAATAAAATTATTTTAAAAAATCGGACTAATTTCATTAAGCCCTAGTTACCCTTCGGGTTTTAAGGTCAGATGGCAATCACTTTCGTAAAATTAGTGCCCATGCCAAATCTTGGGATTAGTTGTCAAAGCGGACCCCTGGCTCCCATGATCATTGCCAAATACCGGGATAACGCAAATAGGATGATGATTGGAATTTGACAATATTTTATTGACTACATCAGCTGTGAGCGAGACGTTATAGCTGTAGGCTGTGGTCCCACCGCGAGCTAGTAAGCTATGAGCTATCGGCTATAAAAACGAACTAAAGATTCAATCACTCCCGTGCAAATAAAAGAGACACGGCGATATTGATAGCTCACCGCTGGGCGAGTAACTATAAACATCGCCGTGTCTCTGTTATTTACACGGGAGTGATTATCTTTTGTTCGTTTTTATAGCCGGTAGCTCATAGCTTACTAGCTCGCGGTGGGACCAGTGCCGTATGGTAGCATAGTTGTATTGTATTGTACGCATTTAGTTTACTATAAATCTATAGCTCCCATTCAACTACCCATATCTTTAAGGTTCAAACTCGGGAGCTATTGACAACGTTGTTTTCTACCGTCAAAGTTTTAAATATAGTCGCGCACAGTACCAAAATGTATCCACACCCTTAACTTAGTCGTGTATACATAATTTTGGCACGTTTTCCGCATCTATATTTAATACTTTGAACCAACATTGTTAACTGAATTTAACTTATTGTAAAGCTTCGGTTTCCTAAGATAGATGTGCCGTTAAGGAGGAGATTCTTAGGAAACCAGACCTTAACAGTATGAGGTTAGATTAGTTAAAGTGTTAGTAATTGTATTAAGTAGTTTATATGGATGGTAAAGTGCAATGAATAGTATCCATAGTCGATTCGCCTCGCGTTCTCTAAATTAGGATCCATTTAGACGGTACGAGAACTCGCATACGAGTTTTATTACATTGCGGTATTTGATGGCTGTGCAAAATTGTATGTAACCTCAACAGCCCGCAATGTAACTAAAATCGCATGCGAGTTCGCACGCCGTCTAAAGCGTTAAGCACGCCTTAGCGTTTTTCTAAATTATTTGATAATTTGTGAATTGTGTGGGCTATGCTTTAGCAACTTCAATGCAATATCACAATCTCGTTTTCTTTCAACCATTTTGCTGAGGCACTGAAGCTTGAGCGGTTACATGTGCTCTGTCTACCCCTTGTAGGAATATAAATGTGAGTTATTCATATTTGTGTTGTTTTAAGAACTTGTAGTTTTCCAACTTTAACTCGTCTGTTTCAGATATTTTTAGTTATTACAAGTTATTCCTATGACTTGATCTAACTAAAATAGAAATCATTTATTCGTGACAAGTGACAACAGAAATTATTTACACATTACACAAAAAGATAGGTACAGTCAACTAATTGGAACCATGTCATAGTGACGTTATACATCAGATTGTAAGAAATCTCTTACTGCTTGTCATTTTGACATGGTTGTAGAGTGGCCTAGGGTTCCAATTGGTTGACTGTACATACACATGTTTTTAGTAGTAAAGCGCGAGGCAATCGGGCAATTTCTTCCAGAAAACGCGAGGTGTAATTGTTTGGCATTTTCTTGAGCAGTTATTAACGATTGTGTAATATAACGGTAATCATAGTTTTTTGTTTTTAGAAAATGATTGAAATATACAAAATTATATTTGCAAATGTTTTTATTTCATTTACCTTACACCTATTGTTATAAATACATATAGTGTTATGTAATGACACTAATGACATATTATGAAATATATTACAAAATAACATTAACTTCATGTGCTCTGCCTACCCCTTAATGGGATACAGGCGTGATTGTATGTTGTATGTATGTATGTAACATTAACTTTCTTAGAAACTAATATTGCAATAACTCAATCTCACAAAGTAATGAGTAAAAACATTAAGATTTAATATAATCTGACACAATTTTTAAACACAATACAGAGATTGAAAGGTTGTGCATCGCATCGATCCACTAAGACCTTGGTTACAAATATTGTAAAATATAACAAACATTTGTGGTTCGCATAATCTGTTATGGCATAGTATAGTTACGCATAATTTGTCTAGGCATATTTTTGTTTGTCCGAATATATTTCGTGCCTAAAGGCTATTCGCCGAATGGGTTTTATGCATAAATTATTTGTGTTTAGTCGAAATTTACCACGCAGAATACTTATGATTAATTATCTTGCAATTCTAACCTAACCGACTCTCCTGACAGCATTTAGTATGGGTGGTTAATCTGATTTAAGAAATATACTAAATTCAATTATGCGAATCAATTTTATTCATAAACACAATCGACGTAAACAAAATTATGCGAACTTACTTTCGGACAAAGTAATATTCGTATTATTTTAGATTATGACCAAACCACCAGTTTTCTTCCAAATTAACAGTCGTCGAAAACCGATTACGCGAAGTCTGTTATGCGAAAATAGTTTCGAACAATTAAAGGTATGCCAAATAGAGGAACCCGCTGTGCAGACCCCAAATAAATGGCATAAGGGCAAGCGAATGATGATGACTTATAGTACCTGTCGTCACCGTTTGACAGCGACAATAGCCACATTCTCAAGCGACACTTCCCTCTGGACATAATAGCACAGTCTAGCATCGAACCCCCTCGCCCGAAGCCACAGCACCCGTCCCCAGTCAAACAGCGCCTTCGCCCGCCTTCCCGTCTCCTCTCTCTCCTGCCTCCTCCCTTTCTCCTGGCCCTCCTGAGTCTCCTGACCCTCCTGGGCCTCCTGAGGGTGTAGGCGCCGCTCGCGGCTCCGCCCGTCGCCGCAGGTCGCCCAAGATACGATGCCGAGCATTATGTTGAATTCTTCGCCGTTTATGCCTAGCTCCTAAAAAAAAAAGGTTTGTAAAACGACAACATATACTCTGTCAAACAAGTCTGCCCGTAAATAAGAACAAAGAAAACTATGGGTATCCTTTTCTCTAGCACCCTAAAGAAAATGATGCATATAATAGTTTTCCTTGTTCTTATTTACTGACAGACTTGTTTGACAGAGTATATTATTCATCATCCTCCTTGCGTTATCCCGGCATTTGCCACGGCTCATGGAAGCCTGGGTCCGCTTTGACAACTAATCCCAAGATTTGGCGTAGGCACTAATTATTTTACTCTACGAACTTAAGCCTCCGCCACACATAAAGCGTTTTGATAGCGTAGCGTTAGCGGAGCGCAATGATAATAGTGGTGCGCCGGACGAACGCTGGCGTTCCGCACGCAATCCGCGCTCGTTAGTTTCCGCCGGCGTCCGCTGGGCGCAACGCCAGCGTTCGTCCGGCGAACCGCTGTCATTGCGCTCCGCTAACGCTCCGCCTACGTTCTCAAAACGCGCATGTGTGGACAAGCTTTTATTGAAATTCGTTTTTATAATTCATTTATGAAAGAGTCTGTCACCCGAGTCATAACGACAAAGCCATTACTGCGTATGAAGTTCGCTTTGCAAAAGAAAAGGGATTTTTTATGGAACTTTTGTCCGAACCAAAATGTGGATACGAAAATAATCTAAATCACGAAAGCCTCACATCAACCGGGCTTTGAGGCAAACGGGTGCCTCAGAAACGTGTGCAAAAAAAATCAGAATTTACCGCGCCAGAGATCCGCGGTCTAACCGATAATCTCAGCCCATTTTTAGGGTTCCGTAGTCAACTAGGAACCCTTCTAATTTCGCCATGTCTGTCTGTCCGTCCGTCCGTCCGCGGATGATCTCAGTATCCGTTAGCACTATAAAGCTGAAATTTGGTACCAATAAGTGCAAAAAAATAAGTAAAAAAAAAAATGTTTTATTAGGGTACCCCCCTACACGTAAAGTGGGGAGTGATTTTTTTTTCATTTCAACCCTAACGTGTGATATATTTATTGGATAGGTATTTAAAAATCAATAGGGGTTTACTAAAACCATTTTTTGATAATGCTCATATTTTCGGAAATAATCGCTGCTAAAGTAAAAAAAATAGTGTCCCCCCCCCTCTAACTTTTGTATCATAAGTTTAAAAAATATGAAAAAAATCACAAAAGTAGATCTTTATAAACACTTTCTAGGAAAATTATTTTCAACTTGATAGGTTCTGTAGTTTTTGAAAAAAATACGGGAAACTACGGAACCCTACACTGAGCGTGGCCCGACACGCTCTTGGCCGGTTTTTTTAATGATATAGGCAGCGATCGGGCCGCCTGACGGGAAGCAGTCATCGCCGACCATAGACATAAGTAACATCAAGGGAGCCACTTATGCGCGGCCGACCTTTGAGAACCCTGAATACCTGCTTCTTGAAGAACCCCATATTCTACCTCAGAAGGCATGTCATTCCACAACTTTCACGTTCTGCAAATACAAGGCTTGTACCTTTCGAGAAACGGGCCACTGGGTTTGACCATACTTGTTACCTGTAGCTCTTGGTTGGCGACGTACAGCGCTCGCTCGATGCGGTGGTGGCAGCAGGTAGCTAGTACCAGACCTCTGGTCTTGGAGACCACTCCTGGGGCTGCTATACAACGCAAAGCGTAATCTGTAAACATTGCTGAGGATTAGAAAATATTACGATCCAATTTTGACAGACATTTTTTCTTGTATGGAGGGTTGCTAGAGGTAAACTAAAATAAACTACAGCCCGAGTGCCGGCCATACTCCATACAACCCAGCTAACAAAAAAAAAACCTAGGATAAGTTAAAGAATTTAAACATCCGACAACAAAAATTGCGACGAAATAATGTTGCTTCGTTAGTCACAGAGAACCTCCTATAGAGTGGCAGTCTTGTATATTTGGTTCGCGATACGAGTCACCAGTGTTTGGGGTGCGAGGAGCGGGCGGGGAATGTGTTAAGCGCGCTGTGATTGGCCGTTTCAAGGACGGCGGGCAGTCGTGCCAGATGAAAAGGGACAGAAGTATGACTGCCCCTCTACTGACGCGTAAGTGGCCAATGTAAGTTGACCTATGCCGGCTCTGAATAAATTATAAATATGACTTATTTGTGGAATGTAATGCCGTCTGTTTTTAAATTTGAGCTTCTTGTTACCTTTCCACACTACAGGTGGACATCTTTAAGGCATCAAAATACCCTTTTCCAATTTTTTTGTGCGAAAAACACGCGCTGCTTTCGGGTCTGTTACTTGGTCGATACTGATCGGGCACGGCGAGCGCCCGCGCTTATATCAGTGCAAATACTAGGAAGGCTGGCGACCGCGAGTCGTCTTGTAATAGATGTCTATAGGGGTTGGTCTGTGTTCGTTAGTACTTAAAATTACTAAATGTAGTTCAGTCACAGATTATTAATAAGTTACTGACGTAACAGATCCTTCACTTGCCCGCAAAACGAAAAATACATACGCTTTATTTAACAAATACAAGTTACTACGTAATATAAGTTACTACGTAAAACTCATAAGATTAGTAGGTACGAGTACGTGCCACGCGACTACACAGGCGGTCGCGTGGCGCCTCTCGGCCACTTGTTACCTCGAGGCAACTGCTAGCGGGTAGGCACTTAACGCGCGACCGCGAGCGAGTGACGCAATGTCTCTTAGGCTGAAGGGGAAAATTTATAAATCTGTTATTGGAAGGCCTAAGAAAAGAAGGATGGACAGTGTGAAGAATGATATAAGAGTGAAAGGTATTAGTATGGTAATGTCTGATAGAGAGGAATGGAGGAGGATCTGATGCGCCTACCCCAAGTAATGGGAGAAGGGTAAGTGAATGATGAATTAAACTTACCCGTAGCAACCCCACACAGATGCTTGGCTAACCCCACAACAGTCTCACACTCCATAACAACCGGCACAGCTTCCAAAGCCAAATGTGCCAAATCCGCGCGAATCCGCACCGCCACTTCGCTCTCCTTATTTTTATATGTCTCTCCATTCTCTTTTGAATTAGTTATATTTTCAGATTCTTTAGTTACTATTCCATTATCTTCATTGCCTACATTAGAATTAGTTTCATTTGATATTTTGTCACTATTCAATAATTTGTTTGCTTTGCTTATATTTCTATCATTTGGTGTTTCTCCATTCTCTTTTGAGATAGTTAAATGATCAGTACCTTCTGTACTTGATATATTGTCACTATTTGATATCTTGTTAGATGTATTACATTTTTTAATATCTGTATCATTGATTTTATCCTTATTTGCACTAATATTGTCTTTCTGATCTTGGAACTCATCATCTCTGCCACTGTTTTTTATAGCACTCCTTCATCATTGACTCTTTCAGTGTCATTGTGACTGGGAGCTGTATGTGTGGGAGGAGTGGAGCGAAGCTTGTTGTCTCGCTTGTGCCTTAGAGGGGCGCGATCGACAGCCAGTACGCGGCTACCGGTGTTTGCACACCAGGCGTGTGCTGCGTAGTAACACAGCTGGCCTGCAAATAAAATAAATTGTTATGTAGTTTGCAAACGTAGCTTAAATTGGCAGCAGAGACTTAACATTTTACGTTAACGTCGTTAACAGAGGTGATATTATTTAAATATATTTATTTATTTATTTAAATAAATAAATAAATAAATATATTTAAATAATATATTTATTTAAATAAATTTGATATTAAAATTTACGCGTCAATATACAAGGGGATCTTACAAACGCAGCAACAGCGTACATTTTTGCTATCCTCATCTCAGAAACGAATATTCGTGATAAAAGTTTTCTTTCACCTGTCTATCACTCTCATTCCATAATTCTACCAATTTATCAAAGATGACATAAACAGATCTTGATTTATCTTGGTATAGGAAAATTAGTTTCCAAGTGATACTCTACTCGGCCCAAGAAACGACCTTACACAGTATTACTAACCCTTGCCAGCCTCTAGCTTCTCCACTCATAGCAACGTTGCGACGTTGCCAAGTCGTGCTCAAGGTGAGCACCGCGTGCTCAAGGCCAGCTCCTAGCTCCATGTAGCTAGCGCGCGACGTTGCCAGCCCAGTGTGTTCGGCGGCCCACAGTAAAGCGGACACCTGCCGAAGGTGTCGGGAGCTCTCTGCGCCTCTTCACTCATAGTAAGCATGTGACGTTGCCAAGTCGTGCTCACCTTTCCCAGCTCCTAGCTCCACATAGCAAGTGCGCGATGTTGCCAGCCCGGCGAGCTCAGCGGCCCACAGTAAAGCGGAACTTGTCGAAGATGCCGTCGGGAGCTCTCCGCGCGATCCTCTTCGCTGAATTCGGGCAGCACTGCGCGGTGGATCGGCTGAGGTGGCTGCGGGGTGATGTGGCCTTCCACATGCTCTGTTACGAAGATATTTTACATTAGTAAAACATCTTAATAAAGCAGGAAAACTAAATACATCTAACAGACGGATATTAAAGCTTAGCAGCGCTGGTATTTCCTATTTAACTTTCCTTAAACAATTTGGCATTCCACCTTATCTCGCGCGTGAATGGAAGCCGAACCGAAAGCGAGAGGTCTGCGGGAGAAACAAGAGCGTATCTTCCTTCCATTGTTGCGGCTCCAGTCGCACAGAGGCAGTTTTCGCTAAGCTGCATTTCAATGCTGGAACAATTTGCCGCCGTAGCATGTCTAATTTGTTTGGAAAGAGTTGGGGAGGCCTACACTCAAAGCGAAATAGTAAAACATAAACCGCCATCTTTCACATGTAGTACCATTTATTTACCATCTACCCCTCGTGTGCGGATGCGTCAAAAAATCGTGTGTTCGAACCTTGGCTATGCCATGTAGAGCAAAAAAAAAATCGTTCCAGAAAAAAATACAAAAAGATGACCTAATTTTACGCACGGATTCGTCCATAATCATACAATGGGTTAAAGTGTTTGACATCTGATCACGCATCTGATTGACATGTTTGAAAATGAGATTTAATAATAAGAAATATAAGGCTGTTGCCTTAATCAAGTTTTATTTAAGTATCAATTTCAGAAGCAACAATTTACACATTAAAATACTTACTAGCATATAAATGGTTGACTTTATCAATGACATTAGCGAGTGCATCTTTCGGGTACGAACTGAGTGGCAGTCGGGGGCATGAGTCCACCGTCTCCGGAGCGTTGATGTTATGCACTATGTACGGCGGCTGCTCCGTGCGCCGCGCGTTGCAGATCGCTAAGTGCTTTAATAGCTTACTGGCGAAGCAGGTGCTAGAAGAAATAACAGTAGTAATCAGCCAATAAGATTTGTAGTAAACTAAATTTGGACATGAACGGAAATGGCCCATATGCCACACATCATGCTCAAAAAAGTGATTCCATTAAATCTTATTGGAAACACTCATTAAAACTCTGCACGTCAAACAACAACCCACAGACACTTCTTTGATAACAGAGTAGTCACACCCTGTAACAAGCTACCAGAGGAAGTAGTCTCAGCACCCAACATCAACAGTTTTAAGAACAAATTAGACGAACATAATAACCTAGAAGAAGATATCAGGATACAGGCCATATCAGTTGTTTTTTCAACTGCCTGCCTGAATTATATAAATAAAAATAATTATGATTTTTCTCCGAATTTTGCAGTGTGACACTCTCTGAGACAAAGGTATAACAATTTGAGTTAATGCTCTGAAAATGAGAAAATGACTACTTAGTAAAATGATCAAGTACAAAATTTGTTTTTTATCATGCAGAAACGTCTGCAAATGGCTCCGGCGGTAAAGTTCGCATGTTCCTTACCGGAGGTGTGAATTACTCCATTTTCCCTATAAATTAATGAAAACAAATTTAACATCGTACAGGGATAAAATATTACTTACTGTTTAGGATCATTTGGACAGGGTATTCTCTTGTCCGTCTGAAAAATAAGTAACATAACTTTAGGAATAAATAAAATTATAAATGAAAGTAAGTGATCTACCTAATCAAAGCAATCACATCGACAATCAAGGAAAATATTTTGGAGACAACGGTATAATATAAGAACTTGATCCATATGGAGAAGTTTAGTGTTGATTTTCGTTTAAAAATACTTCACGAAAAAACGGCACTGTAAGTCCTATTAGCGACACATGAGTCAACATGCGAGGGCCTTCATTAGTAGAAGAATGGACGAGGGCCTAATAGTCCAAAATTAGAGCTGATGACGTGACGAACCTGGTCAGCTTCAGCGTTCGGCTGCGGCTGGTGTTCGCCGCAGTACTGGCGCCCCGGCTTCACAGTCATGCGGCACAGCCGCTTCTTGCGCTGTACGAAGAACTGGCACTGCGGTGTTGCAGCTGAGGCGGTTTTCTCTTCACCAGACATGGTGAACCAGTTTGTTTACAAAAATTAGGAAGTTTTTGAGGTTATACCTTTGACAGTTATGAAAAGGTTGATGACACTTTCAACACTTTGAGAAAATTAAATAGACGTATAAGTTTTTTGGTACAAAATAACAAAATTCGCACTATTGTATATTTACACGCACCAAGTAATAACAGAAATACCTATGAACTATTGTCCCACAATGTTTCATTTTCATTTTACAGCATTCTTAAATGCCAAGCCAGGGAGATTTGATACAATTTTTATGAAAATTCAAACAATTTCAAACCCAAGCTACAATCAAATCAATGCTGGCAACACCATTCAATCCGTCAAAAGTTTTAGGTTAGGCGTCGCGTCATTGCGGTTTCCAATTGTTTTTCTCGTATTATGTAGTGTTAGTAAACCAAAATGAGTTCCCCGAGCAAGGAAACCGAGGAGCCGTCGTCGAGTTCCACGGCTGTGCCGAATGGGGCGGGCGACGACGGCTGCAGCGGCGAGGAGAAGGTTGAGGGCCCGCGGCCGCCCGCCAAGCGGCCGTTGTCGACGGCAGTGATCGAGATTTCGGACACGGACAGCGATGACTCGGACGTGTGCGCCGTCAGCTCGTACCAGGCCTCGGCCGACGAGGTGAAGCGCATCCGTGGCGGTGAGTGATGCCCTGGAGGCTGCACTTTGTATCGCCAAGTTGGGCGGGAAATTCGAACAGCTTTGTTGTGTTTGCTATTGCTATTCCTTCAGGCATTCGGTGTTGAAAGAATGCTTAACACCTCCAGGCTTCTAGTGTTTACGATATCAAGTAGGTTACGATTATCAATGTTTACATAAACAAGATAACCCAATATGTGGCTAAAAATGTTCCAAGCATCAAATCATTACAATATTAATGGCTAATTTAGTAATGAATGTTGAAATTGGGCAGGAAACCCTAGTGTATTTAGATGCATCCATAGGAAGGAAGAAAGCCATGAGTCGTAATGACTGTTGTGTTTATTATCATGGGATATCTTAAAAATGAGGTATTGTTTGTTAACTCAATCCTTATGTGAAAAGAAACATTTCATTACAAAAACATATACATGTCATGTTATAGGTGTTACATTCTATTTAATTACCACAGTAGCTTGCCATTCCTCAAGATGATTGTGTTATGTTCCCGCAGACCAAGATTACTCATCGTCATCCTCATCATCCTCGGACTACAGCTCAGACTCCGAGTCCGCCTGGGAGGATGACTCCGTCCTCATAGAGAGCGAACCCCCGCCTGCGCGCCTGGTGTGTGCACAGCTCAACCCTAGAGCTAATAGAATGGATGATCCTACGCTTAACCCTACTATTAAGGTAATTTGATGTTTAAAATGCTTAGCTACTTAGGTTCGGATAAAAGGTAACTAAAATTTACAGCTGGAAGTCCAGTTTACACACTACTTTATTTATCACTATCTCTCACATGAACTTAATTGTTACCTTACCATCAGCCTTGGTATGCAAGGCGCACGTGCGGGCCCGGCTTACCGTCTCCTCGAGCCCAGAACTGTTCTTGGAGCAGAGCTTTCTTCCTGTCCACTTTGATAATGTGACTAGCACTGAGTTTAAACTTAATTTAACGATAATTGTTGGGAAAATGTGACTTTAACTATTTAATTAGCAATAATGGGAATTTTAATGCAGCGACGCGTTCGCAAGCTAGATCGAGAGCGAAAAGAATGTGAGGTAATGGCTACCGGAAATGATTAGTGCCGGGCTAAACACACCGGAAGCTAAAGACAAAATAGTGTTGTTTCTTTAAAAAACCGATATTCATACGAAAGTTGAACATACCGCTCACCTAAATATGCAATATTTACTCTACAAATAGTGCTAGAGTTCGACAAACTACTTAAAAACTATAATGTTAAACTAAGTGATAATACTAGAACGACGAAAGTTAATTTGAAAGTGGTAAAGGACACAGCTTCACAACTGGTCTTCTGTACTGACCAGTAGCAGTTTGAATTGTGACCACTCTACAGACACCGTCAACTCCGGGATGTAGAGCAACGATGCGCCCAAGGGGCCATTTTAAAGGGCTTGTCTGTTCGTTAATCAACAAGACCAAGGAACCCACGACAATGTTTGTATTTATTTTATTCCATTTAGTCCTCTGTTGTAGAGTATGGACGTACTCAGCGTGCCATCTACGCCAGAAGTCTTGATGCATTTTCTGTATCATTTTCCAACGATTACAGACACTTACTTTTTTATCTACAAGATTTTCCTCTGGGACAATCGACAACGGTTCCAGAGTTAAAAAATGGCCTGGAGTTAAGGCTGAGAGATCACTAGGATCCGAGCTAAGAGGTGTCAATGGACGAGAGTTGAGCATAGACTCAATCTGAGTCAGAATTGTATAAAATTCCTCGAAGGTTAACCTTTGATTACCTACAACCCGTGCGAGGTGAGTCTTAACCGAGCGTATCCCGGCTTCAGCTAATCCGTTAAAATGAGGCGTACCCGGAGGGTTAAACGAGAATTTAATTTCTTGGGCATCAGCAGCACCTTTCATGAGTGAACCAAGATAGTTACTAGCGCCCACAAAATTCCTACCCTGGTCAGAGACAATGTTACTGCATCGACCACGACGAGCGACAAACCGTTTAAGAACACAGAGGAAAGCTTCTGTCGACAACTCTGAAGCAAGCTCTATGTGAATGGCTTTGGTACTAGTACATACAAAAACACAGATGTAACCTTTGTACGTTTTCGCACCACGGCCACGACCGAAAGCGATATCAAATGGTCCTCCATAATCAATGGCGACACTCGAAAAAGGTTTAATTTGCGAGACGCGAAAAGTAGGCAAATTTCCCATAAGCGGCGGAGATGCCGCAGAGGGATTGGCACGAAAGCATTTCACGCAGCCTCCAATCACTGCCTGAATTGCTCGCTTTGGCGACAAAATCCAAAACGTTTGCGCAAGTAAATTTTGTAAAGTTTGGGCACCTGGATGTAAAAATCTTTTATGATATTCGTCAATTATTAAAATAGTGAGTCGGTGGGAGCGAGGCAATAAAATGGGATGTTTGACAGAAAATTTAATAGGAGAATTTGCCAAGCGACCGCCCACCCTGACAATACCCTGACTGTCAATGAATAATGAAAGCTTGCGCAAACCCTTTGGCAATGCGTTCAAACGATCCTCCCTTAATTGATTGATCTCTACACTGAAAGAAGTGAGCTGCACATGTTTTACTAAAAACATGAGAGCTGCAGTGGTTTCAGCTGACTGTAGAGATCCGACAACTTTTCCATCCTTAGCTGACCGTAAAAAACGGAAACAGTAGGCTAACACACGCTTTAATGTGAAAAGCGAGGAGAACCTGCTAAGGACTTCATCAATTAAGTTAGGATCGGCCGTCACGAGTAAGCTACAAATACGTTGTTCCTCTACAATACAGTCATTGCTTGGATAGTGCAAAGGTGAGCAAGGCCAATCCTTCTCTTCCTTTACCAACCACGACGGACCCTTCCACCAAATATCACACTCTACCAAATCTTCAGGCAGTAACCCCCTGGATCCTGCATCAGCAGGATTGTGGTGTGTACTGACGTGACGCCAGCGATCAGGAGCAACAAGATCCTGGATATGGCTCACACGATTTGCAACAAATGTTTTCCAGCGTGAAGGGCACGACTTGATCCAAGCTAACGTTACGGTCGAGTCTGACCATGCAAATATTTCCTGAACAACATAGAGAGGTTTTAATGCCTCTTGTGTTGACTGCATCAGGTCTGCCAACAACACGGCAGCCTGCAGTTCCAATCGAGGAATTGATAATTTACGCAGAGGCGCAACCTTACTTTTGGCACAGCAAAGCTCTACAAAAGTAGAGCCTTGTGTGTCATCGACACGACAGAAGACGACAGCAGCGTAACCACGCTCCGACGCATCACAAAATCCATGCAATTGTAATGAAACAAACGAATGGATGATGCGACGGGGAATAACGACAGATTTCAACGACGGAAGTTGATCGGTAAATTTCATCCATTCTGATGTGATTGCTTCTGGAACATCATCGTCCCATTGCACCCCAGATGACCACAAGACCTGCATTAAATATTTAGCGTGAAACGTGACAGGACATAAGAATCCTAGCGGGTCATATATGCGCGCTATATTCGATAAAATAGTACGTTTAGTACATTTCTGATCACGTGGTGTTGCAACCTCAAATTGGAACGAATCTGTTTGTGGACGCCATAACAATCCCAATATTTTAAGGGACAAATCCGAAAGTTCATCAAAATGTTTAAAATCACTCGAATACAACTCAGAAGATGGAAGGTCAACGATAAAACCTTTATGGTTGGAGGTCCATTTTCTCAAATGGAACCCACCCGACGACAAAATTTCAGATAAATCTGATCTAATTTTTAAAGCTTGCTCAATAGAGTCAGCGCCTGTCACGACATCATCAACATAAATGTCTCTCCCAAGCACTTGTGACCCTTCAGGATAGGAGTCAGCAGTCTCCTCCGCTATCTGTGCTATTGTGCGCAAAGCTTGATACGGAGCCGATTTCACACCATAAGTTACCGTCCGCAAACGATAGTCTTTAACTGGGCCGTCAGTCGAAGGTCGCCACAATATCCGCTGATACTCAGCGTCCTCGTTTGGCACGAGGATTTGACGATACATGGCCTTTATGTCACCCGTAAAGACTATTTTATGCCATCGAAACCTAGTAAGGACATCAAAAATATTAGTTTGTAACTTAGGTCCAGCTAGTAGTGTATCATTAAGCGAAATCCCATTGCTGTCACGACAACTTGCGTCAAAAACGGCTCTCAGAGGTGTACTGACAGATTCGGGGCGCAAAATACCATGATGTGGGATGTAATTAAAATTCCCGACACTAGAGACAGGCGGCGCAACCTGCTCCATATGACCACTGACCTCATACTCTTCCATAAAGGAGGCATAAGCTTTACGAAAATCCGCATGCTTTGTAAGCTTGCGTTCCAACGAAAAAAATCTCCGCATTGCAATTTCACGAGTGTGCGAAAAGGTAGGCTTGTTCGAAGGATCGACGAAAGGTAGAGGTACCTCGAACCGGCCTTCACTCGTGCGACAATAATTTGCACGGAAGTTATCTTCACATAGTTGATCCTCTTTCGACAAGATAGGTTTACTCGGACCACAAATATTTTCTAGTTCCCAGAACCTTTTAAGAGAATCATCCAACGACAGCGACAAGTTTGATTGTGAAGCATTCGACACGAAAAAACAATCTTTCCGACAATTAGTGAAAGATTGTGTACGAGAGGCATAACAGTCACCCATCAGAACCCATCCGAAAACAGTCTCCAAAGCCTTTGACTGCCCCTTTCGGCCCTCCTTTTTACCACTTAAAATGGAAGATGCAAAGATCTCTGCATTTAAGAGTAAATCTATTGGGCCCGGCTTCGCAAAGTCAGGGTCAGCGAGAGGTAGACCTTGAATGTGATGCCATTCCGATGTATTGACTCTATAGTATGGTTGCTCCGGACAGATAACTGGAAGCACTGACGCTTGGAAGTCAAAATTAACCATTTCTGATCCAATAGGTTTAACAGAGCATGATAACATACCCTTAGGTGCAACTTCAGATAGTCCAATTCCAGTAATTGGCTCGCTAGTATCATCTACCTGTAAACCTAATCTTCGAGCACAGTCATGGGAAATAAAATTGACACCACTAGCACCGTCCAAAAGAGCACGAGCTATTTGATAATTACCTGAACTATCCTGAACAGCTACCCGAGCAGTAGCAAATAAAACTAATCCATTACTTTGGACCGACGTCAAAGTCACTTTGCTATTTAAACCGCTCACCGTTGGCTGAGGTGCTGGTTCAGCCTCTGGCGAAGCCGGTTCCCTTTTTCCAAAGTGTAATAAAGTGTTGTGGGAACAACCGCATATACTGCACCGACAATCCGATCGACATTGTTTAACTTTATGAGTTTTGGAGAAACAACAAACACACAAGCCCTTGTTTTTCACCACCTTGAACCGCTCCGAAGTGTCTAAAACTTTAAATTTTTTACAATTTTCTAAGTTATGCAGTTCAGTACAGAAAACACATATATTTTGTTGTGTGGCAACTAGTGTTACCTTGCCTTTACCTTTAATGGCACTTGTTACGGGCTTAACCTCCGTTACTTCCAGAGCGCGGACTTGTTTTTCAACAAACTCTTGTAGCAATTCAAACTTTGGAATTTCATTGGAATTGAACTCGAGGAGGAAGGCCTCCCGAGTCGCCTTGTCCAATTTTCCCCACAACAGATGAAATAACATAAAGTTTTTATCGGGTAAGTCGAATCTTTCTAACACTTGTAATGTTTCTCTAAAAACACGATGAACTTTTTCTAATTCAGTTGAAGACTTGGTCTTCACCTGTTCACAAAGTAAAATCTTTTCATAGTACCCAAAGGCAATTTGCCGTTTTCTATTGTAAAACTTGTTTAAAGCATTGTAAGCATCCATGTAACTGTTGTCCGAAATTGGGTAATTCTTAATCAAATCTAAAGCCTTACCTTGACACGATGTCATAAGATAATGCAGCTTTTCAATGTTTGAAATATTCCTTTTATGAATTAAAGAATCAAAGAGTTCCTTAAATGACAACCAATTGTGCAAGGAGCCATCAAATGGTTTCACAACAATTTTAGGTAACTTCGCTGAATTATTATCACTACTATCTTGTTTGTCAACAGTTTCATGTTTGCTTGTAATGACAGGCTCAGCTTTCCTTAACCTTGTCAAGATTGACTTTACCTTTTGTTCAAAATCGACAGTAACCGAGAACTCCGTATTTACATCCTTTGTTTTCTTCATTATAGCCTTTTGGGCACGATGAAAGTCTTCAACTATTGGGTTTAAGTCGGCCGCGACATAACCCTCTAAATCTATACAATCAAAGATTAACTCTAACCGCATAACCGCGTAATTGCGTTCAACCCTATCCATGTCAACGTCTCTATTGCTCACATCAATGTCCGACATTTTTCACGTAATAATCACTGTTGATTTATCGAAAAACGAGAACGAAAATATAAATAAACAGTTTACGTTACTCAATAAAATTAACTTGTTGACTTTGACAATGACAGATGAGATGACAACCGAATTGTTGCCATACACCAAAGCATAGACTACGACCGAACGAGATGAGCGGATTGAACGAACTGTCACACTGCTACCAACCTAAATTCTACTATAAAAGTCACACTTCCGGTCAGCCATTAACCGAATCGAGAATTAAAAGTTTTACCCACCAATTTATTAGAAAAATATTACGACACGACAAATTTGATATTTTACTAAAAATAGGTAACTTTTCAACGGATCCGGCTCGAAGGACCAAATGTTTAATGATGAACTAATTGAGCGGACTGTAATTTAATAAAATATCTTTAAGACGAAATTGACAAAGATAACTCGAAATTTTAGAGATTTAAACAAACACTTACTGGGAAAAAACAGTGCATATGTCACATACCTTTTAGCATGAGGTTCCAGTGGGTTGGTTTCAGCTCGCTTACCATCAGCCTTGGTATGCAAGGCGCACGTGCGGGCCCGGCTTACCGTCTCCTCGAGCCCAGAACTGTTCTTGGAGCAGAGCTTTCTTCCTGTCCACTTTGATAATGTGACTAGCACTGAGTTTAAACTTAATTTAACGATAATTGTTGGGAAAATGTGACTTTAACTATTTAATTAGCAATAATGGGAATTTTAATGCAGCGACGCGTTCGCAAGCTAGATCGAGAGCGAAAAGAATGTGAGGTAATGGCTACCGGAAATGATTAGTGCCGGGCTAAACACACCGGAAGCTAAAGACAAAATAGTGTTGTTTCTTTAAAAAACCGATATTCATACGAAAGTTGAACAGTTACATAATTGACATGCACACAGGACATTGATGTGCACGTATCAGCTTTAAGCTTAATAGATTCTGATATAATTTTACTCAAACTAATTAAATAAAAAAAGATTCCTTTAACTCTTTCCAACTTTAGTCAGTTTCTGGCCATATGTTCTACATTTTGGTTCTAAGTGCATTCTCTCTTGATAGCAATCTTCCTTGATTCTATTACTACTGTGAATCTGTTAGGATATGGCACCATTTTTTACTTAACATATGCCCGGGTATTCCCACTTCTGCTGGTCAAAAATGTTGTATATTGTACAAAACTTTATTAAAAAATATTTTGTTTCAGTCACAAGAACTAATAGACAAATTCAAAACCCACTGGACGGAGCAGAAAGACTTGTCCACCCCTGAAGTAACACTATCCTGCTCCCCGTTCCGGCTCGGGCTTCTCCACGGGTTGCTGGCCAACCCCGACATGATCAACAACATCGTGGACGACATGAACACATTAGACTGGTCGAGGAAGAAGATGGATCTATATGAGTTCCATCAGACGGCAGACCTGGCCAGCTTGACGTGGCAGCGGAGTATTAGAGGCATTCACGAGCTGCTTAAGACTGAAGTTATGAGCTGGGTAAGGAGATAAATATACTTTTCAGTACATATGTTGTATATTAAAGTAGTATATTTCTGACAAGTGTAAACTTCAAAGGGCCATATTATGTACTGAAAAACGTCATACGATACACGTGCAAAGAAGGAATTCGTAACTCATGGGGATTTAAACATTCCCTTCTTCTTTAAATCCTGTTACCCTCTGCTGGGGTGTAGGGCTCGAATCATATTTCTCCATTTACTGTCTTGGGCAGTTTAAGTAACCTCCTCCCACCCCATCCCTAACATCCAGAGCTCTTGCTGAACAGGCCGACGCCAAACACGTTCAGTCGTTCAATTTAACGCCACTCGTTTCAAATCCCCTCTTTTCTTCCTCTACTATTCTATTCTTTACATCTCTATTGATTATGATGTATGATTTCAATGATTATCTTGGAATTGCATATCTTATAAATAACGACTATAACATTTGATTTTGATCACCAGATGAGTTCTTTTAAGATGACCAATTTAGCATGATTTAAAAATAGTATTATGTATTATTGGTTAATGCACAGGGACCTTATTGTCAATGGCGCTTATGGTGTTAAGAGTGATGTTCGTATGTAGTGTGCACTGTACGTTACACACACCTTTACGTAATCTCTTTATATATTCCGTAGCCTAAGGATCATATAGCAGTAATAAATCATACATTCAACCTAAGGTAAAATACCCCATAATGGACGGTGATGCCATTATGGACAAAAAAACACAAATCCTTAAAAATAAGTATCTAAAATAAGTTTCTAAAAACTGACGGCTATGTACCATAAACTAGAGTTGTAGAGCTGTTTAATTTTGAAGTTTCAATTAATTCGGTTATTTCTGAAGGATTTGGAGACAAGATAAAATTCACCAGTGTACTGAAAAAAATATCAATACGAATCAAGATTTAACACGCTTGGCGGTAGAATTTTTACAAGTTGTTTCGATCAACGCTCCTCCTTTACACGTATACAAATACGACGCCGCGGGACATAAGCGCCATCGACAGTTAGGTCTCATTACCCAGATAAAGTCTCATATTTATTGTCTGTTTTTAAATGAGTTTACTCTTTACGGTTTCGAGCAAAATGTTCCATACTAGGCAGTTTCACAAGATTAACAGAATATGATTTCAATCACCAGGTGTCAGAAGTGACGGGTCTCGAACTGACGTCGGTCTCAGCATCGTGCTCATTATACGGTCCTGGAGACCATCTTTTAGTCCACGACGACCTGCTGGGGACGCGGCGAGTCGCTTTCATCTTATACCTGTGTCCGTGGACTTGTCCCCCGCAGCGAGACCAGAATGGAGATGACCATGTGGTCAGTATACACTGCAGTAACCGATCTCTAATGTTAGCTATACGGTCCTGCCCCTCTAGCACAACTTGCCTTGTCGCGCGCGAGTCCATACTTATTTTATTTTCTTTATTGGAGAAACAACAGGAGTAAGCACAAACAAAATTATTTCAGGTATGTTATATACAGTTCAAGAGATGTGCACCTACCTCCTAAGACGCTCTCACTGAGAACTATACAGAATATAGATAAGACATATATTACTACAGTAAATTAAGCTTGACGCACTTAACGGCTAAGTAATAATGGAACTAATGAGCGTATCTCTATTCCTACAACTTGTAGGTATATAAGCTAAACACAATACAGTGATTAATACTGGTAATGCTAATTAAATGATACAAAAATAAAGTATCAAGTTGTCTGTGCCAAAATATCAAGGACTTGAAGACGCGCTTGATATATGAACTCGCGCGCGACAAGGCAAGTTGTGCTAAAGGGTCTGGAAACGATCTTCTAGTCCACGACGATCTGCTGGGGTCGCGGCGAGTCGCTTTCATCTTATATCTGTGTTCTTGGACTTGTCCCCCACACCGGGATCAGAATGGAGACGACCATGTGGTCAGTATACAGTATACACTGCTATAACTATGTATTTCTTGAACATTTTTATTTTACAATTACAATTTACCCATCAAGGAATTCAAGGATGTCGGAGAAATTAGTTTTAAACCTTAGGAATAAGCCTGTTAAAGTTACAACTCTTATAACTATGTATTAAAACTTCCGTATTGATATGTCAATGACAGGTGCGCTCGCCCCGTAACCGAATGGCATGAACGGCAAACGCCGAAGAAATGCAATCTATTTCTATCGCTCTTGCGTATCGACGCGACAGAGCCAGACTGCATTTCTGCGGCGTTTCGTGTCGCAGAAATGCTATTCGACTACGGGGCCTGGCCTGTCTAAACACAATATAATCATAAATATCATGATCAAAGTTAATTTCCCCAGGATGTAGACAACGACACAGGCTGGAGTGCACACATGGGCGGAGCCCTAGAGCTGCTAGCGCGCGACGAAGACGGGAAACCTACAGACGTGGCGCGCTCCGTCACACCTGCTAACAATATGTTAGCCTTCTTCCAAGTGGGCCCGGAGACTTTCCATCAGGTAAATAATATGTCACTAATATATCTAACATTTTGGGGAGAGTTGGCTGTATGAGACCTCCTGTTAAATCGTACCACTTCTAGATTTCCCAGTTAACAACCTATATTAGGCCTCTAATAATACTCTTACTATTATTATCATCAATTGCTGAAATAATAACCTAATGGATTGTTGGATAGGTATTTAAAAATGAATAAGGGTTTACTAAGATCGTTTTTTGATAATATTAATATTTTCAGAAATAATCGCTCCTAAAAGAAAAAAAGTGCGTCCCCCCCCTCTAACTTTTGAACCATATGTTTAAAAAATATGAAAAAAATCACAAAAGTAGAACTTTATAAAGACTTTCTAGGAAAATTATTTTGAACTTGATAGGTTTAGTAGTTTTTGAGAAAAATACGGAAAACTACGGAACCCTACATTGAGCGTGGCCCGACACGCTCTTGGCCGGTTTTTATGAAACATGGCTAAGAACACTCCCACAGAACTAAATCAAGATAGAAGGAAAATGCTCGGCGATTAACAGCGAAACCGAGCGTGTAACGTTTTGTGTCGAGCCTATGACGTCACGAGTGTACTTTAGTGATGGGAACGTTGTCGCCGCGTAACCCATTCGATCGATTGTGGAGGTTGCTTGCGGGATGCCCGCCGAAGTTAAAAATATCGGATGTTCATCTTCGTTGTGAAATGAAGTAAGTATATACCTGTATTCGTGTGATGACAAACAATTCACTAGTAGGTATATAATTTGCCTAAGGCCAGGAACAAAGATTTTAGTAGGTAGGTATTAATACTAGTTAATATTTCGTAATATTTTTAAGAAAATCGACCATGTACTCACAGCATTATCCTCATGTTATTTGTTACAACTTTTAGTAATTTATAAATATAATTAACCATTAACACATTTTTTGAGTTATTTTTATTCATAATAAATATAGAGCGTATTATGTTTGTATTTGTTTTTCTGCCGACCACAAATTCAACGTTAATACCGTAACTGTAACCTATTTTAAAGTTTAATTTACCTTTCACTCGTACTTTATATGTATAGTTTCATAACAATATAAAAACATAATTATAATTTCCACTGCTTCGCAAAATCGATTTAAATCGAATAAGGAAATCGCAGCATACATGACGATATAGTTCCGTGGTGCACCACTATTCTTCAGTTCGACGTGAGTTCGACGAACAAAATAACAAATCTACCTTCACTTTGTCTCGACAGTTTGAATAGCCTATTTTTATATCGCTTGTTTTAAACGCACGCTAAGTCGGACTCGTCAAATTAAAGCCGCAATGGAAAACTAGTTTGACGGCCGTACGTCAGCTAATGTTTTGATGATAAAAATAGGAAAATCGTGTTTTTTATTTAATAAATAATATTTTAGGACAAATGGTACTTACCGATGATAGGAAACACTTTGTTTAACACCCTTGCTTTTATTGGTGGTGTTTGAACAGTTAATTATCGAATACCGACCCATTTTGTATTTTTCACTGTATGTCACTCGCGGGCAGCGGTCGGGAGCAGACTGACTTGCGCGGCGAACAATGTCGCTCGCTATTTAACTTTTCCGCACGCGAAGTAGATACACTTTTTCCTTCTATCTTGATTTAGTTCTGTGAACACTCCCGATTAACTCAGCTTTTAGACAAAAAAACTAAATCTAAATAGGTTCACCCGTTCGGGAGCTACGATGCCACAGACAGACACACACACAGACAGACAGACAAACAGACAGACAGACAGACAGACAGATACGTTAAACTTATAACACCCCTTCGTTTTTGCGTCGGGGGTTAAAAAAGGGAGTGAATAATTGAATTTAATCATCTTTTTCCTCGTTCCCTCAATGCTGAGGATCGCGACCACAAGTAGCCTGTCTCCATTGAACGCGGTCATAAGTCACGTGGACTGCACGATATAGGCTGCCGCCAGTCGACTTCTTCACATAGTCAGACTATCTCTTACGAGCCCCACCCCAAGCGCGTTTACAATTCATTCGCCCAAGATGATACACTTCTCCATATTATGCATCGAATTGTATTATGAATTAAATTTAATTATTCGTGTCGAATACCCGACCCGAGTACCCATAATACGAGAATTTTGAAGCTTATCGTAGGGCTTTTTCAACCTGTGTAAAAATGTCAATTAATTTACTTTGTTCAGGTCGGCGAGGTGTTGTCGCTAGAGCTGCCCCGGCTGTCCATCAACGGCTGGTTCCACAGCGCCGGCGGCGAGGAGCCCCCCGCGCCGCCGGACCCCGCCCCCCCGGACCAACACAAGCCGCACAGCGACCCGGTAACCACTTCGCGTTCAAGACCGCTCTGGCTCAGCTTCACTGCGGCCCCGAACCTGGCCCCGCTCAAACGGTATCACCAGGCTAGGGGTCGCGGGGTTGGATAACGGCCGGTAGCGGTAGGGCTAGCGATCACCGGATCGCCAAGCCGTCCACGAAAAGACGGCGTCAGACCGTCCCACATGGATGGGGCGCGCCCCGACACAGCCCCCACAGCGCCCAGCGCGGAAGGGGCCACTCACACCCCAGCAGGGGTGTCGAATGAAGACACACCACCATCTGGCTCAGTCGGTAGTGACCTTGCCTGCTAAGCCGCGGTCCTGGGTTCGAATCCCGGTAAGGGCATTTATTTGTGTGATGAGCACAGATATTTGTTCCTGAGTCATGGACGTTTTCTATGTATATAATATAAGTATGTATTTATCTATTTAAGTATGTATATCGTCGCTTAGCACCCATAGTACAAGCTATGCTTAGTTTGGAGCTAAGTTGATCTGTGTAAGGTGTCCCCAATATTTATTTTATTTATTTATTCATTTGTTCATCTACCGGCATTTCTTTAAGACGATACAGGAGGGGTCAATTCTCCATACAAACGCTCTCGACTATTTCCTCCCTGGTTTTTCAAGATAGAGCACTGATTTTTTCAACATAGATTATTATTAATTCTATCTGTGTCGGACCATTTTGATTTTTTTGATATTCTTATTTTTAAAGACGTTAGAGCCCATCAAAAATTTCCAAAAACGGCCTTATTGATTATGGTTCAAAAAAAGGTGTGGTATTCAAAATTGGTAACAATTAGCCAAAAAAACTAAACAGTCCGACACAGATAATTTCATTGTTATTCAGATTCTCAAATTTCGTTACGATGGATTAAGTTTCAGCTGTTCCAAATAGTTATATCCACTATAATAGATCCACTTCTAGCTCATTGTATACTAGACACGTGATAGCTTAACTACGAAATAACAAAATTATTGTAACATCTAAATGGCTCTACAATTAGTCCTTGAATATACCTACTGCCTACTTGTATAGGCAACTCCCTATATCACATGCAGCTGTGAAGATTATAACATAATGTTTTCTCGTCTACCTTGACAGGTGGTGATGCAAACCATGTTAGAAGCGACGTACATGACGCCGCGTTCCCGCGCCGCGATCCAGACGCAAATGGAGCAACGCTCAGAAGTGTGCCTGCGAGATCTCCTGCAGATAGACTACTATACCAGTCTACTGGAGGCGCTACGGCAGGAAGGTGAGGGTTACTGCGATCCAGGCGCAGATGGAGCGACGCTCAGGAGTGTGCCTGCGGGATCTCCTGCAGATAGACTACTATACCAGTCTACTGGAGGCGCTACGGCAGGAAGGTGAGGGTTACTGCGATCCAGGCGCAGATGGAGCGACGCTCAGAAGTGTGCCTGCGGGATCTCCTGCAGATAGACTACTATACCAGTCTACTGGAGGCGCTACGGCAGGAAGGTGAGGGTTACTGCGATCCAGGCGCAGATAGAGCAGACGCTCAGGAAGTGTGCCTCCAGGCGCAGATGGAGGATCTGCCTGCAGATAAACTACTATACCAGTCTACTGGAGGCGCTACGGCAGGAAGGTGAGGGTTACTGCGATCCAGGCGCAGATGGAGCGACGCTCAGGAGTGTGTCTGCGGGATCTCCTGCAGATAGACTACTATACCAGTCTACTGGAGGCGCTACGGCAGGAAGGTGAGGGTTACTGCGATCCAGGCGCAGATGGAGCGACGCTCAGAAGTGTGCCTGCGGGATCTCCTGCAGATAGACTACTATACCAGTCTACTGGAGGCGCTACGGCAGGAAGGTGAGGGTTACTGTTCTTTTTAAGCATTGGTCCCACCAAAAGCGACTACGCCGTGAGCTATCAGCGATATAACCGAACAAAAGATAGTAGTTGCCGTGTAAATAAAAGAGATGCGATGATAGCGCGAGCGAATCTTCTTTGTGACCCCCCTTCAACACACATTAACTCATTCACTGCCAGACAAACAATGGTGAACTAGGTCAGAAACCTGTCGTAATTGATAACAGCCCGCTTGTATGTCCACAACCCGCCTAGCGGGTTCTTCTGCATCTGAGCAAAGTTTACGAGTGCCCACCAGGCGGGATCTTGGTCGCGAAAGTGTAAAAGGATGACGTTTTTAAGGCACAAGAGTGTCAGAAATTGCGCAGCAACCTTACCTCTCTGATATAGAATTCAAAATTACGTAGGAACACTCATTTGCCTTGCAAAGGCCCCTATTTACTCTTATGGTTACTGCGCTTCTATTCCCAAACGAGGTAGGCAGAGCATATGACACTGCTCAAGTTTCAATGATACTGTCGGCAAGTAAGGGGTTGAAATAAAACGAAATTGTGACTTGGTTTAAATTAGAGATGGGCCGAATATGGACTTTGCCGAATACGAATATTCGGCCGAACATTCGGTTCAGCTCTTACCGAACCGAACATTCGGCCGAATATTCGGTTACGGCTTATTTTTAAAGCGAATGTTACTTAAAACTATGAAATGATTTAATTATTATACATAACTTCAACTATGTTCTTATGATTTAGTGGATAACTAAAACTTAGTTAAAACAACTCTGAACTCTTCTCAACTCTTAAACTACAGTTTATTTTTAACGTTTTTACAAAACAATTGTGTTTATATTTTGACGCATTTTTAGTAGTTCCTTTGAAAGCTACTAAAATAGGAGCTTATTAAGCAATGGTATACGTAAAATCTTCATTAGTTATTTACTTTGTTTATTCGGTAAATATTCGGCAATGTAACCGAACTATTCGGCCGAATACGAACATTGAAAATCTTGCCGAATATGCCGAATACCGAATATTTACCGAATATTCGGCCCATCTCTAGTTTAAATGTAATATTTCCTCCAGAGCTACCCTGGGAGCGCGCGGGCCCGGGCAACGAGCGGCGCTACCTGCGCCTGCCCGCGCAGTACGCGGAGTCCCTCCCCGCCGAGCACCCCGTCCGGCAGCTGCTCAAGATGGCCGCCGGCGCCGCCTGGTTCCGCCTGCTGCACGACTGCACAGACCTCGCGCTCACCAAGTACGAGCGGCTGGAGCTGCAGAAATGGTCGCCCGGGGACTTTACTGTGAGTACATTCATATCAATTTACGCATGTATTCTTAAAAGGGGTCGGTAGAGCAAATAAAACTGAAAGTTGAGAAGCTACGGCTATTTGGAAGGCCGAAGACTAGGTCCATATAGACACAGAATAATATGGCGTCAACACCCGAGTGCGATCTGATTGCATGGCGATGGGCGGCTGTGAAAAAGGAATGCTTGAGGTTTTGTGTAATCATCGAGTGTAATGTGATGTACTTAGTGTTATATTGTGTACCTATCCAATTTTATACGTTGTTATGTATTATTTAAGTTTCATGGCGTATTAGCTCACTGTAATGTCATGTTAACGTATCGACAAATAGAAAAAAAAAGGCCGAAAATCTGAAGCATCCAGAAGGTTAGGCTTCGCATTGCGTCCGACCTTACAGGGTCAAGTGAGCTTACTAATGTAAGTTCAGACTTTTCACTGTTAAGTGTCGGCCTGCGCCCGATCCTACAGGGTCAAGTGGGCTGGAAATTGTAAAGTGGCCGTCAATGGAACTTCCAAACAATGTAAACAAACCGCCATTTTGAAATTGTCTCTGAATGATGAATTTCTTAGTGATGCGAAAATACTCTGTCAAATAATGTCCAAACGTCGATTAAGCGCTCTCTACACTCGCGCGATATTCGATATGCAGAAAGAGTCCACACTCGCGTTCGCGACACGGCATGCGAACATGCCAAGAAAAGCAGTTAACGAGTAAAATAATATTGAAACCGTCAGTACCGTCATTTTTTTATTTTTTTACCTACCTAAACAATGATGGTTGGTACAAAGAGTCACTACGTGGTTGGTTTACAGCGTGAGTTGGGTAGTGTGTAGCTGGCTTTACAATATCTTCAACTTTAGTCGCAACCCTATCCATCATAGACAATTGTAGAACTTAAAAGAAACAATAACGTCATTTTGCTTCGTCATAATAACCTAACTTTTAAACCATTTCAAGTTTTTAATGAAATCTCCAGATTAAGTTATTAATATAAGGTTTTGCATGTTACGATAATAGGACCGTTTCAGTAATGTATGGTTTCAGTGGTGTTTAATGAGGTAGTGTGAGAATTCAAGGAGAAACAGTGACAAAACAATGTGATGCCGTTTGTTTACATTGTTTGGAAGTTCCATTGACGGCCACTTTTTTTTTTTAAAGTCAAACTTCGCACTGCTGAATATAAAGGCGCGCTGCGCGCGCTTGAATGTCGTGCTGCCGCCGACCCCATCCTACTGGGTCAGATGTGCTGTTAAATGTAAAAGTGCGCTTCGCGCGCCTGAAGGTCGGGCTGCGCCTGAACCTACAGGGCAAAATGCTTTGATGTGCTTTTATTGTACTTTTTTATTTAAAATTATTTATTATAAATGGGCTTACTTTTGGCCACAGACTGACAAAACGACTGTAGTGTTATATTTTTATCACTTTGTCACGGTATAATAAAGTGTAGGTACTATCGTACAGTATGGCCACTCCCTCTCCCCGCTGAAAGTGCCGCCCACCCCCTCTCGGTTACCTCACAGTTACCGCTTGTCAAAAACGCGAACAGTGACCTGTCATATTTCACTCATACAAGCATAGCACGCGTTCACCTATACGAGGTTAGACTGTGCTAGGAACGCCTCTTTCATGAATTTAAGTATATTTGATCGCCAGTGTCCGAGGTGTGACTTTGTCCCCATCTATATTTAATACTTTCACAGTCAGTCACACGGACAGTCGCTTTTCGGTGAAGGAAAACATCGTGAGGAAACCGGGCTATTTCCAATAAGGTCTTTACCCTTCGGGTTGGAAGGTCAGATGGCAGTCGCTCGTAAACCTAATGCCTACGCCAAATCTTGGGATTAGTTGTCAAAGCGGACCCCAGGCTCCCATGAGCCGTGACAAATGCCGGGATAACGCAAGGAGGATGATGACACTTTTACAGACACCAAATCTAACCACCCCCTCTTCCACAGCTCCTGCCCCCGCGCTCGCAATACGCGTCGCCTCGCCTGGAGGCGGTGCTGTACCTCGGGCTCCCGGCGCGGCCCGTGTGCGGCGCCGCCACCACCTACCTCGCGCCCGAGGAGCACCCCGCGCCCAACGCGGAGCCCGACGCGGCCCTAGTCACCGTGCCACCCGTCTCTAACGCACTGTCGCTAGTTTACTGCGACGCGGGAGCCGCCGGCTTTACGAAATACCTTAGTAAGATGACCATGGCGCCTACGGATCATTTTTTCATACTCACATGTACGTATAGAGAGTGACGAAAGTTCTATGATTGTGTTTGTAATAGGGAAAGTCACAGGTGTCTTGTTATTGGTTGAATCAAATGTTCAATTAAGTCTAGCGATTGAGGGATTTACTAAGTATCTCAGTATAACTAAGTACAAGAGCCCACGGCCTTACTTACTGTACCCGTCTCCAACGCACTGTCCTTATACTGCGATGTTGGAGCCGCCGGCTTTACTAGGTACCTCTGTAAAATAACCATAGCCTCAGTAGAGTGACGAAAGTTCTACAATTGTGTTTGTAATAGAGTCACAGATGTCTTGTTATTGGTTGAATCAAATGTTCAATTAAAAGTAGCAATTGAGGGATTTACTAAGTATCTTAGTATCACTAAGTATCAAGAGACCGTGGCCTTAGTTACTGTACCGCCCGTCTCCAACGCACTGTCCTTAGTCTACTGCGATACTGTAGCTGCCGGCTTTACTAAGTACCTTAGTATAGCCCTTACTGATCACTTTTTAGTGTTAACATACTTACATGTACGTATAGAGAGTGACGAAATTTCTATGATTCTGTTTGTAATAGGGAGAGTCACAGGTGTCTTGTTATTGGTTGAATTTGATATTTAATAAGTTAAAAGTAGCAATTGAGGGATTTACTAAGTATCTCACTATTTTAATTGTAACTTTTTTTTAAAGAAATTTAAAAGTCTGGTAACTTTTAAAAGCAACGATGGTATATCACGCCACGATTTTCAGTCAGTTACGTAAAATACGTAGATGGTTTGAAAAAGTATGATTTCATTCACATAGTCGGTTATTTTAACCATATGGTAACAGGTTAAGTTCACATTGATCGTCACTCGAAACATTCACATAGTTTCGCTCATACACGGTCACATCACAACATGTTCAAGTAGGGTATAGTCGCCATCAAATATATCGGAGCGTTCAATAATATCAGTCTGCGTAGCCGAATGCACAAACGCTTTTTTTAATGTTGTTTATGATTTAAATTAAAATGAAGGAAACATTGATGGAATTTTGTCTCTTTGATTCTGACACTTCTGACAATATTTTTGTACATCGACATTAGTAAAAGTGAACTACGTAGGTACATTAGCTTAAGACATAGTCGCAAAATATTTCACTATGGTGTAACGTACAAAAGTTACCAATTCATTTGCATCAACTATCCGCGATTCGTCGTCTCACTTGCACGGTAATAGTTAGGAAAGGATAGACGGCGCGGTTAGTTTTGCTAGTCTTTCACAGAGATAGGTGTGCGTATTTTTGTAATAAAATGTGTGTTTAGTAAAACGTCTCACTTTGTCGGTTACCATTAAGGTGGGATTTGCTTGTATCTTTATATGAATACACTGACAAAGCGGTTTTGTAGCAATCGACAAAGTGGGACGTTTTCCCGTACACACTCACATTAATGTAGACAAATAAGGGTTGAAACTAACAGGTACAATAGAAAGCGACTGCGTTTGTAGTTAAATGGAATAACTATTTAATTGTAAGGAATATTGTGAAAAATATGGTTTTCATCTCTTTAGCGAAACTTTGGAAATGATAACTTGATATGTAGCAATAAAAAATAATTAAGTATTTATAGATCGTTTCCCGAAAGCTGGCACGGATGGAACGAACAAAACTTTGATTGTATGTGACACCTGTAACTGTCAAGAGCCACCATTTCTTTTTTGTTGTGCGTAAGAATATTGCAAACTCGAGTGTTTAATTAGCTCTGGTATCCATTCGTACCAGCTATTCTGAATTGACCTGTAATTATTCTTTTGATAGAAGAGATGAAATGGTATATTTCTATGTCTACGGACCTAAGGCACTGGCCCCACCAGAAACGAGTAAGCGATGAGGAACAAAAGATAGTCGGTCCCGTGTAAATATAACCACAAAATTAAAATTAAGAAAAAACCCCGACCGCGACATAGTGGACCGATTTTCATGAAACATGGTTAAGAACACTCATCCGTTCGGAAACTACGATGCCACAGACAGACACACAGACAGACAGACAGACTCTTCAAACTTATAACTAGAGAGCGGATCTCAAGTAGCGATTTTTAATATGGATATGACTAGTACAATTTTGAAAATACATGTCATGTGGTTTATAATGTCTTACAATCTATTCAAACTTCGCTGAATAATTAGATTAAATTAATGTTATTTTGCAACAAACTGGAAAAACTAAAGAAAAGTATTTTATTCTAAATAAAGGAGTTTGTATACAGGAAACGAATTATTTTAATTTTTCTAATCTTTGAGTCGTAATAGAAGTGTGCAATGTGCAGACGAAATATTAAAGAAGAGGAACTTAAATAAACATTTTAAAAATTAACAAACATTTATTTATTTATTATCATCATAATCTTTGCGCAATATTCACAAAAGCATCGAAAAGGGTTTTATTTTTATGTTCCGATACATTTTTTGTGTGTATAAAAAAAAATTATGTGAGTTATATATTAATTAATATTTAAATCGCTACCTAAAATCTGCTCTCTACTTATAACACCCCGTCGTTTTTGCGTCGGGGGTTAAAAAGAGACTCGATGATAGCTCTCTCTCTCTCTTTTATTTACGTGGTACCGGCTGTCTTTTGTTAGTTTCTATTGCCGATAGCTCTCGATTTTGGTGGGACCAGTGCCTTAGGCACTGGTCCCACCGCGAGCTAGTAAGCTATGAGCTATCGGCTATAAAAACGAACAAAAGATAATCACCCCCGTGCAAATAAAAGAGACACGGCGATGTTTATAGTTACTCGCCCAGCTATGAGCTATCAAAATCGCCGTGTCTCTTTGCACGGGAGTGCTTATCTTTTGTTCGTTTTTATAGCCGATAGCTCATAGCTTACTAGCTCGCGGTGGGACCAGTGCCTTAGGGCTTGTAGACACTGGATCGAAAACCTAATTTCGATCGAGGTCTAGTGTAGACTTGCCCTTATTGTAAATATTAGCGATATAGCGAGCTGCAATGAATTAATTTTAATACAATTTTGTTGAGTTTGTAGTTCTGGTCTGGTCATTATTTGACATGCCAAAGATCTACTCTGTAGTAGATGTTTACATTTGTATAGATTTTATTTCACGCGTGAATGAAGAGTTTGATGTACTTCGGTATGAGATTGTCTACGAATATTTCAGTATGTTGAATTAAAACATACATAACTAATCGATTTATAGGGAACTTGACTGTAGTTAAAATAAAATATTTTATACCATGCACGAAATAAAGCATCAGATAATTATAAGAAAACCATTGACAGAAGTTATTTTTTAATCCAATTTCTATTTAATAAGTCAAGTGGAAATATATAAAGTAACTGAGTTGACCGTGACGTTACTCAATTGGATTTCATATAAATTCCATATTAGCAAGTCGTTCAAATTCGTTTTGACAGTTCGTAAAAAGAAGCTGATTTGACTAGGATGCAAGTAGCCTATTATGTGTAATAAATTTTTGGATGCATAGTGTTTTTGAACTAGATATGTCATATTGATGATTGTGATATTCATTTGATATTCTGAATTAACTCACTACTATATTTGTTTAACAAAAACCACCCTCTGTCTGGGCAAGTACACTTAAGAGCAATAAAAATAGAATTTGTACTAAAAAAATCAGATACTTAATATTCTGGTTTTCGACGCAAAGTAAATCTATTTTTACAACAATTGCTAACGGATGACAATATAGGGCCAGTTGCATTAACCACATTTGACAGACACATCATCGTCACGCAGCAGAGGTATATGGAACTTCCCATACAATAAAACTTAACGAATGCTTTAACCCCTGGAACGCCGTTGTCAAAAATTTGCTACTGAAATAATAACTTTCAATCTGTTACATATTTTTAAATTAAAGGAAAAATGGAAAAATTTACCTGCGACCGGTGCCAGCCACGGCCCCTTTAATTTAAAAATATGTAATATCGCTCGCAAACGTTTCTGCATGATAAAAAACAAATTTCAATCTGTTAATTACAGTTAAAATTGCCTGGGACAGATCTGGAACAAGGCGCTTGAGGGGTTAAGTGCGTTTTCACATTATCCGATCCGATATCGGATGTCGGACCGATATCCCATACATTACAGGTGCCATCTTGGATTTTCTCCATTGAAATCCTTCCGACATCCGATATCGGATCGGATAATGTGAAAACGGCCTAACGGTGACATACGGTTTGGTGCAACCGGTCCATAGTCTAGGTTTGCAGTATCGACACATGTACGGCTACTAAAGCCTGCGTGCGTAGCCGAATGGCACAAACGCTCACGAAACGCTCGTAGATACCTATCTCTATCGCTCTTGCGTATTGGCGCGACAGAGACAGACTACCTTTCGCGGCGTTTCGTTTTCGTTTCGCGTCGTAGAAATGCCATTCGGCTACGGGGCCTGATCAGAAATATATGACTATTGTCGAGAGGGCGCTGTTATTCTTATTGTACCTATGCGGTGACAGTTCAGTTTAGTATGATGAAAATAGTTCTAATCAAATTCCGCAACATGGCGCGTAGTTATACACTTCTGTTCCAATAACCTTAACCCCTCGAACGCCTTGTTCCAGATCTGTCACAGACAATTTAAACTGTAATTCACAAATTTAATAAGGTTATTAATTCAGGAGCAAATTTTTGAGGTCGGCGTTCCACGGGTTAAAACCTTAACCTTAATCTCTAAACCTTAGGTTAATACAACAGTGGCGAGCAGTGGCCATAGGTCACGGCCTCGAGGCCGGGTCGTAATTACCGACTTAGAAGGTAGTCCAGTTCCCATTCAAGTTGCAGTCGGTTTGCAGCCCAAAAGCATTTTCATGAAAAGTTTTTTCGTAGCTCTTGTTAGAAAGGTCACAGTCAAAACAACAGTAGTATAGGCTACTAGACTCTTATCGAATTTGGCACAAGAAATGATTGTTTCCTGTAGTATTTGACATAAGAAACCAATTTTTATAGATTTTGGGTATAATATTCTTTTAACTTTGGCCACCGAAAACGCTGTCAGACGTGTAGTGACGTCATAGAACTTAATGTCGAGTCAATCACTGGCATGATGAACTTTATGCCTCATAACTTAAATGTCAGAAAATTTTGAGTTCAATTCGATTTACGTCATGTGCAGACAATCTATAGATTAACATTGCTAATGATGTTTTTGCCTAATTAAGTTAAAGTAAACTTTATAAAATGTTTTTTTTGTGATTTTCAAGTTGTAATAAAATATGGTAGTATTTTTTTCCGTTAATGGACAGTAATAAATAATATAAAATAGACTTTGAAAAAGGTTCAAGTAGCCTATTGTTAACATGCACATATGGTCAAGAGTTTAAACTTTAAAATATGGTTGTTATTTTAACTCGCGCGAAGTTTTGTAGGCAGAGCCGTGGTTTGTATGTACGTGTATAAAAGTAAGAATGTGTTCATCACCTGTGTCTTGAGTTCACTTGTGGAAGGCGGGACTGGGACTTCGTTCTTTGAATATATTATTAGCATGGCATTAGTTATTAGTTGTTTGTAATAAAGGCCAAAAAACAAAGATGTTTTTGTGACATCCTAAATCCAACTACACTGAAACAAGTTTGGTAATTTTTTGTAGTATATGAATTGATTGTTTGAATTTGTACTCGACCATCTGTCGGTGGAATTTAAAACGGACATATATGGAACAACATGCCTCCAACAGTAGGTACTATGGGTAGGTACTTTTTGCTTATGTAAAGTCTGACTAAAAAGAGTAGAAATTAATAAAAAGTGGCAACATTGTAGTAGTGTCATCCTCTTCAAATCAATATGTGTGAGAAAACGGGACGACACTACGATTTGCCGCTTTTTATAATAATTTCTACCCTTTTTGGTCAGACTGTAAGTACCATCAGTTAATTTTATTTAAAAAAAAAAAACTATAGTGTGGCCTGATACAACGTATTTTGAATTCAAAACTAGGTCCCTTTTCCGCCGCCGCGCCACAGCCGCCCGCTAAGAATGCTTCGTTAGTTATAGTTGACAAGTTCGGCCGGCGGCTGCGGCCGGCATAGATTAATTTAATGTGTACTTGTAAATATTATTATACTTGATAATACAATTGTGAAAATATATAGTCTTTTATTAGAAATTTCCTGACCTGTGTTTACTGCAAAGCTGCGTTTCCACTGAGGTATATTACGGATGGCAACATTAAAAAATTGAGAAATTTTCAACATAGGAAAATTCTGAAAGTTTCCTCTTATTTGTATGGAGATTGTCATATTTTTTGTGAAACTTGCATGACATTTTCAAGAACCTTTATTTTTTTTTGGCAAGTTTGTAGTTTGGGAAGAAAGCAATGAATACTGTAATTTACCATTATTAAATAAATAATGCCATAAAGAAGGCACATCGGTTTTTCGTCTTCGTAGAGCGTTGTCTCTTTCTTGCTTATGTGACGTTAATTATCTCTTTCCAAAGACCGATGTGCATTTTTATGTCCGTTTAGGCCCACTTGCACCAACCGCTCTAGGTTCCGGTGCGAAGGCCATCTTAGAGGTTTCGTGTCGTGAATAATTTATTTTTCTTTTACTCATTAATATTGTTTAAAGTGTAATATCGATAGCTTATTATGCAGTAAACTAATGTTGTAGTGAGAAGCTGATGAAGAATTAATCTCGAAACGCGTTTAGCCTCTTTTTTGTCGTCAACGGCCGGTAGTCCACGTGCTCTTGTAAAATCTAGCTATCAATTTACAAGTGCTAACTCACCGTACACTGTCGTACTTACCGTAAAAAAAATTATTAATAATTAGCTCATATCACCTTGACACTGGCTAAATAGTCCCAATGGACTGAAGCCATTTAATTTTAAAAACTGAACTGAACCCTCGGGTTAACCCTCCATTTTCGTCGGTGCAAGTGGCCCTTACTGTAGTAAGCTGGTGGATACATTCCACCATCCGTGTAATATCGGATAAGTCTTTTCAGCCAAGTCCGATCGGGGATATTAAAATGCAGTGAATAGACTGAAAGGCACCGCCGGCGACTTAGTTCAGTTCAATAATGCACTGGTCATGTACATAGTATACGTACGTCGTATAGACACTATCAATATATCGGACCGCCCAATGCGTTCATAAGGTAGTTAGCAAAGACCCTTCGTAGATTGGCGTTATGTGTCACTTTCGATCCATAATTCTATGTCAAAAGTGACATTTAACGTCATCTACAAGCATAATCGAAAGCTACAAGACATTTTTTGTGGCGCCATCTATGTGTGTTGTAGTGTATGCGCGTTCTTAGGCGGTCGCATTTTTAACCCCCGACGCAAAAACGAAGGGGTGTTAAAAGTTTGACGTGTCTGTCTGTGTGTATGTCTGTCTGTCTGTCTGTCTGTTTGTCTGTCTGTCTGTCTGTCTCTGTGTGTGTCTGTCTGTGGCATCGTAGCTCTCGAACGGATGAATCGATTTTGATTTAGTTTTTTTGTCTGAAAGCTGAGTTAGTCGGGAGTGTTCTTAGCCATGTTTCATGAAAATCGGTCCACTAGGTCGCGGTCGGGGGTTTTTTCAAAATTTTATTAATTTATGGGATGGTATGATCTTATATTTAATCTATGCTTGGACCTACAAATGATATATTAAAAGGCATAGTACTTACCTGAACGCAATATTTATAGTTAATTTTGGACTATATTTAGGGGTTTTACGGTAATGCATTGTTTAATTACATGCACGGTCAAGCAATAATCTGGCTGCTAATTTATACGTGAGTCAAAATGTTAAACAGGGTCATACAAAACGCCGAAAAGTTTGTTAGCCCAAATTACGTATTTTATAAATGGCGGGAGAGCTGCGTTCGGACGCGCATAGATTTCCCATTATGATGCAAATGGCGCGAAATGCGAGCGAAGCGAATAACACCGGAAAAGCTTAATTGTATGAATAAGTAATGGAGCGGCCGCGGAGGCCTGTTCCAACTATTATTAATAAGATTTTAACCCCCGACGCAAAAACTGTCCGTCTGTCTGTCTGTGTGTGTGTGTCTGTCTGTGGCATCGTAGCTCCCGAACGGATGAACCGATTTAGATTTAGTTTCTTTTGTCTGATAGCTGAGTTAGTCGGGAGTGTTCTTAGCCATGTTTCATGAATCGGTCTACTATGTTGCGGTCGGGGGTTTTTTCAAAATTTTAATTTTGTGGTTATACCTTTTTGGCAAATTTAATTTATGGTAGAAGCTTGTACAACTGTCTGAATGTACCTACGTCTGTACTTATTAGTGCGTTTTCACATTATCCTATCTGATATCGGATGTATGACCGATATTTCATACATTGCAGGCGCCATCTTAGATTTTTTCCATTGAAATGCTTCCGACATCCGATCCGATATCGGATCGGATAATGTGAAAACGTAAGTCCGTTTTAGAATAAAACATATAAAAAGAATGCTTTCGGTGAGACTTGAACTCACGGCCTCTGTATCGATACTCCAGCGCTCTGCCATCTGAGCCACCAAGACCTTAATCACAGTATAATAAAGAGTACTATCGTACAGTATGACCACTCCCGCTCCCCGCTGAAAGTGTCGCACACCCCCTCTCGGTTACCTCACAGTTACCGCCTGTCAAAAACGCGACCAGTCGACCTGTCATATCTCACTCATACAAGCATAGTACGCGTTCACCTACACGAGCTTAGACTGTGTGCTAGGAACGCGCCTCTTTCATACATTTGATCGCCAGTGTTCGAGGTGTGCCTTAACCATGGCCAGTGAATTTTTAGCGACGTCTACCGGAAGAGCATTACACTTCTTTAACAATCGGATAAGTAGTTATTTGTTATACAAGGTAGTCCATGGGCCAGCTGGTCCAATTTTGCCAAACGGTATAATTTGGGGGTACTAAGTTTCCTTTTTACAGCAGTTAGGTAGGCTTATAAGGATGTTAAAAAACCATGATTGCCATCTCAAAATGGTAGCTAAACAAAATGGCCGCCAATCCAAGATGGCGGATATTGAGTTTTAGAAAATCGACCATAACTCCAGAAGTATCGGACTGATTTCATTTTTATTTTTTTTAAACGAAAGCTCTTTTTGTGTACTCAAATACTTGTCATATTCATTGTTTCGGTAAATTCAACCATTAGTTAGTAATTAACGAAAAATATTAAAAAAATATCTTTATTTCTTAGACTTTTTGTCAAAAATCATGTTTCTACAAAATATCTTGCATATTCTAATAATTATTTAAATGCAGAAAAATAGTTCCATTAATCACCTTTAATTTGATGTATAAAAGATACAGATTTAATTTAAAAAAAACACGTGGAGGCTTAAATTTAATTCTGACTTCGTTGAAATTCACCGTTGTGCATACAGTACTAAAAGCTTCAGGTCAAAGTTTTAGATTGCTAATACGCTGTTTTTAGTATAATTCTGCAATTGTACTTACAATTAAGAGAAAAACTGAACATGATAGTATCCGACATCCATTAGCTTTAATAATATAATATAATAAGTCATAGGTAAACTACAGTTTTAGATATTTAATTATTTGAATAAAATTTCCTTATTGATTCAGGGCCAACCAACCGAGATAATACAAAATAAATAAACTAGACACAGTGAGTATGAGATTCTATCTCAACACATTAACCTTTTGACCGCCATGGACGGATATAGCTGTCGCTGGAAATGATTCCTAAGGACGCCAACGATGACCATCAGTTTTGCCAATGTAATTGGGACCCATGCGAGCCTTTTTAATGCCTAATTTTGCTCAAATAATCGCGATCCACGTCTGGTGCCCGGGCCACGACTTGTCATATCTTTTTCACTGCAGAAACTCTGATCCGTGTTCGAGAAAACTTATATTTAGTTAAAATAATCCTTGCATACACGAGGTGAAGAATACACCCCAAATGACAAATAGTCTTGAGATAGGCACTATAATGCATTAATGAGGCATATCTATGAAGTATCCGACTACTAAACGACCTGATATAGGTACCTACCGAATAAACCTTAATTTACGCACAAAAATATAGTACTTATCACCGCGAATGTAGATTGTAGAGCCAATATCACTAATAATCACCTTCAAGACAATCACAGGTAACAGATTAATTTTCTCCTAATTTTTCGAACTTTTATAGCAGGTTTTCTTGAGCTAGGCTTCCACGACTTACGTGCCCGGGCCCGGCCCAAGCCCATTTTAGAGTAGCAATCCGACCTCTATAACTCTGATCCGTCGCCACATCATCTCGTTTCGTTTCCATCGTAGAAAGACATACCGAACGTGTTGTGCTCTATATGCAACTTTTAGCCTCTTCATTTGTACATTGCTAGTGTCCAACGTCTCGCAAGCTTATGTCACGGTGTGAAGTACACACTGATCAAACATGTTGGTCTTCAGTGTCTGGTATTCTGGCCCTTAAATACGTCCTTCAGCCTACAAAAGACATCCAAGTCCTCTGTGTGATCTCCGCCGGCAGCAGGCCGATCCAAGTCTCTGTATTGTGTTATAGTTCGACACAACTCGACGTTTTGTGTCTATTTTGCGTGATGTAGGGGATTTAGCTAGTCCTACTAGCTCATCTCCTCGAGAAATCCTATTAAACTTTTAATGTTGAGTAAGAGAACCTCGGAGAAGTCTCTCGGGGATCCGAGATGATTTTTCTTGTATGGAGCCACACTGCTAACTGCAGCACCAGGTGAGAGGCTGTCTGCTCTGTTTTCACGCACCCTCGTCACAGGGGAATGTTCATAGCATTTTTTATGAAAATATGTTTGTTAAATAGTCTACCACCTGTTCTTACATTGGTTACCATTCTCAGGCGGACTTTCACTAGTTGAAGGAGCGTCTTTGTGAGTTTTCCATTGATGGCTTGGCTTGTTTGACCGCAGCATTTGATCTGGGTTTGCCAGTGTGTTGTGTGTAGTTTCCCATTGAGCATACCTTGCTGAAGGGCATCGGAAGAATCGGCAGTCGACCCCTGCCTGGCCAGCTCGTCGGTCGCATCATAACCTCGAGATCCTCTGTGTCCTTTGGTCCATTAAAGGATAATTTTGTTATTATGACTTACCTCCGTTAGTCGTTTATGGCATTCCTTAACCCAAGCTTTATTTGTTGTACAGGATAACTTGTCCTGAAAATTGGAGCTTGGGATAAGCCTGTCCTTGCCATAACTTTCAATTTGTACATATATGTTTAACTGGTTTAACTTAACTATTTTAACCCAACACTCACCGACGGCATACAGTTCCTCCAGCATCTGTTGGGGACCATGTGCTTCTTTGAAGATGCCGATGTTACCCGCAATCCGCATATCGGAGATAATTGAGACATACATTTGTACATCCATCATCCCTATTAAGGCTTTTATAAATGCCTTCCTGTTAAAAAACTTGTCCAGATTGCAAAACCTCGGAGTCCTTCTCTACTAATTGAGATTCGTCGATACGGCTGCTAAATTTTCTTCTAATTCAATGTCAGTTTGCATAGAAATATTCGCATTTTGGTACACCTTTTATGAAAATTCAACTAACGTTAGTAGGTAATTAAAACGTTTCTTATTAACGTCTTCTAACGTTTTCCCTTCGGTAATTACCAACAATAGATGTTAGCATTATTTGGCTCTACTTTAAGCGGTGATAAATGTCTCAAAGTTTGTCCATCCGGTATTTCACGTCTTCGTTGTTTAGTAATCGGTAAAATATAGGTAAGGAAAATCTATTAATGCTGTACTAAAGAACATTTCCAAAGTTTACCCGACTTCTGGGGGTGCTCTGCTTTAACCCGCTCGTGCGTAGGTTTTTTTTTTCAAATCGAGTCCTTGAATGCAAAACGATTTTCAATTCGGAATACGATTTTAACCCTTAAACGCAAGATGATGAAGGAGTATGCCGTATCCCAGACACAATCGCAACAAAACTGCATTGCGAATTCGCCAATATATGAGCGAAATTAGGCATTACGGGGTCCCAATTTCATTGCATTTGGCGTCCGTATCGTTGGCGTCCTTGACAAGAATTTCCGGTGACCACCGTGGCCGTCCGTGACGGTCAAAAGGTTAATGGTTCTATCTTGATACTTTCGACACAAAATGTTAGTCATATATCTAGTATACTTAAATACTTAATTTACATCATCGAGGTGTGTTGCACATATGATATCTAAACAAATTTTATCCTAGTACTATCGAATATCTACAAATTCATGGATACTCTCATGTCCAGAACTATTATTCTAATTGTACAATTGTTAAAATAAACTAAAAACGGCATATTCGTACTCTACAACATCTACCTGAAGCTTTTAGTACTGTATGCGCAACGGTGAATTTCAACGAAGGCAGAATTAAATTTAAGCCTGTATGGGTTTTTTAAATTAAATCTGTATCTTTTATATATCAAATTAAAGGTGATTAATGGCACTATTTTTCTACATTTACATATTTATTAGAATGTGCAAGGTATTTTGTAGAAACATGATTTTTGACAAAAAGTTTTAGAAAAAACAATATTTTTTTACATTTTTCGTTAATTACTAACTAATGGTTGAATTTACCGAAACAATGAATATGACAAGTATTTGAGTACACAAAAAGAGCTTTCGTTTAAAAAAAATAAAAATGAAATCGGACCAATACTTCTGGAGTTATGGTCGATTTTCTAAAACTCAATATCCGCCATCTTGGATTGGCGGCCATTTTGTTTAGCTACCATTTTGAGATGGCAATCATGGTTTTTTAACATCCCTATAAGCCTACCTAACTGCTGTAAAAAGGAAACTTAGTACCCCCAAATTATACCGAATTCTTCACTGGCCCATGGACTAAGGGGGCAAAGTTGTATTTTAACGCCGAGTGTGGAATTGAAAAACGAGCAAGTGAAAGGATTCTATAGTTGGTTCGAGAATAGAATCCTGAACTTGAGAGTTTTTTAACACACGAGAAGTAAAATACATTTGCACCCGAGTGTAACACAAAACTTTTCCCCTCACTATAGCGAGAAAACTACAACGCAAAAAATGCGTTTATCACTGCTTCCAGTAGTTCCACAGGTGGTAAATCATCTTTATTACTAGATTCACCTACTTTTATCAATTTTAAAGCAGTTAGTTTGACTTTATTCAAGGTCAAATTACTTTACCCACTAGTGGATAAAATGCGTTTTTGCCCGCTGGTATTAAAGGACAAAACACGTGTTTCCGAGCTAGTGAGGGGAAAATAATTAAATGCGATAGTCACTATTATATAGGTATTCAAGTTTCAAGTACTTTATTTGCAAACATATTGTAGGTATACTAGGCATCATTGTACCTCAAAATCTAAAAGAATTTATTTCACTTATAAAGTCTTATAAACATAATAGCCTGTGTGGTGACGGGTTAAGAATTTCACCACCCCCTTTCTTCCCGTGGGTGTCGTAGAAGGCGACTATGGGATATGGGTTAAATTGTGGCGTAGGCGAGAGGCTGGCAACCTGTCACTGCAATGTCACAGTTTCGTTTTCTTTCAACCCCTTACCCCTTATTTTCCAAGAGTGGCACTGAAGCTTTAGTACCAAGTTTCATGTGTTCTGCCTACCCCTTTATGGGATACAGGCGTGATTGTATGTATGTATGTATGTAAAGATAATAGCTTCATGCATAAATAATATAGGTTAAGTTTTGTCTAAGTTGTTAAGATAAAATTATATTTGTGTCTTTATTTGCACGAATTAACAATCAATATCAAATTGAGATGATATTATTTAAACTTGGAATACCTCCTAGTAATGCGCGCTGTTTACAGGGCCCGCTAATGATGTCAGCTATGATTAACTATTACGGTATTTACCTATTCGAGGATCTTGTGCGTTTTCACATTATCCGATCCGATATCGGATGTCGGACCGATATCACATACGTTACAGGCGCCATCTTGGATTTTTTCTATTGAAATCCTCCCGACATCCGATATCGGATCGGATAATGTGAAAACGGTCTAAGACGGGCTACTTAGAGTTGGACCACGCTAAGTTTTAGGCCAAATGCTATCCACGCTACGAAACAGGGATTTTTATTGGCAAGTCTGTGTGGTCCAATCAGCAAAGTACATACAAGTTACAGAATAGGAATAACACTTTAAGTCACGCTTTTTTTTTTTTGAAAGCAAACATAAATAGAGGTAAACGAGCAGGAGACAATGTTTCAAACACACAATAAATCATTCGCTTATTTCCTAAACAGCTCTCACTAAAACATTTAAGAGGTATAATGGAACTGTTACTACATTTACTAAAAGTTTTGTACACATATTAAAGTTACACAGGTCGAACGCGATTAATTAACATTATTTTACCTTTTTTCCAACGTTTCGGCCAGGTTGCACTGGCCGTGGTCGTGGTGGTGTTTATTAATCGAGTTCGACCTGTGTGTGACTTTAACTTACAGAACAAAATTTCCTAAGAGTCTAGTGTAGGTAATAATTATAATAAACAAATCAAATTTCTTAATTAAAAAAATGTTTCTAATGGGGTGGCAACGCGCATGTGACACTGTTTGAGTTGCAGGCGTCCATAGGTTACGGTGACCGCTTTACATCAGGCGGGCAAAAAATGTAATAAATTACCATTCTGAAAATGGTAAAATCCTGTAGATAGAAATAAAATGGCGATCGAAAGAGCCCGTTTTCCACTAAAAAAAATCACACTTTTTAAACATAAGCAAATTAAATTTCTTAATGCATTGATACATTTCAATAAAATACCATTCTGAAAATGGTAAATTCCTGGCCCCGTAGCCGAATGGCATTTCTCCGACGCCAAACGAAAGCGATACGCCGCTGGCTCTATCGCGCCAATACGCAAGCGCGATAGAGATAGATATCTACTAGCGCTTCGTTTCGTGAGCGTTTCGTGAGCGATTGTGCCATTCGGCTAGCCACCCTGTAGGTAGAAATAAAACGGCGATCGAAAGAGCCCGTTTCCCACTGAAGAAAAGTCTTATTGTGCGGACCACGCACTAAAGCACAAAAGTAGTGCATTAAGAATGTATCGCGCTCGATAATGCACTGAGTGCGCTTTGTTGTCGCTAAACTCTAGGTATACTTACCTAGTACCTATAGACATTGACATTTATATTCCTTCGTAAGGACTTGACATACGGGTATTAAAAATCGAGCCGGTCTAGCCGAAACGACAATCGTTGACGCTATGTAGCGATCGCGCAGTCTGCCTCTGTTGCGCCACTACAGTAATATGGAGAGCTAGCTATAGCTACGATACGCTTACCGTAAGCATATCTAGCTACCCTGCACAGTGAAGTCATTGTGCACGAATACGAGCAAAGCGTGCAAAGACAATAGTCCGCGCGTTGCGAACTTAGCAACCTATCGCATTTTTAGCGTTCTACCGAGGAGCATCAACCGAGAATGTTCAGTCGAAATATATGAATTGCCTTGTCCTTTAAATCTTTATAGGAAAGACATTCAGAAAGTACTTCCTTCTGACCGGACCCTACCATTCAGGATGACGCGCAAGTACTGTAGGGTGAGATTTAAACTCAAAATCTCCGTGGCTTGCGTGGGCGACGGTCGCGCGATGGTCGCGCGACGGCGATGCGACGCATACGAAATCAAACCTTATCGATATGGAAGTATGAGACGCGACGGCGACGGTCGCGCGACCGTCGCCCACGCAAGACACGGCGTAAGAGAGTAGGTGTTTCTTTCCACTTTCAATTTAACATGAGCTTAATACTCGTAGCATCGATATCTCTAGTAGACTTGCCTGCTTGTTAAAAAAATTGTTGCGTTGTTCGAGAACAGATCCTATGGACGGCTCCTATTCCTATTATTCTAAAATGTCATCAGATAAGCACGATGGTATCAAAACAAAACTGCCAAAGTATTCACAAGAATCGGTGAGGAATACAAAAAATACACGATGTATAAACTAGGAATTGCAATAAGACGTATAAATCGCTTGATACAGCTACACAATAGACCACATGCCTTCAAAAACGCTTGTGATGTGGGTGCATTACTACCACAGATAAAAGACATAACAGCCATTGACAACCACGATGAATGTAAATTTTAACATGTAAGCATAAGGTAGACAATTCAATGTGTTTAACATGACTGTTACGACGGATGCGTATTGAAGAAATATAATAGATTATTGAGTCTTTGAGACTGCTTGGCGATACAATAAGTTGCATTTTCCCCAGTTTTCTCATACTTCGTGGAATAGGAAAGCGTAGTTTTGCTATTTTGCTGATCTAAGATAGGGTATACATTTTTGATAGGTTGTAAACTTAGGTATTGACCTTCTTATTAAGCCTGGCGCCCACTTAGGTACCGGCCACATCAGAGCGTCGCGTGTCTCGGGGCGCGCAACGGACGTCCGCGCCACGCCACCTGAGTGTAATTCAAAAAACGTCTCCTCAGTACATTTTGTATAGGAAGGAGTAAGGCGCGCCGCCGGGCGGCGCGGCGCACGCCACGCCGCCGCCACGCCACCTGGGGCGCGTCTTACGTCCTTCCTATACAAAATGTACTGAGGAGACGTTTTTTGAATTACACTCAGGTGGCGTGGCGCGGACGTCCGTTGCGCGCCCCGAGACACGCGACGCTCTGATGTGGCCGGTCACTTAGGCGCCACTTAGTGCTCATACATTTGAATGCGATTCGACGCGTCACTACTTAATGGATGATGCAGTTTTATAAGAAATGTAGAAGGCGAATTAATGAGACTCGACTCGGTGAGCCTAGTGGACGCAAGGCTTTAGGTAATCCCGGTAGGTAAAGTATACTTTATAGCGTAAGTTAGGGTAGAAGAGCAGGGTAATTAAGTCATACAGACTGAAGTTAAGGAAATGTAAATCAATCTTCATAGCTTCATAGGTACATTTTTAGGGTTCCGTACCAAAAAAGGTACAAAACGAACCCTTATTTAATGATTATTTCGGTGAATTCAGGCTTTGGTTAAGCCAGCACAGCTGTAGCTAATTGGGTAACATACAAGGTGTCGACATGTCTGCATGTGTCTGCCGTAGCTTGCAGCCGGTGGCTTGCCACAAATGCATGTGCAACATATCGCCGACCTATAAACTGACTGACTTATTCCGTATTGTCCTTTGAGTCGTCGGCAACCCGAACCCTCCTTGGAACCTGTGCACTCCTTTTTAACCCCCGACGCAAAAACGAAGGGGTGTTATAAGTTTGACGTGTCTGTCTGTCTGTCTGTCCGTCTGTCTGTCTGTCTGTCTGTCTGTTTGTCTGTCTGTGTGTGTGTCTGTCTGTGGCATCGTAGCTCCCGAACGGATGAACCGATTTGGATTTAGTTTTTTTTGTCTGAAAGTTGAGTTATTCGGGAGTGTTCTTAGCCATGTTTCATGAAAATCGGTCCACTATGTCGCGGTCGGGGGTTTTTTCAAAATTTTAATTTTGTGGTTAGGTTATTACTGTGTATTTAACACAGCAAAAATTAAAATTTTGAAAAACCCCCGACCGCGACCTAGTGGACCGATTTTCATGAAACATGGCTAAGAACATTCCCGACTAACACAGCTTTCAAATAAAAAAAAATAAATCGAAATCGGTTCATCCGCTCGGGAGCTACGATGCCACAGACAGACACACAAACAGACAGACAAACAGACAGACAGACAGACACGTCAAACTTATAACACCCCGTCGTTTTTGCGTCGGGGGTTAAAAAGGGAATGTACAAGTTTCAAATGGGGTGGCAACGCGCATCTGACACTCTTTGAGTTGCAGGCGTCCATAGGTTACGGTGACCGCTTTTCATCAGGCGGGCCGTATGCTTGTTTGCCACCGACGTAGTATAAAAAAAACTAACGGGAACAGATTGTAACCACAACCATCCACAACAAACATGGGCCCGTTTTATGAACAAAGAATTGATGAGTCCTAAACTTACCGTCTACTTGTTTGTCACCAACGTATTATAAAAAGGCAGTGAATACTATTGTCTGAAGCTTTAGCAAAGGTTTCCATTTCATCCTGGGCAAGAATGCTCAATCTTTCAGCAATTCTCAAGTGATTCTTATTTGTGACCAGACCAGATTCCATACTTAGTTCATTTTTGTTGACGCAAATTTTGGAATTTCTTCATAATGTAAACTTTGACTTAAAGGCATAAGCGCCAATATCATCCATGGCATCAAATAGATTTAAGTTAAGATTATTGTGTTATTGACTTATCGAACCAAGTGTTTTAGACTTTTTTTAAGGTCTAAGTCCGTTTTCATATTATCCGATCCGATATCTGATGTCGGAAGGATTTCAATGGAAAAAAATCCACGATGGCGCCTGTAATGTATGGGATGTCAGGATCAGATAATGTGAAAACGCAATAAAGCTCACAGAGACACTAAACCTAGGTACGTATAGGTACTTATAAAGGCAAATAACATTGTTAATGTATTATACCTATATGTCTAATATTCCTATTAAGTTATTATTTGTTCAAGTTCATTTGGTCCAAGTTCGCCTTTATTATTATCTGCATAGCGGGTGTTTTAAACACCCACAAGACGCCTGGTAACTATTTTGTGGGGCACTTGTGTACCGTAATAACGGCTATTGCTTTATAGTGGTACACTCGTAGATTATTAACTAGGAATAAGCTGAATAAATGTTATTTTATGGTAACTATTAAGTTATTGTCTTGGTATTCGGCAATTTCTCTCGGAACCACTTCGGTTTACGACCAGACCGCTGTGATTGGCTTCTCATATCGCTCCATTTTCGCCCCAACACTTAGCATTAAACATTAACCGTTGTATTTATTCCCGCCATCGGTGGCTGAAAGGTTCACAAAGTAGTGTATTGACCACAGATGTCATATATACCATAGATCAAGCAAACGTATCTACTTAGCGTGTCAAATGAACTCAGTGAAATCCACTGAGTTGTCCGTCTTTACTCGCAGCTTGCAGCTTTCGGGCGTCAATTTTTGTAAGTTGACGTCAACCAAAACATAAAAAATGCCTCGTTACGTGATATTCAATTGCAACAACACAAAAATTATGAACAATCAAGAGCCTGAGACATATTTAAAATTACAGGCAAGAATCAACTTCAGTACAAAATTTGACACAATTCTTCTATCTAAATTAAGTTCTGTGGTATTGACTATGTTTTGCGGGCAAAAATATCAAAAGCCATGACTTATACTGACCGGAATATAGACCGTGATTGCATTTTTTTTATCGAGCTCCCGATGTCTGGTCGCAATTACACTTATCCATGTAAATGTAAATAAATTAAATACGATTACGAACGTAGAGAGTATCCATACTAATATTATAAATGGGAAAGTGTGTGTGTCTGTTTGTTTGTCCGTCTTTGTCTCCTTTTTGTCTCTTTCTAACGCGAGCGAAGCCACGGGCAAAAGCTAGTTTTAAAACCGGCCAAGAGCGTGTCGGGCCACGCTCAGTGTAGGGTTCCGTAGTTTTCCGTATTTTTCTCAAGAACTACTGAACCTATCAATTTCAAAACAATTTTCCTAGAAAGTCTTTATAAAGTTCTACTTTTGTGATTTTTTTCATATTTTTTAAACATACGGTTCAAAAGTTAGAGGGGGGGGGACGCACTTTTTTTCATTTAGGAGCGATTATTTCCGAAAATACTAATATTATTAAAAAACCATCTTAGTAAACCCTTATTCATTTTTAAATACCTATCCAACAATATATCACACGTTGGGGTTGGAATGAAAAAAAATATCAGCCCCCACTTTACATGTAGGGGGGGTACCCTAAAAAAACATTTTTTTCCATTTTTTATTTTTGCACTTTGTCGGCGTGATTGAAATACATATTGGTACCAAATTTCAGTTTTCTAGTGCTTACGGTTACTGAGATTATCCGCGGACGGACGGACGGACGGACGGACAGACAGACATGGCGAAACTATAAGGGTTCCTAGTTGACTACGGAACCCTAAAAATTGTGCTTACAACGTTTTATAGTAGGTATGTACATGTAATTGTCGGCATTTATTTTTTATCATAGTTGCGTAATGTGCTAAATTGTCGCACTAGTGTGGTAATAATATACCGCCGTTTGTACTGTAAAAATTACTTACGCTTGCCGTTAATTTTATACGTATTCATAGCAGGTACTTGAGTGAAAACCAGAAAAGTTTTTCCCAATTCAATTCTAGGTACCTACCTAACTGATAAAACTTGACAGCAAAGTGTCAAGCACTCTTATAATATCTCGGTCTGAATCTGTCTATTGACTACTCGTAACATTGACATAACTTTTCTGTATCCAAAAGGAACGAGTGATTTATTACTAATAAGTATATGTGACATTAACTGGTAAAAGGACCGTATTGTCGATGGCGCGTACGGCGTTATGAGCGATGTTCGTGTACAAATACGACGCCGCGGGACGTAAGCGCCACAGACAATAATGTACCTTTAACCAGATAATGTCACATATTGTCTTGGAGACCAGGCTTTATCTACAAGGTAAGTTTATTTACCTAAGTACAACTTCAGTCTAACAAGTAACTAGTTTGTCACCGCGCCATTTGCGATGACTTTCATTTTACCTCATAACAGTTTAAACAAAAAGGTAGGTTGCTCTACACACACGTAAACTCACGCCTGTATTCCCAAACGGAGTAGACAGACCACATAAAACTGGTCAAGTCTCAGTGCCACTCTTTATGGTGCTGTTACACGGGCAACAAATTTTTGGTAGTACAGAGACAGGTTTCAAGCAGAGCGATAGGCTCACGCCACAACTGACCCCGAGCCCCACAGTCGACTACTACGACACCCGTGGGAGGAAAGGAATGGTGAAATTCTTAACTCGTAGCCACGCGGACAAAGGGGCACGGGTATGGGTTGCTCTAAACCTCAGAGCATAAAATTTAATATATCTGTGCTCTGAACTAAACAGTTGTAACCCAAAACTATACATACGAAATGACTGTAAAACCATATTATTCGTAGGTGCTATAATTAACCACACCGTGCCCCGTGTAGTGACGGGTTAAGAATTTCACCACCCCCTTTCTTCTCGTGGGTGTCGTAGAAGTCGACTGTGGGATATGGGTTATGTCGCGTAGGCGAGAGGCTGGCAACCTGTCACTGCAATATCACAATTTGGATTTCTTTCAAATTGAGTATAGGGGGCCGATTCTCGGCCATTCCATTTCGTGAAATTCGTTCAATAATATCTCCACTACTAGCGATTTAAATTCTACTAACAGAATCGAAAACGAGTGGTCATTCCCACTAGTTTTTAACCCCCGACGCAAAAACGACGGGGTGTTATAAGTTTGACGTGTCTGTCTGTCTGTCTGTCTGTCTGTCTGTCTGTTTGTCTGTGTGTGTGTCTGTCTGTGGCACCGTAGCTCCCGAACGGGTGAACCGATTTCGATTTAGTTTTTTTTGTTTGAAAGCTGAGTTAGTCGGGAGTGTTCTTAGCCATGTTTCATGGAAATCGGTCCACTATGTCGCGGTCGGGGGTTTTTTCAAAATTTTAATTTTGTGGTTAGGTTATAAAAATTACTAGCCTTTAGTCCTTTTCCAAAAATAGCATTACGGCTCAGCCACGACATTGGTCTAAGCGCGGCAGCGGTGAGCGGCGGCCATACATTGGAGCGAGACACAGCGATGGGACTTTTCATTCGCACGTATGGCTGCCGCTCACCGCTGTCGCGCTTAGACCAATGTCGTGGCTGAGCCGTTACGTCGTTTTCCACAGACTTTCGAACGGCGAATTGATGCGTTCGAAATTGAAAAATCGATGTCTAGTTCACATGAACTATACTCAAATTTCAGCCGCAAATTTGGCGCGCAGAGCACATGCTCTGCCTACCCTTTTATCGGATACAGGCGTGATTATATGTATATATCGATGCTATAATTAAATGCCACTTTATTAGTGATTCAGTGACGTATAACTTCTGGCACTTACTTTAGTCTTAAGAACAGTGTATAAAGACGCGTACACTACTGCCTTAAACTAATTTTCTTAAACTTTAGTTCCATAACTCGCTTAGTCACTATTTAATACAAATAATTTGCTGAAAACTCCTTTTAATACAAGCAAAGTTCGCAAAGCTATTCAGTATCGGACTTGGCAAACTGCATCTAGAGTCGTTGATATTTACTTCATAACACTTTGAGCTTATTTGGACTTAAATTTAAATGGAGAAGGGTGGTTTTTGACTTAACTCTGCTTATTAATTTGCTTACTTCAAGCGTTACCAGTTGTTTATTACTGTGATCAAAGACAAAGATAGTAATATAAACTGTCTATCATAGATTAGTATCATTTCTTGTAAAAATTGTAAGTCACTTCTCCAGCCTTTGGGTGCTAGACGCCACTAAGAGCAGTCTAAGAGGACACATACATAACCTTGCCTATAGGAAATAAATAAAAATAAATAAATAAATAAATATTGGGGGACACCTTACACAGATCAACCTAGCCCCAAACTAAGCAAAGCTTGTACATGGGTGCTAGGCGACGATATACATACTTATATAGATAAATACATACTTATATACATAGAAAACATCCATGACTCAGGAACAAATATCTGTGTTCATCACACAAATAAATGCCCTTACCGGGATTCGAACCCGAGACCGCTGCTTTTAGCAGGCAGGGTCACTACCAACTGCGCCAGACCGGTCGCCAATACAGGCTTACACATTGGAATTCAAATTTATCCTATTTGTTAGGTACCTAAAATATTATTGTGGTGTACATATATTATGTACACATAATATGAGTCAAAAGCAAAATTAAAATAAAAAGCCTTACACATTCGGATGACACGATGGTAGTCTTTAGTCTAAAAACCTAAAATATAATAAATAGTACATTACGATACAAGTGCGAAAAAAGGAAGTCCGAAACGAGTGGCGATAAATTAAAATACGATCGGAGGGAGTGTTTTAAATCGACACGAGTTCTTTTCGCACGTGTATCGTACGACGTTTTTCAGTATAAATGGCCCTCCGAAGTTTTGACCAGGCTGATGTGCCTAGTGTGGGGGTCATTGCATATGTTTCTTGATTTTGTACTTCTTGAAAATAAATATTGTTATTGTTGTTATTGTTATTGTTATATAATGAACCACTTCTCTTCCTACTGCATAAAAAAACACCATCTGTATGTACTGCAAAATATTTTTTTAAACTACTTTATTAATTTTTATTAAGGGTGCTTTCGAGAAAAACGTCAAAATAATGTAAAATTTATCGTTTTAGTCGGTGAAATACTACACTTTCCGTTATCTAATAGATATATTTAATTCAAGTTTCAATTAGAGCATCTTATTATCTTGATACTTATCAGACTGGATTTTAGAAAACTAACTCATTAAATTAATTATGAATTTTTCTCTGATGCACGTTTAGGAAAACCCGCGTATAGTGCTGGATTAGTCGATCTTATTTGTAAAATTTGGACAATTTGGAATACTGAAACTGGTAAATTTATAATACGTATATCCTGTACTACAAACTTCTCAGACTACATTTTTATTATAAGGTTTTTAAACAAAGTAAACAAGGCTAAGACGAATTTTTTTTTTTAGAAATTACCTAAAATTATGTGACAATTTCTTTGAAAATCTACATCACATCGGAGTTATTTTCGTACAAAATTAATCTGCAACGTTTACTAAAATTGCTCTTATGCTTTAGTGATTATAAATTTCTATTATTTATTTTTGGTAATTTTTTGAAAACGAGCCTTCTCCGTCACAATTTTTGCCACTTCTGGACATTTTCTCATATTTTGTTAGACCAAGTAGAAAAAGTCCTATAATATGTTATATATTTGTAAACTACTCGGAAAGCTCTTTAATATTATACCACATACGGTATGATTAAGCGCTCGATTGCGATTTCACTATTTTTTACATGAAAGCCCTCTTAACAATTTTACACAAAGTTATCTATAGCATTACTGCACTAAAACACTTATGTCGTAAGTAATTAGAATTAAATATTTATAGATAAAAACAAACAATGAGTAAACAAGCAATGAGTACTACTACTACAAGCTAAATAACAATTTCTCCTAATAACTTCAATGATGTGATACGAGTAACTATACAGGGCGTAAACCTAATACGGGCGAATCTCTTAACGGTGGTGAGTATAGAACTTGTAATTAGATAACTTTTACTTAAAAATGAGATAAATGTTTTATCCATACAAAATAATTCGGCCCGCAATGTAACGGAAACACACTCGCGCTAAACGCTCGTTGACAGTTGTCATTGATTATCATCGCCACCACATTTACAGTACATTGCTGCTGGGTTTTTTTTTTTAAATAATTATGGGGTCAAAATTAAGAGTAACTCAAAAACACCTCTCAATTAATGATAACACCAATGAATTCTATGCCCGGTTTCATTAATCGCCTGTATTACGTTTACAGGTTGTATTATCAATCAATCAATCAATCAATCAATTATTTATTCGTGATAACTACAAAATACACAAGTCAGAAAACAGAAACAGCAAATAAAAGAAATTAAACATAATAAGTTACCACGAAATGGTCCCGACTCAGCATAAAATGCTAACCCGAGGGTCAGCGCTGGTCTTCCGTCGGGACCATTTTGTTGGTCACGAACGCAGCTGTACGACGCGTATTAGGAAGAGTTCATTCAAAAATATCTGTCTGTATTATTAAATAGTCAGTGCTGTAATGAATCCCCAGCGGAGTTTTATTGAGGGGTGTAGAAAAGGCTATGTTTCACTGAAACTTGAATGGGACGCGTTGCATAATATTCTGAACAAGCGGAAATGTGCGACAAGTATATCGGTATGAGGGCATTTCTGTTTTAAGTTCTACCAAAGTTTGTATTTTTTATTTCGACGTTTATGTTGTAAAAAAGAAATAAGTACCTAGGTAGCAGTTAGTCTATTTATTTGGTACTAGCTTTTGCCCGCGGCTTCGCTTTAGAATAAGACAAAAAGTAGCCTATATCACTCTCCATCCCTTCAACTATCTCCACTTAAAAAATCACGACAATTCGTCGCTCCGTTTTGCCGTGAAAGACGGACAAACCAACAGACACACACACTTTCCCATTTATAATATTAGTATGGATAAGTAAAGTCATCATCATCCTCCTTCCGTTATCCCGGTATTTCGCCACGGCTCATGGGAGCCTGGGGTCTGCTTTGACAACTAATCCCAAGTTTTTACGAAAGCGACTGCCATCTGAATTTCCAACCCGAAGGGTAACTAGACCTTATTGGAATTAGTCCGGTTTCCTCACGTTTTCCTTCACCGAAAAGCGACTGGCAAATATCAAATGACATTTCGTACATAAGTTCCGAAAAACTCATTGGTGCGAGCCGGGGTTCGAACCCGCGACCTGCGGAACGAAAGTCGCACGCACTTATCGCTAGGGCTAGGCTACCAGCGCTTCTAGTATGGACAAGTAAAATGTGGATTTTTTAAAATCTAAAATGCAAGTTTGAGGAGTTAGAGGTACAACTTTAAATAGAAATGCCCTGAGGAAATGCCCATGAGTGATGCACTTGTATAATATAAGTCGTAACATTTAATATTCTGTTGTCGCAGTATTCGCATGATTGTTGGTATGAATACTAATAAGGTCATATAATAAACTCGTAATATTCACGGATGTTAACAAATATGATGGATTATGGAAAATAGAACGCTAGAATAGCTACTTCGTTCTGCATTGCTTAATTATTAGAAAACATTCTGAATTTGCCATTTCTGGCGAGTGCCATGGGCACCTTTGCACCATGGGTAGCGCGGGTGGCCTCTTCATGTGGGTTTTTTGTATTTTTTTTTCCTATCAAAAAAAAAATTATATAATAAATACATCAAACAAATTTAGAATTATTTAGTTTTCTAAATTTAGCATAAATAGTAAGTGTAAAGAATTTTTCCCCTCACTAGCTCGGAAACACGTGTTTTGTCCTTTAATACCAGCGGGTAAAAACGCATTTTATCCACTAGTGGGTAAAGTAATTTGACCTTGAAGAAAGTCGAATTAACTGCTTTAAAATTGATGAAAAAGTAGGTGAATCTAGTAATAAAGATGATTTACAATTCAAACCAATGAACTGTCTTTATTTATTTTTTTCACTCTTTTCACTCTGATTGACGTTAGCGGCATCTAGTGTAAAGTGCTCTTTTCCAGCGCTCCCACCGAACTCCTACTGATGTAGGATCACCTTCGCTACAAATGCCTCCAACGACACCTGTGCTACTATTGCACGACAATTGAAGGCTCAGATAGTATTTATCATCTGATCTGAACTACTGGAAGCAGTGATAAACGCATTTTTTGCGTTGCAGTTTTCTCGCTATAGTGAGGGGAAAAGTTTTGTGTTACACTCGGGTGCAAATGTATTTTACTTCTCGTGTGTTAAAAAACTCGCAAGTTCAGGATTCTATTCTCGAACCACTCGCTTCGCTCGTGGTTCAACTATAGGATCCTTTCACTTGCTCGTTTTTCAATTCCACACTCGGCGTTAAAATACAACTTTGCCCCCTTGTATAACAAATAACTATTGTATTTATAGCCGGTCGAAAATAGGCGAAATTTATACATACATACATATAATCACGCCTGTATCCCATGAAGGGGTAGGCAGAGCACACGAATTTCTAAGTTTCAGTGACAGTGTTGGCAAAACGGGGTTGAAAGAAATCCTAATTGTGACATTGCAGTGACAGGTTGCCAGCCTCTCGCCTATAATACAATTTAATCCATGTCCCACAGTCGACTTCTACGACACCCACGGGAAGAAAGAGGGTGGTGGAATTCTTAATCCACACGTTTTCAAATTTTATATGGAAATATATTGTGCCGCTTTTTTTTGTCTTCACATCATGAGACGCTATAGTTATTTTTTAGAGGATTTGCTACTGATCATTACTGCACGGGAAGCATGGTCGCGCGATAGACGATAAAATAGCAGGACGTCCCTATCGCACTATTTGTAAGTGCGATAGGGACGGCCTGATATTTTATTTTTAACCCCCGACGCAAAAACGACCCCCGTCTATACCGATAAGTTTGACGTGTCTGCCTGTGTGTGTGTCTTTGTCTATCTGTCTGTCTGTGGCATCGTAGCTCCCGAACGGATGAACCGATTTGCATTTAGCTTTTTTGTCTGAAAGCTGAGTAAGTAAGTCGGGAGTGTTCTTAGCCATGTTTCATGAAAATAGGTCTACTATGTCGCGGTCGGGGGTTTTTTCAAAATTTTAATTTTGCGGTTATACTTATATTTAGGTAAGTAAGTACCTCTTCATCATTTGTCAAATTACTTGCAATTCGTGTTTCTCAAATGAAAATAGCGGTACAATTACAGTAAAAGCCTCGCATATTTGATGAAGTTATGAGCCGAAATGAGAGTCTGACACGAAAAGGCTTAGCAGACAGTTTGAGAGACAATTGTTTTGCTACATAATAACAGTCACCATTTTTTATACAAATATTTTTTTCTTCTCGTCGACTGTAATATGTCAATTAGGACACCACAAACTAAACTATAAGTGCTAACTTTTCAGTGTTGGATACTCTATGGCAGCTCCAACTCAACTATAATAATCTCATTATAGTTGACTTTAGTTAACTATAATAATTTCAAAAACAGAACTTCATACAATTTCTATACTAATTTGCGATACCTACCTGGCAATTTTTTCTGCATCTGAAACACATTTTTTTTTATCTGTCGCGTTATCGGACAATCAGAGACGGTTATTACAAACAATTGGTTGCTAGGTAATTCGATGTTGATACTTGGTTGATACAACGGTGAACGAACGCTAGGTAATAACATTAATTTTAACTTGCATGAATGATGATATTTCTGTCCATTGATGATGAAGATATTGAAGATGATGACTCGTAGAAAAAGTATTGTATACAATAGTGATATAATTAAGCTTTTCACTCTCGTACCGTACTATACCCCGACATAGTGAACCGATTTTCATGAAACATAGCTAAGAACACTCCCGACTAACTCACCTTTCAGATAAAAAAAACTAAATCGAAATCGGTTCATCCGTTCGGGACACACACACACACAGACAGACAGACAGTCCCGTCGTTTTTGCGTCGGGGGCTAAAAATTATGTTCCATTAAATTCCTTTTTGACACATAAGTAACCCTTTGTACCCAAAGGAGTGTTTGGAAGCCACACAATTTTCCTGAAAAGAAATCGGAAAGCAACTGCAGCTAAATGCCTACTCCGATTACAAAAATCGGACTTTGATTTGATATTCGTTGAATAGCATACCTATTCGTGTTTTTCGGCGGAAATGGAAGACATAATATAAGTTTCATGTAGTCTCATGTAATTTCATCAAAGTAGTTTCATGTGCTCTGCCTACTTCATTATGGGAAAATTCAGCTTTTATCTAGCTAAAGTTGTCACTATGTCAAAAATCGGAAGTGTTTAGTTTTTTCATTTTTTTTGGATTTTTTCTATTGAAATCCTTCCGACATCCGATATCGGATAATGTGAAAACGCAGTTACCCAACGAACAGGACCTGCCGGCAGTGCCGGCGTATTATAATACTTTCAATTTTATTTTGTCACTTATTCACGTGGATAAAACATCTGTCACTCTCACACTGACATACTTGCCAAAGCGTGATGGCTACTTTATCCACATAAATAAGTGATGAAAGGGGAAGCATGATACGCCGGCTGGGCAAAATTTTTATTTGTAAGTTTTAATCTAAGTATTCCACAGTCGACTTCTACGACACCCACGGGAAAAAAGGGGTGGTGAAATACTTAACCCGTAACACGGGTTAAGAAATAACCCGTGTAAGAAGTAACCCACCACACATTGCCAAGAGTGACACTGAAGCTTGAGTAGTTCATGTGCTCTGCCTACCCCTTTATGGGATACAGGTGTGATTAATTGATTATATGTATGTATGTATGAATGTATGTAATCTAAGTATATTTTAATAAATATCGAATCAAGTTCAGATTTCAAAGTTCGAATAGAACAAGTTGAAGTGCAAATGGAACGGATCGGTTTCAACAATCCTTCCATCCATCGAAATCTATTGGAAAAACCATTAAATTTTCCATTTTATTCTTGGAAACACAAAGTCCAAATTAGAACTGGTGTTTCAATGGCTGTTACGACTTTTATACAAGTTGGGAGAGAATGTATTGGGATTGTAAGTAAATAGCGGTTTACACGTTGCTAATACTTTTTCTACGACCATGCACTTAGTTTTTAACAGTTTTCTAGAATAACTTTCGTGAAATTCACACTGTTTCCTGTATTTTGACGCAAAGGTTGCCAGCGCTCGAGCCAGCTGCCCAAAGCCATCCCCCGCCGGCCTCCCGCGCATGCGCGCATTAACGTTATAACAATGCGTTGCCATGGTTACAGAGCCAAACAACACGTTTTCAGTTTTTTCGTTACTGCGCGAATGCGCGGTAAGCGGCAGGGGCAGCGTTGGGGAATAAACTTTTATGTAGGGTTTTAAAGATCTATGCACGACCCTGTAAATGACGAATAACATTCAGAGTAGGAAAAAGTATTTTATTTTTTCTTTTAACCCCTTAATTTCCACGTCGTAGCGCTGAACCTTCATCAGTCTCATGTGCGCTGCCTACCCCAATTGGAAATAAAGGCGTATTTTTTTAAAAATATAAAGAAATTTGAATTAAAATTACGCCATAAATCGTCGGCACGTGCAATAGTTACACTAGTACTGCGATATCATTATCCTCCTTGCGTTATCCCGGCATTCGCCACTGCTCGTGGGAGCCTGGGGTCCGCTTTGACAACTAATCCCAAGATTTGGCGTAGGAACTAGTTTTTACGAAAGCGACTAGACCTTACTGGAATTAGTCCGGTTTCCTCACGATATTTTCCTTTACCGAAAAGCGACTGGCAAATATCAAATGACATTTCGCACATAAGTTCCGAAAAACTCATTGGTGCGGCCGGGGTTCGAACCCGCGACCTCCGGAATGAAAGTCGCACGTTCTTACCGCTAGGCTACCAGCGCTTCACTAGTACTGCGATATATTATACCAAAATATAAACAATCCATTACAGTACAGTCAGCAACCACGCTGTGAATAGAGACAAAGTGCCAAAACTATGTATAGGTACACACCTTAATATACAGGCAATAACGTTCGGTATACATGTTTTTGGCGCTTTGGTATTCATAGCTTTGTTGCTGACTGTACATCCGCATCCCTAATCCACAACGATGAATGTTCCTCTAAACGCCTGTACAAAATACTGCTACATGCTAATATCAACTTTATTTCAAAGGTACAGGAGAGATATCACACGCAAATAAACAGCGGATTGGGCTAGCTGGCTTATTATATTCATGCTACTATTACGCACAATAATCAACTTAAATAAATAGGAATAAGAGGTATAATGACTGCAGAGTTAACGTGGTGGCTTCAGTAGTTTAACCTACGCTAATTTTGTTCCGAACGTTTGCTGACCGCGGGCGAGTTGTACGCTCAGAATAACCAGCATTATGACCAGGGGGGTTACCATGACGTGCTAAAGCCGTTCAGTTTAGGTTGAGAGAGAGGGACGGAGATATGTAACTGCTATAGCTGTGTCCCTTTCTCTCAACCTAAACTGAACGTCTTTAGTACGTCATGGTAACCCCCCAGTTGTCAACACTCAGTTGTCAATTAAAGTGGGAATGTGCCGAACGATAGATGGAGCCAGCTAGTATTGCTGCGACTTGGAAGCCGAAGTGACGGGAAACCACGAGCCAGATGGTCGGACGACATCGAAAAGACGCCAGGGCCGACCTGGCATAGAACCGCCGCGTATAGAACGGAATGGAAGTCCACGAAAAAGGCATATGTTCAGCAGTGGACGCGACTATGCTGAGAAGAAGAGGACCAGTTGTACCACCACTTCTTCTTATTCTTCAATCTAGCGTTTTCCCGGCCAGGGTTCGCTTCCTTTTCAATCTTCTCCACTTTGCACGATCTTCGGCATCCTGAGGTGTGAGATTGTTCTCTTGCATGTCCGCTGTCAAGACGTCCAGCCAGCGTTTCTTAGGCCTAGCGCGGCCGCGTGACCTAGGGCCTTGGACAATTATTAAACCTATCCCAATTTACAAATATTGTGTAGTTTGGGCACTGGTTGCAAATAGAAAAAAACCAAATATGTTTTTTTTTCAGAATTGTGAAAAAAAACCGAGCATCATTTTTTTTTCTAAATATGTTTTTTATCTGAACTATAATACGTCTATAATGGTTTTTCGTGATTTCTAACGTTTCAATGACAATAACGTACATTTTAATTCGATAAGCATTACAGTTTACATACCTTATTGGGGAATCCCCGATGCAGCGTGGAGCGCGGAGAGGCCGTGGTGTTGCTAACAGATTTCGTAAATGTTAGTTTGTTAAAACCAGAAATTAAAATTATTAAATGAAATTCGTTTAATAGTTAACATAAAGTACGAAAAACCCTATAAAAGTATTAACTATTTTGCAAATTTTGAGATTGAATACTTTAGAAAAAAAAACACTCCAAAAAAAAACTGTTTTTTTTTTCATGGTTTTTTTTTTCAAGCCAGAAAAAAAAACCGTTTTTGTGCAACCCCCCACCAAAAGCGAGTAAGATACTTACACGGGAGCGACAATCTTTTGTATATATATATATTATAGGTATCACTGGGAGGACAGTGTGGTGGCGGAGTTGCGTCGGCTTTAAGTTAGTGACTGGCAAGAGGCTGCGCAGGATCGGGACAGGTGGCGCTCTCTCGTTTCGGAGGCCAAGATTCACTTTGGATCACTGAGTCAAAATAGTTAGTTAGTTTTAGTTTAGTTTTTTAGTTTAATGTCTACAGTAGCGAAAACATAGAATCGCCTACAAAAAAACTTTAGCAGTAAATCCTTGTTCTCGACTTCTACTCGCTTAGCTATCGCGACGACACGGTTACTGCACTTAATTGAATGAACGAAACGGAGGAATTATGAGCGTAGCGAGGGCAGTTACGGCGCACTTTGCCGACGGTTTTGTTCGCTTTTGCCGGCGTATCATGCTTCCAATTTTATCATTTGTCCACGTGGATAAGACAACTGTCACTCTCACACCGACATACTTGCCAAAGCGTGACGGATGCTTTATCCACGTGGATGAGTGATAAAATTGGAATCATAATACGCCGGCTGGCGTTGATGGACTTCGGGATATCAAGGAAATATGACGTTATTTGCAATGGACAATGTAGATGTTATTGTGCTAATATTTTGTATATAGTGGTATATTTGTTACAGTATGGGCGAAAATATGTGCCTTCGCATTGCCACGGAAACGTACAAACGTATCATGCTATTTCAGTCAGTCTCAGTACAACATGTACTGACATTAACTGAACTAAGTACTCAGTAGCATGACAAATACGAACGTTTCCGGAAAAATACGATGGGAACCCTTTTCGCACCACATCTGTAGGTGAGTTATGAATCGGTTAGAATATATTTAGGCACAGTCGCCAACAGATATATCTAGTAGATAGGTAAATAATAGAGATGGGCCGAATATTCGGTAAATATTCGGTATTCGGCATATTCGGCAAGTTTTTCAATGTTCGTATTCGGCCGAATAGTTCGGTTACATTGCCGAATATTTACCGAATAAACAAAGTAAATAAATATCTTAAGTTGTGTCGTTTTTCATCGCATAATGACATCCTATTTCAGCATTCTAAGGAACCGCCAAAAGGAGATAAATTGCGTTAAAATATAAGTACCTACAATAATTATGTTAAAAAGTAAAAATTACGTAGCTTAAGAAACAAAAACCAAAATTTTCTTATGCACTAAATTACAGGAACATTAAGAGCCTTAGTACCCATTGCCAATCATTAATTTAAAGTTTTTAACTCTAAGCCAGGATTTAAAATATGGCGGAACCGAATATTCGGCCGAATGTTCGGTTCGGTAACAGCTGAACCGAATATTCGGCCGAATATTCGTATTCGGCAAAGTCCGTATTCGGCCCACCTCTAGTAAATAATAATATACCTAAGACTATCTCCCTGCCTTACCTAATTGAGACCTATACATTTACCTTAACTTCAAATTAGGAGTGAACAGCGTCCGTAGCCGAATGCACTAACGCTCACGAAAAAGCCCATTTATAATGGCGCGACAAAAAACTTTCTATTTGAGATTTAAATTGCATACAAATTAACAATAAGAACTTGCTTACTTAGTCCCAATTATACGTGTTCATGTAAATAAATGATTAATCGTTCACAAGAATGGGATTTATGGGTTACTAGCTTTTGCCCGCGGCTTCGCTCGCGTTAGAAAGAGACAAAAAGTAGCCTATGTCACTCTTCATCCCTTCAACTAAGGTACAGCGGGGCAAATGTTACTGGTCCATTTTTTCCATGTTTTACAATGTTTGCATCTCAGAGGAAAAAATTGTTTGCATTATCAAATAGAGTATCCACTGGTTATATATGGTAGGCGTGTTCAGTGGATATATACATGTTGAATTGAACTCAACATCATAGTGTAATAATGGGAAAAATTAATTAGTTACATTTGCCCCCCAGTCGAGATTTGCTCCGCTGTACTTTATCTCCACTTTAAAAAATCACGTCAATTCCCGTGCCGTGAAAGACAGACAAACAAACAGACACACACTTTCCCATTTATAATATTAGTATGGATTAGATGTCTGAGATCAAACGAGCCAATATTACGTATAGATACCTTTTGTATCCATATTGATATCACAATATTCACAATTAATATTTGATACTCCTCGAATTACTTCCGTGTAGATTTATCCATCCTCTTTTCATTAGATTAGTATTACATAATTTAATGCAGAACATAGTCTCCGAAGGAAAACAGCTTGTTAAATTCATTATGCAATCTTTGGGACAACATGTTTTCAAAGTGACTGACATTGTTTAATTTGATTTATTAATGCTTGATTTGTAAGGGTCTGTCAAAACATTTTTTAATAACACGTCGGTGGCAAACAGACGTACGGTCCGCCTGATGGTAAGCGGTCATCGTAACGTATGGACGCCTGCAACTCAATGGGTGTCACATGCGCGAGCTGTGCCATGGTGAAGTGGACTTTTAAATTAAATTTATTTATAATAAAGGATGTATAATATCATGGTGACAGACGACTGAAAAGCATCGAAAATGATTCTCTTTGTACATAATTATGTTCCTTGGATACTTAATAGACAGGTCACAACAAATGACGTCAAGTCAACTTTACGTTTTTGATAAATTTAAATACTTTGTTCCAAGCTTTTGTGGGTGTCCGAAGTCCTGCCCTGGATGACTACATTCAGCCTCATATTTATTTAATACAAATTCATTGTTTTGGCTGGCTGGCAACCTGTCACTGCTGTGTCACAATTGTGTTTTCATTCAACCCCATATTTGCCAAGAGCGACACTGAAGATTGAGTAGTTTCATGTGCTCTGTCTATGTATGTACATTGTTTTTTTTTTAAGTTTTATGGCATACAACGTAATTGTAAGTAACTTTAATTTGAATTAAAGTACTATACATATTTTATTGAATGTTAGCTTTATTTTTAACCGACTTCAAAAAAGGAGGAGGTTCTCAATTCGACTGAATGTTTTTATTTTTTATTTTTTTTGTATGTATGTTATTCGATATCTCCGAGAATCATGGACCGATTTTCAAAATTTATTTTTCATTCGATCAGGTATAACCCCGAGATGGTCCCATTGGCACCAAGTCGAGGTCTGATGATGGGATCTTGGAGAAATCGAGGGAACTCTTCAAATGTTATAGGCACATGTAATGTTTTTAGTGTATTTTTCAAAGGTACACCAGTATCTACGCCTGATGGTGATAACTTTATGTGGCTGAGCTGATGATGGAAGGTCAACTCCTCAATGGTTAGGAGTTAAAGGATAATTCTTTCACTACTGTACATATATTCGGACTGATACATAGAATATCACTAGGAACCACTAAAAATCAACAAATAAATAAACTTTTTAACAAAAAATAAAACCGCCTTCAAAAATAAGCGCGTTACAAAACACGGAGAAACTAAAAAGCAAAAAATAATAAACCTTTGAATTCCGATTTCTTATCGGATTGCAATAATCTAAACATCCAAATTATAAACAAATCAATTATTTTTGGAGTCGGTGCCAGCCTGCGTATGGTTGGGTGGTGCAAACAGGAAATAGCAAGGCGATGAACAGGTCTGGTACCGACTACAAAAATAATTGATTTGTTTATAATTTGGATGTTTAGATTATTGCAATCCGATAAGAAATCTGAATTCAAAGTTTATTATTTTTTGCTTTTTAGTTTCTCCGTGTTTTGTAACGCGCTTATTTTTGAAGGCGGTTTCATTTTTTGTTAAAAAGTTTATTTTCGTAATTTACGAATACAACTAATAAGTAATAACAAACATGCGTTACCGAGCGTGTATCGGTGTTCGACGCACATCAAACGAGCCAAATAAGTAACTATTAAGTAAACAAATACGCATTAATATTGTATTGTATACCTATTTACTTATACAAGCTTTTTTTTATTTTCTCCTGTTCGTTATATGTCTGTCTGTAAGTAATCAAATCTTGCAATTTAAATTTGATACACTTCGAAATTTGACTGAACTTTGAAATTTTGTATGCATGTATAACTTGGATGACAATGCAATATTATTATGACAAAGAGCTGATCTGATGATGGAGCTGAAAGGTGACCATAGGAACTCTGTGATGAAACAACCAAACACCGTCGTGTTTGGGTTTTTTAGAATTGCCTCAATTATTATAAGTTGACCATGGGAAGGAAAGTACAGTCAGCCAAAAAGCTTGTGTCAAAAATGAAATTTCTGTTAAAAAGCTTACTTGTTGTATGAAATGTCTAATTTTTAACCCCCGACGCAAAAACAACGGTTTGTTATAAGTGTGACGTGTCTGACTGTCTGTCTGTCTGTCTGTTTGTCTGTCTGTCTGTCTGTGGCATCGTAGCTCCTGAACGGATGAACCGATTTAGATTTCGTTTTTTTTTGTTTGAAAGCTGAGTTAGTCGGGAGTATTCTTAGCCATGTTTCATGAAAATCGGTCCACTATGTCGCGGTCGGGGGTTTTTTAAAATTTTTAATTTTGTGGTTATAATCGCTGTTGCTTTATAATCCTCTTCACAATCGATTCGAGGTTAAAGATAGGCTTAAATTTTTGCACCTTTATGTAATGGAATAAGATGAAAAAATGTAAACATTTATCTTTGATCAAAAATATGTAGGTACCATGTACACTGCCTATTCGCAATTTCCGACTTATTAAACAGACTAAAACCATTCACTTTTTCTAGGTGCCTGTTCAAATACCAGGATTATGTCACCAATATTAGACCCTGATTCACTATCTGAAACATCTTCGATAGTGCCAATTGCGAAGGAAATTAAAATAAGTACCTAATATAGATATACTACGTGATTACGCAATGATTCGGGATTCTGAATCTGAAACTGATGTCGATATGCAGGTGGGTACTACCTATTTATGCTAAGTAACCTCTTAAAAGTAGGCACAATGCTATGTACAGTTAGTTTGAAGACTAACAATTTTAAAGTCAACAAAAATGCACGCGTTACTTATTAGACAACTGGCGATGGCGCCAAAAGTTTTGTATGGTGCCATTTGCCTACTTGGCTTGGACTAACAATTTTAAACCCGACTTAAATGCGCGCTACTTGGTTCGGGAGAATAGATCACAGGCACTGTAAAGCCTGGCAGGCCTATACAGTTAGGCATCAGGGTCTGTGAAATGCGTAATGTTGGCGCGTGAGCGGCGGCGGTGCTGCGCTGCTTCTGTGATTGACTTCGTTTTTATGTTTTCAGTTACTTTTTGAGCTTATATTATTGTCATTATTGAGTGATTAGATAGATAAGTTAAATAAATGTTACAATTGAAGAATGACGTTTTTATTAACGGGGAAAGGGTACGTCAAAGTTGGTATTTTTACCAAAACCAACGCCTGACTTGACTTCCTGGATATTTCTTATATAATTAAGTCACACAAAATACAGTCTCAAAGATCGATGCACAAAACACATTCGTTGTACTTACAGTCTTCATCAGATATATCAGGCCCCGTAGCCAAATGGCATTTCTCCGACGCCAAACGAAAACGAAACGTAGTCCGGCTCTGTCTCGCCAATATGCAAGAGCGATAGGGATAGATATCTACTAGCGTTTCGTTTCGTGAGCGTTTCGTAAGCGTTTGTGCCATTCGGCTACGCAACCAGAGATGCAAAGGCCCTCACAAGATTCTAAGGCAGCGTCCACGCTCATGAGACGCATGTCTTGCGACGCGGAACGGACGTCTCCGCCACGCCGCCCGAATGTAATTCAAAAAACGTCTCCTCAGTACATTTTGTATAGGAAGGACGTAAGACGCGCCCCAGGCGGCGTGGCGGCGGCCTGGCGTGCGCCGCACCGCCGCAAGACTTGCGTTTCATGAGTGTGAATGGTCCCTAACGCCTTGGTAATAGAGGCGTGTTCAGATATTTGTGAGCGCCTTCACAGCTCTGATATATCTGATGGCGACTGTAGGTTATTCTCATACAATAAATTATATTGTTAGTGCTAGGCTTGTATTGTAGGTACATACATATTGTACTTGTAGCATACCTACTGTGTACTTTGTTAAACTAGCCAGTCCACACTAACACCGGTTGGTGCACATTACACATTATGAAGAGAAAAAAATTAAGTAATTATAATGAATAACAAAACGATTTTTAGGGTTCTATACCTACCAAAGGGTAAAACGGGAATCTATTACTAACACTACGCAGTCCGTCCGTCTGTCACTAGGCTGTTGTATCTCATGATCCATGATAATTAGTCAGTTGAAATGTTCACAGATGATGTACTTTTGTTGCTGCTAAAACAACAAGTACTAAACAGATAATAAAATCAATATTTAAGGGGGTTCCATAAAAAAACCATTTGTTTTTTTCGCTGTACTGAAAACATAAGAAAATGTATAATTACAATAAACATAATTTTATTGCCGTTTTTGTAGATAATGGCACGCAACTCTTCGTGCGCGAGTCCGACTCGCACTTGGCCGGTTTTATTTTATTATTGTGGCTCAGAAATACGAAGCTATATCTTTAGGCTAGCCTTTTTAGGCAACCCTAGGCACGCCACGTAAATATTAACATAATGTTCGATTTCGGTTCGATTCGGATTCGAACTGAGGAGCTTCAGCTTCATAGGCAGCGTCACTACCCACTAAGCTAACCGGTCGTCTAACCCAATTGTTCTTAACTCGTTCATATACCGGACGCTCTCTCTGTCGGTTCATACTTAAAATCCAGCGGGAGAACAACAATTTTAATGTAGTTTCTTTTACAGACAAGTTCGCAAAATGAGAGCAACGTAAATATAATCTAAATATATAAAAGAAGAAGCTGACTGACTGACTGACTGACTGACTGACTGACATATCAACGCACAGCCGAAACCGCTGGTCCTAGAGATTTCAAATTTGGCATGTAGGTTCCTTATGTAGTGTAGAGGAGCACTAAGAAAGGATTTTCCAAAATTCACCTCCTAAGGGGGTCAAATGGGGGTTCAAAGTTTGTATGGGGAAACAAGATTAGTTTGACTATTTTATTCGAAACTTCACAGGAAGATTCCTTAAGACATATGACTGAATACGTGTTTCAGGTTTTTTGAAAATTTAACCCCTAAAAGGGTGAAAAGGGGGTGATAAAGTCAAAAAATCAATATGGGTATCGTTTTTATGGTTTATCGGGTCGCTGATCACGATAAATACAACGTTTTTAAAATATAACGAGGCGGAAGTGAAATACCTTCTCCCCTGTTGTGGTGCAATGGGGTTTAAATATCAAAAATATATATAAAAGAAGATATTGACTGACTGACTGACATATCAACGCACAGCCAAAACCGCTGGTCCTAGAGATTTCAAATTTGGCACGTAGGTTCCTTATGTAGTGTAGAGGAGCACTAAGAAAGGATTTTCCAAAATTCACCTCCTAAGGGGGTCAAATGGGGGTTCAAAGTTTGTATGGGGAAACAAGATTAGTTTGACTATTTTATTCGAAACTTCACAGGAAGATTCCTTAAGACATATGACTGAATACGTGTTTCAGGTTTTTTGAAAATTTAACCCCTAAAAGGGTGAAAAGGGGGTGATAAAGTCAAAAAATCAATATGGGTATCGTTTTTATGGTTTATCGGGTCGCTGATCACGATAAATACAACGTTTTTAAAATCTAACGAGGCGGAAGTGTAATACCTTCTCCCCTGTTGTGGTGCAATGGGGTTTAAATATCAAAAATATATATAAAAGAAGATATTGACTGACTGACTGACATATCAACGCACAGCCGAAACCGCTGGTTATAGAGATGTCAAATTTGGCACGTAGGTTCCTTATATAGTGTAGAGGAGCACTAAGAAAGGATTTTTTTAAATTCGCCTCCTAAGGGGCTCAAATGGGGGGAGTAGGTGATTATTGGGAGTTTCAAATCAAAGATTTGAAAACTCCCAATATCACTTCATATTTAGGACTCGTACTCAGGTTTATTGGTGATTTAAAACTCCCAATAGGTTTTCAGATGATTTAAAACTCCTAATCGGCTTTCTCATGATTTGAAACTCTCAATAGGTTTTCAGATGATTTAAAACTCCTAATCGGCTTTCTCATGATTTGAAACTCTCAATAGGTTTTCTGATGATTTAAAACTCCTAATCGGCTTTCTCATGATTTGAAACTCTCAATAGGTTTTCTGATGGTTTAAAAAGCACACAAGGTTTACGATTGCATATTTAGAATTAGAACTTGTGAACTGTAAAAGCGCAATCAGATTTTTAACTTAACATTTCGGATTCGTTCATTTGATTGAAACAGATGAAGTATGGTGTTCGTTGTTAAATGGTCCATTTCGAAAATGTAAGCCGTAAAGTTAAGTTAGGTATGATATTAAATAGCAAAAGCTTAACGCAACACACTCTCCGAGGTGGCCAATCTCAGATGTGGTCTCTCTCAAGCGTTTGCTCGATTGACAGTGGCGTTTACACACAACGTGTCTGATCAGCTCGTCAGCGTCGCAGAACACGAATGGACCCCCAAAGTGTGAACTCTGGTGTAGTCGCGTTTTACATGCATCGATTGAGTTTGACCCCTCCGGGTATGGGATTCCATATCTATCGACCGCGTAAATACAGAGATCCCCAAGTCTCGAATTCAACACTACATGCCTCGGTTGGCCAAGCCAAGGAATGGTTTACGTGTTGAGGTTGTCGGTCGTCACAACCCGACATACTACACATCACCATTTTTATTTATATGAAACATTGTAAAAACTTTATAAGTGTGATGTAGACCCAGTTATGCTATTGGCTGTTTCGGATTACGTACTCCCACGTCATATCTACTACGAATTTTGTAATATATGGTTTAAAATAACGTATATAAAATATGATCTTCTTTGACACCCATAACAAAGAGTTCAGTATAAATTAAAGGCTAGCGTATGTCATATACTGCACTTTGCAAAGCAGAACTTTTCATAAAGATATAAGGTTCAAATTTTGATTATATTAAAATCATGACATACATTGAACAGTATGCGAAATTGCAATCACTCATTTAGTTGTAATTTGAGTCAGTTTACCTGGTTGCTCACTCGCTATGTTTATCTTATAAAATGATCACGATTTACATGAATTATAAATGGTTTTGATATATAATAGATCTCAGTATACATATTTCAACTATATTGTGAGTGGTAAAACTCTAAAAATAATATCGTATTTATTCTCTATGTTTTAGTATGTTAAAAATAAAACAATTAATTTATCATGAAACCATTTTATTTAAGTAATGAGATATATTACAAGCACGACGACTAACTAAAAAGTAAAGTACATTTTATAACATAAAATTTTCTAATAATTACTCACTTCACTCAACTTTTTTACAATTTTTTCTACCAGACCTTCAGTTGCATTTAATAACTCATCATAGTCATCTTGAACAACATATTGTACTGTAACCCCATTAGATTCGATATTTGATTGCTCCAAATCGGATATACTGATTTTAATCAGACGCTTTCCTTTTGTAACCTTTCTGATGACATGGGAATTTAAACCCATTTCTTTTATTTTCCTCTTTCCTTTCTTAGCGATTTTCTTCTGACTTTTTGCTGGTGTACCTGATAATGGAATTTCTAAAGATGGATTCAGGAGCAAATCCTGGTATTTCAGGTACGCATCCATGTCTTGAGAATAATTGAGCGGATCATTCGGTTTTTCACAAACTTGCGAATAAAATGGTGTGGTTTCAGTCATTTCAGCAGCGTGGTTAATAGGTTGCGAGCCCTGTAAAAAAATATCAAGTTAAATATATTTCAACACCAAATAAAAGTACTCAAAGATACCAGAATATAATAAAAGTAAAATACATACCATTCTGATTTTGAAACTGATAATGCACCCGGCTTGAAATCTCGAACTGTTGTAATTTTAATTTGTTAAATGCTCTATTTATAACTTCGTAGTAACAAAATATAGTATAGCTATTAGCTATTATAGCTTGCACATTGAACGCGGTCTTAACGCGGCGACATTCGTTCTTGTTTCCGACAAAAGAAATATTACACTTTTGTTTTTCAATAATTAGCTGAGTTGAATATTATATTACAGTGATGATCAACCTTTGTATTATATTGGTTTCTTACTGTATTTTTGCAAATGTTGTAGTTTATGTTAGTTATAATTTGCTTTTAGGTTGTTAACTCATGACTTTACGTCAGTTTCGTTTTATTAATAAAACCCCTGGCTTATTCATTTCCTCTACTATTTTCTAACAAGTGCAAGTGTTACAGTGCGAGTTTTACGTACACGGAGAAATTCACCTTGAAACAATGTTCGTAAGTTTGTAATATTTTATTTAGCTATAAACTATTCTGAATATGGTGTTGAGTGATGTTTGTTCTCGATTAAATTTACCGATAAGTATCCTTCTAAGTAGCAGTTTTATGCGAGTTAAGTGCGTATTGGTATTAACTTTAACTTAAAATTTATAACCCTCGCTGGAGAGAGGTACAAGTACAACTGTGAAATCTCGTTCGACTGAACATAACAGAATCTTATTTTTTATTTTCAGGTCTGACTTTGAGTACCATGTAATCCAGTCTAAGAAAGACCTCGACTCTGAGGATGAATCTGGATCATTAAAGTATGTATTTTAATTAAATTTAAGATTTTATTGACTTATTATTAATTTTTGTTATTATTAATGATCTGATGGATAATCACTATGTATTGTAGGACTCAGAAGAAAACAACCAAAAGGAAAAACGCTTCTCAGATCCCGAAACGTGACGCGGGCTGGTCGCTGGACAGAAACGTCGTCGAAGAATGTGCTAGTAAAAGGTAATTAATTAAAACTGTGTTTGAAAACTTGTCTACAAATGCGAACTTTTTATTTATTTCTCTTTATTTATGAGAACTGGAAGTAATATAAAGTTTTTAATATTACAGCAAGAAGATCAAACCAAAGAAAACTGTGAAAAAGCACGCATCGTCCGTGTTAATAACTGATACGTTGCAGGACAGTGACACTGACCTTGATGAAGAAGACAAAACTAAAAGGTAATTAATTCAATTCAGTTATTTTATATGTAATACATATATTTACTTAACTAATTGTAATTAGCCTTTGAATCTAAACATTTTAAACCATAGTATTTAAATTCTTAAATGTTAAGTACTTACCTAATTAACTAATTATATTTTGTTGTATTCGATAATATAAATAAGTTTTTAATATTCCAGTACGACAACCAAGTCGAAGAAAGAGACACCTGATTGTAAGCCAGGCTGGTTTTCAAACTGGGGTGACGAAGGACATGTTGAAGCCCAGCGTCGAGCATCCGCTGCCAACTCTCTGTCGTCCGTGCTGATACGTCGCGTCCCAGGCGGCTACGTGCGTCGCACAGCTTCGTTAACCGGTGATCTTTTTATTGATCTTAAACTGTATAACGTAGTAGATATTCAAAACGTTCCATCTGAAGCCCGTTGGGAGAAAGCGCTGGTTAATTTTAAATATCGTGTGGATTCCGTTTCGGATATAGTAGATGGAATAAATAAGATTCTAAAGCGTTGTAAGGACGACTTTACAGATGAAGGAACCTTTTTCCCAGATAAAAAAAGCCAATAATCTTTAATCTTTTTTACGTCTAATTTAGTCTATTCCTATGTCAATAGGCAAAATGCCTCATAATAGCTCCATATTTTGTTCAGTGTGTGACATAAGTATTCCAAGTAAAGCCTTTTCTGCTCACTTGCGCACTAACTTGCATAAAAATAATAACTCTGTTCAATTAACTCCTGATATTGAAAAAATAAGCAGCGCTTTCCGTAGTAGAATAGCATCATACAGAGTGCGTGGACCAGAGAGTAGCCTCCATGACTCACCGGTAAAGTTTCTGTGCGCTCTTCGTAGACATATTAAACATATTCTCGAAGCGAGAAGGCTTGCTTTTGGATCTATAAAGGTTAACTTTGAACTGTTTGCTGAATTTGGTTTGCCGAAAAATGAAGCATGTGAAATTAAATCATTCGCTACGCAAAATATCATTTTACATCAGAGTTACGAATTTAAAGAAATATTTTCAACCATTTTGAACACATTGAGCACGAAAATTGATGAATTTCAAGAACGGGACAGTGGCTGGAGCTTTCTACGAAACTTATATCTCGAGATAAACATAAACAAATATAATCCTCTTAGAGCGTCTAGATTTATAGAATTACCAAAGTTAATAAAACATCGAAGAGCTTGTGTAAATATTAAAAACAATGAAAGTAGCACTATCTTCGAATGATGATAAACGAGTAATATTAAAAGACAATATTCACACACTTGCGTGGGGACATGCTTCATTTTTCTAAATATAGTTATATAGTGATATTTTAAAGGAAACTTTGAACTAATTTGTAAACACCTACTTTACTTTTTAAGTTAGCTATGCCAGTATGTATATTATTATTAAATAAACTTAAAAAAAAAAAATAGTTTTTCTTTTTTAAACCCACCATATTTATGTACAATGTTTAAATCAACTCAGGATACTTATGTTATGATCGTATACCTGTATCACGAGTACAATATCGTATCATGAGTTGATTTAAACATTGTTTTCAGGAGTATAATTTACAGGTTAATAAAATGCGTTTTATTTAGCACATTCATTTATTCAAAGAGGAACGTGATTTTCTAAATACCATTTTTTCATACATATTACATTTTTTAATGCACAAGTTTTTTTATGGTACACACAATTAAAAATACAATCATTAATACAATATTTTTTATACAGTTCTTGTAAATTCGGTGCACCCTTTTCACTTAAATCTATAACAGTACAGTTTGAATATAATTCTTTAATCCATTTAATTTTTTCCATACCTTTAACGAATATTATCTTATCTTTAATATGATTATAAATAAGTCTTCTAAATTCTCTATAATCAACATAACCTTCGTGCCACAAAATACCTAAATGTTTTTCAATCCATTTTGTCTGCCTCTCTTCACTTTCCGTCAATTTAGAAAATCGAAAAGGGGTTTTATTAAGAAAACTTGAGTGTATTCTAGCGTGCTGTATGCAAATTCTTTGATAATAAATTCGTTTTCTTTTGTTTTAAACCCTTGAAGGTCTACAAATATATGCTGCATTACGATACTTTTTTCGTAATATTACTTAAAGGCTTATATTCAAATACACTATCATTTAAAATCAGACAGTAAGCTGCAGTGTTCTTTGGTATATCAGATTCACAATCCAATTCAACTCTCACATCTACTGAACCGGTTTTTAAGGTTTCGTTTTGACGAGAACAGTTGATAACAAATAAAGGAGCTTTATCTTTAAAATCTTTAGGGCTAAGCAACGGCGCTTGTAGACGATTATAATAAGACTGTTGAAATTTCGCATACTGTTCGTATAATATAGCAAACTTTTCACCCGAAAAACTAACATCAAAACTTTCGTACGGAAAGTAAACTGAATTCAAGAAAACTTTAACATCTCTCAAATTACAGTGATCAAAGTGTGATATGTCTTTATTAGCTTCATTTTTTCGTCCCGTTTTCAATCCAATTATAATATAACGCGGCTTTTCAATTTGCGATGAAGTTTTGATAGACCAAGAATGTTTTGACGTCTCAGGCAAGAGCGGATATTCATACAAATCCCAAGTCCTAAATGCTATCTGAACGGCACGATCTCTTTCTAAACATTTGAGTAAATTTAATCTTTCACGATCAGACACTTTAACATGAGGCATGCGCCATACTATTTTAGATATAGTAATATTGTCTATATATTCATTCGCATTTAATTTAACACTATTCAAATTAGTATTGGATCTTAAAAGAATAAGTTCATGCTTGCAATTAATTATGATTTTGCTGTAATCCTCAGCAAACCCGAGAATCTTGTTTAAAGGTACAGACACAGAAAATGTACCTTCCGTGTTTTTTATACCATTGACATCAAATCCCCATAACTTAGACATGGATGCTTCCAGTCCATTCATAGATACAAGAGATTTCATAGTTGTTGTAACTCCTGCGTTTTTAATTTTGTCAATTTCGATTCCATTTAATTCATATCGAATATCTTGAAATAGATGAAGTATGGGGTTGTTTGTAAGAAGAACACTTTTTACCTCGGCTTTTGTTTCTCTATTGAATGCGGTTATAGTACCTTCTATGTATAAAGAACTTGCTGATGGTAGTACGTAAAGATCTTGTTGGTTTATAGGTATACGTATTTCATCGTTGAAATTGAAACTTGTGACGTACGGTTTATATGAATGATATTCAAAGCTCTCGATAGAATTATCAAAGACAAAAGGTTCTGTTAAGTTTAATATACTCATTTTAATAGGCGTAAGCTTTGGAGGAATTGCTTATTTTGTTTTGTGAGTTTTACTTTAGGTCTTCTTTTCGTGATTGCAGGATGAGTACTGGTAATGTTTTTAAGAGAGACTGAAGTTTTATTGAAGTCTATCATTTTTTTCTTAAATGTAAATATAACTGAATTTCTTCACCCCGTAAATTAACTAGATTATTGTTAACGTCTAAAATTCTTATCGTTATTGTGTTTAAGCTATTTTGGGTTACAGGGAAATAAATAACGTTTTTTGGTGTTTCTATAATCCGATAACCAGGTGGCACGTTTGGTACAAACTCGTGAATTATATGACTAGGTTTTCCGTTAACGAATGAACCGCTCACTATGTCACATTCGATGCGGACTATGGTTGTTGAGAGAATGGAGACAGGATAAGGGGATTCAGTTAATATATTAGCTTGAATAGATTCTGAACCGAAGCCAAGTATATTACCGATGGAGCCTTCTTTGTCGAAATGAATATTTTCAGAGCATAAAATAGATGTTTTTAAGGTATTATTATTGCATGTTAGTGCAAAAGAGCATCCTTCAATATGTTCTTTAAGGTAATCGTCAATATCTTGAAGTTCATATGATCCTTCAGGAATTTTAATTACTTTGTTTTTACCATAATAGAACTTATTATTTCTGTCGTCTATGTTGGGTATAGAATTAAAAGTTGACATATACAATAGCCCACACTCATATTCACCATCCAGGTGAAAAGCTGGTGAATAGTTTGTTAACAGAGTGGAAGATGTTCCAGTTATAGACAAAGTGAAAGACATTGTGAGAATGATAAACTGATTATTGTGCGATGATATTTAAACGGTTATACCAATATTGTTTTAAATACTTTAGGCATAAGTGTCCACAATTGACAGTGTTAAACTTTTGATATGTGTCATAATTATAGTAAATATCATATTTTTTTAAATACCTCTTTAATTCTAGCGGAGGTGAAAGGTCACCATAACTATTAAAATATTCACAATAATTGTTATCTTTTACGTAGGCTACCCAGTGTGTACCATTGTTTTTAAAACTGTCTAAATTAACAATTCCACATTCTACTTTTTTAGGAGTCTTTGGTAAACTGTCTCTCATATAAACTCCTCGAAAATATGGAATATCAGATGAGTGTTTTAAAATGTCAATATTTGAAAGAGCGCGCCTGGGTAACCTCTCAGTTAGTTTTTTGAAAGTTTCAAACATAATCCTTTGCCATTTTTATATGGTTTAATGTGTAAGCCTTTTCCTAATGCAATAGATTCCATCATCTTGTTATGTCGCTCCGATTCCGCTAAATTTTTTCTGGCGGCTTTGTAATCACCTACAGCTTTAGCAATTCCGGCAGCTCCTCCTGCTAATGACCCTAGCGCAGACAGACCAGCAAAAATAGGTATCAGCGGTAAGAAGCCTCCAGTTTTTGGAATTGGTATAAGACGAGGTACCCGTACCTTGGAATTGGTTTTAAAATTTTCGTCGCAGCAATAAGTGCCCGCTCAATTATATTACTACCTTTTGTTTTTGGTTTCTTTTTTAATTCACTGCGTATCTTGGTCACAAAACGTTTAAATGGTTTTATACCCGCACCTGCCTTTATTTTAGATTTCATCACTTTGCTAACTAACCACGAAGCAATTTTTTCTCCTCTCCCTGCATCTTTCGATTTTCTTCTTTGTTTCGCCATTTCGTATAGTTCTAAATCAGCACGATGTCTATCAGCTAAATCCGAATAACTATCATATGCTATGTCGTGTTTCATACACGCATTATCTAGCGCATTAATTCCTTTATCGCCTCTCTGCAACCTTTTGCGCAATTTTGTTCCCGGACCACAATAGTTATAACCAGGTAAGTGTAATTCAAAGGGTAAATTATTAATAGCGCTGTTTAACAGTCCTTTCCCTTTCATATCTCGTGAGATAATAACACTATCATTAAAAGGAAATTATATAAATATCTTTAAACAACCGCACTTTTATCAATCCAACTGTTTTCGCTATTATTAAGGCCCAACCATTTAACATACAACTTTCTACCCTTTCTTTTAATAACCTTTTCTACAAGGTAAACGTTTGGATGGTTGGTTTTCAGAAGTTCTTCCTCGTAAAATGTACCGAGTATAGTGTTTTTATGCTGGTCTTGAATGTGATACGTAACAGGTTGAGTGCGATTCACGTGAGTAATAGTGAAAAGTTCTGTTGACCAATTAGGTGTGTAACCTTTGTGAAAGGCATTTTTATACTTGCTAATGCGTACACAATCTCCTATATTGAATTTGTTCGATTTATAAGACAAATTGGATAGTGATTTTTTAATATTTTTTAATACTTGCATTTCATTATCAAAATTTACATCAATAGGTTTTATTTTTGTTGTGCGATGCACAGTCTGATTATATGATTTTACTACATCGTCTAATGGCTTACCAACCCATTTATAGTTACCAACTAATGCAAAATGTTTGTAGAGCTTAGACTTAAGTGTCTTTATCAGCCTTTCAACAATAGATGCCTTCTTAATTGAATAAGTTGAGTAATGATTAACTTTTAATAATTTTAAGTAGAAATCGAATTCTTGATTGTAGAATTCTTTTCCTAGGTCAGTTTGTAAGTTTTTAGGTCTTCGTTTAGATGTTTTTATTATTAGTTCAAATGCATCTTTGACTTCTGTTTTAGTTTTAGACTTAATAGGTGTACACCATGCATACTTTGAAAATGTGTCAATAACGGTTAAAATATATTTATATCCTCTGTTAACAGTATGAAGCTTTTGTAAATCTATCAAATCGGCTTGCCATAAATCATCAATTCCTTGTAGTACAACCGATCGTCGCTTAAAATTTCTTCGCGCTGACCTGTGGATCTCGTTCACTATTTGTTGTTTTATCATTATTATATTTTTTTAAAATATCGTCTATCTCCTTCTTCGTATAAAAGTTCAGTTTTAACTGAGTTACGAGTTGGTGAATTTGATTATTTATTGTGTTAAACAAAGAGTCTATATACTTCTTTTCGTACATGTTTTGAATGTGTTCATCAACGTACTGCTTGTTAACTGCATCATCGGAAGATAATGGTTTAACAACCCCTTTTAATCTTATAGTTTTTAGATCAAAATTTCCTGCTTCTGTTCGAAGCAAAGCCTTGTACTTGAGCTCAGAGATTTCATCAGTACGCAAACGTTTATGAACATGGTGACCGAATTTGTCTATATTCATTTTTTACTTGAAAGTCAAACTTCAACTGATGGGAAAGGTAAGAGTATATACATTTATATATTATTTATTAAGCCTGCTTCACGTAATTCTTCAATTATGGATATTATCTCGTTATCTAACCCTGTATTTCCAGCGTCACGCGATGCTATAAGCAGTTTTAATCTGTCAACTAATTCGTTTGGATCATCCCAATATACATATGAAATATCTCTTTTACTTTTTTCATTGATGGTAAACCTTTACCGGATATATATTCTTCACTTACTGTGCGCTGTTTGGATAATTTGAAAAGAGGTTTTATAAGGTTTAAATATTTCATACCCTTGTTGCTTTTTATGGGTTTCTTTGGATCAAAGTCGCGTCTATGTGCATTCGTTTTCATTAACAATGTTTTATATAATCGTTTATCATCTTCAGTTACTAGTTTTAAGTCAGGTACTTTCTTAAACAACAAATCATGTAAGCCTTGTGTTAAAAAATAACTTTCTCCACCTATCACGAGTTTATCATCATTAACAGAAATTGGGTAAGATCCAAGCATTAGCTTTCCACGCTCATTTCGTACACCAAATGGAATGTTCATGATAAAATATTGTTTCTGCCAAGCGGGATCATCGCGAGGAGAAGGAAACGAGTCTGACGTTCTAAATGAAATATTATTTGTTGTATCAGAATCACTTTGGTTCACACTTTCTTGAGATGAAGAATCACTATCATTTAATTCATTTTCACTATAATTTGGTTCAGATTCAAATGACTTTCTCAACAAAGTTTTATTATCCAAACTTTCTTTCATCCCATCTTCTGAAGGACTATATTTCAATGTTTTTACTGGCTTGTTCCATTTAAACCTATCGTTATCAAAATCTGAGTCACTAATGATTAGATTGTTATCATTACTACTATGTTTTTTTACCATTTCACCAAGTGGGTCTGTGATTGGTTTTAACATTGCTTCCAACATCATATTATCGTTTGATTTAACATCACGAATGCGTTTAACTTTTTTCTTACTGCTTCAGCAGATTTGAGTACTTTTTGTTTAAACAATTTTTCTTCATTAATTTTATGTTCCATGTCTGAACTAGATGGTTTCATTTTAAGCAATAAGTGTTTAATGTAATACTATGCTTTATATATCAAGTCAATCTAGAATTATAAATGTATCAAATCCTTTTCTATAACAGCCTGAATTTCTATTACAATCTTTATTTATGACTAAGTAATCAAACGGGATCTTCCATACTTGTGCACACATTTCACGAAATTGAGACCATGACATATCACTTCCTACATGTTCATCATAAACATGCTTTAAATTAATATCATCCTGTTTAAAAAGAATAATTAAGTTAGCATTATCTCTTATTAATTGTTTAGGTATTTTACTATACGTCTGATTTAGATAAAAGCTATCTATATTTTTATGCCTTCCCATTGCAAAGTAATCTCGTATATTATTTTGATTTTCACACGCAACATCATCAAATATTATAATGGAATTCATGTTTGCTGTATGAGGACTTAAGATTTCATCATTTGCGTTATATTTTTGAAATGATACTGAAGGAACTAGCTTTAAAACTTGCTCTAGAAATTGATACATTGGTTGAAATAAGGTTTTAGAATATACATAAACATTTTGAAAGCGTAGACCATGTTCATGTAGCAGCAAACCGACAATTAAATTTGTTTTTCCACAGTTCGATGGGCCACATATTATACAGCGAATGGTGTCGGGTAAAAGCGAGCCATGTCGAAAATAACGTTTATTGGACAAAGAACAAACAGCATCCAACTGCAATTTCTGAGACTGTTTTACGAACTTCATTTTGTCAATAGGCACGTGCAACTAACTTGAAAGGTGTTTTATCATTAACGGAGTTTTATAAACTTTTGTCTATATATTCGTCATGAGCGTTTTAAATCATCAGAAAACCTATTGAGAGTTTCAAATCATGAGAAAGCCGATTAGGAGTTTTAAATCATCTGAAAACCTATTGAGAGTTTTAAATCACCAATAAACCTGAGTACGAGTCCTAAATATGAAGTGATATTGGGAGTTTTCAAATCTTTGATTTGAAACTCCCAATAATCACCTACTGAGGCATCGGCGAGTATCCTGCATCCGTGATAACTATTATATTCAATGTGCTGTAAGAAGATCGTTGTTTGCTTGCCTTTTATATGTTTACATTTGCAATAAGCATAAGCAAAATGGAAAAAATTGTAAGCGATAATGCAAGGAAGTACTTTTTACCCTACCGACCATAGCGTCGAGATACTGGCTATGTGGGTTGTATGAAGTTTCCCCAGTATAAATATTTATATAGGTAAAATACATACATATTCGTACCTACTACCTACGCTGTGGTCGCTGTGTAACAATTCTACAATCATTGCAAGAATTTCTTTTAAAACAATAGTAATATGTGTAAGGTACAGTCAGCCAAAAAGCAGTGTAAGGTTCTTGGCTGACCGTACAGCAAATAGATCAGTTACAATGGCCCCCCAGTCGAGAATTGCCCCGCTTTACCTTAATCGAAATAATCGCGGACAGATGTACCTACAAAGAATCCTACGGATCCAAATGAAAATCTTATTTTTTTGTAAACGTTTCAATAAGAATACTTTTATTACGCGGGCGAAGCCGCGGGTAAAAGCTAGTCTCTAATATAAAGATTTCAGGATTATCAATATTTCTAAATTTAGGCGAAGTTTCTGACAATGAAGTAGTCTCCATATCAGATTTAAATTCAATCGACCCTGTGCGCCTTGACCAGGTAAAAAATATTTTATTATTAGGTATTACCTATCCTAGACATAACATGGCATAGCAATAAAAAGTCTAGTAATTTAAAAGTGTATTAATACCTACATAGTAATAAATGGTGATTTTGATTTTCAGGGGACAGAGGATTATCCGGAATTATTAAACAAAGAGAAGAAACCAAGAAAAAAGCGAAGAAGGGCATGTCGCAACTTAACTTTAACCCAAAACCTCGATTCCGAAACTGATACATAAGATTTTTCTCCCAGTGATGGCTCAGATTTTGCCCCGGATTCAGCCAGTCGATTTAGTGATGACTCAATGCAATTTACTATTACTTAGCAATATGCATTTGTATGAGAACAACTCCTCGAACTGCTGCATGACACTTGCAGTCGAGGGTACCTTGCAAATGCATACTGTTGAGTGACACCGTCTGCCGTTCCCGCCTGCCGCTGCCATTGCTGTCTTATGTGTTTAAACGTGTTATGCTTAAGTCCATGTAACTACCACTATCCACCGCCCTACTCGGCTGTCAATGTTGGTATAATTAAGACCTCAGATTACGACAAAGTTTTTTCTTGCATGTCACTCGGAATGCGTTAGCAGTGGACTAAAGCAAAACACTTCAACATCTACAATGGTAACGATATGGCGGTTAAAAACACTATTTTTACATTTTTCTGTGAAAAGGGTGTCTTATTCATCTACATAGTGAAATAATAAAAAGCACTTTTAAAATTGTGTCGCTAACTTCAAACTCGGGTAAATCCATTCTGCTTTAAGGTTGATTATGTATAAAAATATTTATATAGGTACCTAATCTGAAAAAGAATCAACCTTATTATAGCAGAATGGATTTACCAAAGTTTGAAGTTAAGCGACACAATTCTCATCCATTCCCTACTAGTAATAAATAAATACATCTCTGAATAAATATTGGGTTATACTTACGTTTGTAATCAATAAAATTGTCTCGGTTGAATTGAAATTCTAATAAATTAGTAAACAATGAGTAACAAAATTTGTTTTATTAACCAAGGGCCCATTTCTCGAAGCTACAAGTTACAATTTACAAACGGTTGTCAATGTCTAACATGACAAGTTGGAAAGAGATCCGACTTCCGCTTGTAAGCTTGTAACGTGTAACTTTCTGTTTTGAGAAATGGGCCCCAGTGGTCTTCACTCTTCATGTCTAGGTATCTTAACTGTAGACGTAGGGCCAGTCACTGATTAATGTTAAATATGGCGGGGTAGCTCTCACTCCTAAGAGAACAGTCAAAACCATCTATACGATGAATAATTACAATTACAGACGGTTTGATGCAACGCACCCTTAGGGTGAGTAGCACCAAACTAAAAACTTCTCATACACGAATGAAAAGTTTTGACAGTTCTATACGGGATGACAGCTGCCGCGCCATATTTGACATTGATCAGTGTGTTAAAGTGTGTTGGTATATACAACTCGCACTTATTGAGTCATCGTTCGTCATTCCGCCGCCGATTTCGTTGCTCATTGTTGGGCTATCCATCGTTATAGCAGGTTCGTTGCTCGGCGAAGAGATCGGCCTTTTGCTGGGCTAGCTTGGAATGAGAATGCGCATAGTCGGTCGCCCTGTTGCCCGGGCGGGCGCGACGCAGGGCGGCGGTTGCTCAGTTTCCTGGGTGGGCTCGTTGAACAATTCAATGATTTTAGGGTTTCGTAGTGAGAATGGGCAAGAACGGAAACCTTATAGTTTTGTCATGTCCGTCCGTCTGTCCGTATTTCACAGCCGCTTTACTCAGTAACCATAAAGCCTACGTTGATCAATTTTTACACGAAGGTGTGTTTTGAGTGCCGCTACTAGGATTTGTAGATAAATAATGAAAAAAAATTAGGGGAGAGGGGGCACTTCATACATGTAACTAAGTAATTTTTTTTATTTAGCAAATATCCTAGTGTGGTAGGTACCTACTTTATTAAATAATCGCTCTTTTTATGCCAAAACTCAAATTACGATGACAATAATTTAGTTTATTTTTTCGTAATGATCACTCATTCAACCTATAAAGGTTCAATGACCTCGTCGAGAAATATTAATCCTGTCAACAAATGTTGATCAGATGGGTTGTGACATCAGGAAATGGTTGATCCGTTGGCAACAGTTAATATGAACAGTTTTTGTTGATCTGATGTATGACTGACTCTGCATACAGATGATGCTCGATCAGATCTGATATCTGATCAACAATAGTTGTCCCTTCTGGTTAGGTTACGTTAAGTCCAAATAGGAGGAGGTAGGGCATAGCGAATGATATTCCGCTTTGTGTGGTAGGGCACAGCACAGCGGATATTGTCTCGCTCGAATCTAGAGCAGAGCCCAACTGGGGAAGTACCTCCGCCTTACAGAAGACCGCAGCCATATAGCACTAGACCCTACTCATAGTGTTGTGTTCCTGCCCCGGTGAGTAAGGTTGCCAGAGCTCAACGAGGGTGCGGGGTGCTGACGACGGGAGGACTTACGGAACTAATTTGTTCCGTCTATTGTCCTTTGAGTCGTCGGCAACCCAAACCCTCCTTTGAACTTGTACACTCCTTTTGCTGTGCACACACAGCAAAGGGGAGTGTACAAGTTTCTAATGGGGTGCGACACTCTTTGAGTTGCAGGCGTCCATAGGTTACGGTGACCGCTTTTTATCAGGCGGACCGTATGCTTGTTTGCCACCGACGTAGTATAGAAAAAAAAAATAAGATTCACCTTTTTAACACGTATCACATGTCTTTTTATTTTAAAAATAGTATTTTTTACAGTTTAAAATCCTAGCTAAAAAGTTTTATTGTAAATATGACAAATAAGCCTGCGGCCTCACGTGCTTGGGAGCCTCTCAGAGACGCTCCAGGCCTTCGGCCCTATGCGGAGCTCGGCTTCCGGCCCTCGCTGGGTTTCGAAGCTCAGTGTTGGGCCTCCGGTCCGCCGCTTCGCTTTTCAGACACTTTTATTATTGTTCTGCGTGGGAGCACTTGTAGTTGTCCGTCCGGAGCTCGGCCTACGGCCTCGCGTGCTTGGGAGGCTTGATATATTGTTGGATAGGTATTTAAAAAGGAAAAGGGGTTTACCGAAATCATTTTTAGGGTTCCGTAGTCAACTAGGAACCCTTATAGTTTCGCCGTGTCTGTCTGTCCGTCCGTCCGTCCGTCCGCGGATAATCTCAGTAACCGTTAGCACTAGAAAGCTGAAATTTGGTGCCAATATGTATATCAATCACGCCAACAAAGTGCAATAATAAAAAATGGAAAAAAATGTTTTATTAGGGTACCCCCCCTACATGTAAAGTGGGGGCTAATATTTTTTTTCATTCCAACCTCAACATGTGATATATTGTTAGATAGGTATTTAAAAATGAATAAGGGTTTACTAAGATCGTTTTTTGATAATATTAATATTTTCGGAAATAATCGCTCCTAAAGGAAAAAAAAGTGCGTCCCCCCCCTCTAACTTTTGAACCTGAAATTTAAAAAATATGAAAAAAATCACAAAAGTAGAACTTTATAAAGACTTTCTAGGAAAATTATTTTGAACTTGATAGGTTCAGTAGTTTTTGAGAAAAATACGGAAAACTACGGAACCCTACACTGAGCGTGGCCCGACACGCTCTTGGCCGGTTTTTGATATTGTTAATATTTTCGGAAATAATTGCTCCAAAAGTAAAAAAATGGGTGTCTGCCCGCTAAGACTTATATGTATTCTGTGGTTCCATTTATAATTTGCGGTTGTGTAGAATCTCTGCTACAACTATTGCTAGGGTTCCGTAAGCCAAGATGGCAAAAACGGAACCTTTATAGTTTCGCCATGTCTGTCTGTCTCTATCTGTTTGTCTGTCCGAGGGTAATTTCAGAGACCGTTTGCATTAGAAAGCTGTTATTTGGCATGAATATACAAATGTGAGTGTATTTTAGTAAAACGTCCCACTTTGCCGTTTACCATTAAGGCGAGATTTACTTGTATTTTAATATGAATAAACTGACCAAGCGGCTTTATAGCAATCGACAAAGGGGGACGTTTTGCTGTGCACACTCACAAATAATTATTAGTTATTAGGTATGTGACTAACATAATAAAGGGCATTAAAACCTAGGCTTGTGCCGTTTCGTTCGTTCCGGAGCGCTCCGATCTCTTTCAATCGCTCCCACGAACTAGTTCGCTCTTTTAGGTCTTTTGCTCATTTAGTTCCGCCAGACCAGCGACCATTGCGGTCGGAAAGATCAGAACGAATGGGACCGAATAGTGTCAAAATGATACTAATAGTCCACAGAGAGTAACATTCCGGGCCCAAAGGTTGTAAGTAACCGAACTTTAATATCAAAAATTTGACGTTTTTTTTGTTGCTCTGCTAAGTAGCTCTCGCTCTCAGTCGGCGCAGTCACACATTCGTTCTCGATCCAAACCGCTCGCGCTCGCCGATCCTATACTGAACTAAATGAGCAAAGACCGAATCTTGGAGCCTGGAAAGATTCAGTTCATTTCGGTCATTGATGGGATTTTATTCCTAACAGTTCATAGTTCGTGAACGACACAAGCCTAATTAAAACACGAGTGCGGTTTTATGAAACGAGCTGTATTAGGTGAGTTTCATAATAAGATCACACTATTGTTTTAAAACCTAATTATGTGCAATATACAATTGTATACATAACTTTATCCATATAAATAATATTATAATATCTAAAAATATATAGGCTCCATTTATTTGTTTACGGTCTCTCAAAACAAATGACGCGCGCCTGTGCTGAGGCGCGCACGGCCTCCGGGTGATAATTAGGGTTCCGTACTTAAGGGTAAAACGGGACCCTATCACTAAGTCTTCGCTGTCCGTCTGTCTGTCACCAGGCTGTATCTCATGAACCGTGATAGTTAGACAATTGAATTCTTTACGGATAATGTATTTATGTTGTTATAACAACAAATACTAAAAACATAATAAAGTGAATATCAAAACGGATAATGGTACGGAACGCACTTGGCCGGTTTTATTACTGTACGATATCGGCACAGAATAAGTAATAATACTACATAATATGGGCATCGGTTGCTGACAGCGTGATAGTAGAGATTACATACCTAGGCCGTTTAAGTGGGAAATGTCTCGGATACCATGTAATTATCGGCTGAGGCGAAGCCGAGGTGGACTAGCATGTGATTCGAAGCTTTCCCATTTACCGACCGAGGTTTGTATAGGTACTATTTTTCTGTAAATCCGCCAAACGATGCGGGCTGTAGAGAATACCTACTCGATCAGCTGATCGTAAAAACCGGCTCCATATTGGTGTGACAAGGCCTAGGCCGGGAAAGTTGTACGAAATTCCATTACAAGTCCTCTTCTATTGCCACGCTCTAAATGGGTACTTCCGAGCCTATTTTTAGGCACGTATGACATTTCTCTGCATACTTGAGAATAAGTTATTTTCCCCTCACTAGCTCGGAAACACGTGTTTTGTCCTTTAATATCAGCGGGTAAAAACGCATTTTATCCACTAGTGGATAAAGTAATTTGACCTTGAATAGAGGCAAATTTTCTGCTTTAAAATTGATAAAAGTGGGTTAATCTAGTTATGAAGATGTTTTACCACCTGTGGAACTATTGGAAGCAGTGATAAACGCGTTTTTTGCGTTGTACTTTCCTCGCTATAGTGGAAAAAGTTTTTCCCCTGACTACCTTGGAAACACGTGTTTTGTCCTTTAATACCAGCGGGTAAAAACGCATTTTATCCATTAGTGGGTAAAGTAATTTTGCATTGAATAAAGTCAAATTAACTGCTTTGAAATTGATAAAAGTAGGTGAATCTAGTAATAAAGATGATTTACTACCTGTGGAACTACTGGAAGCAGTGATAAACGCATTTTTTTGCGTTGTAGTTTCCTCGCTATAGTGAGGGGAAAAGTTTTGTGTTACACTCGGGTGCAAATGTATTTTACTTCTCGTGTTTTAAAAAACTCACAAGTTCAGGATTCTATTCAACTATAGAATGCTTTCACTTGCTCGTTTTTCAATTCCACACTCGGCGTTAAAATACAACTTTGCCCCCTTGTATAACAAATAACGTGTTACACACGAGTGCACTGTATTTTACTTCTCGTGTAAAATGTATTTTAATTCCACACTCGGCGTTAAAATACAACTTTGCACTCTTGTATAATAAATAACTATTTCACCACCCCAACTGGTAAAGGCTTTCTTTGCTATTCGAAAACAGATAGCAAAATTTCATTTAATCCACAAGAGTGCAAAGTAATTTCATACAAATTTTACCTTTATGCCTTAAGTGGGCTGGTAGATTTTACTTATAAATGATGATTTTGAATCATAAATATTGAATTATTCAATGGATTTGATTTAGTTTCATGTTTTATACTCAGTACTTTGTTCGTGTTGGTGTGGTGAAAAAGTTTGTGTTTCACTCGGTGGCAAAGTTTGTTTAACCTTCGTACCTTGAAATCCTCGCAACGCTCAAGATTCCACTTTTTGAATCTTTAATCTTTAATCTCTTAATATTGGAATCTTTCGCTTGCTAATATTGGCACGTGCGGTTTTTAGGGTTCCGTAGTCAACTAGGAACCCTTATAGTTTCGCCATGTCTGTCTGTCTGTCCGTCCGTCCGTCCGTCCGTCCGTCCGTCCGTCCGTCCGTCCGTCCGTCCGCGGATAATCTCAGTAACCGTTAGCACTAGAAAGCTGAAATTTGGTACCAATATGTATATCAATCACGCCAACAAAGTGCAAAAATAAAAAAATGGAAAAAATGTTTTATTAGGGTACCCCCCCTACATGTAAAGTGGGGGCTGATATTTTTTTCCATTCCAACCCCAACGTGTGATATATTGTTGGATAGGTATTTAAAAATGAATAATGTAATAATGAATGGGTTTACTAAGATCGTTTTTTGATAATATTAATATTTTCGGAAATAATCGCTCCTAAAGGAAAAAAAAGTGCGTCCCCCCCCTCTAACTTTTGAACCATATGTTTAAAAAATATGAAAAAAATCACAAAAGTAGAACTTTATAAAGACTTTCTAGGAAAATTATTTTGAACTTGATAAGTTCAGTAGTTTTTGAGAAAAATACGGAAAACTACGGAACCCTACACTGAGCGTGGCCCGACACGCTCTTGGCCGGTTTTTTTCATATGGTTTATTGTTATTTATCGTAAGTTTTAGTATTTAATTGTTAATAATTTTAAGCCTGTTTGGATGCAGACCAATACATCAGCCACTGGCAGTACGTCTACGTCGTTACAAGCGTTTCCTTGCGATCAGTGCGACAAATCGTTCTCTACAACTCGTGGTCTAAATATTCATATAGGAAAATGCCACAAAATTGTAAATCCGCCTATCATCGCCACATGTCCACTCATAATAGGACACCAACCCAGCCCTCTAACACCTGACATCGATGTAAATAACTTAATTCCTCCTCCACCTCAGCTATCTCAAAAATAATTTTCCTGTAATCAAAAGAATACCGCGTGGAGCAAGGATCACCGTAGCTAGTCGACTAACCGACGTTATCAATACCTGCGTAGAAAGCAACAGCACTGATTCTTGGAAACACTTACTAACCTTTTCCTTTTCCACTCTTCATGCGACTTCTGATAATAGATGACTGTCACTCACACAAAAAATAAAAAACAACTGTGCCCACCCCCTTAATCACAACCCTTCCGTTAATCAGAAAAACAGCTGTTCATCATACCGTTCTAGCAACAATTTAAAAAAGACTGTTGAGGGAAAAGTAAGCAATGGCGACCTTAAAGGAGCCGCACGCTTGCTTTTTTCAACCGACGTGCTGTCTGTGGACTCACCTGAGACTTTATCGGCTTTGCGCGACAAGCACTCGTCTGGCCCAGCAACTCCATACTTTTTAGATCCGCCTACAGAACCTAATGTGTGTCTTCAAGTACAAGAAAAAGACACAATAAATGCAATTTTCACATTCAAAACGGGTTCGGCAGCAGGTCTTGATGGAATTTCTCCACAATACTTAAAAGACCTAACCTCACACTGCGTCGGCGATGCTGGCAAACGCCTCGTTATCGCTCTTACTAAATTAACCAACTTCATGCTGTCTGGAAAAGTAAACCCCCTCTTTGTACCCATTATTTATGGCCCAAATCTTATTACCCTTACGAAAAAAGATGGGGGTATATTAGGCCCATTGCCGTTGGTTCAACTTTTAGTCGTTTAACATCCAAAATTTCTGTGCGACATATACCTACTTACAAAATTACAGAAAGAATTCGAACCTGTACAACTCGGCTTTGGCACTAGGGGTGGGTGTGAAGCGGCAGTACACGCTCTCCGCATCTGCCTTATCAATGACCAGTGTGAGGTAGTGCTTAAACTGGATGTCAAAAATGCATTTAACTCGCTCAATAGGGACGCCCTGCTTGCAGAAGTCAATAACCACACTTCAGAACTCTACAACTATTTATTAAATTGCTACGCAAATCCCTCAAAATTGGTATACAAAACCCATGAACTCTCCTCTGAAGTAGGCTGCCAGCAGGGCGATCCTCTCGGACCAACCGTTTTTAGTCTAGCCATAAATCCTATTATTCAAAATCTAAATTCAAAGTTTAACGTATGGTACTTAGATGACGGTACCCTAGGAGGTGATGCTAACACAGTATTAGCTGACCTATTGGAAATAAAAAATAAATTTCAACGAATTGGACTTGAATTAAATTCCGATAAATGCGAATTACCTATATCTCAACAGTTTTAATCCCGACACCATTCAAAAATTTCAAGCAATTACGCCTAACATTAAATTTGTCAACAAGGACTCATTAAACCTCCTAAGGTCACCTATCTTCGAAGAAGCCATTCCTAACGTCATTACAAACGCGACTTCCTAATTCAAAAACTGCGCTGATCGCTTACTCGAGATAAATTCTCATTCCGCTCTGACTATTTTAAAATTCTGCCTTTTTGTACCAAAATTTACTTATTTGCTTCGCTGCTGCCCTTTTTGGAAGCACCAAAATTTATTATCACCTATTGACGACCTCATTAGATCTTCTTTAGAGTCAATTTTAAACATTCAGCTCAGCGAGCGTTCCTGGAACCAGGCGTCCCTTCCCATCAGATTCGGCGGGTTGGGTACGCGCAAAATTTCTAGTGTTGCTTTGCCGTCGTTTCTATCACCTGTCCACGGCACGTCCGCCCTCGTAGGTAAAATATTAAGGGCCTGCCCTTTAAACTTCGAGACGGCGTGCCTGACGGACGCTAGAAACGCCTGGCTGACGGCTTGTCCGAGTCAAATTTTTCCTAAAAAATTACATATCCAACGTTGCTGGGACGACACTATTTGTACCTTCGACGAACTCCTTTCCAGTCCTAGTACCACTGCCACAATGCGGGCGCGGCTGTTAGCAGCCGCAGAAAAGGAATCCGGCCAGTGGCTGCACGCTTACCCTTCGCCTCCCAGTGGTCTAGAGCCTGATAGCCTGCGCCTAGCCGTGAGCCTCAGGCTCGGAGTAAAGGTCTGCACCCCTCATAGGTGCCCCTGCGGCACAACCGTCGACGAGCTTGGACACCATGGCCTTTCTTGTCAACTCAGCCCTATTTAGATTTATTTTAGTTTAGATTTGTTTTTAATTTAATTTTAAGTTGTTTTATTATTTTTTTAGAGTTAGCTTGTTATTTTTTTGTTACTTAAGTTTTATTACCTTAATAAATCTCTGTAGTACATATTAGAAGGTTACTTAGTATGTACAATAGAAGGATATTGATTGCAGAGAACAGTGGCAACAGCGCACAATAGCAAACAACCAATCGTGGAGAAGGTGTTCCCTGATTGGTCCATTTGAATCAGATCAACAATTGACGGAGCGGATTTGTATAAAAAATGCTATGAATAGTTCGTAATTTTGCCGGCAGATGGACAGCAGTTGTTGATCCGATCGGAGCCACATTTGTATGCCGAGTCATACATTAGATCAACAAAAACTGTTGTGATCAACAATTGCCAACGGATCAACAATTAACTGATGCCAAAACCCGTCTGATCAACATTGACCGAGTGGAGATATCTATATATATATATATATATACGTTGGAGAGGGACAAACTAACTTTATTGGCTTGGTAACTTAATGCGGACTACGGATACGGATAATGTTTGCTTCGGTTTTATTTTGTGCTGCAGTGGAGAAACGTACGCACTGACGGACAATAACTGATCCTACAAGGCTTCCATTTTTTCTCATTGAGGCACGGAATCCTAAAAATGCTCCTATCAATAAAATTTAAATCTAATGCAACCTGTTTTCTTAATTCCATCTCCAAGCGAGGCAACTGTTGGTAAATAATGCGGCATTTGGCAGAAGTCGGCGACCAAGCCCCGGGCTTATGGGATCGAGTCTTTGAATTCGTTTACAAGCGAAATTGGACAGGTATTTATTTGTTCAAATGTCGAAATAGCGGCAGAATGCTCTGTCAAATCAGAAGCAAGTGGAGAGCTATGTTTTTCTTTTTTTTTATTATAAATGGGCTTACTCTTGGCCACAGACTAGCCAAAGCTGCCAAAGGCAAAGACGTGGCCTACGATGGAGTGAGCTCGCCCAGAAGATGCCTGTTCACTCTTGATTTGAAGGTTGCCGGGTTATATGAGCTCGGAAATAAATATAGCCGCCGGCAAGGAATTCTACTTAACTTTTAACTTCGATTACGTTTTAGGGGATCTCCGTCCGGGCCTAGCATGCTAGTGTGATAATATTTGACGACCGGTTGGCTCAGTCAGTAGTGACCCTGCCTGCTGAGCCGTGGCCCTGAGTTCAAATCCCGGTAAGGGCATTTATTTGTGTGATGAGCACAGATATTTTTTGTTCCTGAGTCATGGACGCTTTCTATGCAATACAAGCCTTCTTGAGCTTACCGTGGGGCTCAGTCAATCTGTGTAAGAATGTCCTATAATATTTATTTATTTATTTATTTAATACGAGTATGATACCTATAGTTTATCGCACATTCTGTAAGTGTGAAAAGGACGCACCGACGCGATAAACTATATCACACTAGCGTGCTATGCTTGAGGCGGCAATATAGACTATTGAAAATCTAATACAATAATTATATTTTATTACAGGATCGGTTGACTCTTGTGACCTGCACAGAAGTAAATTGTTCGAAGTTTAGAGAAAAAATATATAAAAATCGTTCACTAGGGTGTTATGATTATGATATTTTCTAGTGCCGTATTTTTTGTGTTTTTAAATATTTTTTATATTGCAAGTGTGATGAAAGACATTGTGTGTAACTGGGGGCGGGCGTAAAAATATGGCAAACTCGAATCTTTAAATCGCTCCCGTATGCCGTCTCGCTTTAACTTACTCTTGTTTGCAATAATTGCCTTCCGTTCCACATTAGACAATGAAGGTACTATAACTTATTTTTTTTACTAGGTAATTAAACGTTCGATTTTATCTTGTGCGCTTGAAGTATTTAAAAAGGGTAAGATCAGAAAAAAAAAGTTATTGAGTAAAATTTTTGGACGTTTACCTGCCTTTTATCTTTCCTTGTTGGTTCTTAATTAAGTTCTAAAGTTTTCGCTCACAAAACTGATAAGTCATCAATAACGGTTTCATATTTTTTGTTCCAGTCGTTGTTTAAAATACGATGAATTATAGATAACTAGCTTTTGCCCGCGGATATTAGTATGGATTGTTCTTTTATTGTAAAAGAGGTTATTTATTATACCTCAAAATAAATATTATCGCTTCGTCGTAACGATGCATTACTTATGTGCGTCGTAAGTAGCATTACTTATGTGCTACGAAATGCTACGTGAAATCGTTTTATTATAATTTGCGGTACGAAATGTATACGCCCTGTTTTTATTGAATTCCGTTAACTTTAAGGGAAGTTTCTTTAGATAAAATGCAATAAATTTCTCTAAGAAACTAGCGTCTTAACTCTTACGGTTATTGAGTTATTAAAAAAATAAAACTAATTACTGAACACGTGTGTGACAAGCCTCTACCACTTTCTAATGTTCTTTGTTTTGACATGTGCCGTCAATCACTTGACACTAACTTGAACATTATTCTTAAGGGTGTCTCATACAAATTAATTCATTTATTATGTAAGAAAACGATGACAAAATTTTTTTTGGTGAATTTAACTAAAAGTGATATACAATACAGGGTGGTTCCAGATAACGAACCTAACGACGTGTCGAATTTAACGGAAAACAAAAAAACACGGTGTATATGTGAATATTGAATGATTTACAGTACCATGCAACAATTTTTGGTTAATCCCTCTCAATGTCTAACAATAACATAATCTCTATTGTTTTGCCAATAAAACTTGAAAATACGGAAACTGACATCCCACGCTCACTTTGCATATTTTAAATTACTCCCCAATGTCCAAACTCATACGTAATAGACACCCTTTTATATTTAAGTCTAATAATATGTACACATGTCCCAATGACCAAGACACACTGAGAGAAAATACAACCAGTTTTCATGTTCGTTCAACAAGTTTTTTGGTTAAAATAGCGCATACGTGCTCTTTGGTTCAAACAAGAAGCTACTTGTCATTTGAATCGGCAATATATTTGAATCAACAAGTCGATTTTATAAAAACATCCTGACACATATTTTTTTTAAACATACGTTTGTCTGATTCAAACGGATAAACCGCAAAAAGTCGAACTTGTTAAATTCACAATGCAAATTTCTCTCAGTGCATAAGGATCAAAGTCGCTAAGACCATTCACAGTCATAATGTTTATTGAATAACTCCTGCACATCAAACAAAAGTTTTGCTTAAAACATGAGCCATCCAAGTTATAAGGTTCATTTTGCAATACTTAAGCTACCGGCTTAGCCGCAATGACAATGGCTGACGCTAGACGCCGATGGACACGCAGTCTGCCTCTGTCGCGCCAATACGGAGCGATAGAGACTAGAGATGCAACGAATAGTTGTTTGGCCGGATGCCGGATACCGAATATTTGGCCCAATCATCGGCCGAATATTCGGTATCCGGCCGCCGAATATTCGGACAGCAGAATTTTACCTACAATACGTACAATTTAAGCAGGGAGCGGGCGCGTCGTGCAGATTTTGACTTGTTTCGTAGTGAACTTCGCGCGGAGTCCGTTTTTGTTTAAAATCAATGTTTAATTTTTTAATAATAAAGGGCTATGATATAACCGTAACTCAAAAATCGCACATCCGGTATCCGGCCGGATAGTACGTCACTATCCGGTATCCGGTCGGATAGTACGTCACTATCCGGTATCCGGCCGGATAGTACGCCACTATCCGGTATCCGGCCGAAAATTAAAATAAGGGCCGAATATTCGGTGCATCTCTAATAAGGTACAGCTACGATATCGATATTTTCGTAAGCGTTTGTGCATTTGGCTACGTACTCTGGAATACAGTTTAAATACATACAACGATATGTGTGTTTTGGCAAACGCATTCAATTTAACTTTGCGAGTTCACTCGTTTATGGTAATTATTTAGAAGTTATGTAAACTCGTGAAATTCAACTTTCAGACACGGAAATAAAGCTTATAATAAAATAGGCACAAATAAGGTTTAAGTTGTTGCGTATATCTGGGTGATATTTATTGTAAATGGTTTAGAAATTTCAACGATGCTGTTGAACGCATAAGGATAGCATTTTCCTCTTTTGTTTTCTATTACTTTGGGGTCCTTTTACGTCTCTAAATGTACTATTTATATACGATTTCTGTCCAACATATTTGAACACTGATTTTGAGAAGTTTCATGTTCAAACCTACCTCTTTTGTGTATTTAATTTCGAAAATCACCATTATTTCCATCATATCAAGATTCCCCTTTCGAAATTACCCGGGCATTTCTGTACTTCGAAATTACCCCAATGCACCCTATCTTTTTCTAGTTCTTTAGTTCTTAGTCTTTAATGACTTGGTTAACCAATTGACAGTATTTTCTCGAGCTTTACGGATTTGATTGATAGCTGCCATACACGACGCCCCACTTATGGATATTTATTTTTATTTATTTTTTTATTTATTACAATAACATTGTACATAAAACTTACAGACTACAGCCCAACACGTAATATGTACATATAAAAACACATCTATAATAAGAACTTAATTAACTAAGTTTTATTTATTAGGCAAGCCACACAATTGCCGGCTTGTAACTTCTGTGAATTCAGTCAGTGTACATGTAAATAAATCTATTTTGGTGGACACTTCATTAAGTATTGATATTGCCCTGACAGTAGGAGCGTTGGCTAGTAAGTTGGTGCGCGTTGGTGTACTCATTACACAATGTAAGTATAAAATGTCTACTTTAAGTGTTACTTGTATATTTTCCACGTGCTTGTCAGGTCACGAATATGATATACTAATATGATGATAAGGTGATCGTATTGCTATATTTACTCTGTACACTGGTCAAAAAGAGAAATAAAAAAACAAAGTGTGATGTAAAGCTGCATTTTTGGTATGTTATTTGGGGTCCTTGGGGGAATGTAGGACTATATTTTGCAAGCAAAAAAATGGTGTGCTAACTTCGTAATTTAAAAAAAAAAGTAAAAAAACCAGCCTTTTTTTGTATTTTGCCGTTTTATTAAAAAACTTTGCATTTTTGGTCAAAAGTTGCTGTGTAATGTTGAAAGCGCATTAAATTCCAAACAGTTTGACATCTTTTTTATCAATGTCCGTCAAATATTTTTTGAGATATGAAGCGTCACAAAAAGAGCATTTTCCCCCTTTCTATGAAAATATTCGTTTTGCTAATATTTTGAGACAGATATCAGCAAAACAACTCAGGCTATTACATAAATTGTAAAATAAAAATGTAGAAAATTTCACTAGCTTTCATTTAAGACCAAAAGAGTGCGAGTTATTTAAAAAAATAGGATTATATCATAAGTCTAGTATAACTGGATCAGAAATAATCGGTGGATGGTAATGGTCAAATGGGATAGTTTACATATATTTACAGGAGGAGTAGCGGAGAACGAATTATTATTATTTGGGGGCTGTTCAAGTATTACTCAGACACATATTTGCGTATATCAAATCAACATTTATTTAGTAAGTTAAGTTTACGGTCAGGTAGACCTCAGGATCGCCGCTTGGCGGAAAAAAATATTTACGAGTGGCTCGCCTCTGCCTTTCTATGTCCTCCAGGTCTTTTAAACTGGAAAACAAGATGTGGCCAAGGTAGGTATTTGACTTCGTGTACTCTCCGCAATTGAACTCCATCAAGCAAAAGAGGTGGTACCTGTGTGGGCATATGTGCTGCCTCCATGAGCATAAATTCAGACTTGTCCGGATTGTATCTCATGTTATGCTGGCTGGCGTGTCTCTCGCATTCTGCGAGTAACTTACGCATAGCTCCCACAAATGGTGCTAGTAGGACCATATCGTCTGCATATGCGATGATTGCGATGTGATTTATCATTTGCCCATTGATGGAGCAGCCAACCTCGGTACTGGTCAAAGCCTGCGACAGCCCATCCATGTACACGCTGAAGAGAGCCGGAGACATACTGCCTCCTTGTTTCACGCCACAGTTTAGCCCGCTGGCTGTGGACAGAGTTGACTTCCATCTTTCTGCTGCTGGGAATACCACTTCTCCAGTATCTTAATATTTGGCGTGGGCGCTTTCCGTTCCCGTAGTTTATTCCACAGCAATTGGTGGTCAAATACAACTCAAGTGGACTTTCTATCACTACAGGAGTTGTGCCATCAAGATGCAGAACCAGGAAAATGTAACTAATTCTGTTTTATTTTTCTAATTTACTAAACTTCAAAATTTTACTGTATTTTATTTCTTCATTAGTAATAGTCAAATCGATGCAAAGTTAGCTTAGGCAATTTTTTCAGATAAATGGATATCAAAGAAAGTAAGATCGAATAGATAGCACTTTCAACCTAAAACTTTTAGCGTAAATTATTTTACCTTAACCAATCTACCAGACTCTTGGCTTCTCTATTTATAGATTTTTTTTGTTTACCAAAGTAACTATTCGTCTTACTGACCTTTATTTGCACTAAAACTAAAGCAAAATAAATTTTATATAATGTTATATTCGTGTGTTCCAAGGTCCTCTGCAAGATACTGTTACACAGAATGATGGGTGCTGTCGATGGAACACTAAGAGACGAACAGAGTGGTTTTAGAGCAGGGCGGTCTTGCATCGACCAAATTAACGTTCTACGTATGATTTTGGAACAATGCAACGAAATGCGTAGCGAACTCTTCACTCTGTTTGTAGACTTCGAGAAAGCGTTCGACAGGGTCAAGTGGACAAGTATATGGCGCATACTTAGAAGAAGAGGTATACCAGACAAGATCATAACAATTATACACAATCTTTATAGGGGTTCCTCTTGTAGAGTGCTGCACAAAGGACAGCTGTCAGAACGTATACCTGTAACGGCCGGTGTGAAACAGGGATGTTTACTGTCTCCGTTGCTGTTCCTCATTGTTTTGGATGACGTGATGCGCAGAGTAACGAGCCAAGGGAGCAGAGGGCTGCCATGGGTCAATGGAAAAAGCCTCGAAGACATTGATTTTGCCGACGACCTATGTCTTTTCGCAACATCACGCGAACACCTTCAGTCCAAGACCGATGACCTTACCCGTTTCGCTGCAGAAGAAGGCTTACGCATAAATTGTTCGAAGACGAAGGACATGCGTCTTAATACCTTGGATGCAGCTCCAATAAATATAAGGGGTGAAGCAGTGGAACAGGTCAATCGTTTTACGTACCTAGGGAGCGTGGTCGATCCTTCAGGGGGAGCGGAGAGCGATGTTGAGACGCGCATCAACAAAGCGAGAGCAGCGTATGCCCAGCTGAAGCCTGTTTGGACGTCCACCGTAATAACTCGTGGTACTAAAATTAGAATGTTCAACTCTAACGTCAAGTCGGTCCTCTTGTACGGTTGCGAAACATGGCTTGTGAGGAAGGACATCACCAATCGGTTGCAGGTGTTTATTAACAAGTGTCTCCGGCGCATCTTGGGTATTTACTGGCCGACAACTATTTCAAACGCTAGATTGTGGCAGCTGACGGGACAAAAGCCCGTAGGCCAGGAAATACGCGCACGGAAGTGGCGATGGATAGGGCACGTGCTACGCAGAGCAGATAACCACCTGTCCAAACAGGGTCTCTGCTGGCAATCACCTGGCAGTAGACGGTCGGGACGGCCTTGTACCACGTGGAGGCGGTCAGTGGAAAAGGAGGCTGGCGCAAGTGGACTAGGCTGGAAGGATTTGGAAGCAGTCGCCCAGGATCGTGAAAAGTGGAAGATTCTTCTGAGAGCCCTATGTCCCTAGTGAGGGATAACAGGAATACATCATCATCATCATATCATATCCTGAAGTATTTTGCAGATATTTGTCTAAAAATATTGGCAAAACGCTACATTTTATAAATGCGTCAAAAATTGACCTTTTTTGACGCTTCATATCTCGAAAACTATTTGACGGACATTGATAAAAAAGATGTCAAACTGTTTGAAATTTAATGCGCTTTCAACTCTACAAAGCAACTTTTGACCAAAAACGCATAGTTTTTTAATAAAAAAATAAAAACCAAAAAAAGTCCGATTTTTTTACTTTTTTTTTAAATTACGAAGTTAGCACACTTTTTGTTTGCTTGCAAAATATAGTCTTACATTCCCCCAAGGACTCCAAATAACATACCAAAAATCTAGCTTTACATCACACTTTGTTTTTTTAGCCGATTTTCATGTAAGATTTGACCGGTGTACTGTGGTTGGTATGATTGCTGTATATTTTTGGTTTGATAATCTATATCTGGCTTGTTGTATATTACTATTTAAGTATGTTTATGTAAGTCTATTTATATTCTCTTATATGTGTATGTTTATTCAATTTGTGTGTTGGACATTAGAATAATTATGTTTTTTTTTATTTCGAAGCACCTACTCTTTTTGATTATGTTTGTTATTTCCGCTACCCAAAGGTTGTCTGGTAGAGATCGCTCTTCAGCGATAAGACCGCCTGTTGTCTGCCTCTATTTATAATCATTTGTTTTGTCTCCACTGTATCTTTTGCTGAGGTGTGCCAATAAAGAGTATTCTATCTATCTATCTATCTATGATATCACGTAGCTTTACTCGTTTGACTTGGAAGTTTTGAGGTTAAGAAAAACTCGTAAACCTTACTAGAGTCTGAAATACTGTCTGTATGGACTCCAATACATTCCACGACTCTTGACTTTCCGAACAGACTCGATGACGATATCGTCACTACTTTGAAAAAAATCTCGTATCTCATGCTTCTCCTCAAAGTTAAAACGCAGTAAGTCTAAATGCATTAAATAAATAATAAATAAATATTGGGGGACACCTTACACAGATCAACTTAGCCCCAAACTAAGCAACGCTGGTACTATGGGTGCTAAGCGACGATATACATACTTAAATAGATAACATAGAAAACATCCATGACTCGGGAACAAATATCTGTGCTCATCACACAAATAAATGCCCTTACCGGGATTCGAACCCAGGACCGCGGCTCAGCAGGCAGGGTCACTACCGACTGAGCCAGACCGGTCGTCATTCCATACATACTTACTATAATTTTCTTATAATTGACAGACGAAGATACAAGTTTTTTTAAAGTAGTGACGATATGCATATATATAGTCAGTAGAGTATAATGCTGTTATTCTTTGGCTGTAAAAAGCTACATATGAATTTATTTTTAATGCGCGGACAAAGCGCAGATTTATAGCTGTTCCGGGTTTTTATTGTTTTAAAGGCTTTGTATTAAAGCTGTAATACCATAAGCCGAATATAAAAGGTTTCAGTATCTTATTTTCAAATACTTACTTTAAAGTTCAATCTGGATTTGGTAACAATTTAGATAATACTAGCTTTTGCCCGCGGCTTCGCTCGGGTTAGAAAGAGACAAAAAGTAGCCTATGTCACTCTCCATCCCTTCAACTATCTCCACTTCAAAAATCACGATAGTTCGTCGCTCCGTTTTGCCGTGAAAGACGGACAAACTAAACAGAAACATACACTTTCGCATTTTATAATATTAGTATGGATCTTACCTATGCTATGGAGGGAAAACGTCGACGAAAGGATCGAGTGGAAAAAGCAAGAGGAGGCCCTTGCCCAGCAGTGGGACACTAAAATAGGCTCGTAAAGACTATCAAAGTTAACCACTTTTTACATGCAAATTTGTTTTTTTTTAATACTACGTCGGTGGCAAACAAGCCTACGGCCCGCTTGATGGAAAGCGGTCACCGTAACCTATGGACGCCTGCAACTCAAACAGTGTCACATGCGCGTTGCCACCCCATTAGAAACTTGTACATTCCCTTTTGCTGTGTAACTTATTTATTTTATAGTACACATCAAAAAGGAGTGTACAAGTTCTAAGAAGGGTTCGGGTTGCCGACAACTCAAAGGACAATAGACGGAACAAGTTAGTTCCGTAAGTCCTCCCGTCATCAGCACACCGCACCCTCGTTGAGCTCTGGCAGCCTTACTCACCGGCAGGAACACAACATTATGAGTAGGGTCTAGTGCTATTTGGCTGCGGTCTTCTGTAAGGCGAAGGTACTTCCCCAGTTGGGCTCTGCTCTAGATTCGAGCGAGACGATATCCGCTGTGCTGTGCCCTACCACACAAAGCGGAATATTTACTTACTAACTTATTTATTTTATAGTCAAGTTTATGCCACCAAAAATAAAACCTTGAATAATATTACACTCTCTCATATTTTGAAGATCAACCTAGTGACACACTGCAGGGTATAGACCCTGCAGTGTGTCACTAGCTATAGAGCTACCAGTACAATCGTTGACGCTTTGACCGGTTTGTACCTTATCATAGTTATCTTTCTCTATCGTTTTCCTGTATAGGTTGTAGCCGGCTAGCAGCAGAGAAATAAAACTAAGGTTCATCTTATTAACAATATAATGGTGTACCCTTGTTTCGCCGACAAACTTTTCATCGAATATCATTTCATCGACAACAAATCATCGAAAGTTTAGTTAGAGTAATTTTGTTTCAACTAGGTACTATTTATTTGAAATTTTCTTAGTCTTTATTATAAACACTATTCAACTAATATTTCTTCATCGCTGATTCGTTTCAAAGTACAGTCAAGTGTAAAAATATGGGTGCGTACAACTTATCAAAAATATGTCCCATAGCACTTTATGTCGGCGGAATAAGGTCTCGGTACATATTTTTGAGCGGATAAAATCGATACGTATTTTTGCACTTGACTGTACTTCAAATAGCAGAACTACAAAACATCGCCATTCATTTATTCGACGTATTATTACAAAACTTTCTCATTTGTCGTACTACACATTTATACATATACTAGAGGTATACACTATACTACACGTTTACCATGGAATGTCAACGATTGTGCTCTTGGTTATAGGTCTTGTTCACTCTGAATAGCATTGAATAGAAATGAGATATTACAGATGTTACTGACCGAAAGGCCGAAATGTAAACAGACGGGCGTGTATCGAATATTTCTACATCCAAATATTTATGACGCCAATAGGCTTTGAACAGGCTATTTCTGATGTGTGGGGCTTGGAGAAGGATGCACGATGCTGACTATAGCTCAAAACGGTTGTTAAAACTTGTAACACGGGACCGTTTGTGTGTGTCTGTCTGTCTATGGCATCGTAGCTCCCGAACGGATGAATTGATTTAGATTTAGTTTTTTTTTTGTCTGAAAGCTGAGTTAGTCGGGAGTGTTCTTAGCCTCATGAAAATCGGTCTACTATATCGTCGATGTCGGAGGTTTTTTCAATATTTTAATTTCGTGGTTAGGTTATGAATAAGGTATTTTATCCGCGACTCACGCCGAAGATTTTATGAAGCATGAGGAAATAAAGACATATCGAAGAGTAAACAAAAAGAAATGTTTCCACGAAGAATATTGGACCCAAAAACCTGAGAATATCTTCTCAATGACAAGGTACTATTATTAATAACATGTTTTCGTGATTCATTTTTGGGTTGTTGATCTGATCCAGGTTGTTGATATTTATCCTTGTTTAATACCACTATTTTTGACGTAAATACGATATTTCGTTGACGGAGTAGTTGCTACCTTCGATAAAATCGATAAAACCTGTCGCTTTAATAATTGCGGTCGCTTGGCGACCAAGGCACGGCATATTCCTTGGCCTTTTAAATCCTAGCTAACCGAAAATTTTATAATTAGGACCCTGATCTTCATCTAACAGGTAAGTTTGCCTTTGTTACATACCTATGTGTTTTTATTACATAATATGTTGACCTCGCTGATACATGTTAAAGATTAACGAACCTAAACCAACAAGCTTAATTCTGTTTAATATTATTTAGGAAGTCTGAAGGATGTCATTCGGATGTTGTGCATTTTGCTCTTACTTATCCGTCCCTATATTGGTGCGGGCGAGACGAACGTTGACTGAATACGGAACTTGATATTCAGATATCATTCTGATGTTAGTGTGCGATCTGAATTGGCCTATATATTTTAAAACCGTTCACGCGTCTCGCCCGCGGTGATCTTCGAACTAAATTACTTCAAAATATGTCCCGCGTCACGCGCAGAGTCAAAACATTGCCTACTCGTGTCGGCGGCGCTCGACACCTCGAGTAAAGAGTAGAGATGCAACGGATATTTGTTTGGCCGGATACCGGATACCGTATCCGGCCCCCGAATATTCGGTATCCGGCCCCCGAATATTCGGTATCCGGCCACCGCATATTCGGTCAGCAGAATTTTACCTACAATAAGCAGGGAGCGGGCGCGTCATGCAGGTTTTGACTTGTTTCGTAGTGAACTTCGCGCGGAGTCCGTTTTAAGTGCGAACTAGTTTTGATATAATTATAATTAATTCGTTCATGGCAAAATGGATGTTTAAATATATATTTTTTTAATAATAAAGGGCTATGATTATAACCGTTACTGTTTTTGTACATTCAAGTTGTTTACCCATAAAACCATTCAATCAAAAATAGCATATATTTGGTATCCGGCCGGATAGTACGTCACTATCCGGTATTCGGCCGAATATTAAAATAAGGGCCGAATAGGCTGGTTACCGAATAATAACCGAATATTCGGTGCATCTCTATTCTCTAGTAAAGAGCTTGTAGCAAGAGTTTTGATGATATAGAAAACGTTACTTATTTGGTAATCAAACTTCACGGAAGATTTATTGCATCAAAGACGATAATTATATAAGTACTGGGACTAATGACAACCGTTGACGCTAGACGCCGATTGAACCCCAGTCCGGTTCTGTCGCGCCAATATAGAAGAGCGATAGTACTTATTATCGTAAGTGCGTTTTCACATTATCCGATCCGATATAGGTTTAAGGTTTAAGATCATTTAATCTCATTAAGAATTTTACAATTCACTTATACGAGATAAAACATTAATAACTTAAAACATTGTTATGATTATGAGTGCAGGTAGTAAATTATAAGTAAATAAATCAATGAATATAGTCTAGTCAATTATACATTACAATAAAAAGCTTATAATTAATTTATTCATATAATTACAAAAAAAAAAACACTCTTAAGTGTTTATACTACGCCCAATGAACGCAATTTACAGCGAGGCCACATCTAGTTGTTTCTGTTCAACGTTTTCCTTAGCGCCGGTCCGATCAACATGCGAGTGCCGCGCCGAGCGCCCTGGGTGGCTAGCCGAATGGCACAATCGCTCACGAAACGCTCACGAAACGAAGCGCTAGTAGATATCTATCTCTATCGCGTTTGCGTATTGGCGCGATAGAGCCAGCGGCGTATCGCTTTCGTTTGGCGTCGGAGAAATGCCATTCGGCTACGGGGCCTGTTGTCCACTTACCCTCAACCACAAATAATGATACTATGTATCTACCTATGTGTGAATGTGAATTTTAAACTTGTCATTTTTATTTTTGTACGTAGCTCTTGTCGTGTATTTTGTTAGCATTAATGTTATTAAAATGTAATGTTATTATGTATGTTGTTATTAGGTTGTTGTATTTACTAACCCTATGGACTTGATGGTTCGAAATAAAGTTATTTATTATTATTATTATTATTATTATTATTAATAATATTTATATTCTCATTTTAAGTGAATTGTACAAATTCTTATGGGAATAAAGTATCTTTAAACCTTAATAAAAGGGTACTTGAACAAAAGTCCTCATTGCTCGCGCGCATTGCGTGTAGTCAGTATATCGGATGTAGGACCGATATACCATACATTACAGGCGCCATCTTGTTTTTTTCCATTGAAATCCCCCCGACATCCGATCTAAGCGTTTAAGCGTTTGATTTCGTGGCACTTTATTACTATTCTATGTCAGTGTAATAGTTATTTGTTATACAAGGGGGCAAAGTTGTATTTTAACACACGAGAAGTAAAATACATTTGCACCCGAGTGTAACACAAAACTTTTCCCCTCATTATAGCGAGGAAACTACAACGCAAAAAATGCGTTTATCACTGCTTCCAGTAGTTCCACAGGTGGTAAATCATCTTTATTACTAGATTCACCTACTTTTATCAATTTTAAAGCAGTTAATTTGACTTTATTCAAGGTCAAATTACTTTACCCACTAGTGGATAAAATGCGTTTTTACCCGCTGGTATTAAAGGACAAAACACGTGTTTCCGAGCTAGTGAGGGGAAAAATTGTTTATTATCTGTGTGCTTTCGAATAAAAAATATTCTATTCTATTTTATTCTAATAGCACTTACCTCCTATGTAGCGTACGTTGCGTAGGGGGCAAGTTCTATGAATGGGAGAGGTCCGACACTGTTCTTCTAATTTATAAGTCAAATATAGACCCCCTGTGCTATATAATGTACAGTCACCAACAGATATATCGGAGCGGGAAAAGTGCTGTAAATATCGGAACACGCACTACTCTTTTGTTGATAGAGGCATGTTCCGTGAACCCTTAGTGCTTTTTCAAATTATCCGATCCGATATCGGATGTAGGACCGTAATCCCATACATTACAGGCGCCATCTTGAATTTTTTCCATTGAAATCCTTCCGACATACTCCGGTTTCGGGTATCGGATCGGATAATGTGAAAACGGACAGCCTGCTAAAATATATCAGGGTGCGGAGGTAGGTTTATGGATAGCTATTCTTCTAGCTGCAAAATTATAATCTCAACCCACAGATTAGACCTTTCATAAGTTTAAACACGTGTAACTGTTTAGTGAAAATTGAATACTTTTACTAAACGAAACCAGCCGGCTGTTAAGACGATACTGTAGGGGTTAATTCTGCGTACAAACGCACTGGACTATTTCCTCCCTGGTTTTTGAAAATAGAGCAATGATTTTTTCAACACAGATTGTCAAGACTAGAGCCAATCAAAAATTTCCTAAAACGGCCTTTTTCATTGTGGTGCAAAAAAAGGTGTGATACTCAAGATTGGTAACAATTAACCAAAAAAGCTAAACGGTCCGACATAGATTATTTCATTGTTATTCAGATTCTCAAATTTCGTTCCGATTGATTAAGTTTTGCAGGAGGAAAGAGTCGAGAGCGGAACCTCGATTTTAAAGATTTTTTTGAAATATCTTTTGACTGAGTTGTTCTTAATGGACAATTTTTTTTCGATAAATCTAGTTAATAACACTTGTATATTTAACTAAAATTCCCAAGTTGAAACGGGGGCTCCTTTTCATTTTAGCATTTTCGCTACCGTATCCTCTTAAGTAAAATAATGTGGTCTGTGGGGTCGCGTCCGGCTCAATTAAAAGTTGGCATTGTTTCTGGGCTTTACGGACCATGTTCTCTTTGGTTACGCGATCATAGTGTGTCAGGCTGATTCAATCGTACACTAGACTTAGGTATATTGACCGGGACATAAACCGTGTTTGCCTTTTCCATTTTGTGTCGAGTTATACATATTTTACTTATTCCTCTATAGTATTGGCGCGGTACGGATAGTTTCGAATCGTTCACTACAAAGCTTAAGACGATACGGTAGGGGTCAATTTTATTCTCCATACAAACGTTCTCGACTATTTCCTCCCTGGTGTTTGAAGATAGAGCAATGATTTTTTCAACACAGATTGTTATTATTTTTAGCTGTGTCGGACCGTTTTGATTTTTTTGATATTCTGCTTTTTAAAGACTCAGAGCCAATCAAAAATTTCCAAAAACGGCCTTTTTCATTGTGGCGCAAAAAAGGTGTGGTACTCAAGATTGGTAACAATTGACCAAAAAAGCTAAACGGTCCGACATAGATTATTTTATTGTTATTCAGATTCTCAAATTTCGTACCGATTGATTAAGTTTTGAAGGAGGAGAGAAATGTCTTTTGACTGAGTTGTTCTTAATAGACAATTTTTTTTCGATAAATCTAGTTAATAGGTTAATAAGTTGAAAGGGGGGCTCCTTTCCATTTTAGCATTTTCGCTACCGTATCCTCTTAATATACTTTTAGCTACATGCCCAGTAGGTACTGACTAAATTGTCAAGTAGCGTAAGTTGAACTCCCAACGTCTTATCAATATGAAACTTTAGCACAAATCTTTCACGAACTAACGCAACTTACACAAACCAATGTAATATTTCCGCAACAAACTTGTGTCACGTCCGAAGCTCTGATTAGCTCCCGACGGCCATCGCTCTGTACATGAGAATTCAACCACAATTCTGACAAAGTTATTTGTAGGTACGAATACCTACTGGGCCGACAAGACAATAGGGCATCGCTAGATTATACATTGCAGAATATTGTGGTTACATAAGTATACATCGGGTCTATTGGTTCCCATAAAGTCTAAAGTCATAATGTATTGTTTTTCCACATTTTCGACAGTCATAATTTGGTTTTTCTCAGAAACTTTTCTGGTTTGCCATAAAACAAACCTAACCTAACCTGTCTATAAAGTGACCTTATTAAGGCTGCTTTCAAAATAAACGTCAAAATAATCTAAAATTGATAGTTTTAGTCGGTGAAATACTACACTTTCCGTTATCCGATAGATTTATTTAATTCAAATTTCAGTTAGAGCATTTTATTATCTTGATTTTTATAAGACTGGATTTTTGAAAACCACGTCATTATGATTTTTTCTCTAATGCACGTTTAAAAAAACTCACGTATAGAGCTGAATTAGTCGATCTTATTTGTAAAAAATATGGACAATTTTGAATACTAAAACAGGTAAATTTATAATTCGTATACCCTGTACTACAAACTTCTTAGACTACATTTTTATTATAAGGTTTTAAAAAAGAGTAAACGAGGCTAAGACGAATTCAATTTTTTTCAGAAATTACCTAAAATTAAGTGACAATTTCTTTGAAAATCTACATCACATCGAAATAATTTTTGTACTTAATTAATATGCAACGTTTACTTAAATTGCTGTTATACCTTAGTGATTATAAATTGCTATTATTTATTTTTGGCAATTTTTTGAAAACGAGCGTTCACCGGAACAATTATTACCACTTTTGGACATTTTTTCATATTTTGTTAGACCAAGTAGAAAAAGTCCTATAATGTGATATATATTTGTAAACTACTCGTAAAGCCCTTTAATTTGACACTACACACGGTATGATCAAGCGCTCGGTTGCGATTTCACTGTTTTTCAGACGAAAGCCCTCTTAATGAAAACCCTGAATGTTATCATTTAGATGGCTGGCAGTCCTCAACTGTGCGTTTCTCCAGAAACTTCCTGCCCCGCACAGCTAAACTGTGGAATGAATTGTCGTCGCCTGCGGTATTTCCGGACCGATACGACCTTCAAGAAAAGAGCGTACACCCATCTTAAAGGTCGGCAACGCACCTCCAACACCTCTGGTATTTCGGGTGTCCATGGGCGGCGGTGATCGCTTACCTGTCTGCTTGTTTGCCTCCTATCCCATAAAAAAAAAATGTTAACCATTTTAGAATTATGAGTAATGATAATCTGCCAAGCCAAACATTACATTATGACAATCGATCATTATGTCAAACAAAGGGATCCGTATACATCACTTCAGTGTACAAAATACCGCGTATAAGTAAGTAATGAAACTTGTGTCGAGCGAGTTTTGCACCGTGTAAATAGGCCCTAAACCTAGGCGATTGTCGCTCTAATTTGGAAGAACAAAACGTTTCGTTGTTGAAGCGATCTTAGATATTGTAACCATTCATTGATCGCTTACCATCAGGCGACCTGTCTGCTCGTTTGCCTCCTATCCCGTAAAAAAAAAATGGCTAGGCTGGCTGACGTGGCCTCGAAAAAAAAATACTCTTGCAACTCGAAACTTTCACAATGAAAGGTTGTTTTTTTAAATATTTTTTTCGTAAAAACAGTACTGTCTGTACTCCTAATTCCTTCAAAAAGGGCACACTTTACCTAGTGAAGGATTGACTACGAATTAAACAACCAGTCACAAATAAAGCCAATATATTACAATAAATCCCAAACCCTTATATACATTCCCGATAAACATTTCGATAGCGCGATGTAGAAATAGTGACAGTTGGTACAGCGACATCTCTCGTGACATATATTAAACTTCTTATGATGACACTTACTCTACGGAATAACAGTTCCGAACATGCCGCCCACCAAGAACAACAGTTCTTAACTCAATTTAGAATTAAACAAACATAAACATATGACACCATATTCAACAAAAATCTCAACTTTAACATGAATAACTAATAAACAACTAAAACAACATTCAATCGACTAATGACAATATACACATTATGAAGTGAACTTTACATAAGACTAATCTTATGTGATCGTAAAACTAAGAACACACGTTACCCTGTCCAAACCTGAATGTGTTTCAGCCACTTGGTTGCCATTCAGCCGGTGGAAAATTAAACTCTTTTGCCAGAACTATATCTCTTACATGTAGATCTGAATTATGACGCATTACTTTTTTCTTACCCTTGGAAACACATATTAAATGACGTACCCGATGTTACCTACCCCGATACGTATCTCTAAAACAGTAAACCAAACTATATTGTGTATAGTATTTACATCATGTCCGCATTCTGAAGCCGCCCACCATCAGGAATTATTTCAGATACATCGACTTGAGGAGTGCAAGAGGTAAGTAAACTTTTATTTTCTAATTTACCCCTTTGATTTATACTGTAGCATTCTCACATATTAGTTTCTTACTAACTATTTTTTATTAACTTAAAACTTCACTATATTCACTTTGTTTTGTTTCATTTATCTTTGAAAGTGAAGATTACTTAAACCGCCTAGGATCTTCGCCTTCAGAATCCAGTTACTACAGGTACCCGGTGAGTATGTATTTCTTCTTTTTTCTTCCATTTGAATATTCATCCATCTTGATTTGTGTTTTGTTTCAGCTCTTCAGCTCCGTTTAACCCGTTTTAACCACCTTAAGTACTTGATTTGCTCCGACTGTTTTCGACTTCGTTTCTTAATACCACTGTTTAATGTATCCCCGTTTGTGCCCTTGTACACTGCCCTGCATGAGATCTATACCAACATGTGCGACGTTCACACACGACGGCATTGTAAGGTAAGTACTGTACCCTTTCTTTAGGTTCATTTACTCTACGGTATGAAGGTTTAGCCTTGTATTCATGAAACACTTTTCTGTAATTTGTTTGCAGGTGCCCGTTAATTTGACGTTCCTTGTCCAGAGAGTCAAATCTTCGCCACGGTATCTCTCTGAACCCTCTATTTACACAGGCTGCTTGCTCACCTCGGAACGGCAACCTTACTTCGTGGCTTCCGTTCTTATCCCGTGCAATAGTCGCTTTGTACATCTCCTCTCTTCTCTTTTCAGGTGTGAAGCCCCTAGGTTTGTTGGTAGGTTTTGACTTATGTTCCCAATGTGGCCTATCCAACTGTTTCACCCGAGTGTGCATGCTAACTAGCTTGCAAGAGATGCCTTCCTGTGAATCTGCTTCACCACATATTATCCACCCTAGAGACGTCTTCTGTGCCACCATAGTCTCTTGTGGTGATTTGATTAAACCTGCTTGAATGACACGAGCATAGACCTTCGCTCCCAACAAGATGTTGATGTTACTTGGAATGTGATAATCAGGATCCGCGAGTTCAACACCTTGCAACTCAGGCCATGAGGTGATGGATACCTTTGCAGAAGGTTGGTTCGAGGTTACTTTGTCAATCACGTAAGCCTTAACTTCAATGGCTCTACTAGAGTCAATACGCGATGCAATTGTGACTTGAACTGTTGACTTTAATGCTGTTATCTTTTGACCTCTTAATCCCGTTACTGAAACCTTCACAGCTTTAGGTTGTAGCTTGAGCTTCTTAACTGCAGCTGAACTTATAAATGAGACCTCTGAGCCCGGATCTATCAATGCTCTCATTAGTTGATGTTCTTCCCTTTCCCGTGATTTGGCTTTTACTACTGCGGTAGCCAGTAACCCTTGCTCTGAGACTTCATTCACGAAGTGATTTGAAACACTGGCTCCCGTTGTCGTTTCTCCCGTTGAATCTGTGACTTGCTGTGTATAATCCCGTGTCACAGCTTGACTGGCTGATTGCTCCCTATCTTCACTTGCGTGCGTGTCTCCCTTTTGATGCAACAGCGAGTGATGTCGTCTGTTACAGATTTGACAATTCGTTGTTAGTTTACAGTATCTGGCAGAGTGATTTAAACCCAAACAGTTAAAACACATCCCGTTGGTTTGAACAAAATTACGCTTATCATCGTCATTTAAAACAATAAAATCTTTGCAGTGTATTATCCTATGCTCCCCTTTACAGTATTTACATGAACCATTGTTACTATTGTTAGCTATATGTAAACTATTAACCTTTTGTACCTGATTTCCCTTAACCTGACTGAAATTCCCTTTATTGCTGTTTAAATATTTATTCTGTTGGACAAATCCCGGTTTCGGTTCTAAAAATTCCAAAGAATGATATCGCGTTTGTAGAAAGTCCTTAAATTGTTTCAGTGTCGGTAACTGCTCAGACAGAGATACAGATTCGCTTACTTTACATTCCCAGTTTTTCCGACTCTCTGGATCCAATTTATGACTGACAATGTAAATGATGATTATGTCCCAAGTGCTTGTATTTATTTTCAGGTTAGACAATGCATTTAATGTTTCCGTGGTACAATCTAACATTTGCTTAATGTCAGTGGCAGACTCAGTCAGAAGAGTTTTCTGTGCAAAAAACCTCTTTAATATACAATTCGCTAAATATTGCTTGTTATTATATCTATTCTCTAACTGGGTCCAACACTGGTCATAACTTTCGCTTGAAATGGGTATGTGCCTAAGAAGCTGCTCCGCTTCGCCTGTCAAATGCGCCTTGAGGTAGTGAAGCTTCTGGATGTCATCGATGTCCTGATTTTTGTGGATGAGTGATATGAACAAATCCCGGAATCCCACCCACTCCTCATACTTTCCAGAGAAAGTTGGAATCGTGATCTTAGGGAGCTTCACATGACTTGATTTTGACGTAGACGATGTCACCGTATTTATCAACATGGGACTAGTATTGCTGGGTGTTGGTTTTAACTTGCTCATAGCGTTCTTCAGCTCGCTCTTATAATCCATGTACAGCTCGTTGGTAGCATCATACACATCATCCTTCATGTATGCAGTATCTCGAAGCACATCTTGCTCTGGTAGCATCAATATCTGCATATGCATGAGTGAAAACTGTTCCCATAGTTTCTCTAGGTCTTCGAGTCTGGTTTCAACGTACGCTGTGGTAATCCGCTCCTTCGGAGACTTTCTATAGTTAGTGTATGCCTTGGTGATACGAACACTTTGATCCAGTTGAAAGTTAATACTTCCTTCCATTTTACTACTCATTTTGAAAACTTACAAGTCCCAGCAAAACTTAATCTCAAATTTCTAAGTCCCAGTTTAGTGACTTGTAATTCTGCTAAGTTCCCGTATAGCAAATCTTGAAATATTTACAAGTGTTTTTTGGTCTCAAATTTTCTAAGTGTTTGGATGATGATTTTCGATATGAAATCGGGCATAGGTTCCCCGTCGGATCTCTTTTTCTCAAACTATTCTAAGTCCTAAACACTTTGAAAATTTCTACTTCTATGAATTTCTTCTTCTAATTTTTCTAAGTCCAAATTTGACACTTTGCACAGATAAAACACAAATGTACTTACAGTTTTAAATCTTCTTACACTTTCACTTCACTAGTACTTGAACCTTAGTTGTTGACTTTTCCCGCCAAGTTGATCACCGTGACGTCACGGCACTGCTGACTCCGTCGACTGCTCCATCCACAGCCGCTCTCGAAGACTGCATCTTCGACAACAATCCGTTGCCACTTGACGCAGGAACCACTAAACACTAAGGCCCATAGTACATCCCGGTTCGCTAAGGACCAATGTCTGTACTCCTAATTCCTTCAAAAAGGGCACACTTTACCTAGTGAAGGATTGACTACGAATTAAACAACCAGTCACAAATAAAGCCAATATATTACAATAAATCCCAAACCCTTATATACATTCCCGATAAACATTTCGATAGCGCGATGTAGAAATAGTGACAGTTGGTACAGCGACATCTCTCGTGACATATATTAAACTTCTTATGATGACACTTACTCTACGGAATAACAGTTCCGAACAAGTACCTATATCATTTTTAAACATTCTGCTACTTATTTACATATACGAATATCAAAAAATGTATTAGAAATTATCGCATTTGTAAAACACCTAGTAAATGGCTATATCATCACAGATTTCCGGACCCCATAAATTTATTACACCCACCCAAAAATAATTTAAAAAAAAATTGTTTATTTCCAAGAAAATACAGTAAAGTTTACAATTAAACTGACCTCCACACTAGGCATTCCTGTCCCGTGGAGGAGATGAAATAATGTACTCGTACATTATTCGTTATTTCTACCAAAGGGGCTGCACAGCTATTTTTTCACAAATATTCTCTTTGACTCCCTCGAAAATAGGACTGCAATAAACAACGCAATGAAAATGTAAAGTAGGGCAGTAATCCAAGCTTCTGTTAGAGAAATATATTTGGTTGCAGACGCAATATGTTCACATTAGGGGAATTCCTTTGGCTTTCATAGGATCCTGGGAATGGGGTAAATAATGTACGGTAAACGGCATCGCACAACCACAAGATGCCTTCAATTAGTTTCTACAGTTCTAACACAGATAGGAATAACCTAACCTGTCTGTGTGTGTGTCTGTCTGTCTGTCTGTCTGTCTGTCTGTGTGTGTGTCTGTCTGTGGCATCGTAGCTCCCAAACGGATGAACCGATTTCGATTTAGTTTTTTTTTTGTTTGAAAGCTGAGTTAGTCGGGAGTGTTCTTACCCATGTTTTATGAAATTCGATCCACTACGTCGCGGTCGGGGTTTTTTTTTTAATTTTAATTTTGCGGTTAGGATACAAATAAAACTATACCATAAAAACCAATTGCAAATAAAAAAGCAAGGTTGCATCACGGTATCAGTCCAGCGTCAGCTGCCGACCGCTGTTCATGCTAATGAGCAAAACGCCGATGGACGGGACGATCGAAGGCAGAGCCGCAAAAACGATTGTCGAATATTCACGTGTGACCAATTAAAGCCACCATTGCGATACAGCGAGGAAATGCCGAGGGCATCCTTGGTACAGTGGCACTTATTTTAGATTTGCGTCATAGTGTGTCAGGTGTAGACATTGCATGGACTGCCATCTCTTGACACAGGATTAAAACTTTTGAACCACAGTTTTGACAGTTCGGTCCATATTCATAACATATGCATAACATGATATGTGTTAAAATTGTCATAATTATGTGTTAAAATTGTCAAATAGAGTCAGAGAACCCGCCAAAGTTGTAGCGTCGTCTAGACGACCATGTTATTTAACCCCCGACGCAAAAACGACGGGGTGTTATGAGTTTGACGTGTCTGTCTGTCTGTCTGTCTCTCTGTGTGTCTGTCTGTAGCATCGTAGCTCCCAAACGGATGAACCGATTTAGATTTGTTTTTTTTGTCTGAAAGCTGAGTTAGTCGGGAGTGTTCTTAGCCATGTTTCATGAAAATCGGTCTATTATGTCGCGGTCGGGAGTTTTTCAAAAAAAATCTTGATGGTACAGAGGTACATTTTTCTTAGACTTTATCTGTTTATAGTTATACATATTAAGTACTTCTTTGACCTTAGTTTCTATTTGGTTTCTATAATGTAAAATTGTCCATGATAATAAATTTATTGCATTATTGAAAGGACTTTGATTTCAAAATATTTATTTGATATTACCCCCTATCTATTATGCACACCGTCGAAGGGTCGTCGCATAAAGAGCGGGGATCGAGAGGACGCTATCGCGCCACCACATCTACCAGTAATCGAATCTATTGACATGACTTTCATGTAGACAGACAGGTATTTTGTGTAAACGGATGCAAAGTGTTAATAATAAATAAATAAATATTATAGGACATTCTTTCACAGATTGACTGAGTCCCACGGTAAGCTCAAGAAGGCTTGTGTTGTGGGTACTCAGACAACGATATATATAATATACAAATACTTATATACATAGAAAACATCCATGACTCAGGAACAAATATCTGTGCTCATCACACAAATAAATGCCCTTACCGACATTCGAACCCGGGACCGCGACTTAGCAGGCAGGGTCACTACTCGCTAGGCCAGACCGGTCGTCACTAGGTTTCCCAAAATGTCCTAAGTTGATTGTATGAAACTTCCCTTTTTTGTTACCGAAAATGTGTAGAAATCTGGTAACAAAAAAGGAAGGTTTCATACAAACTACATAGGACATTTTGGGAAACCTAGTGGATCTTGCTCAGCTTCACGGACTCTATCAGCCTACCAATTTTTATCAAAATCGGAAACGTGATCCAAATGCACAAATTTTCGGGAATTGCACTTGTAACGTTGGCGGGTTGTTAAAAACTTAGGTACATGCGATTAAGTCCCGTTTACAATAATATTGTCTTCGGTTACCGCGATAGTTACTCATGAAATAAAACTATGGAAACGGATTAAGTATATCGCGTGGGCGGTTCTCAGGGATGACGTTCGGTGCCTGATTTCGGTGGTGATTTTTATTTACTACTTTATTGATATGTCAGTCAATTTACTAAAATCTAGCCTAAATATAAAAAATATTGGTGGTGGAGGCCTCCATTAAAACCTTATAGTTTGTAAGAAATCTGACATTTTAAAATCACCGAAATTATGTATGGGCACTGTAATCAATTTGCCCCACCGAATTCAATTTTTTTACACATTATTCCACATTTCAACTTAATATATAAATTATTATTCAATTTATTGATATTTTTCATTTTAATTCGATGACAGGTCATGTAAAAAGGCTCATAATCGCGCAATTTTACAAAATTTAACATGGTAATATGCTAGTCATTATCGAGTAGAGAATTTTGTACCCATAGAGTGGCTTAATTTGCTTAGAAACATAGTTCTATGTTTTTACAAGGTATATCCTACTATTTAAGTATGAAATATTAGAAAATAATGAACATTTAATCAGTTTGCAACGTGGCAATCGAAGTCGGTGGTCACTTTTTTTGATATCGGTGGTCAAAAAGTCCACCGAAACCACGGAAATCAACTCCACTGATATCAAATTTTATAGCTTTTTTGGAGATAACTGCAATAGCATGAATGATACAGAGGAGATGTTATAATGACGTAATAACATACTTTCAAGGATTTGTTAGTACCTTACATAACGACAAATGGACCTAAACTGTGGGAGTAAATTGATCCACCGAATCTTAAAAAACATGGGACCAAACCCAGCGAACGACTGAGAAACCTTCAAAAAGTCCCCTTTATAAAACGGTACTGCATCTCCTCTACACTGAACGGTTAAAACATAGCTAAAACTAACTATATTTGTGCTACTACGTCCCTGATCTACTAATTTGTAAGATTAATGTCATGTTTAAAAAATTACACCGAAATCAGTCACTAGCCCGGGACACATGGTAAATTTGTCTTTACTCGATGAGTTTAGCTAACATATTATTTTTATACAGAAAATATGATGGGTTAACTAATACCTTATACGTGAATATCTATAACAACTGCGATCAACAACTCCATTTTGAATTATGATTTTTTGTTTTGCAAATTCTGAGTGCGGGACACGCCCACCGACGGTCATTTTTCGCATTTAATATTTTATTACTCATATCATACAAATAATAAATAAATAATGTTAAGGTGTACCAAATAGAACAGAGGCTAAAAGATTATGCCTAATTTAATTCAGATTTTTAGAACAGTCCGTTCTGACGTTTTTTGCCTCGGACACGTAAAAACGCGCCTCCTGAGAAATGCCCGTATAATGAATTTTCAATTCATCCCGACGTTTCGAACACTTTACAGCATTCTTGGTCAACGGGTGACTCAGGAAAAATTACAATGTGCAAAAGCTACCCACATACAAGAAATATTTGAACCATGACCACAAATAATACAGATTTTTAAGGCAGGTTCACACACTGTTTATAAAGCTAGTGACAATATAAAAAATATACAATTACTATACCTCTATTAAAAAACCGGCCAAGAGCGTGTCGGGCCACGCTCAGTGTAGGGTTCCGTAGTTTTCCGTATTTTTCTCAAAAACTACTAAACCTATCAAGTTCAAAATAATTTTCCTAGAAAGTCTTTATAAAGTTCTTACTTTGTGATTTTTTTCATATTTTTTATCCATATGGTTCAAAAGTTAGAGGGGGACTACGCACTTTTTTTTCCTTTAGGAGCGATTATTTCCGAAAATATTAATATTATCAAAAAAAGATCTTAGTAAACCCTTATTCATTTTAAAGTACCTATCCAACAATATATCACACGTTAGGGTTGGAATGAAAAAAAATATCAGCCCCCACTTTACATGTAGGGGGGGGGGGCTACCCTAATAAAACATTTTTTTCCATTTTTTATTTTTGCACTTTGTTGGCGTGATTGATATACATATTGGTACCAAATTTCAGCTTTCTAGTGCTAACGGTTACTGAGATTATCCGCGGACGGACGGACGGACGGACAGACAGACAGACATGGCGAAACTATAAGGGTTCCTAGTTGACTACGGAACCCTAAAAACAATTAATTAAATAATCTTCACAAAATTGATAAAAACAAACTGCCTCACAATCTTCGTCGTGCTTGTTCCGTAAATATAATCCGTTTCCATAGTTGTATTCCCGTTTAGAATATTAAGTAATCTAAAAGAATTAAAACCGAAATAAATTACTCACATCAAAGAAAAAGTGACCAAGGCCTCCAGCGCCTGAGGCTGGAATCGAACCAGCGTAATCTGCAATCGCGGCAGATGCCTGTTTCCGCTCGGCCACCCAGGTCACAGCTGCTGAGGTCGAAACTTTCTCTCATTTAAATTTGTATATATTAAACTGTAACTGTTGACGTGTAATGTATCTGTGCATTTACGAAATAAATGAATATGAATATGAGTAGGTAATCTATACAAGGACTCGTAGCGCCCTGTACCACAGGTTGAAATATTTTCAATAGAATATAATTTGAGTTGTGTTAATAAAAGCGCTTGACTTGAAGCAAGAGCGTGCGACTTTCAATCCGGAGGTCGCGGGTTCGAACCCTGGCTCGTACCAATGAGTTTTTCGGAACTTATGTGCGAAATGTCATTTGATATGTGCCAGTCGCTTTTCGGTAAAGGAAAACATCGTGAGGAAACCGGACTAATCCCAATAAGGCCTAGTAACCCTTCGGGTTGGAAGGTCAGATGGCAGTCGCCTTCGTAAAAATTAGTGCCTACGCCAAATCTTGGGATTAGTTGTCAAAATCGGACCCCAGGCTCCCATGAGACGTGGCAAATGCCGGGATAACGCAAGGAGGATGATGTGTTAATAGAATCTAAAAGAAGTTTCTAATATGTGTAAATATATATAGATAAACACGTACGAAATATAGTGTCCCGTTCGTAGTTAACAGTAACTTATCTATTTTCAAACTTTGAACGGAAGTGGCACCCAATATTTATACCTATAGACTAAGATTCCTTGTAACTCAAGTTCGTTTGCTTTGTATTCGGTTCTACTCCTTATTTCTTACAGAGTATAGTTTAAAATAGCGTAAATAGAGTTGTGTAGTTTGGACGTTTTCGTTTTAAAGATGTATAAGTCAAGCAGAGTTCCGTAGGAGTTGGCGGACAAACTTCTGCTTATCAAATATTGCTTCGCTTTATTTAGTTTATGTCATCTTTGATATCGTCTGGTCATATGGAGGTAGTGATTTTATTGCGTGTCTAAAACCAGAACGAGTGATTCTCTTTTAACTATAAAACTCCCGTGAGACTCATACATATTTAAAAATATTTTAAGCGGGTTACTCACGTATTAAGTCGATATAGCGTTCGACATGTTTCGGTTTTTTAAATAGAGTGATTCTCGTTTAGAAGTTGCCTCGCAAATGTTATTTTTAGGATGAAAAAACTTTATTCAAAAGACCTCGGTACCGTCGACCAAAAATGTGGTTTACCACCCTACGGTTGAGGTTCGTTTGAACGTCATGAGAAAACAAGGTCGATTTCCCATTGCAATAATATTATGTCAGTGACAATCGCTCTCTCTATATATGATACTTACGTCATGCCATGTGTCAAGTCAACCTTAGCGATCGTTAGAGCTCACAGAAACTTTTGTCAAAACTGGCAGACCACTTTCTTGGCCCACTGTACATGTAAAACTAACTTAAGAATACCAATTAACATAATACCAGGGGCGGCTCACTCCGCGATCCTTTCGCCGCGCTACAAGTACATGCCGGCGGCCGCGAGTTCGCGGCCCATTCAGTGGCGACGACCTTCGCGCGGCGCAATAGAATTCAATGTCGTCTGCACGCGTGCGGTCCGTTTGTTAATGTAGGTAAGAATTTAGAATGGCGGCGTTTTGTGAACATCAAAGGAGTGAGCCTTCTGTACTTGTACTATTATATATTCTGTGATAATACTCTATTAAAACTAACATTACTATAAAACTAAACCCTATTCACAAAACTTGTTCCGTTTTTAGGATTATCTTTATCCGAAGATATCTTTAGCTCTTCAGATTAATATAGCACAATTAAATTGAAAATGTTATTAATTATATGAGAATAATTAAGTTTCTAAAAATAAATATAAAAGTGTTGTTTTGCCTGCAAACTGTAATGTACTTTGGCGAGGTTTTATGATGTAATTTATTTTGTAATAAATAAACAAAATATAAGCTCTTAATTTACTGCCATATATTATGATACTATTCAAATTTTGTCAAAATCTCACGATGTGCTTGTTGCAACTTGTGCCTACCTACTGAAACAGATACAATTATTTTAGCTAAAAAAGCCAGAAAGCTGCCTAGAGGCCGCTTTCTTTGCAGTTCAAAATGAGTTTCAAGAAGCAAATCTCGAAAATAGAAGTTTCATTCGTTTTATCGTCGTTCAAACTAAAAAGTTCCAAACAAATAGTTTAAAACGGCCCATTCTTTTCAACAGTCTACATTTCTCCTAGAAGTCTTTTCATTTCAGCATTTCTGAACGAAAAGCTGAAGCATTGGAGTGGACGCATGTTTGCTAGTAACTCTGTTGCATATATCAGCTAAGCGGCCATATTTAGATGGATATTCGTGGGGCAGAAAAATGTGGAAACCGGACCGAATTTATTCTGGCTACCGTATTTAGGTCCTACAAATTGTTATAGTTTTTGTCGTATTCTGATATTATCTTAATATTATTTACGTTGATTTGTACAAGCCAAGTGAAATGAAATCTAAAGATCATTTCGACGATCGTCTATTTCATACCAAAATTACCAAATACAGATCAAAACTAACATTTATAATTTTCATTTTATCTGAAATTCATTTTATTCGGACTCTCAGTGACACTGAAAAGAGTGGCGCTTAGAGTTGTGCTTGCTCGTTCACTGAAAAGACCGCTCCCAACTAGTACAATCTTCGAAGTGTACTAGTTCGTTCTTTTAGGACATTGAGTACAGTACTACACCGAGAGACCTCGTATACTAGCCGAGAGCTGATCGGCCGTTTTCGCGCGCTCTCAGTCCGAGTCAGTCGGTAATATTTCGGTTGCGGTCGGATCACATGGATCACTTTGCTGTCATTGTCACTTCACGGCTCTTCGCTCCCATTCTGTTGCGCGTGTGTGAGTGTACTAAATGTACTAGAGAGCAGAATCATTTGGGAGTAGTTCGGTCTAGTACAGTGCAGGGAATCGTGTCTTTTGTACTATTAGCACATGTGCTACACAAGCCTAGTGGCGCTGAAACTTGAGCAGTTTTATGAGCTCTGCCTAATACTATAATGTTTATTTATTATTTATTTAATAAAACATCTTACATAGAAACTTAAATGTAAATACAATGTCCCCCAAAACTGTTTACACAGTTTGACTGTGGGATCTGGGTGAGTGTAAAGGTACATAATTATAATTAGTTGTCATGGTAATGAATACAGATCTACATAAGTATATTGCCAAAGATGGTTAGGTAATTTTAGAACAAAACGGGACTTAATCCCGCCCCGTTTTGTTCTAAAATTATGAGTGCAAATCGTGTTAGTCTAAATCAATATATGGTTAGGTAGTTCACAAATAAATGAGGCATCTAAATTTTGTCTAGGGTAGGCTTGTTTTTCTCCGTTCTAATAGCCACAGGCAAAGAGTTGAGTAAATAAGGTAAGCGTTTTTTAATGAGCCTATCCCCATAGTAATATTGCTTACTCTGGGGACAGCATATTTACCTGCAGCTACAGATCTGGTGTTATGTTGTTGGCTCATTTCAGATAAGTTATATACAGGCGTGATTTTATGTAGGTATGTTTTATTTCACATGTATTTGACTGTGTACTTATTTATATTTCAAAATAAATCCTCCTCCACATAGCCTCGACGTGGGCGTTCCACTGTGAACATGTTTCATCGCGTCTTCTAGCCATTTGAATCTTTATTTGATTGTTTTAAACTTTCCATTGCAAAGCTTCATATCTGTCGGATTTCCACGCCAGACGGTTAGTAAACGGTGAAATGGCGGAATATGAAGTCAAGCTTTTTTTTTTTTTAATACTACGTCGGTGGCAAACAAGTATACGGCCCGCCTGATGTAAAGCGGTCACCGTAACCTATGGAGGCCTGCAACTCAAACAGTGTCACATGCGCGTTGCCACCCCATTAGAAACGTGTACATTCCCTTTTGTTGTGTTAAGTACACAGCAAAAAGGAGTGTACAGTTTAAGGAGGGTTCGGGTTGCTGACGACTCAAAGGACAATAAACGGAACAAGTTAGTTCCGTCAAGACCTTCCATCATCAGCACACCGCACCCTCGTTGAGCTCTGGCAGCCTTACTCACCGACAGGAACACAACACTATGAGTAGGGTCTAGTGCTATTTGGCTGCAGTCTTCTGTAAGGCGGAGGTACTACCCCAGTTGGGCTTTGCTCTAGATTCGAGCGAGACGATATCCGCTGTGCTGTGCCCTACCACACAAAGCGGAATATCATTCGCTATGCCCTACCTCCTATTCGAATATGAAGTCAAGCTGTAATTTAATTTTAACGTATGCGAGAATATGACATTGATATGGGCCGGTTTATTAATGTGAGGATAAGTTATCGTATTTTGTACACATATAAGTACAAAATGTCATGTCTTCCGTGACCACGATCAATGCAATCCTAGCCGAAATGTCGAAAAAACGTGAAAATAATGATATTTAATCGCGTTCGACCTGTAATAGCCACTTGCACCAAAGAAAATGGAGGGTTAACCTCGAGGGTTAACCCACCATTTTATATGGAATTTGACAGATGACAGCCCATAATAATATGCCAGCCTATTAATTCATTCCAGGACACTTCGTGAGGGAGGCACTAGAAGACATACATAGGTATTTGAATGCGAAGATTGAGTACAATACAATACAATACTCTTTATTGCACACCTTGATAAAATACAACAATACAAAACAAGGAAGAAACTCGAACAAAGGTAAACAACAGGCGGTCTTATCGCTAAAGAGCGATTTCTTCCAGACAACCTTAATGTAGCGGAAATTGATAAATTTACATAATGTCAGTAGGTGTCAGCAAATTCGAAGAAATAAACTTATCGCACAATATAGGCAAAAAAAGTACTTAGGGTTCTCTACTAAAAAATAATCTGTACCCCTCCATTCCGTGCCCCAATCTACGTCCATATCAGTTTAAGTATATCTTTTTTTTGTAGGTTACAATTTACTTATATCTTTATTAAGAGACTATGACTAAACTTAAAAGCTAGATAATGTCTAAAATAGGCCCTTGAGGCATTGTACCAAGGATACTGGCGACATTTCCTCGTTGTATCGCAATGCTGATACGTTGTGCGAGGAAGTCCTGGCGGCTTCGGTCACCAGGGTACGTAGCCGAATGGCACAAACGCTCACGAAACGAAACGCTCGTAGATATCTATCTCTATCGCTCTTGCGTATTGGCGCGACAGAGCCAGACTAACCTTCGCGGCGTTTCGTTTTCGTTTCGCGTCGCAGAAATTCCATTTGGCTACGGCACCTGTTACCTCAACCAGACGCTTCGCGATTTCTGTGAACAACTTGTTCGCGCTGGGACCCTATGGACCTAGAGATTATAATTTTAAATAGTAATTTTAATTTATTTTATATTGTGTATTTATTAACGTCGAATAAATCACTAATCAGTTTTACTTTAGCAAACAAAGAACGATGTTTATTAATTTTTAAATGGTTGGTACCTTAAGAAAAGAGAGATTATTGCATTTAATCAGATAATCCTAACTAATAAGAATGTAGGTTGAGCTTAAAATAAAATAATACACGTTCTTCATAATCTTAGCGCATTTTTACAGGTAAAAATAGAAATAATTTTTCGAAATTCTAATGAGTTGAAATTGACAATTTGTTTGCAAGGCTTTTAATAGTATTTTATACAATCGTGATATAATACAAAGCTTTTCAGTCGAGTACCATGTTTAGGCCACGAAGCTTGCTGAGTGGCCTAATGGGCTAGTTTCCTACTAGTCAAATCAGCTTCTTTTTATGAACTGTCAAAACGATTTGTTAATAAGGAATTACTATGAAATACTGAGGAGTGACATAACGGTCAATTCATTTACTTTATATCTTTATCTTTGCCTTATTAAATAGAAATTATGTTTTCCCCTCATTAGCTCGGAAACACGTGTTTTGTCCTTTAATAACAGCGGGTACAAACGCATTTTATCCACTAGTGGGTAAAGTAATTTGACCTTGAATAAAGTCAAATTAACTGCTTTAAAATTGATAAAAGTAGGTGAATCTAGTAATAAAGATGATTTACCACCTGTGGAACTACAAGAAGCAGTGATAAACGCATTTTTTGCGTTGTAGTTTCCTCGCTATAGTGAGGGGAAAAGTTTTGTGTTACACTCGGATGCAAATGTATTTTACTTCTCGTGTATTAAAGGATTAAAGGATTCTATTCTCGAACCACTCGCTTCGCTCGTGGTTCAACTATAGAATCCTTTCACTTGCTCGTTTTTCAATTCCACACTCGGCGTTAAAATACAACTTTGCCCCCTTGTATAACAAATAACTATTTTTGCGTTGTAGTTTCCTCGCTATAGTGAGGGGAAAAGTTTTGTGTTACACTCGGATGCAAATGTATTTTACTTCTCGTGTATTAAAGGATTAAAGGATTCTATTCTCGAACCACTCGCTTCGCTCGTGGTTCAACTATAGAATCCTTTCACTTGCTCGTTTTTCAATTCCACACTCGGCGTTAAAATACAACTTTGCCCCCTTGTATAACAAATAACTATTAAAAATAACTACTGTCCATATTTTTCTTCTAATTATGTGGTGCACTGCATAAAATATTTTATTTTAAGTATAGGAAACTAGCCTATAGTACGGTACGAGAGTGAAAAGCTTAATTATATCACTATTGTATACAATACTTTTTCTACGAGTCATCATCTTCATCATCAATGGACGGAAATATCATCATTCATGCAAGCTAAAATTAATGTCAATAGCGTCGTTCACCGTTGTATCAACATCGAATTATCTAGCAACCAATTGTTTGTAATAACCGTCTCTGATTGGCCGATAACGCGAAAGATAAAAAAAAAATGTTTCAGATGCAGGAAAATTTGCCAGGTATCGCAAATTAGTATAGAAATCGTATGAAGTTCTATTTTTGAAATTATTACAGTTAACTAAAGTCAACTATAATGAGCTTATTATAATTGAGTCGGAACTGCCATAGAGTATCCAACACTGAAAAGTTAGCACTTATAGTTTAGTCTGTGGTGTCCTAATTGACAGATTACAGTCGACAAGTAGAAAAACTTACTTTAAACATTAAATAAATGTCATATACAAAGAAAAAATTACCAATGCCTCCAAGTGTTCCAAGCTGGATTCGAACCAGCGTACTCCGTTAACCAGACGGATGCCTCAACCACTCGGCCATCGGTACACGAAAGCAAGGGTCGAAATTTTCAAGCATAATTATGACACAACTACCGAGAGCTTGGCGCCCCCAAACTTACTTGGCCATAATAGTTAAGGTCCAACTGGAAGACATTTCCAAAACATACTTTAGTTATTTAGTAGTAGGTTTCTAGGTTCCCCACCCAATGTGTAGGGGAATTCCGACACGTGCCACTCATGAAAACTATGACCTGAAACAAGAATCAATAATGGACATTCAGAAACTTAGTTAAGACCAGGGGCGGCTCACCCCGCGATTCTATTGCCGTGCTACACTCAAGAGACGCAGGTCCGCCGACGCGGAACGGACGTCAGCGCCACGCCGCCTGAATGTAATTTAAAAAACGTCTCCTCAGTACATTTTGTATAGTATGAGCAAAGAGGATCGAGTATTATAGAGAGTTACTGTCAAAGTAAAATGTATAATCACAGTGCATAGACTGCCATCTCTCGACACAGGCTTAAAACTTTTGAATCTCAGTTTTGACAATTTGGGCCATATTGTTAGCTTGATATGTGTCAAAATGTCAAATATTAATATTAGCGCCATCTAGCCGAGCGTTCCCCAAAGGTGTAACGCCATCTTGGCCACCGTACCTTTTTCTCTATGGCTTTGAAGTACGTTTTTTTCTTAGACTTTATCTGTCTATACGGAGTTATATATCAGTGTCCCGCACTTACTATAGTGCGATAGGGACGGCCAGATGTTTTATCATTTATCGCGCGACCATACTTGCCTGCCTGGATTGTACTCATGTGGAAACACAGACTACCTATTTACGTCGATTATCTTCATTTTGAGCAATATTTAATGCTCTGCATTACTATCTTATCATTTACTAGCTTTTGCTCGCGTTAGAAAGAGACAAAAAGTAGCCTATGTCACTCTCCATCCCTTCAACTATCTCCACTTAAAAAATCACGTCAATTCGTTGCTCCATAGAGTATTCAGTGTTGGATACTCTATGGCAGTTCCGACTCAATTATAATAAGCTCATAAGTGCGATAGGGACGGCCTGATGTTTTATCGTCTATCGCGCGACCATGCTACCCGTGCAGATCTATTTAAAGCAAGAGTACCTAAATAGGTATCTCATACAGCGCCCAGCGCGGAAGGGGCCACTCACACCCCAGCAGGGGTGTCGAATGAAGACGCACCACCACATAGGTATCTCATAGGTAAGCGTGCTCCACCGCAGACCGCATCATCACTTACCATCAGGTGTGATCGTGGTCAAACGTCTACCAATTCATACTATAAAAAAAAATTAATGCCCGCGATCTGCTCTTAATCGTGTTTTTTGTAATAAACGTTAAGGAAAATCGAAACGACTAAAACTGAAATAAAGTGGTTATGGAGGTTAGTGGTTACGCAGTAAATATTTATTTTTCCGTCACTTCCCGGCAATATGGTAAATTCAAAGCGAATGTTCTCCATTTTTGATCGACTTAATAATAAAAATGTCGGTCATTTTCATTTTATAAGATAGCTACTTTTTTGCAATTATAAAATAGGCATATCACATTAAATTTTTGCAATCATAAAGGAGTTGCTATATCTGAAACTACATATAAGTTTTTTAATAACACTTAAATAAAAATTTGATTGAATAGATATTATAAACTAGGCAATTAAAAAAAAGAAAGAAAGGGGGCCTTGGCGCATAGTGCCCAATATGCTGGCAGCATTTCCTCGCTGAATCGCAATGCTTATACGTTGAGCGAGGAAGCTGCCAGCTCTTTTGTCCCCCGCAGTATCAGCCAGCCGCTTTGCCAAGTATAAAATTTAGGCGCCCGGGCCCCACGGATCGAGGGTCTCGGCGCCAATTTAATCTTTATGTTTCTATCTTTACATACTACACTCATAAAAATATAACTAAAGGAAAACCTACATACCTCGAACGATAAGAAACGACATTTTATGTCTATTCGTCCATCTTTATGTAAATTTATTGACTACTAGCTTTTGCCTGCGGCTTCGCTCGCGTTAGAAAGAGACAAAAAGTAGCCTATGTCACTCTCCATCCCTTCAACTATCTCCACTTAAAAAATCACGTCAATTCGTCGCTCCGTTTTGCCGTGAAGGACGGACAAACAAACAGACACACACACTTTCCCATTTATAATATTAAAAAGTAAAAGTATGGATTGACTGACTGGTGACTGACTGACATAAATTTTTTACTATGACATATTATGACACATGTCAACAGCCACGCATCCATAGAGGCGGCGATTAGAATAGGAAATAGTTATTTGTTATACAAGGGGGCAAAGTTGTATTTTAACGCCGAGTGTGGAATTGAAAAACGAGCAAGTGAAACGACGATTCTATAGTTGAACCACGAGCGAAGCGAGTGGTTCGAGAATAGAATCCTGAACTTGCGAGTTTTTTAACACACGAGAAGTAAAATACATTTGCACCCGAGTGTAACACAAAACTTTTCCCTCACTATAGCGAGGAAACTACAACGCAAAAAATGCGTTTATCACTGCTTCCAGTAGTTCCACAGGTGGTAAAATCATCTTTATTATTACTAGATTCACCTACTTTTGTCAATTTTAAAGCAGTTAATTTGATTTTATTCAAGGTCAAATTACTTTACCCACTAGTGGATAACATGCGTTTTTACCCGCTGGTATTAAAGGACAAAACACATGTTTCCCAGCTAGTGAGGGGAAAAAGAATAAAAAGAATAAATACTTTTTACACACATATGAAAAAAAAAGACCAATGCCTTCAATGCTTGAGAAACTACTATTTAAAGTTAATCTTTATTTTAACGTAAATACACAGGAACCTAAAAAAGCCATATATTTAAAACGAATTCCTTAAGTCCGTCATTGTAATTGACAGTTTTCTGGCACTCCGGATATTACTAGCGATGAAAGCTTTCGCGACATTAAAAATAAACCATTAACAACATATCAAGATTTCAGTTGTGAGTTCTTGAATGACGTCGTATGCTTGATAATAATAATCCTGTTATATAGATATACCAATTACCAAAGATTATTGACATAAAATTTACAATCTTCATACGAAGAATCGTATATCCATTTTTAGCGCCATCTATTAAATACTGGAGATGGATTGGACACACTCTTCGGAGAGGGGGAAGAAATAATGCGAGCATTGCTTTCGACTGGAAACCGCAGAATGCAAGCCGTGGCCCCGGGCGCCCTGTTCACTCATGGAAGTGGTCCGTCGAAAATGAGCTACGAGCGGCCGGTTTGAGCTGGAGCGAGGCCACGAGGGTCGCTGAAGATAGAAAGGCGTGGCGCGAGCTTATGAAGGCCCTTTGCACCTCTGGGTTCCTTAGGACTACACCAACAACTATCATAACTTCGCCTTTGTACTTATAATAAGCTCTTTTTCCTGTGTGTTGTATTATTTTCTGGTACAATAAAGTGTTTTACTACTACTACTACTATAACTATCATAACTACACTGATGATGGCTACAAAATTATTTTTTTCAAAATGTGTATTGACCAAAGACATATGTACAGATCAAGTGACAGATAAAGTCTAAGAAAAAAACGTACCTCGGATCATACATGTATTGTATCCTACGCAATTCATATTGGGAATGGTTAGTTTCGTTAGCCTTCAGGTTCGGAGGCAACTAGCAGTAATAAGATATTTTATAAGATTAATTCGTGGATCAATCGCAAGTCTTTTAAAGTACCAACGCCTTTTGTGCGAACTACACTTAGACCTCGCGCCACATCTCTGTTTGTTATCCCCAGCACCAACACTGTAGCTTTAGATTCCAGCCCTTTGTATGTAACACTGAATCACATTAATAATATTCTTTTCCCCTCACTAGCTCGGAAACACGTGTTTTGTCCTTTAATACCAGCGGGTAAAAACGCATTTTATCCACTAGTGAGTAAAGTAATTTGACCTTGAATAAAGTCAAATTAACTGCTTTAAAATTGATAAAAGTAGGTGAATCTAGTAATAAAGATGATTTACCACCTGTGGAACTACTGGAAGCAGTGATAAACATATTTTTTGCGTTGTAGTTTCCTCGCTATAGTGAGGGGAAAATTTTTGTGTTACACTCGGGTGCAAATGTATTTTACTTCTCGTGTGTTAAAAAACTCGCAAGTTCAGGATTCTATTCTCGAACCACTCGCTTCGCTCGTGGTTCAACTATAGAATCCTTTCACTTGCTCGTTTTTCAATTCCACACTCGGCGTTAAAATACAACTTTGCCCTCTTGTATAACAAATAACTATTTGTGTGACCCCCAGACTGACATATTTATATTTATTTATTTATTTATTTAATCAAAAAGTAACACAGCATTACAGTTTACACCAACCTATAATTTACATGTTTGTTTTACCTGTTAGTGTAAGTTGGTTGATAATAAATGAAATGAACTGCGCTGTCTACAATTTTCAGAGCATATATAATAATGATACTAATAGTCTTTATCTCTTTGAATTTAAGTCTAAAAGTGGTTAGTCTCGCATTTAATGTATTGTAATTAGTATACAGTGTAAAACAATAGGTACTCTTCATTAAGCTATGCGTACATATATTAACATAATGCCTTTTCAAGAGACGCGGTTCCCTAAATTTAAGTACTTGACGTCTCCTTAAGTTCATAGTAATTTATTTCTTGGAAAATGGGATCTAGAAAATAGACAGCCGCTTGAAAATATTAGAACTAGCTCATGGCCATAATTTTATCAGCATTTTGTTGCAACTATACTTTGTATCATAAAGTAGAATACCTTTACTATGACACTATGACGGCCCAGCCACGACATTGGTCTAAGCGCGGCAGCGGCGAGCGGCAGCCATACGTGTGAATGAAAAGTCCCATCACTGTGTCTCGCTTCAATGTATGGCCGCCGCTCGCCGCTGTCGCGCTTAGACCAATGTCGTGGCTGAGCCGTGAGAGTCTTAATCTCAATTTTTTTAAAGCATATCAGTGGCAAACAAGCATAATGAAAATGAAAATGAAATGAAAATGAAATGAAAATGAAATGAAAATGAAATATTTATTTTTCAAGTAGGCATATTCGAACGTCAAATAAAGCTACGCCGGCTCTAACCCTACGCCTCAGCCTCGAGAAGATTTCAGTCCCCCCTCAGTTGGGAGGGGGGTATCCACTATGGGACCGGCAAGAAACTCGGCGGGCAACTTCTTTTCAAAACATTACAACTTATAACTGACATGCATTAAATAACAAGATACAATTTAACATACGGCCTGATAGAAAGCGGTCACCGTAACCTCCGGACGGCTGCAACTTAAGACTGTCATTAGAAACTTGTACACTCCTTTAATAATTTATATTATCATTAGTCATAATGAACTCAAAACCTGATTTCTCTCAATTGTGATTCCATTTTGAAGCAGTGGCGTAGCAAGTACCTAATTGTGGCTGAAGTCGCATTTTTAGCGTCCCTCTGAGGGAGAGGTAAGGTCGCATAAAATTCATAAGGATATAAAAAAAAATTAAAGATACACACTTTCCAGCAGCTTGATACAATATAATGTGCTGTATTAATTGCTTGTAAAGTTGCAATCTTGCATCTAACAAAAACAAGGTGGACTCAGGAGGTCATTCTTACTTTAGAAATTTGATTGTGATGTGATTCATGTGATTTTATATTCATACTTATAGATTGACACGACTCTGCTACAAAGAGATAGTAACTATTGTCTATTTTCGTCACGCTTTAAATCGAGGGCCAACTTTTTTAATAGATTGAGTCTCAAGGGAAGGTATAACATGCTTATAAACTTAATCATATTTTCTTATATTTATACTTACTACATACATCAATAAATAATTAATAAAAATATCATTTGTTTTTTAGTTGTTTTTTTATCTACATCTAATTCATAAGCCGTTAAAATTCGAATACGCCTGTTGGTACACAAAACATAAGCGCGCTTACACAGCAGAGCACGGTATCTTGGCTGCACGTGCTTTGCAAACATTTTAGCAGAGAACACATTGTAAAGAAGCTCACATTGTTTAGGCACTGGGGGCCGATTTTTGAATCTCACGGCGTTCGAATTCAGAAAATTGTCACTGAAAATAATAGGCAATTCACCGTTTTCAACCGGTATTTTAGTGACAGTGAGACTCAAAAATCGGTTCCTGGTTACATCAAAAGCGAGTAAACGATGAGCTATCGGCAATAGAAACGAACAAAAGATAGTCGCTCCCGTGTAAATAAAAGAGATGCGATGATAGTGCGAGCGAGTTTGGTTCGTCGCCAAACAATTAAGTAAATATAAGTCGCTCTCTCTTTTATTGACACAGGAGCGACGATCTTTAGTTCGTTACTATCGCCGATACATACATACATACAATCAAATACTATATAAACCACAGATGTCATATATACCATAGATCAAGCAAACGTATCTACTTAGCGTGTCAAATGAACTCAGTGAAATCCACTGAGTTGTCCGTCTTTAATCGCAGCTTGCAGCTTTCGGGCGTCAATGTCAATCAAAACATAAAAAATTCCTCGTTACGTGATAAATTGCAACAACACAAAAATTATGAACAATCAAGAGCCTGAGACATATTTAAAATTACAGGCAAGAAACAACTTCAGTACAAAATTTGAACGCTCGGCCCCTATACAAATAGATGTTGTTTCTTCTATGTAAATAAAGTTCTGTGATATAAACTCTTAGAGTTAATACAACTGTTTCTCATACAATGCAACGATTTTAGCAGCGCCATCTAGCGGTGAGTTGTTCAAAGTAGTTTGTCAGACTTTTATTTTAGTAAATTAAAATAGAAAATGCGATTACTTGATCTCTTTGACCGGAATAAAACAAAAAAATAAGAATGTGTGACTTTTTTTAATTTTATACTGTATGAACTAAACTATTTTGATCAACTCATGCCGCTCCCTAGTATCGCGTGTTGCCAACTTTGGCACAAGCTGCACGTATTAACCATAGTATTTGATACAATCACGCCTGTATCCCAGAACACATGAAACTACTAAAGCTTCAGTGCCACTCTTGGCAAATAAGGGGTTGAAAGGAAACTGTGACATTGCAGTGAAGGTTGCCAGCCTCTCGCCTACGCCACAATTTAACCCATATCCCACAGTCGCCTTCTACGACACCCACGGGGAGAAAGGGGGTGGTGAAATTCTTAACCCGTCACACAGGCATCGCCGATAGCTAATCGCTTATTCCAAGCGCGGATCCAGCTTCGTGCCCAGGGGGGGGGGGTCACGTGGTCTATTTGTATGGCCAACTTAGGCTTCAGGGGGGATCATGACCCCATGACCCTCCCCCCCTGGATTCGCGCATGGCTTATTCGCTTTTCGTGGGTGGGTTCAGTGCCAGTTGGTAATACGAACCATAAGGCGAGCTTACACCGCAGGCCACGGTATCTTAGCTGCACGAGATTTGCAGACATTTTGGCAGAGAACATATTTTAAGAAGGTCACGTTGTTTACTGTATAGTCGGTATAATAAAGAGTACTATCGTACAGTATGGCCACTCCCGCTCCCCGCTGAAAGTGCCGCCCACCCCCTCTCGGTTACCTCACAGTTACCGCCTGTCAAAAACGTGAACAGTCGACTTGTCACTCATACAAGCATAGTACGCGTTCACCTACACGAGCTTAGACTGTGTGCTAGGAACACGCCTCTTTCATATATTTGACCGCCAGTGTCCGAGGTGTGGTATAGTGGTTGTCTCAGTAAGGTACCGCATAGCTTTAGATGTGAGACTGGAGGTACGGTACCTAATAGATGTGGGACATACCGGGCCTATACATATCTATACTTATTTGAGAGTGCAATTGTTGACAACCTGCCTGCTACCAATTTTATCACTTATCCACGTGGATAAGACATCTGATACTCTCACACTGACATACTTGCCAAAGCGTGACAGATGTCTTATCCACGTGGATACGTGATAAAATTGGAAGCATAATAGCCGGGCTGTATTGTACCATAGCTATCTCTCTCTAACGCTCTTCCGTATTAGTGCGAGCTGTATTGTACATTCATACGGACTTGCCTCATCAATTTTATTCTCTCTCGATAAGTATAAACGCTCTTCCGTATTAGTGCTATTTGATATAAGAAGGCCTAATTTTATTTTTATTTTAGAGACTTTATGGTACTTTATAGGTCTGCAAATAAATTTCGGTACATTTCAATGATGACGGACTTGCCTCATCAATTTTATTCTAATTATTTAATTTTAATTAACGTTATGTATTTTTGATGCAAGCAGGATGAGAGAAACAGATAAAAAAATTAGCCATAGGCCAAAGTTAACTGACATTCACGGTGTTTGAACAGTCTACAAATCGATATAAACAGTGTATGAAGTTAAATTCGACATCAAAGTCGGAGTTAGAGGAAGCACCATGACCTTCATAAATGCCATACACAGATCCTGAACTTTATTTCTTAAAAATAAACTAGACTACAGATATTCTGCTTTGTGGATCATATGTCGTTGGATTCAATTTTTTTCGCAATCGTCTTTATTTTCTAGTTTGTGGAATCGTAATTGTTACTCGGGAGGTGTTATATGGCGCAGTCGGTAGGATCTGAACATACTTACGGTCCTCTAAATTCTATTACATTTTTGACCATCACAATTTTATGTATTTTTGGCAATTAATTTGTTATTTAATGTAAATATTCTTTTTATTCTATAATATTGTTCATAATTAATCCATAAGTTGTTACTTATTTAGTTCTCGTTTAATTTGTTATATGCAAATATTCTTTTTATTCTATAATAGCAATATAACATACGGAAAGAGTCACATTAATATATAAGGTGTTAACAAATTTATCAAGGATAATTTAAGCGACGTTAATTAACATTAAAACAATTAGCTTCCATTAGAAATAAAAAAAAACTTTTCATATGATTTTTTTGTTTTCATTTACCGAACAAAAAAAAATTGTAATTTTCATTAAAAATAATCACATGTACATTTAACCTGACAAGACGTTTATCACTAGCTGTCATGTCACTCATGTCAATAATTGTATGGATTAAATGTCATTATAGGTCAGCGGAAAAACTGGCCAGTTACAGTTAAGAGATACTAAAATGTTCAATGAGTTTTCTTTAAATGATTACACTAACAGGGTGTTTTAACGTAGCAAATTTGTTTCCTAGACATAACATAACATAACCTATGATAACTAGGGAACAAATCAAATTATTTTATTGAATATTTTTTGATTTGTTATTTTTCCAAGTAGTCACAAAAAAAAAAAAAATCAATAAAATAATTTGATTTGTTCCCTAGTTGTATAGATGGCAGCACCATCTCTCTCGCTATATCGTAATCCTGCAAAGGATTCATATAGGAGGTGCGAGCACTAATTGTTCGCCCTTAGAGTTGGTCAAAAGGCGCCTAGCCTTATCAGAGATAACATACACTAGAGAAATTTCATCGGGTACCACGGCGGGCGTGTGGTCTAGTGGTAAAGACGTTAGCCGCGTAAGCTGAAGACCCGGGTTCGATTCCCGGCTCGGCCACCAGTGGGCCTTGTCGTTTTTTCTTTCGTGTATGATATCTATTTCAATTTATAACCTATGATGTTTCATACATAAATATACTGCAGGAACGGAGTACTATCAGCCGTAAAAATATCCGTGACTATAATTTGTTAACACCTTATATTTTACTCTTACGTACGTATCCCTAAAAATAATCTATCTAGAACTGCTCACATAATACTTATACATCATACTTATCAATCACTACTAACTAATACTTACAACTTACGTAAATAGGTATACCCAAATCCCAGCGCCCGGCGCGTCCTCACCCCCCTCACCTCACGCTTCACCCCTCCCCCTCCACGCATCACCCATCCTCCTCACGCCTGACAGATGTCACGCCGAACCTCAAATTTCCTTGATCACGCACGATTTGCCTCACGATGAAGCTGTCAATGGCTGGACGTCAAGTATTAAATATATATGCGGACAAAGTGCCATAAACATGTATACACGACTTTATTCTCATACTTTGGGGTTGTGGAGACATATTTTTGGCGCTTTGTTTGCATCTATACTTAATATTCTGAATACATGTGTCATTCCAAAGGTACCTTATGACGGTTGGCGCTTAAGTCGGAAAGCAACGTGTTAGTAAGGCACTGGTCCCACCGCGAGCTAGTTAGCTATGAGCTATCGGCTATAAAAACGAACAAAAGATAAGCACTCCCAAATAAAAGAGACACGGCGATACGAGTATTGATAGCTCACCGTTGGGCGAGTAACTATAAACATCAACATGTCTCTTTTATTTACACGGGAGTGATTGTCTTTTGTTGGTTTTTTATAGCCGATAGCTCATAGTTTACTAGGTCGCGGTGGGACCAGTGCCTAATGGAGTGACAGTAGTAATGGCGTAAGCGCCAAATACAATAAGGTACCTGCAGGGATCTCACGAATGTAGAAAGCGGCTTAGAGATTATGATGGCGGTTTAAGGATACAAAATACATTTTTGTTTCGGATTGTCCTTGTGTTTGAGTTTGTGTTTGTTGTGACTTTAGATGTCAAACGTTTCTACTTTCTGTAAAACATAGTTTAAAGCTGTTTATTTCAGAATCTACTTTAAGATATAGGTACGAGGGTTGTTCCGAAAGTTTTTAGCTTCTCCGGTTGTACTCATGTATTTTTTTTTATTACTGACTAAGGTAATGTAGCTCGTGAATCACGAGCTATACCAAATGAACAATTAGCCTCACGTCATTAAGACCATAAAAATCGGACGCCTGTGATGGGCAGGACACGTGATTAGAATGGACGAGGCCAGAGTACCCAAACGCCTTTTAGATGGCCAACCGGAGGGCAGCAGAGGTAGAGGCAAGCCCAAGCTCAGATGGTTAGACGGCGCATACCAGGACATCAGGACCCTAGGAGTGAAAAGTTGGAGAAGGAAGGCCACAAATAGATCGGACTGGAGAGACCTGCTTGACCAGGCTAAGGCCCACCCGCGGCTGTAATTCCTCAGGTGATGACGAAAGTGATGTAGATTTGGTTTTGGAATATGATTAGTTTATTGTTTACATTTATTTTAACTAGAACGCGTCGACGCCTAACCAACGCGAACATTTATGATCAATTCTTCAGACTCTTTCGTACCGTGATTTAACATTATTTTTAATTGCAAGAGTTATTGTATTTATAGGTGGTACTAATTGAGAACCTTTACTGTTTATTTACGAATAATTGCACCTGATTACGTAAATATAATACTTAGTGACTTAGTAGAGGATGACAAATGAGCCAAAACCATAAATATCAGATGTTTACAAATATGTACATCAAATAAATCCTTCGTGCAGTAATTTATGTTTGGAAAATGTTTTTTTTTAATACCACGTCGGTGGCAAACAGGTATACGGCCCGCCTGATGGAAAGCGGTCACCGTAACCTATGGACGCCCGCAACTCAAGGGGTGTCACGTGCGCATTGCCGACCCATTAGAAACTTGTACACTCCTTTTTTGAAGAACCCCATACTGTAGTTCATCGGGAAGACCTCGACACGGAGCTCATTCCACAGCCGGAGCGTTCGTGGGAGAAAATTCTTCTGAGACCGCACGGTGCGCGACCATTTAGGTTGCAAGGCGTGTGGATGAGCGCCCTGTCGATGGCAAGCGGTGCGATGATGAAAAGTGGCCGTTGGCATCATGTCAAACAGTTCTTCAGAACACAATCCATTGTACACGCGATAGAACACACACATACATGCGATACACAGTCTCTTGACATTACTAGACCTATGTATATTGACCGAGATTTTGTAGACGGTGATTACCTTTTGGTTTCTATATCGGTCAATACTTATTTGCAGATTTGTTATACTTACTTATCTGAAAAATCAATTTGTGGTTAGTTTTGGGAAACTCGCCAAAGTTACGATCGTTTTAAATTTCAACACCGAAACAAAAGAGAGCAAGTCATAATAGTACATTACGATACAAGTGCGTAAAAAAGGAAGTACGAAACGAGTGGCGATAAATTAAAACACGACCGAAGGGAGTGTTTTAAATCGACACGAGTTACGAATTTCCTTTTTGCACGTGTATCGTACGACGTTTTTCAGTACAGATGGACCTCCGAAGTTTCGACCTGGCATATAATGAACCACTTTTCGCACTAGTGCGTAAAAAAAAAAACACCATCTGTACTGAAAAACATATATTGAACAATAGGTAGATACATTCATTGTTTAAGTTTAAGTTACGATTGTCACTTTGACTAATATGTACAAAAATCAAACAAAAAAAGCTTCCGAATGAACTTTTATTGGACAAACGCCGCAGCGGCAGTTATATTATAATTTACATCAACTTCTAATAAAATACAATCAATTAGTTCATTAACTAACTAATCTAACCTCAGTTACACCCCCTTAGAGATCAAAATAAACCTTATTCTATAACTCTTAACACTAGAAGGTGACGTCTTGGAGAGCTATATTTGTACGTTATATTAAATATATGTAAAAAGAACTGAAAGCCAAATCCCTTTACTGGTTGGGAGTAAAGCGAGTTGGCCGCAGATTATATGCAAATAATTTAGAATTGGTTTTCCGGACACAATGTCACGTGTGTCCGGAAAACCGGAACGTATATACATGTTAGACAGATGTACCGTACGGATATGACGTTGGATTTGTTACATTTAGTGGGACTCGTCTAGGCCTCGTCTCTCGTCGCACCGCTCTCTGGAAAAAGAGAATATTATTAATAAGAGAAATAATACAAAGGACTAATACCTGGTCATAAAGTCTGTCTGTCTTTAGTAAAAATCAAAGGGTCGCGGCAACCAGTCGTAGATATACTAAACGGTAAAATTCGATATGATGTAGTGGCAAGTGGAAAAAAATTGAGTCTAATAACAAAAGTTGTCGTGGGCATTGTATTTATTTTTCTGTAGTCCACCAACTCAAAGTTTACAACATTGTTTAGCATTCAATTTGATAATCTAGTTACTGGAAATTAAAACAACGTGAAACGCCAAATAATTCAGCTATAGTCATAACTAATTATTATTGATTAAAGTTGCACACATAAGTTTTCGCGTTACATGTGAAAAAATAGTGTACCGTACACTTTTAACCTAAATGGTTAAGAATAAGAAGTGTTTAAATTTTGGGATAGCCTGTTTTGGATTTTGTTGAAGTGATAATTAAATATAAATCTTGAAAAAGTGATATATTGTGCAACGATCAACGAACATGTACAGATGTAATTAGTGCGAAAAAACTTGCCTTCGTATTGTTACGTAAACGTATGAACCTGTCATGCTATTTCAGTCAGTCTCAGTACAAGATGTACTGACATTGACTGAATTAGCATGACAAATAATACGAACGTTTCAGGAAAAATATGAAGGAAACCCTTTTCGCACTACATTTGTATAAGGTATATATATTGTATAACAGTGAGACAATCTACTCGTAGTAACATACATAAAATATAGGCGTGCTGTGCAATGATTGTGAACATTCATATGATTTATACAATGGTAACACATAATATTAACATTTACCAAGTTATTTACATACATTTCGGATAATTAAACCAACTTTATTTAACTCCTAAGCCTGGCGGTCAAGCACGGTAGCGTCAAAGCGTGACGTCAGGCCGTCCTTTTTGTACTGTTTGTAAGTGCGACAGGGACGCACCGATGGGATAAAGTTTATCACACTAGTGTGCTACGCCCACTACACACTTACACACCTTTATTTAAGTATCGCACTAACACATATGTGTAATAAAGTCAATTAAGAAAGACGGTGCTCAATATTTACTAACATTGAAGACTTTCTAATCTAAGGCACTATATTTCTCCCAAAACGCCGCGAAAGGTAGTCTGGATCTGTCACGCCAATACGCAAGAGCGATAGAGATAGACATCTACGAGCGTTTCATTTCGTAAGCGTTTGTGCCATTCGGCTACGCACCCTGTGCCTGAATGAAGCCTTCCCACAGTACATATTAACGACAAACAAGACATCTATCAACACACATGTCATTACATACCACAGCGATTCCGATTCAGTATCATTTGTAAGAACAAACACTATTCTAAAATGTAATTCGAAGTGTAGATTAGTTTGCTTACTAGAAATGTGTTTGATATGTTTAAATAGATATCATATTTCGTTCTGTTTATAAGTACAGTGAGCTGCAAAAGTATATGACGAATTTATCAATGAATTCATTTATAATTTCTCCATGGAATTTCGCAGACACTACAGTCACCGTCATAAGTAAGGGATGATTTCTGTACCGTGTCGCTTTTAATCATTTGACAACTTCGTATGACATTTCAAACAAGATGTAAATGTGACAAGGTACAGAAATCATCACTTATTTTTGCCGGTGACTGTGCCTAATTTATATAAACACCTGTGTTTAATGTGTAAACGAAGTTGGAAAAGTTTAAAACAAAATGGCAATTATTTGTGTAGCGTCGGTTTGTTTTACTTGTTTTAATGTTCTAGATTTAATAAAGCTCATACGCATTAAGCATTCAATTATTTAAGTTATGAGTTCGAGTAAAGCGGTTGTATTTGAGTTTTAATGTGCGATTTAGTGTTAGTCTCGACTATGAATAATGACAAAAAATATTTTTTCACGTCACCGTTACGAAAAGGGTTCTTTTCTTACCTGCTGGGAGGGAGCAAAGTGGCACTTTCCCTCCCTGCTATGAGACAAAATAATACTTTTCCGTTCAAGGACACATTTTTTACATTTTTAAATATATTTTTTTTCATGTTTATATAAATTTAAGGTGATGTGAAAAACAATAAGTGTAACATGGTAGCAAAATTATTTCCACCTTGGGCGTTAATATTTGAATCCCTCGCTACGTTCAGGATTCTATTTCACCCAGGATTCTCCCCGTAAATAGGTATCCCATTTTGCTACCTTGTTACACAATCTACTATTTAGATAATTGTATTATACATACCCCAACTACGATTAGGGTGAGTTTAAGATGTCGCTATACACCACTAAGGCACACCTCGGACACTGGCGAACAAATATATGAAAGAGGCGCGTTCCTAGCACACAGTCTAAGCTCGTGTAGGTGAACGCGTACTAATGCTTGTATGAGTGAAATATGACAGGTTGACTGTTCGCGTTTTTGACAGGCGGTAACTGTGAGGTAACCGAGAGGGGGTGGGCGGCACTTTCAGCGGGGAGCGGGAGTGGCCATACTGTACGATAGTACTCTTTTATTATACTGTGTCTAAGGCGTGTGTACATAAGGGCATGGAAAGATTTGCGGGGTCCGGCGTGGCTTCCGTAGCTCAATTGGTTAAGAGCAATGCACGGATTGCGGTTTCTTCCTTTAGTATAAAAATGTAAAGATTCGTTAGAGGTTTCTGCTTGTTAAAAAATAATTTTGATATAAATATCAGAATGCAATATTTAACCGGTTATAAATATACCTTATTTCGGTCGACCTCAAACGGCCTAAAACGCAAAATGACCACTTTTTATATTACCACATTCATATTACACAAATTAGGTAGGTTAGGTTCGTTAGGTATCTTCAAATGGCTGAAGCTCAATCTGCATAGAATAAGAGCCCCGCGGTAGAGGGGCTCCTTCGATATCGCTTTAAAATGAAGATAAAACGGAAAAACTGTAGGCATTTTGCTTTCTAGACCGTTTGCAATGTAGCGATATAGGTGGTGTTAAATACACTAGTCATTTTGCGTTCTAGACCATTTTCGAATAAGCCTCTTATTTTAAAACCTGTATAGGTAGAATACCGGTAGCGATCCCAGGGGCCCATTTCTCGAAGCTACAAGTTACAATTTACAAGTGGTAGTCAATGTCTAATATGACAAGTTGGAAAGAGACTTCCGCTTGTAACTTGTAACTTTCCGTTTTGAGAAATGGGCCCCTGTTCGACAGTGGTTCTCAAACGGTTTGCGTACCTTACGCAGAAGTATTAACGAGGAATAAATTCGTCCGACTCGTGGTAATTGCTTTTTAATTACTTCAATTAAAAAAGCCCCCCGAATTCGACAATCTAATCTCCCCAATGCCGACTGATTACCGTTTAACTTTTATCATTTTACTAGCTTTTTCCCGCGGCTTCGCTCGCGTGAGAAAGAGACAAAAAGTAGCCTATGTCACTCTCCATCCCTTCAACTATCTTCACTTAAAAAATCACGTCAATTCGTCGCTCCGTTTTGCCGTGAAAGACGGACAAACAAACAGACACACACACTTTCCCATTTATAATATTAGTATGGATAACTGATTACTAAAGAAGATAAATAAGAAGAATTTGTACCTATATCGGAAACTTCAAGAAAATATATAAACTCGTGATAAATTATTCTACCTTAATCTATACGACTTTATATTATGATCGTCGAGTATGATTTTTATATAGAAATGTCAATTACAATTATAATTTGATACTAATTTAAAAAATAATAATAAATTAGAAATAATCACAATGTCAATTTTTACATAAAAAGGAAAAAATAAAAAACAAGGTTCATATCATAATGATCGTCAAACTAAAATTAAAATACGAATAAATACAATAATGGATTACAGTCAATTAATATTACATGTCATTTTCATATACTCATTTCTATTTCATTCCTTTATGGGATATAATGGATTTTCCAATAAAAAGATTTTCAATTGGTGTTCAAAAGTTTATACGGGCGATTAATTAACCAGACATAGAATCCATTAGTGTTATCATTAATTATGAGATGTTTTTGAGTCGCTATTAATTTTGACCGCATTTTTTTTTAATTTTCTTAGCTGCTATGTGCTGTAAACAAAGATGCAAAAACAGTTAATGACTACTATCAACGAGCGTTTCACTCGAGTGTTTGCATTACATTGCGGGCCGATTTATTTTGTTTGGATCATGAACCTATAATTCTATGGACGGATAACTCCGAAGAAAAACCTGTGATTCCATCATCCACATTGATAGCTTTGTCTATGACCTCATCCACTAATCTCCCGTTAGTCGGATCGAGGCGCCCGTGGCGAAAACATCTCCAGAAAAATAAGAAAATATGCCTACATGCGTTGTCAAATTGTGTAAAAATGACAATAATCGAAAGAAAAAATAATACGGAGCAACTTTTCATGCATAAATTAATACTTTATCGCGTTATTATGCGTATAATCACAATATTAATTAATGTTCATAATCGTAAACCAACAAACTGCAAAACAAGAGTGTGACCAGTATTTTTTTTAAATAGTGTTTGCACACGGCGCACTGAGTCGTGGTTTGGATATAAATTTCATTTCAATTTTAAGTAAAAGTTATCTCAACACATTTATTACGTCCTATACTCACCCACCACTGTTAGCCACACACAATTTTACTCTGACAACAATCCTTTCCTGCTTACCCTCTTTGCTCATTTATTATACTTCGTTTCTTTTAAGATTAGAATTATCTGTCAAACGGGTAAACAAAGAAGCAGTGGTCGTAGACCTTCCTTCTTCGATTTCGGCCGATACCACTGATTTCTTGGAACTTATAACTTATAATACTATGGACATAAGTTCCAAGAAATCAGTGGTATCGGCCGAAATCGAAGAAGGAAGGTCTACGACCACTGCTTCTTTGTTTACCCGTTTGACAGATAATTCTAATCTTAAAAGAAACGAAGTATAGGAATTAGTTAGAAATATCAAAAAATAATTTAGGAACTCACATTAATTTGTTTGGCCAATTTCACGAAAGTTGTCAGTAAACGAAGTTTTTAAGTTTTTTATTTTTTAGAAGTCTGGAAAGTTTGTTATGTTCATTTAAAAACAGTGAATACATAAATCCCGATTTTGCGTTAATTTTTGGGTTCTGTGACTATGCTAGGAGAACCTTATGAGCTTGTTAATTTTTTTTTCAATCACATTCGCACACTGAATGTGATTTTTCACGCAGGCGGAGCGTGATTTATAGAAAAATCGTTCTCCCAAGGGAGTTATGAAATTTCTAGCACCGTATTTAACTTTTTTTATCTTTTTACATATTTTTATATTGCAAGTGTGATGAAAAACATTGTAACTCGGGGAGTATGAATATTACAAACTCGGGTCCTTGAATCGCTCCGGCAAGCCGTCGCGATTTAACTTACTCTCGTTAGTAATATTTAAGTTCCTCCCCTTGTTGCACAATGTACTATTATTACTGTTTATACCAACATAAATATTTGCTGCTATTTGAAATAATTTTATTAATATAATAAATATGTATATATTCAATTCAGTTCAATTTATAATAAAACAAAGTTTATTTTCGTTACATTGTTCCTCAATACGCTTGGGTTGTAGTAGATCGAGCCTTGATAGAATTGGCACGGGTATCCACAGTATCCCTTATTTGCCGAGAGTGGCACTGAAATTGAGTAGTGCTTTGCCTACCCCTTTATGGGATATAGGCGTGATTGTATGTATATACGAGTATAACTCTGCGATTGTGGCGTCCCTCAAACAACAACACATATGAGACAGTGTCCCCGGTGCTCAACAACAACCTCGAGGGCTTGAAGTGGCTAAGCATTGGCAAACCAAAATTTAGTTTTACTTGATCCCTTTACGCGAAGAAGAAGAAGAAGATGTATATATGTATAATATCCTCAGGTCATTTTAAAATAATCCGTGACAGTTATATATGCATATTGAAAAAAGCTCATAGTTTTTCTCGAAAATTTATCGAATTGCGTCTCGGCGTAGAGTTATGCATAGTTGTACCGGTAGGCTGAGCTGTGTGCACTGGGCCTCTAGCCAATAATAACATCGTAGGCGGTCCGAGAACGATGCGTAACTTGGCCGACCACAGATATAGGAATGAAGGAGTTCAGATATACCGGCCGATTTGTATTGAATACGCCTGTCGCAATTTCTTAAACCTACACGCTTCGCTATTGCCACTGTATAATAAAGAGTACTATCGTACAGTATGGCCACTGCCGCTCCCCGCTGAAAGTGTCGCCCACCCCCTCTCGGTTACCTCACAGTTACAGCCGCAGCAGTGTGCTATTGCGCAATACACGACGCGAGTCGTGTTATCACGCACGCACACAACGACAACTGGGTGCTAACCTAATCTAACCTGACAACTGCCACACGACCGCCGGCGGTTTGTCCGCTCTCCAATGTTATATGTTCTGAGGGCTCGACTCATCAATACTGATGTAGGTTTCTTTGCTAATTCGCGAATAGATCTTTATCTACACCGTGTTTTTTTGTTTTCCCTTAAATTCGACACGTTCTTAGGTTCATTATCAGGAACCACCCTGTATATCACTTTTAGATAACTTCGCAAAAAAAATCATCGTTTTCATACATAATAAATGAATTAATCAGTGTGAGATATCCTTAAGGATAACATTTGAGTTAGTGTCAAGTGATTGACGGCACATGTCAAAACAAATAACATTAGGAAGTGTAGGCTGTCATGTACGTGTTCAGTAATTATTTTTATTTATTTAATAACCCTGTAACCGTAAGAGTTAAGACAATAGTTTCTTAGAGAAATAAATTGTATTTGATCTAAAGAATCTTCAATAAAAACACGGTGTATATCGGCTCGAACAGTGACAGAGTCATTTGCGTGCTATTTGACACGCGTTAACGATGGTATTCTTGGCTACGAGCGGTGAGCAGGCAAGTTGCGGTAATTCTGTTTGTCCGGAATTTTTAAGCCCAGCCCGGGGCTTCATTAGCGATATTAATTCCAGCAAGTTTTAATTTGACGAGTTGTCTTGCGGATGCGAGTTTCTGCGGTTGCGGTCCCTGCGGCTTTGAATTATAAATATTTACATTGTTTTCATTCAGAGTTCTGACTTGACTTAAAAACGACTTAAATGTGTTTACAATTCGACTGCACGACTGGTGTTTTCCTCACTTTGTATAACTTTAATTACGTCAAATTAGTTCAAACGTCTGTCGCTCGTATTTATGTTTTACATGTCCATAATATTAATTATTACGTGTATTTGTGACAAAAAGTGCCTCTCCTTCATGTCAATTCAATTCAATTCAAAAACCTTTAATGTCATAAACAACACATCTCAAAAATTATTTATGTAACAACAATGTTCTCATGGAAGTGAGATATACATCACTTCCAAACATAAATGGGAATAAATGTCTTTAAACCTAAACCTAATGATAAATACTAACCAATCTAACCATAAACATATTAAGAGGGCTTTCGTGTTAAAAATAGTGAAATCGCAACCGAGCGCTCGATCATACCGTGTGTGGTATCAAATTAAAGGGCTTTGCGAGTAGTTTATAAATATATATCACATTATAGGACTTTTTCTACTTGGTCTAACAAAATATGAGAAAATGTCCAAAAGTGGTAATAATTGTACCGGTGAAGGCTCGTTTTCAAAAAATTGGCAAAAATTAATAATAGAACCGTTTTTCCCCCGAAGGGTAAAAAACGGATATTTAGGTTCCTGCCGAAGCTTGAACCACTAATGAGATTAACACCTTCATAACTCGGCCCTAATGGCCTCAGTACCTTTAGCCGGCAAGGCCCTTAAGGGTGGTTCAAGCTTCGGCAGGAACCTAAATATCCGTTTTTTACCCTTCGGGGGAAAAACGGTTCTATTTAGGTGTCCGTGCCTTCGCTTGAACCACTAATGAGACGTGTTTAAACCTCTGCCGGCGCTGGTTAGGGCGTACTGTGACTGATATACTTTATTTATACAGAAATGTCATAATAAGAAATAAGAAGGTATACAAAGAGATGTTTCAAAATTTAGCTACTAAGGTTTCATGAGTTGAAACTGACAGCACAGCACAGTTATCCATTATGACTCTATGATGGTGGTGAATCACTTAATTTATATATAACATAAAACCGACAGGAAGCCAGTAGTTAATATATCGGTATTACAATATTTACGGAAATAAAACCTGTTATTTCATTAACATTTTTGTGAGAAAATATCTGTAGCAACCCAAACTCTGAAGAGCTTCCCTTCATCAATGGGTGTTACATCAACGTCGGCAAAATTTGTCTCACGTTTCCCTTACAACAGTCCTTAGTCAGAACAAGATCATATACATGTTTTTTGTCTTATAAATTCACCACGATACTAGTCTCCTTCTGCTTAAGATAACTATAATTATATCATGTAACTATAATACACAATTATATCATAGCACTGCCGTGAGCATTATGACATTATGTTGAAATTTTTATTTTTCATGTAAATTGATTACTGTACCATAAGTAATGCGCCTATATGTATCTCTCAATATGCACATATTATTGTTAGTATACTGAGTAATAAGCAATATTGACATAGCTTAAACATTGTCTTACATAGCCCACTGCCAAATGTCAACATTTCCCAATGCATAATGTGTTATGAATTCTGTATATGAAATATACATTTGCCCAAAACAATTGAAATGGACGCTTGAGTTGGGAGAAATTGCACGCTATCATATGTTGATTTGTAATGTATACCCACATTACGATAATGTATGCGTTACTGCTGGACTGGTAGCAAAACTGCAAATAAGATGATAATACATTTTCGGCTTCTGACTGAATTGATAATACCATGGCCATGATTAGCTAAGGATCCATATAATAAAAGGTAAGCTCCTACTCAAAGTCTTTACGAGAACGGAAACTATGTAAATTTTTCCTATTAAATTAAAATGGGTCAACTGAGCAAAAATCTTTGGGATACAAGCGATTGAAACGAATCAATGATCTAATGAGTCACACATACTTAGGCGAAGATCAAATTATTTCTAAGGCAATTATTTCTAATTAAATTGACTTTGATACTTCCATGAATATACATGAATGTTAATGCGGGAATCCTCTCTACACTGTACTCGTCAACTTTATTTAGTATTTTACTATGTCTAGCTAGTATGCTTTTTTCGATATTTGAAATATTTAATTTGTGTTTGAATAATTATGAATATGTGATGCATATATTTTTAGGCTTATCATTTTTATGACTTATGTGCTGACTAGCCGAATTTATAAAGGGAAAATTGTACGATTCGTGAGCTAGTAATTCTAAAACATTACGACTTATGGCTCTTTAGTCCATTTCGATATTCTAATAAGAATGTAAGACGACAGATAACTATTCAAATAAGGGTTAATGATGTACGATTACCCATTTATAATTAAAATTCAGTCATCAGCTTAAGATAGTAAATAGTTTTCTTTTCAGCACTTTCGTAATTTATCACCAAATTGCAAAGCAATATATTCTATATTGCTCTTTTGTGCGAATAATATAAATGTCTCACGTTCTTTATAAACTGATGTATACACATAAACATACGGTTTAATATTTACTGTATTCTTGCTTATTTCCCAAAATCCATATGCAGCGGGACTTCCCATAAACAAGATGCAACTGTTATGTAAGGTAATACCTAATTCTACAATTATATCGAGATGACAATTATTTATTTATCGTATGGCATATAATTAGGATTTTCTTAAAAGTCGTACGTACGCACGGCTGTAGCATGTAGCGCCACGGACGATGACAATGGTATTTACACTTGCCTGTCATTCGAGACCAATAGGTCAAAATATCGTAGCTATAAGTACCTACTGCGTACCTTAAGCGCTGAGCTTTTATTTTTTATTTAGGTCTCAAGACCTTACTTCTGATAAATATAGTTCATCAATATCTATTTAAACGGTAATAATTTTAAGTTTTCTGTTACCACTAGAAACCCATTTTGCCTAGAATCTGCGCTCCCTTTTATGAGTGTCCTAACAAATTCTTGTATGTCAGGTATATTAGGAGTCCGAAGTCTTCTAAATTAAGTCTTATGCACAGTAATGTTATAAACATCATATTTCTAGTTCCTTACACTAAATTCAATTGGGACTGGGACTCGTCCTCTGGCCTTACGGACCGTTTTTTGAATAAGTTGTGGCGTCTCCTCTGTTACTGACAAATAGTCGCGCCGCAAAATTCTAATAAATGGCGCTTAGTAAGCAACTGCGGAAATGTGTACCGATCCTACAACGCGCTAATGGAGTTCCAAAAGTTAATTGTAAATATGCAACTTCTGTTAATCTCTCTAGGCCCCAGAAACCTATTCAGAAAACATTTGTCAAATGAAATAAACGGGAACTTTCTGTTAGTAATACCGCAGTAGCGGGCGATAATTTTAGGATGCGAGCGCCTCTTTATTTGTAAGAGGAAACTGTGGTCTAAAATCGAAAGAGATTCATCCTTCAATTTCCGTTTAATTTATCATTTCAGAAACAGGCCTCCACATTCAGTGACTACCTTTCAACATTTTATCCATAAGAGTGCCTTAGCAAATTGTGAAAATCGGCTTCTCTCGGAAAATGTATTGCCCTATTGGTTTTAATGAGATTAAAGTGTTTTCGATATATCATACTCATACAACAAATAAGCACTTTGAATACAATTTACCTACACGGTTTCTTGCTTTGTTTTGTGTAGTTGTTTAAGTTTAGGACCAACTTCATTTACTTCGGTCAAGAGATGTAAGCCTCTGCATGTATGTTCTTCGCTGTAAATAGTTTGAGAATATTGTTCGGTCGTCTCTTTAATCTAATTCGTTAGTTATTTATAGAAACATAGGATTCGTAACATTACGCCATCGAACTGGACAACCGACAAATCCTTTTACGACGAGAGTCCGTCCTGAGTAACAATGCAACAAGGTATACTAAAATTCTATTGTGCTAAATAACATATCCTTTAAGTTATTCTGCCAAACTATCCACAAAATATCGTATATATTTGGGAGTCAGATTTCCGGTACGAGTTTGTTGTCTTTGTAATTAACCTCTTCAAGGATTGTCTGTAACCTTGGTCTAGCTAACGTTAGTAATAATGCATGATTGAGTATTCTAACCGTTGGTCGATTAACGGCAGTTTGAGGTCAATTTGTAGTACATATATGTATATATCGTACTTAGAAAACTTTCCGAGCTGTAGCTTTTTATTTCTAAATGAATTGGTTCAGAAGTCTCTACTGGGTCGATTGCTACAGAAGTGATACTTTTGTCAGTTCGGTATACTGAACAACATATACTGGAACATTATCCGCCATTAGTCCGACTGGACGTTTCAGCCGGACAGCTATAAGTTTGCTGAAATACAGACTAATATCCAGGTTTCACAGAGTAATGAGCCTAGTACAAGAATTTTCCTTTGCGGTAAGTTATTTTGTAGCTAATAGTCAACATTTGCTAAGTACCTGAGTGGTTCTTCTGCATTTCTAAAGTCCGTATCAAGACCCAAGACCATGCGTCAATTATTGACGCCCGTGAGTTGATGAGACTAGAGCTCTAATCATTCATTTAGAAGAATCTGCACTCTAGGAATAGCGTAAAACAGTAGCATAAATTAATGGATTTTCTTTTTCCCATTGGTATTTTCACCGCCCCCTCTCCCTTTCTGATTGAGCAAGAAGGGCTTTGTAATATAAAGTGGTTTTTCATTCTGTTTAGCATCACTATTATGTATATTTCTTAATTCGCTTAGTATCTGGCAACAAAGTACTAGTTAATTGCTACCGAAGCTCCACCCACACGTTTTTAGATGTGGAAGTGGATTTTCACAACGTCAAACCTGCTATATTGTAATAAACCTCTATCATGACGAGCATTCTAAAAGTTGACATGACAAATTAGGTTGGCAATAACGGCGTTGCTTTACAGTAATTGGATCACACATTCGTCATCATTATGGCCGTTCAGATATTCACGAGTGAGAGAAATTTGGACATTCCTCACAATCATTCATCTGTTGGTCAGGTGACCACGCTGATTATGTATTAGCTAATTAGGCAATTGAGACGACGCCGATGTCGTTCACTTTACCTGTCTAAAACGACCCCACTTATGGGAACCCATCACGTGATGATTTTTGTCTAATAAGACAATGACTAAACTGTGTAATTGTGTATGTCTCAGGTTAACACGTACGCTGTGGTTCTGATTCGAAAGACCTTCTACGAAGTATATATGTTTAGAAATACCTTATACAAAGTATGTTTAGTTAAGAGTTGTGCTAATTCTTATAGTTCTTAATTATTATTATTATTTTTTGTCATGATATTTTTATGCAATAAAGTTTTTATCTATCTATTTATCTAATTACCGCAAAGTAGATCTTAAAGCGACATAATCTCATTGAGATTCGAGTACAAATACAACATTTTGCCTCGTGATCATAACGCTCGTCTCATGACACGAAAGGTGAATTAGTGCATAGCATGTAATAACCCAATGGGTTCTCACAGGATGTCGTAAATCATCGCATAGGGCAACGAAATCCAAATTCCAAGTCGCTGCAAAGTTCAATCTTTTACGGGGCGACGCTTGTCAATTTATATGACAGTGTACTTTTTCACACAGCACAACTTTACTCATGTTGTCTCTAATGACGAATCATGTCTGCACAATGAATGATTTCCTTCGTCATATCACGAGGCGATGCCCTATTGGATCGTGGGCCCTATCTTTTCATAGGCCAGGTTATCTAAAGGGACCTCATCTGTCGTTTCAAGACATCTCTTGTGTCCTGTCACCTCACGAGGCGAAGCTATGACTTTTCAAGGGACGAACCTATGTCGTCTCACGGGACGTCGCTCTGTCTCGTCTTACGTGAGCGTGCATTTGTCCTTTATATTCTTTATGACGGTGCATAGGATTACACTGCGTCCCATCGCTGTCAATTTTCTTCATCGTCTCCATGCCACCACACAGGAACAACCCTGTCGTCTCGCGGGACAATGCAATGTCGTCTCATTGGACGACGCCTGTCGTGTCACGGCACGACGCCATGTCGTCTAACGGGACGACGCTTGTCGTCTCACGGGACTACGCCATGTCATCTCACTGGACGACGTCATGTCGTCTCACGGGACGACGCCTGTCGTCTCACGGGACGACGTCTTTCGTCTCACGGGACGACGTCTGTTGTCTCACGGGACGACATCTGTCGTTTCACAGGACGACGTCTCTCGTCTCACAGGACAACCTCTATCGTCTAACGGGACGATATCTTTCGTCTCACGGGACGACGTCTGTCGTCTCACAGGACGACGTCTGTCGTCTCACAGGACGACGTCTGTCGTCTCACGGGACGATGTCTGTCGTCTCACGGGACGACGCCCGACGACACGTGAGTGAGGCATATCTATCCGCGTACTTATGACGGTGCCTACAGGAGGTCACTGCGTCTCGTCGCTGGGCCAAAGGCACCGAGCGGAATATCACGAAGTTAGAAGTAATCATAATCTTCTCGATGTTTTAAATTTCTCGAACTTTTTAAGACTTGCTTTTGTAAACGTGTTGCTCGGCCGAGTTACAAAAGCGTACTGAGGAAAAAGCAGCCGAGCGCTGGTAACCGGGCGACACTAGTACTTGACTGGCGCGCCAGATGGCGCTACTAGTCGAGGAATTCACTCCATTAGGGCCGAGTTATGAAGGTGTTAATCTCATTAGTGGTTCAAGCGAAGGCACGGACACCTAAATAGCAATTTATAATCACTAAGGCATAATAGCAATTTAAGTAAACGTTGCAGATTAATTTAGTATAAAACTTACTTCGATGTGATGTAGATTTTCAAAGAAATTGTCACTTAATTTTAGGTAATTTCTGAAAAAAATTGAATTCGCCTTAGGCTAGTTTACTCTTTTTCAAAAACTTAAAATAAAAATCTAGTCTGAAATGATTGTGGTACAGGATATACGAATTATAAATTTACCCGTTTTAATATTCAAAATTGTCCAAATTTTACAAATAAGATCGACTGATTCAGCTCTATACGTGCGTTTTTCTAAACGTGCATTAGAGAAAAATTCATAATTAATTTAGTGAGTTAGTTTTCAAAAATCCAGTTTTATAAAAATCAAGATAATAAGATGCTCTAACTGGAACTTGAATTAAATAAATCTATTGGATAACGGAAAGTGTAGTATTTCACCGACTAAAACTATCAATTTTACATTCTTTTGACGTTTTTTTTGAAAGCAGCCTTTAAAAAAAAAACAATCCTTCCGTTGCCAATACAACGATACATAATATATATGTTGTTATCATATAAGGACAATACGGATAATTGTGTCATAAGGTGTAGTGGGTCTGGCTTTCACATTTGACCTTTTTATTACTGACTATCTTTTGCCCGCGGTTGCGCTCGCGTTAAATTCAAATTGCGGAATGCTCCACACAAAATTCCACCCCGCCCCCCTTTTAGGAAAGGGGAGGGGGGTTAGAAAGAGACAAAAAGTAGTCTATGTTACTCTCCGTCCCTTCAACTATCTCCACTTAAAATATCACGTCAATTCGTCGCTCAGTTTTGCCGTGAAAGACGGACAAACAAACAGACACATACACTTTCCCATATTAAGTATGGATTGTTACAGGTGCTTTATTTCCATACGTCGTTATCGCGGGTGCAATAACAAATCAGATAAAGAGCACATAAAACAGAATGTCTATTTGGTAGAAACGGCCATATTATGCTTACAGCTACTAAGCATCTCAGAAGCTCTGTATATGTGGAAAGTTTTCGTTCGAAAGCGGGGCAAATCTCGAGTCGGAGCAACTGTAACTGGTCCATTTTTTTCCATGTTTTACAACGTTTGCGTTATTAAATAGAGTGTCCACCGGTTATATATGGTAGGCGTGTTCAGTGGATACATGTAGAACTCAACATCATAGTGTAATAATGGAAAATATGGATTAGTTACAATTGTCCCCCAGTCGAGATTTGCCCCGCTGTACCTTATTCTAAATCATTCAAACAAATAAATAGTGCTTGAATATTGGCACCTTCGATTGTTTGTTACTTTGTTTTCAATTGATATTGACCGTGAAGTTAAACATTATTTATTTTATTTTTAGATTATTTTATACATACATATTTAAAATTATACGTGTTTTGGAAGAACTATATCTATGTGTTTTGGCTAGATCAAAAAATCATATTTAATTTTAAGTAGGCAATTATTTGAGATTCTTTGCAGATCAAACGTGAGTGACTTTATAAATAAATCGAGTGATGTGTGTACATAACGAGAATTGTAAGTGTTATAGGCGTGTGGAGATACGCGCTACCATGAGACCTGAATGGCGCCGTGACTTATCCGACGGGGTGACGGAGCACGACACAGCCTGGCTCGACAACCTTAAGCACAAAAGGCTCCGTTCCAGAGCTCCTCCTCCTCTTGACTCACGTTTCATCTGTGACAGATGTGGCGCCACCAATAACGGTGTACCGGCACCACACAAAAAATCAGTGAAACAATCATCTGCTAAGATGTCGTGGCCAATGATGAAGTATTATATCCATACTAATATTATAAATACAGGCGTGATTGTATGTATGTAATATTATAAATGGGAAAGTGTGTGTGTCTGTTTGTTTGTCCGTCTTTCACGGCAAAACAGAGCGACGAATTGACGTGATTTTTTAAGTGGATATAGTGTAAGGGAGGGAGAGTGACATAGGCTACTTTTTGTCTCTTTTTAACGCGAGTGAAGCCGCGGGCAAAAACTAGTTGTTTATTTTTATCAAAACTCAAGTATACATTTAGCTCACCCTAAATTGTCAGTATTTTCTCGTCTCCCGAAATATTTTAGGAGACATACTGGCGGTATCAAGTGTCGCATCCGTCACCGTCTGCTCGGATCGTCTTGGTCGTTGTAATTAGGCAATTAACGTTCATTTTCCTTATTTCATTCAATATTCTGTCAAAAACATGGGACGTACTCATTAAAAAAAAGAACCCTCCAGTTTCGTCACGATTAAAGGAATATTTAAAAATTAAAGAAGAAAAAATCACACTTTTGACAGGACTCGAATCTGGGGGCCAATTTTTAAATCTCGGCCATTCGATTTCGTGAAATTCGTTCAATAATATCTCCACTAGTAGCGACTTAAATTCTACTAACAGAATCGAAAACGAGTGGTCATTACCACTAGTTTTAAAATTACTAGCCGTCCTTTCTCAAAAATAGCATTACGTCGTTTTCCACAGACTTTCGAACGAATTCGTGCGTTCTAAATTAAAAAATCGATCGCCTGTTACCGACTGTATTTGCCGATGTAGCCGCTCTGGCCAAATGAGCAAAGGAGGTTGCACCGGAAATGCTGACGGTCATAGGTTCAAGTCCTGCTGGAGGTGTGAATTTTTCAATTTTTCCTTTAATTTAAAAATATACAGTACCGCTCTATTCTATTTGGCTCAAAGCAGAGCCATTCCTACACGCACGTTTCCAATACTTAAACTTTTGAATTTTAAATACCAGCCTCTATATTTTGAGTAGGTACAGTCACCAGCAATAAAAATAAAGCAGCAAGAATATCCGACAAAATCTTATTTCCATAGCTTTAAAAGTGTGTCGGATATTTAGGCAGTCTTCGTTTTGTACGACGTTATTGGCGGTGACTGTATACGCAATGATGCCTCGTTAGGCAGCGTTCCCACTTATGCGTCGCGTGTCTCGGGGCGCGCAAAGGGCGTCCGCGCCACGCCACCTGAGTGTAATTCAAAAAGCGTCTCCTCAGTACATTTTGTATAGGAAGGACGTAAGGCGCGCCGCCAAGCGGCGCGGCGCGCGCCCCGCCGCCGCCACGCCACCTGGGGCGCGTCTTACGTCTTTCCACTCTTTCCTATACAAAATGTACTGAGGAGACGTTTTTTGAATTACACTTAAGCGGCGTGGCGCGGACGCCCCTTGCGCGCCCCGAGACACGCGACGCATAAGTGGGAACGCTGCCTTAAAGTACCTAAGTGATGAGTGAAAATCGTGAAGTTTTGAAGTGCTGAGTGGTTAAAGCGTGATATATATGTACAAGTGAGACTATTATGTGCAATGTGCATTGTGCAATACACAGAATACAGTGTTATATATATACATTGTTCAACTCTCATTTGCACGAAATTAACTTGCTGTCTGGAAATTAGGTTACTATGCGATGTAATTTTACTATAGTGACAATTGTATGTAAGTGAACCCTGGGCCTGTAGGCAAGAGTACAATCGTTAACGCCTTTGTGGCGAGTGATACGCAACTGGCTCTGTCACACTAATATGGAATAGCGATAGAGAGAGACAAAACTATGATACGCTACGGAGCGTCAAGGATTGTAATGTTAGAAACAGGCTCAGCCCCAAAATTAAAAAAGAATCCGGTAAGTAACTTTCAACAAGTAAAAAAAAAGTTCAAGAAAAAAAGTGAGGATTTGGAAAAAACATTTAGGGACACAGTTTTTGATGTAAAAGGCCTGAAAGTAAAATGAGGCGAAAATGACAACATTTTGAAGACATGAGTTTGATTTATATTTTTTCAAAAGGCTTTCACTAACGTTTATAAAAAAATATCTATTCTCTTTCGGCTGAAGAAATCTTAAATACATCGTCAACATCGCACAAATGAGAGTAAATTATATGATGTAAAAATTCCTGAAAAGCTTAATTCTCTAACACTGAAATCGTGACACTGAAACATAGAAGAGCACAGCAATAGAGGAGAGAGTGAGAGAGAAGACTAGAAGCACTACTAGGTAACTACTCTATACACGGATGCCACAAGTCGAACTAGAAGCGACTTCAAACTAGCTTCGTGCTGTTGGCGAGACCCTTGGTAACAGTGTTGGCAGGTTATCAATTACAAAAAGGTAAATAGTTTTTTTTGTACTAGGATTTTTTTGCTATGATATTTGAATTTTAACGTTAAAAAGTGTTCTGTATTTAACTTGTCGAAATCAAAACTTTATTAGCTAGAAACTGGACTTAAAATCCCGCGACAAAAACCAGATACCTACATTATATACATGTCCATATAGGATATAGGATATTAACAGTATGCCTGTATATTGGCTATAATATTACACACAGAATAAGTAATATTTTTCATGAATGGATTTGATTTACCCGCATTCGAATGCACTCTAAAATACTCATAGAAAAATTGGTACGTTACGTTCTATAGCGGGTCAAACATTGTGATGTGCTGTTTTTGGTAATTTACCCGATTTGTACGGGAAAAGTTACTTCCTGGAAAATATTCCCTAAACAAATTGGGTAAATTACCGTAAGTTACCGAGAACGGCACATCACTAGTTAAAAATGAAATAGGCGCGAAAAAAAAATCTATTGGCATTCGTCACTACTTTGAAAAAAACTTGTATCTTCGTCTGTCAATGAAAAGAGAATTGTAGTAAGTATGTATAGAATGCATATAGACTTACTGCGTTTTAACTTTGAGGAGCAGCGTGAGATACGAGATTTTTTCAAAGTAGTGACGAATATTATCATTTGTACCATTTTTTTACTTTGACGCGTTATTAAAATGTTAGAAGAAAAAATAGCAATTGAAAACGCTACTAAAGTCCCTCGTTTGCCGTAACCAGCCAACAGTGCTACTACGGTCCTCATAGTCGCCGGTGCGTTACCATGGTCGTCATCTTCCGAGGAGCGTTTGCCCCACATGCCCCTTAGGTTCGTCCAGCCGGGCTCTCGTTTCCAGTAATACGCCCCTGTGAGCACACTATGCGTCATTCTGTTTGTTTTTTTAATCTTAGTTTACATGAAAACATAAGTAGACCTTAGCACGAACTTGATAAATTTCCTGTATGACCCCTCCCCCCCCTCTTATTCATAAACGTTCACTATGGTTATTTATTTATTTATATATTATTCAAATAAGTTACACAGCATAACAGTAAAACCAAGGCACTGTGAAACTAAAAAATAAAAACAATAGGTATAGTAAATAGTTGCCTTCGGCTGAAAGTCTCGAGGCTGAGTCAAGAGTAAGCCGGCCCATTTATAATAAATAAAAAAAGCACATAAATATTTTCAAAACAGATTAAAAACAGACCAGAAAAAAAAACAATATTCTATTTAGGCGACGACGTAACAGCGTGGCTCCGTTGCGTCGTCTGACACGGCGTAGGGTTCGGCAGGTTAGGTTATCAAGTCGTTATAAAGTTCGTTTGTTTCTTTCCGGCGTATTGGTGTGATAGACAGGGACAAACTAACTTTATCGCCTTGATAACTTTAGTGAACGTTTACGAATAAGGGGGTTATTGAGTAGATCAAACTCCGACTGGCACCAATGAGTTTCCGAAAATTATGTACTCAATGTCATTTGACATTTTGCCAGTCGCCTTTTGGTGAAGGAAAATATCGCGAGGAAATCACTTGGGATACATTTTGTAATAGTCGCTAAAGCGGACCCCGGGCATTCATGAGCCGTGGAAAAAAATGCTGGGACAATGGGGAGAAGAAGTTATCAATGGGGTTAGGAATACGTACTATCTTCTGAACTCACGGTTATTACGATAAATAATAATTAACTCTTCAGTGGCAGTTAGCGACTAAAGAATAAGTAACTAATCAAGTTATCATAAAATGATCTGGTTATTTCGATATACAATGTTAGGTTAGGTACTATCAGCTGCAAAAGTGCATGGTGAATTAATCAATGAATTCATTCATAAATTCAATCAGAAGCTCACTGTAACCATCATCATCATCATCATTCCCTTGCCCTTTTCCCATTATTTGGGGTCGGCGCAGCAGATCATCTTCCTCCATTTCTCTCTATCAGCCGTCATTTCCATACTAATACCTTTCACTCTCATATCGTTGTTCACACATTCCATCCATCTTTTCTTAGGCCTTCCCCTACCATTGTATCCATCCACTTTCATATTTACCACTCGTTTTATAACATTGCTTTCATCCCTCCGCATTACATGCCCATACCATGCTAATCTACTTCCTCTCAATTTCTCTGTCACTGGCGCTACTTTCAGGCTTCCTCTTATATACTCATTCCGAATCCTATCCAGTCTTGTCACACCACACATCCATCGCAACCTTCTCATTTCATTCATTCATTCTTTCATTCATTTCTTTCAGAAACTCACTGTAACCATAGATTAAATATAAGAAGATCATACCATCCCATACATTAAAACGCGACCGCCTAAGAACGCGCATACACTACACCACACATAGATGGCGCCACAAAAAACTTCTTTGTTGCCGTCGATTATTTGTAGATTGGCGTTAAGTCAAGCGCGGATCCAGCTTCGTGCCCAGGGGGGGGTCACGTGGTAAAGGCCCGGGGCCCCAGGGGGGGGTCACGTGGTCTATTTGTATGGCCAACTTAGGCTCCAGGGGGGGGTCATGACCCCCATGACCCCCCCCCCTGGATCCGCGCATGCGTTAAGTGTCACTTTCGAGCCATAAATCTATGTCAAAAGTAACATTTAACGCCATCTACAAGTATAATTAAAAAGTTACGACATTTTTCCATCAAGCTGCGACCGTCTAAGAACGCGCATACTTGGGATTCGTGGTCAACTCCTTGAATGGATATCGGACTTTTTATCTCACAGGATATTTAAAGTAAGAGTAGGAGAAACTTTATCTAGTGCTCACAATGTCTATAGTGGTGTCCCGCAGGGCTCAGTGCTCGGACCAATTCTGTTCGGCATATTTATAACAGACCTAAAGAGTGTAGTGCAATCAGAACTATCAATATTTGCTGACGATACCAAAGTTATGGGTAATCCACTTATAACTAATAACATTATCCAAAGTGACTTAGACCGCATAGTCCAGTGGACTAAAGACTGGCTCATATCGCTAAATCCTGACAAATGCACAGTTCTTCACATTGGGAAAACCAACCCGAAACTAGGTTACAACATTGATTCTGTTCCCCTGCAAGCTGTTACCAGTCAAAGAGACCTGGGCATCACTGTTTCGCATGACCTGAAATGGGGCACGCATATCACCAATATAACGAAGAAAGCAAATTCTATGCTGTATATGATTCGAAAGGCATTCCATGTGATCACTAAGGATCTTTTTGTTGGGATTTACAAGACATACCTACGTCCTTTGCTTGAATACGCTTTTCAGGTATGGTCCCCCTACTTCAAAAAGGATATTACACTATTAGAAAAAGTCCAGAGAAGAGCTACTAAAATGGTCGCTTCACTGAAAGATAAGCCATACAACGAACGGCTTCAGGAATTAGGTCTTACATCATTGGAGGATAGAAGAAAGCGTGGTGATCTCATTGAGACTTACAAAATCTTGTCTGGACACTACAATGTGAATAATATGAAAGACCTATATATACTAAGCCAGAACTCAAAACTAAGAGGGCATTCTAAAAAGCTTATCAAACCTCCATGTGCTAGCAACCCTAAGAAACACTTCCTGCCGAATCGCATAGTCAATATGTGGAACTCTCTACCAGAAACTGTTATTAGCGCGCCGTCAGTGAACTGTTTCAAAAATAGACTGGACAATTATATTAGAACTTTGAAGAGTGCAAAATAAACACAAGTGCAGTGATATACACGCATCAGCTCGAAGAGCTGCTAGTGTATCAAATAAATAATAATAATAAATAATAATAATACACTACGCCACACATAGATGGCGCCAAAAAAAAAATGTCGTAACTTTTAATTATACTTGTAAATAGCGTTAAATGTTACTTTTGACATAGATTTATGGCTCGAAAGTGACACTTAACGCCAATCTGCAAATAATCGACGGCAACAAGGAATTATTTGTGGCGCCATCTATATGTGGTGTAGTGTATGCGCGTTCTTAGGCGGTCGTAGCTTGCTGTATGGGATGGTATGATGTTCTTATATTTTAATATATGCTGTAATACTATAGCCTGTCAACCAAATTTTGGCAGTAGCAATGTACATCAAACTAAAGTATGGTATCCCTATGAAAGGAACAAAAACCAGCAATGTACGTCGAACAGCCACAGATATATTTTTTTCAAGGGGCTCGCTCCTTCCTTACGAATTAGATAATGTATTAAAAAGGGACGGATATGTGCTAGTTATTTCTCTTTTTGGTAGGGTGGAGATTTCCACAGATAAGATACAAATGACACGCGAATTTCCACCGATTTTCAAAACTAGTGTGCTAGCCCGCGATTTTTCAAATTTGCCGCATTTTTCTAGTGACAAGATTTGGTTGACGGTCTATAGTTATCTAGCGATCGAAACGCAGTGTGAGCGAGCCAACCAAGCGTAAGCGATTGTGACTTTGGCTAGGTACTTTTGAACAGATATTTGCAGCATCCGTCAAGTTATAAAAGCAGCTGAATGTTAAGTAGACTTAGGATTAAACAATACGGAGATTAATAAACTCTATTCAGAGGATTATTTGAAACGGAGACGCTGAAATAACCTCGAATGAAATCAATTATCAATCTAAAGATACTATTAAGGGTAGAAATTACAATTAGAAATAGAATCTAAAAGGAGAAATACTATTTTGGGCGAGATGGATATTTTAAATTAGGGTCTACTAGGTAGGCAGGTAACAACTATATAAGTATTTTTTCTACTCCCGAACTGTTATTCGTCATATACAGGGTTGTGCATAGACCTTTTCCCCTCACTAGCTCGGAAACACGTGTTTTGTCCTTTAATATCAGCGGGTAAAAACGCATTTAATCCACTAGTGGGTAAAGTAATTTGACCTTGAATAAAGTCAAATTAACTGCTTTAAAATTGATAAAAGTAGGTGAATCTAGTAATAACGATGATTTACCACCTGTGGAACTACTGGAAGCAGTGATAAACGCATTTTTTGCGTTGTAGTTTCCTCGCTATAGTGAGGGGAAAAGTTTTGTGTTACACTCGGGTGCAAATGTATTTTACTTCTCGTGTGTTAAAAAACTCGCAAGTTCAGGATTCTATTCTCGAACCACTCGCTTCGCTCGTGGTTCAACTATAGAATCCTTTCTCTTGCTCGTTTTTCAATTCCACACTCGGCGTTAAAATACTACTTTGCCCCCTTGTATAACAAATAACTATTAAAACCTTACATTAAAGTCTATTCCCCAAAGCCAGTGCCCGCCGGCTTCACACGTACATGCGCAGTAAGGAAAATATTGAAAACGCATTGTTTGACTCTGTAACCATGGCAACGCATTGTTATAACGATACTGCGCGCGTGCGCGGGAAGCCGGCGAAGGATGATTTTGGGCAGCTGCGCTGGCAGTGCCAACCTTTGCGTCAAAATACAGGAAACAGTGTGAACTTCACGAAAGTTATTCTAGAAAACTATTGAAAATTAAGTGCATGGTCGTAGAAAAAGTATTGTATGCAACGGGTGCTTAACTGAGTCAAAAAATACTCGTGGCGTCTTTATTAACAATTTTCGGCTTCGCCCCAAATTGTTACTTACGCCACTCGTCTTTTTTGACCTCCTTTAAACGCCTGTACTTTCGTTGATTTATAGTATTTTATCTATAAATAAATGAAAGAAATAACGTATTAGACGGTGTCCCATTGAATGTCGTTCTTTACGTAAGTAATACAGTCACGTTAAGATAGATTGCCGCTCTTATGCGAACAGAAAGATCTGAACAAGTATTTTTTCCCCTCACTAGCTCGGAAACACGTGTTTTGTCATTTTATCCACTAGTGGGTAAAGTAATTTGACCTTGAATAAACTGAAATTAACTGCTTTAAAGTTGATAAAAGTAGGTGAATCTAGTAATAAAGATGATTTACCACCTGTGGAACTACTGGAAGCAGTGATAAATGTATTTTTTGCGTTGTAGTTTCCTCGCTATAGTGAGGGGAAAAGTTTTGTGTTACACTCGGGTGCAAATGTATTTTACTTCTCGTGTGTTAAAAAACTCGCAAGTTCAGGATTCTATTCTCGAACCACTCGCTTCGCTCGTGGTTCAACTATAGAATCCTTTCACTTGCTCGTTGTTCAATTCCACACTCGGCGTTAAAATACAACTTTGCCCCCTTGTATAACAAATAACTATTAACGCCCGACGCAAAAACGACGGGGTGTTATAAGTTTGACGTGTCTGTCTGTTTGTCTGTCTGTCTGTCTGGCTGTCTGTCTATCTGTCTATCTGTGTGTGTCTGTCTTTGGCATTGTAAACGGATGAACCTATTTAGATTTTTTTTTTGTTTGAAAGCTGAATTAGTCGGGTGTGTTCTTAGCCATGTTTCATGAAAAACGGTAAACTATGTCGGGGGATTTTTCAAAATTTTAATTTTGTGGTTAGGTTATGCACATACTATTGGTGTCGTGTTTAGATGATTAAGTTCTTTTAAGTGTGTTGATGTAACAGACCAAGGCTATACGGCAAATTCAAGTATTTAGAGCTACACATAGTACGAGTACTTAATCTTATACTTTTAAACGAGCAATTCTTGTATATTTATTTATTTATTTATTTATATATATATTTATTTACACTGACGATCTCGGAAACCGCTCTAACGATTTCGCAGAAATTTGTTATGTGGGGGTTTTTGGGGGTGAAAAATCGGTCTAACTTATCCTTAGGTACCGGAAAACGCGAATTTTCGAGTTTTCATGCGTTTTTCTTCGCGTGCCATCTCGTGTGCAGTAGTTGTACTGTTAAGACAGAATTCTTTCGGTCGATGTAAGTACTATTTATTGCAAACACTAGATGGCGACACAGGTCAAGGCTAAAACGAATAGAAAATACACTATTTGAATTTTTGTGGCGAAATGCGCGCCATCTCGTGTGGAGTAGTTGTGTTGTTAAGGCTGAGAATTCTTTCGCTCGATGTAGGTACTATTCATTTTTGAACTAGATGGCGACATATGTCAAGGATACGAAACAGAACCGAGCGAAGCTCGGTTGCCCAGATATTATAATATAAATTTGAGTGGCGTCACTAGTACGTTTTACTTTATTTTTAACCCCCGACGTAAAAATGACGGGCTGTTATAAGTTTGACGTGTCTGTCTGTCTATCTGTCTGTCTGTCTGTCTGTTTGTCTGTCTGTCTGTGTGTGTGTCTGTCTGTGGCATCGTAGCTCCCGAACGGATGAACCGATTTAGATTTAGTTTTTTTTGTCTGAAAGCTGTGTTAGTCGGGAGTGTTCTTAGCCATGTTTTATGAAAATCGGTCTACTATGTTGCGGTCGGGGGTTTTTTCAAAATTTTAATTTTATGGTTAGGTTATAGTTAATATGGAAGTTTCTATTATACCACATCTGAGAGCCAAGCTCAAGTGGGATTGGGCAGGGTATGTTTGCCAAATACACCCGTAACGGTGGGCCAAAGTGACGACTGTGGTTACCGCAAAATTAGCCGGGGCAGAGCACTACCAAAGAAGAGATGGCGGGACGACCTCGACGTATTTTGCTGTGACTGGCAAAAGCGGGCATCAAACCGTGAGGAGTGGAGAAAGGAAGGGGAGGCCTTTGCCCAGCAGTGGGACACCAATCAGGCTAAAAAAAAATATAGTAGGTAGGTAGACTATAGTCCCAGAGCTGTAAGAACCTCTTTTTGACACATGACAGCGTCTACAAAACGTAAACTCGCGCAACCTAATGAAATTTTAAATAAAATCCTGTGATAATATTTAAAAAAATCAAGTACTTAAAAACAATATTTCGCTTACTTTAAACATAATCTAACACATGTTACATTTTTGCGGATCTTCGTTAGTGAGTATTTTACGATATTAATTTATCACGCAGGATTTACTTATTATGTCATTTATCAATCATTTTTATTTTTAAACTAGTGCTGTGGCAGAGTCTGTCATTTCGATTCAAATGACATTTCGGTAAGTTGACAGAAATCGTATATTTGTTTAAGCGCCTCCTTGTACATAGGGCCTAATCGATTCAACCAATTCGAAATTAATCGTTAGATTTGGCAAACGATACATCTTAGCCACATCGCAACATACTTCAAAACAAATGTGTCAAAAATTCACATTTTTGACACATTTGTCAAGTTCACACTTACAAATCCGGGACAATAGTCCGTATTTTCCTAGTTTCCTAGAATCATTCAAGAGAATGCTTTCTGAACTGCCGTTGCCCTACTTAATACTATACCATCCCCTGTACCATGAATTTTCGACGTACAGCCAACCAATTGGAACCCTAGGCCACTGTAGAACTATGTCATAGTAACGTTATTGATCAGATTGTAAGAAATCTCTTACTGCTTGTCATTTTGACATGGTTGTAGAGTGGCCTAGGGTTCCAATTGGTTGATGAGTCACGGCGTCAAAACAAATTCTTGGTATTTACACTGCTGGGAGTAATATCCCCGTTTGGGGGCGCTTTTCAGTTTCTCCATAGAGTGAATGTGTTGGTCCGTTTTCACATTCATCATCATTAGAGATGGGCCGAATATGGACTTTGCCGAATACGAATATTCGGCCGAACATTCGGTTCAGCTCTTACCGAACCGAACATTCGGCCGAATATTCGGTTACGTCATATTTAGAAAGCGGATGTTAAGAAAAAACTATTAAATGATTGATAATGGTTACATATGTTACTAGAACTACATATATGTTATTACGATTTAGTAAATTTAACTAAAACTTAGTTAAAACAACTCTAAACTATTCTCAACTCTTAAACTACGGTTTTTCTAACTTTGTATTTATATTTTTAGTAGTTCCTTAGAAAGCTACTAAAATAGGAGCTTATTATCCAAAGGAATACGTAAGATCTTCATTATTTTTTTTACTTTGTTTATTCGGCAAAGCAACCGAATTATTCGGCCGAATATGAACATTGAAAAACTTGCCGAATATTTACCGAATATTCATTGGCCTCAAAGTCTATAACAGACTATACAAGCAGTGTCAAGTGGGGCGATACCGTTTTTCATGGCTACGGAGCGACAAACACGACCACAACTCGGGCAGGTGAAGTGTGCACTTGGCGAACACGTTTTCACATTATCCGATCCGATATCAGATGTCGGAAGGATTTCAATGGAAAACTCCATTGAAATCCTTCAAAGATGGTGCTTGCAATGTATGGAATAGGACCGATCCTACATCCGATATCGGATTGGATAATGTGAAAATGCACTTGCGCGACGTTTTCGCTATCGAGTTACGTATTAAAATTCATGGTAGCCCAGGGGTAATATAAGCAGTATTAAGCCCCATTTAGATGGTACGAGTTTCTCGCCCGTTTTGGTCGAGAAACTCGTATGACATTATCGTATGCGATAATCGCCTGGCGATTATCGTACGAAAACGTTTACATTCGTGCGAGAAATAAAAACTCGCATACGAGTATCGTATGCGATACTCGCCAGGCGATTTTTGCCAGGCGAAAAAGTTTAGACGGAGAGTTGAATTTTCGGGAGATATTTCCATAACATTTCTCGACACGTCTAAACCGGTTCTCGTATGACATTTCTTCTCGAACGTGCGATTATCGCACGAATCGGAGCGAACCGATTTTCATGCGAGTTTTGCCTGTCAACTTGCGTGCTTAGTTGATAATTAATTAATTATAAACACATATATTATATGCTTTTTTATAATATTATATATAATTTACTTTGGATTTATTTGAATTTAAGTTGAATAGTACCCAATAATATTAAAAACACTATAAATTATTTATGACGGTCTAAATAATAATATATAATAGGGAAAATAATGAATTCGACCATAGCGTTACCTAGCTAATAGAATCTTGGTTGCGATACTTGCGATTAGGTTTAGGATATAATTGAGCATAGAATATACGAGTAGATAAGATTTATTTGAAATGGTAGCATTATACCCCATACGGGGTAAAATGCCAATAAAAATTAACTCTATAATATTGATAATGATAACCCAAATTTATTTTTGGTTTTAGCAGTTACTGAGAGTTAGCTATAAATATAAAAATACCATGATTTACATGACTTCTGTTTCTAGGTAAAGAGAATTCATTTCGACTGAGTAGCGCATAAACTCGTATACGATTCTCGCAAACGTGTTTTGTTTACACGGGGACATACACACATCAAAGGCGAGGCGATTATCGCCTCCTCCCGTGCGATATCGTACGCATAGTTTACATGATACGATATTTTTTCTCGGACTTCGATAATCGTACGTTCGAGGCGAGAAACTCGTACCATCTAAATGGGGCTTTAGGCGTGTCGGCGTCGAGACTCGCTCATTGCGCCTAATTCCAGATTATACCGCCGTTTGTAGCAAACTCAACTTAGGGTTGTCTTCTTTCCTGAGCAAAATACAATTTAATATAAAAAAATGTTTTAAGCAAAAGTGCAATCTTGCTATCGCACTTATCGCAGTCATTTGTGAAATTAAATATCACTCGACCTAACAAAAATACAGCAATTAATTCCAAATGTAAGTTATTTCTTACTTGTTAAAAATCAGGTTCTTTAACATTTAGACTTGATTTTGTTTATATGTCAAATTTTAAGGTTAGTTCCACCATTAGATAAGTTTCATTTTCTTGACTGCTTTATTAGTATTACCGGTCTGGCTCAGTCGGTAGTGACCCTGCCTGCTGAGCCGCGGTCCTGGGTTCGAATCCCGGTAAGGGAATTTATTTGTGTGATGAGCACAGATATTTGTTCCTGAGTCATGGATGTTTTCTATGTATATTCATATGCGCATTGTAATATGCCTACTTGAAAAATAAATATTTCATTTTCATTTTCTATATAAGTATGTATTTATCTATTTAAGTATCTATATCGTCGCTTAGCACCCATTAGTACAAGCTTTGCTTAGTTTGGGGCTAAGTTGATTTGTGTAATAAGGTGTCCCCAATATTTATTTATTTTATTTATTTATTAATTAACGTGTTCGGCGTTTGAAGAGCAATTTAATATAGTTTCATGTTTCAAATATTACAAGGCATTGTCGACAGCCCTAGTTTCGTTCCACGTTACTAAATAACAGCAAATGAAACGTTCTGCTCCAGCGTTCTGTAGCGAGAGCAAGTTATGGTTTCATGTTAATCTGCTTTTAAAGTTTGCCGGAAACTGCCAGTGGACTTAATGGGAGCTTAATCGAGATCATGCGTTTATTTTACATACATACATACATACATACATACAATCACGCCTGTATCCCATAAAGGGGTAGACAGAACACATGAAACTACTAAAGCTTCAGTGCCACTCTTGGCAAATAAGGGGTTGAAAGAAAACGAAACTGTGACATTGCAGTGACAGGTTGCCAGCCTCTCGCCTACGCCACAATTTAACCCATATCCCATAGTCGCCTTCTACTACACCCACGGGAAGAAAGGGGGTGGTGAAATTCTTAACCCGTCACCACACAGGCGTTTATTTTAAAGTCTAACAAAGATACATTGTACTACGAATATGTAAAATTTTTAAGAAAAAAAAAACACCGCCTTTGGGGTTCCGGTGAAAGCTACTTGCGAATGTTGGATTATGTAGAAATTTGTGTAGGTATTTTTTAAAACTGCTTTCATACTTTAATTATTAGATGGCAACACAAATGAATATACGTATACCGTTAAGGTTTGAGGAGTTTCCTCAACAATTCCTCATGAATCCGATATTAAGAAATCGAAGCTTGATAAAATTTGACTTGAAAACTCAATATTCTTAACAAACAACTAAATAAACTTCACTGTTCTGAACTTAAATGCATGCTATTCTTATAAAAATACCAAAGTTACTATAAGTGTGCCGTTTAGATTTAAGGAGTTCCGTTCTGATCTTCATCAGCAGCTCCACTGCACCAAATTTCACTGTTTTGGACGTAAGTGCATGCTGTTCTTATAAAAATACCAAAGTCACTATAAGTGTACAAAGAATGAAATATTAATGTTGTCTCATTAGGTATGACAACATTGCCTCTCTAACCAGTGGTTAATTATATTTTATTATTTATTAGGCAATTAATGTATTAATCATATTCTCAAACACTGAATTTAATCAATCTCAAGTGACAGAGCCAAGACTCTAGAGAAAATCAGATATTACTCCGTAGCGTAAACGTCAATAAATAATACTACATTCATTGTTTGGAGTAAAAGCGCTGGTGGCCCAGCGATAAGACCATGAGACTTTCAATCAGGAGGTCGCAGGTTCGAACCCCGGCTCGTACCAATGAGTTTTTCGGAACTTATGTGCGAAATGTCATTTGATAGTCGTTTTTCGGTGAAGGAAAACATCGTGAGGAAACCGGACTAATCCCAATAAGGCTTAGTTACCCTCCGGGTTGGAAGGTCAGATGGCAGTCGCTTTCGTAAAACTGGTGTCTATGCCAAATCTTGGGATTAGTTGTCAAAGTGGACCCCAGGCTCCCATGAGCCGTGGCAAATGCCGGGTAACGCAAGGAGGATGATGATGATTTAGGAAAGTTATTGGGTCACTATCAAGTTTACCTTATCGCTAAACGACTATTTCGGCTAGATGTCAGAAAATTTAAATATACAGTCAGTATAAAGTCAATTCAGCTGGGATGACATGAAAGTAGAATACTCAATCAGCAAAAAGTTAATTTAACTGGATGGCTAAGACTTAGAATGAATGAGTAGCCAAACGTCTGGAAATATACATAGTCCGTATGATTAGCATATCTAAAAAGCCAAAAGTGTAGTTAGTTAATTGACGTCAACACAGAACTATTCAATAGCAAAACGTCCGAAAATATAATGTGTCATCGCCATGGTTTATAAATATGTAACAGAACAGTTCTTATTAACAGTGCGAGAAGGTTTGAATTCTCAAGACACTTAAGCATTTTAAAACCAGACGTTTTGCTAACGGGTCGTTTGGCGTTTATTATATTTAGCAATAAAAACATTAAACAATCCAGATTTTTTGCTCCTTGACCGTTTAGCGTTCATGTCTGTTTTGTAATACAGACATTCGAAGATGAAGATGTTTTGCAGTTAGATCATTTTAAATTGTTACGTTTTAAGATCCAGACGTTTTGCTAAAGACACATTTAGCATTCATGTCTACGTAGCCACAAAGACATAACACAATCCAGACGTGTCAGCTATATAGTCTTTTAGCGATAAGGTAAATTTGATAGTGACCCCGTTTAGGCCATTCAGTAAGGTTCCTAAAACTTCAAACAGTCATAGTAGAGGCGAAACTGTGATTGATTTTAAAGCGACATCTATTAGCAAAGTTGGGATGTGTCCCGGACGCGTAAAAACCCCCAAATGACGTGTACGTTTAAGACGTTAAATACTTATCCGCGGTGGCGTGACCCGCGGGGAATCGAATCAGTCACATTCCAACTGCTTGCGAAGTGGAGGCGAGTTGGAAGCTCTTTTTAACCCCCGACGCAAAAACGACGGGGTCTTATAAGTTTGGCGTGTCTGTCTGTCTGTCTGTGTGTCTGTCTGTGGCATCGTAGCTCCCGAGCGGATGAACCGATTTAGATTTAGTTTTTTTGTCTGAAAGCTGACTTAGTCGGGACTGTTCTTAGCCATGTTTCATAATCATAAAAATCAATCCACTATGTCGCGGTCGGGGGTTTATTCGAAATTGTAATTTTGTGGTTATGTTATTATTTCACATTTTTCGCAAACAAGTATACAACCAGCCTCATCCCCCTTCTTCATAAGAAAGTTACTGAACTGATTAGCTAAAAAGTGTTTTGTCCCTTTCTTACAAATACATAAGTCAACATGACATATAGAAATAGAAGTTTGTTTTTCTTCTATATGGAGATTGGAGAAAATGAACAGCGCCCAAAAACAGTTACTTAAGGTGGCTCGCTTTCCATACAAAAAACATCTACCATTTATTTAGTCACCGCACACTACAACTAAATAAAAATATGCGCATACATCTACTATACATTATCCGTCGTCGCGGTAGTGAATGAAATACATTGTTTCATACAGAAATCATGGACAAATCCTTGTGAATTTTTTATTAATTTTACGTAAATGTGCGTGCCAAATTTTGTGTACAGACACAGAGCCGTCATATTTCGCGCATTTTTAGTTGACATTGTCATCAGTGACATTTGGCTCTTGACAAGTAATTATTTAAAGATATTGGTTTAGTTAACTCAAGCAGACTCAGAAATAATGACGCATTTTGTCAACAAAGATACATATCGTGTATTTCGACACTGCTAATGTAAATCGAAATGGCGTCTCGGTCAAACGACTGACTATGATGCAGAAGATCGTGGGTTCGAATCCGAAGTTTTTTTTAATCATTTGAACTTTTATGGATTTATTAAGTATTTTTTATTTTTTTAATGGAATATTTGACTATTACTATATTGCTTTCCTATTTTTTATTTTCATTCAAAAATACAATACAATCCTTTATTATGCCTTTGTTGATAAAATAAAATATTACACGTCTGGTATAATACATTATACATAGGTCATAGTGTGGGCATAGTATTAGTAAAGTATTGCATTTACTGAGCTGGTTGACCTATGTTATTGTTGTGTGAATGTTTTTCTTCAACAACTAAATGGTTATATACAAGAATATGGGTAGCTTTTGCACATTGTAATTTTTCCTCAGTCACCCGTTGACCACGAACGCTGTAAAGTGTTTGAAACATCGGGATGAATTTTAAACTCATTATACGCGATTTAATCCGTTTTCATAGTTTTTATTTCATGAGTAACTATCGCGGTAACTGAAGACAATATTAACTAAATGGTTACAAATAATAATTATCATCAATATAATCTGGTCCAGGCAGGCAATTATGGTCGCGCGATAAATGATAAAACATCTGGCCGTCCCTATAATCGCACTTACTAATAGTGCGACAGGGACGGCCTGATATTTTATCGTCTATCGCGCGACCATGCTACCCGTGCTGTACTAGCTTTTGCCCGCGGCTTCGCTTGCGTTAGAAAGAGACAAAAGTAGCATATGTCACTCTCCATCCCTTCAACTATATCCACTTAAAAACATGTCAATCCGTCGCTCCGTTTGGCCGTGAAAGACGGACAAACAAACAAACACACATTATCTTTGGTGAAACAACGAATTCTTCCACTTCAGATTATAGAGTAACCAGCTTTTCCCATTTATAATAAACTAGCTTTTGACCGCGGCTTCGCTCACGTAAGAAAGAGACAAAAAGTAGCCTATGTCACTCTCCATCCCTTCAACTAAATCCCCTTAAATAATCACGTCAATTCGTCGCTCCGGTTTTGCCGTGAAAGACGGACAAACAAACAGACACACACCCTTTCCCATTTGTAATATTAGTATGGATTTGACATTATTATTTATATTTAATTAATTATATATGTATAGCCCAATTTCGTCGGGAACAGCGTGTTATGTAATGGCGTCGTTGGTGTACAGTCGTCTGTCACGCCGTGAAGGTGCGTTCGATTCCCAGGATTCTATTAACTTTTTGTATTTTTTTGGATATAAATTTCGTATTTTTTATTGACCGAGCAAGAATGGAGAGCCGAAGGTATCAATTTTATCTTAGAGAACCTATTGATATTTTTATTGTCATTTTGATTTTCTATTTATTAAGTTGAGATATAAAACATAACTTTTAATACCCTCGCTAAATATAATATTTTATCGAAATTACTCCTTAGATAAAAAAAGTCCACTTGAGTTTTTAAAGCATTACGTTACTCAGTTAACTATTGCATTTTCATTTACTAATTTAAGATTTCAAAAGCGATTTGAATACCCTTGCTCCATCGAAAATAAACAATTAGAAAAAAAATCATTCGAATCGTAGTTTAGAAACTAAAATTTATCTATACTTTTTTGGAATTTTTAAAAATATCAGATTAGGATAATTATGTTAGAAATTCTGAGTTCGACGAACCCAAAAATTATTACCATGTAAGAGAATAGGTTTTTAATCTTTTTTGTGGAAAACGCTCAGTAACTACTGTACGAGTACATATACATTTATGTATAATAATAAAACAAAAAATAGTGTCTCATAGTGTTGTGTTCCTGCCGGTGAGTAAGGCTGCCAGAGCTCAACGAGGGTGTGGGGTGCTGACGACGGGAGGACTTACGGAACTAATTTGTTCCGTCTATTGTCCTTTGAGTCGTCGGCAACCCAAACCCTCCTTTGAACTTGTACACTCCTTTTTGCTGTGCACACGCAGCAAAGGGGAGTGTACAAGTTTCTAATGGGGCGGCAACGCGCATGCGACACTCTTTGAGTTGCAGGCGTCCTTAGGTTACGGTGACCGCTTTCCATTAGGCGGACCGTATGCTTATTTGCCACCGACGTAGTATTTAAAAAAAAAGAGAAAAAGTCCTGGATTCGAACCCAGTACTTCCATGCAAATCATGCGATGGCACGTATTTACCGCAAGGCTATTTAAACAAGCTGTCGCCGCGTGAAATTATCGACTAGAAGGAATACAAAAACACTGTTTGTATGTGTGAGTGGTACTTAGAAATAGTGTAAAATAGTAAATTTATCTACATTAAGGGGATTAACGTTACAATGAGAAGTTGAATGTTTGTTGTAATACGTCAATTTTAATATTAAATGTTCGCGAAGCATAATTGAAAGTATATAAATGCCTGTACGACTCCACAAAAAAAATAAGACTGGTAATTTGAAGATTAACGCCATCTAACGCAGCCTGAGCTTCGGGTAACTTAGGCGAGCCACCTTAATCTGAGTGGAAACCATATAAAAAATTCAAAATCCAAAAAAGTGGGGGGGATAACTTTGAAAAAAATGGCCCAATTTCGACATTGATTAAAATAAATAAAAATGTAATGACTCGTAGTCCTCGTCCCCGACTCTGCCGCTTACGCGCAACTATCGGAACGCTGCCAAATCTAATTCGTGACCAAAATAACGACCTGTTCAAATTATCCGGAAAATCGTCTCCGGGATGTTTGCTTGATAACAGTTTCAGATTCTGAAATTATATTTTTCCTAACATCTAAGGCACGCCACACAGTCTTAAATATTCATAATCTTAAAAAAAAATTGTATGTAACCTGTCAGTTCAAACTGACAGAATTTTCAGAGTGAACTGACAGATTGCATACAAATCTGCGTGTCTAATACAAATATCGGACTGATAAATAGCCCGTCCGGCATAATCGGGCGAAGTAATCTGATAGAGGAAAATAAGTTATGTTTTTTTGAGCACCAGTCAGATACGATTTGAAAAGAGTATGTGAAATTAAATGTAAGATGAAAATAGTAAATAAAATAACTTTTCGGAAAGTTTTTTATCTTTGTCTGTTTTTTAATTTCCACAGGCAACTAATACTGAAACAGTTCTAAGAACTCCCAAAACTATCAGATTGCATTGTTTTATTTGACAACCGGAATTTAGCCTAAATTTGTTAAATCTACAACTTATTGCTATGGAGGAGCGGAGCCTCCTGATACAGGTATATTATACTTAAAAGGAAGCTCCAACTTATAACTAAAAATGTAAACATTTATTATCGAAATAAATATTTTTTATTTTTCATTTTCATTTTCATTTCAACCGGGTAGTGGATCGAATTTAAAGCCAGGTACCGTAGCCGAATGGCATTGGTGCGACGTGAAACGAAAACGAAACGCCGTGAAAGGTAGTCTGGCTCTGTCGCGCCAATACGCAAGCGATAGACATAGATATCTACGAGAGTTTCGTTTCGTGAGCGTTTGTGCCATTCGGCTACGTACCCTGGCCAGAATTATATGACTATTGTTAAGACGATACGGTAGGGTTTAATTCTCCATACAAACGCTCTCGACTATTTCCTCCCTGGTTTTTGAAGATAGAGCAATGATTTTTTCAACACAGATTGCTATTATTTTTATCTGTGTCGGACCGTTTTGATTTTTTTGATATTCTGCTTTTTAAAGACTCTAGAGCCAATCAAAAATTACCAAAAACGGCCTTTTTCATTGTGGCGCAAAAAAAGGTGTGATACTCAAAATTGGTAACAATTAACCAAAAAATCTAAACGATCCGACATTGATTATTTCATTTTTATTCAGATTCTCAAATTTCGTTCCGATTGATTAAGTTTTGAAGGAGGAAAGAGTCGAGAGCGGAACCTCGATTTTAAAGATTTTTTTGAAATATCTTTTGACTGATTTGTTCTTAATGGACATTTTTTTTTCGATAAATCTAGTTAATAACACTTGTATATTTAACTAAAATTCCCAAGGCTTAGAATAAATTTAAAAGTGGAAAATGTCTGCCTTGGGTGAGACTTGAACTCACGGCCTCTGGATGGAGTTCAAGTCTCACCCAAGGCAGACATTTTCCACTTTTAAATTTATTCTAAGCCTAGTGGCATCGATTGCAGACGTTTCTGCTAATCAGAAGTTAAAAAAATTTAATAAAATTCCCAAGTTGAAAGGGGGGCTCCTATTCATTTTGGCATTTTCGCTCCCGTATCCTTTTAAGAGGAAGTTGTTATTCTGATGACTCGTGGCGTGTTAATAACAATTTGAAGCGAAGCCGAAAACCCACGCCACTCTTTTTTGACCTCTAAAGCTTTCTCATTTAAAAAAAATAAGTTGTAGGTATATTTACGATTTACACTTTTCCAGAATTATTCTTGTAACTAATAAAAAATAATATTTAAATATTCAAGGCGATGTTTGTAAACAAGGTTTCACGCCCTTTGGCCGTGCTCGCTCAACTGTGGACGCTCTCAACTGGAAAACTGCGGATTAATACATTTTGAAGGAAATCAAACCTAAGGGCAAATGCCGGAGATCATTAGAAGTGAAAAGTTGAAGGGGAAAATTTTGAGCAAAAAAATTGGGGAAATACGAATTACTAGTATATATATGTAAATAGTTTTAAGTTTATTAGTGCCTAACAAATATGTAAGTACCTATAATATGTAAATGTTAAAAATGAGCGCTATCTCGCCAACAAACTGCAAGACAGTTTGGCGAGAAACATAAATGTGAATAATATAATGTACTTATTTGTTAAATAAAAAATAAAAAAAACTTTTTATCCGTTTTTGTACAGCCTGGCGAAATAAAGTAGGAATGGGACTATTTTTTTTGACCCCCGACGCAAAAATGTCGGGGTTTTATAATTTTGACGTCTGTCTGTCTGTCTGTCCGTCTGTCTGTCTGTCTGTTTGTCTGTCTGTGTGTGTGTCTATCTGTGGCACCGTAACTCCCGAACGGGTGAACCGATTTCGATTTAGTTTTTTGTTTTTGAAAGCTGAGTTAGTCCGGAGTGTTCTTTTAGCCATGTTTCATGAAAATCGGTCCACTATGTCGTGGACGGGGGTTTTTTCAAAAATTTAAAGTTTATCACCATAACGTCCTTATGTGCTAAAGGTTAGTTTATCTATGGAGCCTATAGTCCCTTTCTCTCAACCTAAATGAACGTCTTCATGGTACTGTTCTCAAACAATAGTGACTCAATAGTTACCAAATGCAAAACGGTTTACATACACGGTTCTAGTTTGTTTTTAACCCCCTACGCAAAAACGGGGTGTTATAAGTTTTACGTGTCTGTCTGTCTGTCTGTGTGTCTGTCTGTGGCATCGTAGCTCGGATGAACTGATTTAGATTTAGTTTTTTTTTGTTTGAAAGCTTAGTTAGTCGGGAGTGTTCTTAGCCATGTTTCATGAAAATCGGTCCATCGCGGTCGGGGTTTTTTTTTCAAAATTTTAAATTTTCTAGGCTGTACTTGATGTGAGGACTACGCGAGATATAATAGTTTACTCGTACTAAAAGAATGACGTGTTACCATCGGGGGCCTGTTTCTCGAACGATATTAGACCAATCTTATTAGTCTTCGAACTGTCAAATCGTATGGGTTGCCATGACAACACACTAATATTATTAGACTAATATATTTCGAGAAATGGGCCCCTGTTATGTTTTCTTAGTTCCGCGTTGATAAGTTTAGTACATAAGTTTGTGACATTAAAGCTCGGCCACACTTGCGAGTTTTGAGAGCGTAGGCGGAGCGTTAGCGGAGAGCAATGATTGCAGTGCGCCGGACGAAGGCTGGCGTTGCGCCCAGCGGACGCCAGCGGGAACTAACGAGCGCGGATTGCCAGCGGAACGCCAGCGTTCGTCCGGCGCACCGCTATCATTGCGCTCCGCTAACGCTCCGCTGACGCTACGCTATCAAAGCGCTTTATGTGTGGCGGAGGCTTTATTGTATTTCCTTGTTGACAATTTGCAGGAGAGGGGTCTACCACCGCTTGCTCTTGGCGCAGAGGTTGTCCATCGCGGTTCAGCGTGGAAAATCGGCCAGCGCGATGGGCACCTTTGCGTCAGGAACGATGCGGGGTGGGTTGTTAACAAATTTAAGTTGATTGTTTCTTGTTTTTTTTTTAATATTTGTTAATTTGCAAGCAAAAATCCTTAGAATGAAAGAGTAAAGATTTTTCAGAACAGCGTTTATCGCAGTTACCATAGGGATGATAGGGATGACGACTACATTAAAAAATGGCATTCTGTTTAGTCCGTCAGTTAGATCGTCTAAAAATACTGAATCGCTTTATCTAATGAATGAAAAAATACAAAGATACAGGGCATCAAAGTTCGGGAGTGGGGGCTTGTGATGTCACTGTTAGCTAAAAATTGTACCTAGGCATGTACCGTCGTTATTTTTCGTTTACGATAAAAAATAAAAAATATATGTACAAAATTTTTTTATGATCTAACTATTAGAAACCTACAAGGATTGACTACACTATCTGGACTACAGTGTGCTTGTAAGAGGGACAGACAGGGTGCAAGCGAGAAGCAGAACGTACCGCTGTTCGTGATTGGTTGTTTGACGGGCCGCTTGCCCCAAGCGCCGTGGAGCGCGGACCAGGCCTTCTTCTCGGGCGCTTCCATGGTGTGTTCGCTGCTGTCGATCTATAACGAAAATTCATTCTTAATTTCAGGGCCTTTATTCTAAAATCGTAGAGCGTTGTGACATTGTCCGGTCTGGTTTATGGTAATGAATGAATAAATAAGTTTTTTTGCAAAAAAAAAAAAATTTTGGAACAAGCTTTTATCGCCGACTGTACCTTTCTTTCAACAGTCATCTGTTGCTTTCCGAGGCATTTATAAAAACCCGTTACTCGATGGGGATGCGACGTTTCATAATTGAATTCCTATGACCACCTTTCTGCTTCATCATCAGATCAGCTCCATGATACCATATCCCATGATACCATATATTGCATCGACTGCGTTAGATTTCAACGTTCGCAGTCATATTCGTTGGTCTGCCCAAACACACACAGTATCACAGTCTATATCCCAGTCAATATTTTTATTTGATTTTATTTCATTTATATTATAATTAATATCCATATTAATATTATAAATGGGAAAGGGTGTGTGTCTGTTTGTTTGTCCGTCTTTCACGGCAAAACGGAGCAACGAATTGACATGATTTTTTTTAGTGGAGATAGTTGAAGTGATGGAAAGTGACATAGGCTACTTTTTGTCTCTTTCAAACGCGAGCGAAGCCGCGCAAAAAAGCTAGTATGTCTATATAAGATACAGCGGGACAAATCGCGACTGGGAGGCAATTGTAACTGATCCATTTTTTCCATTATTACACTATTGAGTACCCCTTGTAGTACCACTATTGAGTAGCCTGTGTGGTGACGGGTTAAGAATTTCACCACCCCCTTTCTTCCCGTGGGTGTCGTAGAAGGCGACTATGGGATATGGGTTAAATTGTGGTGTAGGCGAGAGGCTGGCAACCTGTCACTGCAATGCCACAGTTTCGTTTTCTTTTAACCCCTTATTTGCCAAGAGTGGCCCCTGATGGGATACAGGCGTGATAGTATGTATGTATGTATTTCATGAGTACCCTCTGTATTCACTACACTCCTATATAACCGGTGGACACTATTTTGCAAACATTGTAAAACACGGAAAAAAATGGATCTGGTGCAATAAAATTGTCCCCCATAAATTGCCTTGCTGTATCTTATGATGTAGATTGATTTCTTTATTTCATGATAAAAATTATGTATTTGTTATGAGTGTTTATCTTCTCATCATGATGTCGAAAATTACATTATAAATTGAAAATAATAAAATGAATATTTTCTCCCAATAAGGACTCGTCATTTACAAATAGAAATACACAAAACACAATAAAATTAAGAAATGAAATAAAACCGAAGTCAGTGTACACTATTTTGCAAACATTTAAAACACGGTTATCTAAAAAAAATGGATCAATTTGCGTGCAATTGTCATATGGCTCCCCAGTCGAATTTAGGGCCGATGACACGGGGGTTCTTTCTTGGTTCTTTCTTTATGTCAATGGAACTAGAATAGTGAACATCTCTCACCGGTAGTAGTTGTTCAATGTCCATGTCCTCATAATCGGTTTCGGGTCCTGATCGCTTGCCCCACGAACCGTGGAAGTTTGCCCACTTTTCCTGCAAAAATCCATACTAATATTATAAATGGGAAAGTGTGTGTGTCTGTTTGTTTGTCCGTTCTTCACGGCAAACGGAGCGACGAATTGACGTGATTTTTTAAGTGGAGATAGTTGAAGGGATGGAGAGTGACATAGGCTACTTTTTGTCTTTTTCTAATGCGAGCGAAGCCGCGGGCAAAAGCTAGTTCAATATAAACTGTAATGGGCCATTACTAATTGAAGAGAAAATTCTAATGCAACTTCCAACTGAAAGCGTTAAACTTTTAACGCTCAAAGTTGCCAACTCGAATTTTGAAAAAAATGCTAGTGTTATGCCAGGAATATGCCAGCTCTAGAACTTGTTCGTATTTCATGAGTTTGTGTTGGTTTTTCAATAATTTATTTTATTTATGTCATTTTTGAGCAACTAGCAATGTAAAATACGTGACAGTCACTTGACAGAATATTTTTAAGGTTATTCACTTCACGTGTATATTTTTTTTTGAAATATAAGAACTCTTGAACTAATAGCGTTGGATAGAAATATAAGTGATTAAATGACACTCACCGGTGCCCTCTTTCCCCACGCCTGGCTCATGTCCTGCCACCCTCGTTTACCCCAAGCGGAGTTCAAATCCTGCCACGCGCGTTTCCCCCAAGCGGAGTTCAAATCCTGCCACGCGCGTTTCCCCCAAGCGGAGTTCAGGTCCTGCCACGCCCGCTTACCCCAGGGCTGGTTCATATCCGACCAGGCGCGTTTACCCCAAGCGGAGTTTAAGTCTTGCCATCCGCGCTTGCCCCAAGCGGAGTTTAAGTCCTGCCAGCCGCGTTTGCCCCAAGCGGAGTTTAGGTCCTGCCAGGCGCGCTTGCCCCATGCGGAGTTTAGGTCCTGCCAGGCTCTTTTGCCCCACGCTGAGTTGAGGTCCTGCCAGCCCCGTTTTCCCCAACCGCCGTGCAGACTCTGCCAGGCACGCTTTTCCTCTTCTGTTAGTTCTACGTCGCTGTCAACCTGAAAAAAAAAAAACACTGTTAGTATGGTAAGTAACTGTAGATAATAATTCAGAATGTCTTTAAAATAATTCTAATAAGGCTAGTCCGACGGTTCCTCTCTCTCCAACCCTAAGCTTGGGCCCGGATGGTTGACGGCACCCTATCTTAGGTTTTTTTTTATATATTCTTATAAAAAAAAACCAACCGGTTATGTTTATATATATTCTTGTAAATTTATACACATATTGTAAAAATCCTAACCTAGTAACTCAAAATAAATAAAGAAAATTCTATTAAATTGGTAACAGGTTCATTGTTTTCAACCAGAGATTTTGACCGATATACATCATTTACGGTACCAATTTTAAAATAACATTTTATTGCGTTACCTACCACAAATAAGGAACAGCGGGGCACATCCCCACCGGGGGGCAAATATAACTAAGGTTTACTCGGCTAATTCCGAAATTCGGGATATTCCGAAAATTACTAATATATACTAAACGCGGCTACATAATTTGCTCTGGCAACGCACCCTATGACGTTCAAGTATCTCCCTCCCAGCGTAAGTTGGCTCGAGACGCTAGCGGCGAAACTACGCTTGTGGCGCATCAGATTAGTGAGCGAGTGAAAAATTCCCGCTTTTTTGTCATTCGGAATTAGACGACCATCGCTAACTCTGTACTTTGGTGAGTAAATGAATTGACTGCCTTTGTGTTTGAGAGATTTTCGTTTTTTAGCCATTTTAAATCAGCTTAAACTATTCTAGCTTGAATTTTATTACATTTTCAGATTTACCCGAAGTGGGGAATTCCGTGTCACAAAGTGTACCGGAATTACCCGACCTTGTTTTCTCTAAGTAATAGCCAGTGGTTCTCAAACAAACAAAATTAAGTTCTTTTGTTATTCGGATATAACGATTCTAAAATATGTACATTTGCCTTCAGGTCCGTTCGGTGAATTTCAACGAAGCACGTGTGTCATCAACATGGATTGATAAAGGCCTAGGAGGTCTTCCACCTAAGTTTATGTGCATTACTTGCGTTTTTTTAAAGGTTAAAGACTAAGCCTTTAATATGTGGATTTTTATTAAGTAGGTACATTATCATAAGGCGACCCCTTGGAAACTATTGATGGTGGATATAAATGTGTCATTAAAGTTTGAGTACCACAGATTCCTAATTGGGTAAATCCGAAATAAAAGCTTGACAAACACATGTATAAGTACTCCTAAAGTAAAATTCATAATCCTACGGACTAAATTGACAAATGACTGACAGGTAAAATGATACCAGGAACAGAAAAATTAAAATAGGGAAGGGTATATGTCGATAACAATATCGACAAGTTGTAAAGTACATACAACAGACAAGTTTAAATCAAGAATAAGTATATTAGTTTCAAATAAGAGGTATACATTTTGGTTTGTTCTATGTATCTTCGAGGCAGTGGATGGATACCATGCATTTTTACCCACTAGTTTTAAAACATAAAAAGGTTTCCGAGCCTGTAGGTAAAAAAAAAAATACCATGTCTGACAATAATAAATTATCTGTTACGCTGTCAAGTATATCATAAATATCTATATAATTTTCGAATAATGGTATATTGATTATTGATTAGCCGATCAAATTGCCAATTTCATTGTCCCGTCTGGGTGCACCTTAAATCTACGATGTAATAATAATTTTAATATCGATAAGAACGACACTGGCCAAACTGTGGCAACATTCGTTCACACTTACTTGTCAATTTGGTCCGTAGGATTATGGATTTTACTTTATACGCCAAATCGAGTAAAAAGAGGCGGGAGGGTAATTTCAATCAAAAAAGTAATATGTTTCTTATGCAACATACACATAAAACTCGTTTTCAAGTGTATTCGGATTTACCCGAACCAATTCGGAATTGCACCTTTCCAACGAAAAAACAAACTAGATTTGAAATGCTTGTATTTTAAAAATCTTACATTATTTATGAAAAATTCTGTAATCCATTGTTAGGCTATTTCATCTAGTAAGTGTGTATTCACTATTTCCGTCTAAATACTTTGCTAAACTGACTGGTTCATGGAAACACATACACCTTATCAACTAGTGCAAAAATCATTCGGAAATACCCTAGTGCACCTTAATCCATTTTTTCCATGTTTTACAATGTTTGCATTATTAAATAGAGTGTCCACCGGTTGTGTATATTAGGCGTGTTCAGTAGATACATGTAGAACTCAACATCATAGTGTAATAATGGAAAAAAAATAATAGTTACAATTGCCCCCTAGTCGAGATTTGCCCCGCTGTATCTTATTTGTTTTTGTGCAAGAAAAACTTATTTTAAACAAACATTGCACCATAATTTGCATTGTCTCAACCTTTTCATTGCACACAAAAGCGGAAAACGTTCAGCGCTAGTGCAAAGACAAAGCGAGTCAATCGGACCATTGAAGCCGTTGCGGGTAGGGTCACCAGCTTTTATGATTATAAAGGGGCCCACTGATTATCGCGACCTACATAATATTAAGAGTTTTGAATGATTCACGGTTATTTTTATTAGACTTAGACGTAAGGATGGCTTCAAACTATCTAATGTATGGAATCCAGTGATTTGTTTGTGTGAAAAACCGGTGAAGTCAGAATTTAACAAACGTAGTGACACTGTGAGTGTAGTGTGTTTGGAGTTTGGACAGACCATCGAGTGTGAATGCGACCAGTGGTAACGTTGAAAGTGAACGCAGCCGACGCGCGCGAAGGAGGGTAGATCGCGCGCTGTCTATGCAACTTTAACATCCACCCGCCTTCGTGAGTTTTTCGTGATCATGATGCATGCAACTGCGTCGAAATATCGGGAGCTCGACAAAAATCAAAAAGGTAATCACGGTCTACATCCCGGTCAATATAAGTCTACATAATATTGTCTTCGGTTACCGCGATAGTTACTCATGAAATAAAACTATTATACGCGATTTAATCCGTTTCCATAGTTTTATTTCATGATATCACGACCTACGTTTCTCAAAAAATAAATAGTTATTTGTTATACAAGGGGGCAAAGTTGTGTTTTAACGCCGAGTGTGGAATTGAAAAACGAGCAAGTGAAAGGATTCTATAGTTGAACCACGAGCGAAGCGAGTGGTTCGAGAATAGAATCCTGAACTTGCGAGTTTTTTAACACACGAGAAGTAAAATACATTTGCACCCGAGTGTAACACAAAACTTTTCCCCTCACTATAGCGAAGAAACTACAACGCAAAAAATGCGTTTATCTCTGCTTCCAGTAGTTCTGCAGATGGTAAATCATCTTTATTAGTAGATTCACCTAATTTTATCAATTTTAAAGCAGTTAGTTTGACTTTATTCAAGGTCAAATTACTTTACCCACTAGTGGATAAAATTCGTTTTTACCCGCTGGTATTAAAGGACAAAACACGTGTTTCCGAGCTAGTGAGGGGAAAAAAATATTCCTTCAACGAAAAAACTCGGATAAAAACAGAGTTTTAAATCGGTGAAAATCGGAGGATTTTAAACAATGCTGGGTTTTTTCACTATTCGATTTATTCCCTAATTACGACTTGTAGTCTAGAGTACAATCGATTGAAGGAATATGTCCTTGATCCCTGGCGATATGCAATGAGGAGGCAAACTGACATTTTATATGCAAGTGTCTAGGCATGTACTGTCACTATGTGTGAGAGAGAAAACATATCATCTTCTCGCTCTCACGTATACTAATAGGGTGGCGCCATCTGTCATAACCTTTAAGTGTGCCTCCTCATTGTCTATGTCGCACTATGATGTAAGTTTATTTGAGATGGTCGCAAGTTCGTCGATTTGCGGCACTTGCAGACAAAAAGGAAAGAAGACACCGCATGGTAGCGAAACGTCGCAATCGGTTGTTAGCTAGGTGGATGATGGATGTGTGAAAGTGGTGTGTGAATGTCACTCTCGCATAGGTCTGTTTAGCGGTCAAAAGCGATGTTTCTCGGACCTTGCACCATAAAGGTCTGTTCACATTGCGTCGACGGTCCGTCCCGTTTTAGTGTGTCATATGATCCGAATCTTTAGGTATACGATCTCTATAATATTTATTTTGCATGTATTGATCCGAATCATACACTAAATTCGTAGATTCTTGGGACAGTCACATCTACAAAGAGTTATGGGTTAATAAATAGAGACACTAATATATAGATCTAATTACACAAATTTGCCCATTTTTTTTTTAAATAAAACATTGATCTTACGCACTTCTTCGAATTCAATTGCTAAAATTCCGAATCAAGGCCCCCAAAGCTGAAAATCGGGACAAGCCGAGAAATTTGTGATGTCATGGTCACCCTAGTTGCGTCGGAGTAAAACTACGTGTTTTATTATTCTATTAAAGTGGCGGCGAGGAATGTTAATTGTGTTGTGGAACTTGGGGATTTTGTGGGGTCGCAGTGAAAGCGGGCTTTTACATGTTACTTTTATTTTTACTATGAAGATGCCAAAAAAATTGTGGGCTTCTTCTTTGTCGTATCCTTATGGCTGAGGGATGTGACGAATGTGGAAACTCTTCACCAGTTGTCTCCACGCCACTCGATCCTGGACCGGTGTATGCTAGCCTGCTAAGCGGACTTTTTCAAAGACGTGTGAACTTGGCATCGGCGAAAGCTGGCACGATACCGCTCAGGCCCCGTAGCCGAATGGCATTTCTCCGACGCCAAACGAAAGCGATACGCCGCTGGCTCTGTCGCGCCAATACGCAAGCGCGATAGAGATAGATATCTACTAGCGCTTCGTTTCGTGAGCGTTTCGTGAGCGATTGTGCCATTCGGCTAGCCACCCTGGACCGAGCAAAGTGGCGCGCTCTTGTGTTGGAGGCCAAAACTCATTGTGTGTTATCGTGCCAGCCAAGTAAGTAAGTAAGGTTAAGCACAGCAAGTGTCCGGGTGGTCTGGTCGGAGTGGCGAGGACGTTAGCCGCGTAAGCTGAAGACCCGGTTTCGAAACTCAGCTTGGCCACCGGTGGACTTAGTCACGTTTTCTTGTTTATTTTATTTATTGAAAACAAAGATAACTATTTATGTACAGTTTCGCCAAACTTACGTTTAACGGGGAATTGAAGCACTCATTTTCAATGTTAGTACCTTAAATTGAAAGTCTAAAAAGAATAATATAATTGAGATTTAGTGAATAATATAATTTATATACCCGCCAACCTTCAAATCAAGAGTGAACAGCACAGATGTCATATATACCATAGATCAAGCAAACGTATCTACTTAGCGTGTCAAATGAACTCAGTGAAATCCACTGAGTTGTCCGTCTTTACTCGCAGCTTGCAGCTTTCGGGCGTCAATTTTTGTAAGTTGAAGTCAACCAAAACATAAAAAATGCCTCGTTACGTGATATTCAATTGCAACAACACAAAAATTATGAACAATCAAGAGCCTGAGACATATTTAAAATTACAGGCAAGAATCAACTTCAGTACAAAATTTGACACGCTCGGCCCCTATACAAATATATGAATTTGTTTCTTCTATCTAAATTAAGTTCTGTGGTGAACAGGCATCTTCTGGGCGAGCTCACTCCATCGTAGGCCACGATTTGTAATTAAAAAAAAATACTTATACATAGTACCTCTTATGAGTACTCAAAAATCACGCCTCTATTCGTAAAAAGGCAGAGCACATGAAACCGTTCACGTTTCAGTGCCACTCTTAGCAATTAAGGGGTTGAAAGAAAACAAAATCGTTTGCCACGTCCCAAATTAAACAACATAAATATATTACCCAATCTGTTTTTGCTGGTCATCGGTAAGAGCGTGCGACGATCCGGAATCGAAACCCGGCTCGCACCAATGAGTTTTTCGGAACTAATGTGCGAAATGTCAGTGAAGGAAAACATCGTGAGGAAACCGGACTAATTCCAATAAGGCCTAGTTATATACCCTTCGGGTTGGAAGGTCAGATGGCAGTCGCTTTCATACAACTAGTGCGTAGGCACTCCCAAATCTTGGGATTAGTTGTCAAAGTGGACCCCAGGCTCCCATGAGCCGTGGCAAATGCCGGGATAACGCAAGGAGGATGAGGATGAGGTGAATTTTAAATTCAGTGTCAAAAGGGTTAGCTTTGCACTAATATATTTTAATATGTTTTTGTTGTAATAAAAGGCATCCGCTAAGCTAAGGTATCCGATGTCACTAGCGCCACACCCTATGCCCGCCCTCGTTCGCTCCACGGCTTCGACTGCTCAGCTTTTTAGCTTTTATTGCTACTTGTACCGCGACAACAACTGTTGATTCAACTTTTAATAGCTTCGACATTCTTCGAGCGGGTTCTTAGCTTTACGGAAAATATATTGGTTTTGTGTTAACTATTGGCAGTCTACAGATTTGACGATGACTCGCTGATTAGTCTTACCTATAAATACAAACTTTTATGAGTAGATAATATCTACCTATGACATTACGAACCGCGTCGTGATAAATGATTCTAAACTCATTTATTATGCATGGAATCTAAAATAAAGTATTCGATTTTAACTAAAAGCAATATTACCAGGTGGTTCCTGTTAATGAACCTAACGACATTTCGAATTTAAAGGAAAACAATAAAAGACACGGTGTATGCAAAATTGATTACGTAATATCATGTTTGATATAAGTAAAATACTTTTTCTCAAACATGCAATGAAATATTGTCTTTACGTTCCTCGAAGTATCGCTTTTTGGGCGCAACAACTCGAGAAGACTGTAAAGGGATTTCATATTATTTTTTAGGCCTAGGCTTGCAAAGTTACTTTTTTTATAAAATATTGTCCTTTAGAGCATTTTTTTTTTATTTCATTGTATGTTTGAGAAAAGCACTATACATGCCTCGGCGTGAAAACGCCTATATACACGCTATACATGCCTCGTATCCCTATCCGTATATACCCACTTGGCCGGAAATCCTCATTTTCCCGGCCTCTGATGTAATGTACTATTGGATGTTAACAACGCAAATAGTTTAAGGCCAAAAGTATGTAATTCAGTAATATGTGTGACATCCATGACATTTAAAGTTTGTGATGTGAGGCAATCACTCAGTTAACAAAATAAGAAAGTTGATAGGCTCATATAACCCGGCAACCTTCAAATCAAGAGTGAACAGGCATCTTCTGGGCGAGCTGACTCCATCGTAGGCCACGTATTTGCCTTTGGCTAGTCTGTGGCCAAGAGTAAGCCCATTTATAATAAAAAAAAAAATACATGCCACCAAAAAAAAATACATGCCACCCATGTCACTACTAGTGAAAAGGGTATAACTCAAATTGACTCGGTGAAAAAAGGCACAAGTTGCCAGTTTAAACAGAAAGTCATGAATAAACCATTATCACCAACCGTCTTGTGTCCAAATATTAAGCAAGTTTTCCATGAAGATATTTAAACCATTAGGCTTAAAACTCACTCAAAGTCAAGTAATAACATTTTATTGCCACAACGCAAGATTCCAAAGTTACTTAAGGCACTGGTGCCACCGAAAGCGAAAGAATTTAGAATGGCGGCATTTTGTGAACATCAAAGGACTATTATATATTCTGTGCTATAACTCGCTTGCGCTATAATGGCGTCTCTTTTATTTACACGGGAGCGACTCTCCTTTGTTCGTTTCTCATCATCATCATCATCATCATCCTTGCGTTATCCCGGCATTTGCTGCGGCTCATGGGAGCCTGGGGTCCACTTTAACAACTAATCCCAAGATTTGGCGTAGGCACTAGTTTTACGAAAGCGACTGCCATCTGACCTTCCAACCAGAAGGGTAACTAGACCTTATTGGAATTAGTCCGGTTTCCTCACGATGTTTTCCTTCACCGAAAAGCGACTGGCAAATATCAAATGACATTTCGCACATAAGTTCCGGAAAACTCATTGGTACGAGCCGGGGTTCGAACCCGCGAGCTCCGGATTGAAAATCACACGCTCTTACCGCTAGGCCACTAGCCACTAGCTAAGCCAGTCCTTTGTTCGTTTCTATTGCCGATATCTCATCGCTTACTAGCTGTTGGTGGGACCAGTTCCTAAATCGCGAGCTAGTAAGCTATGAGCTATTGGCTATAAAAACAGACAAAAGATAAGCACTCCCGTGCGAATAAAAGAGACACGGCGATTTTGATAGCTCACCGCTGGGCGAGTAACTATAAACATCGCCGCTCGCCCAGCGGTGACGAGCTATCTCAATATCGCCGTGTCTCTTTTATTTGCACGGGAGTGATTATCTTTTGTCCGTTTTTATAGCCGATAGCTCATAGCTTACTAGCTCGCGGTAGGACCAGTGCCTTAGGCTCTGGATTCCGCAGATTAGGCTCAGACACTACTTTAAACTAAATCTAGGTCTTAGACTTTATTATTATGTGTATGCCTGCCCATTGCCCTCATTCAGGATTAAGGAGTACACTAAAGAGCAAGTAAAACAACTTATTTGGTGTACATAGTTTTTTATACAAAATGAGGCGTTTAATTCAATCGTATCAAGGGAGCACCAGACACGAGATATAGCGAGGAAAAGTCTACAGCATCCTTGGTACGATCCCTCAAGGCCCTATTTTAGATTCAAGCTAGCTATTAAGTTATATGTTTAGTCTTAATTTCAATATGTAAAATTAACACTTACATCACAAAATGAGTGAATAAATGCCTCATTTTCCTATTTCATAGAAATCGGGCAAAATAATAGTAAAATAAATTATTATACCGGGGCGCTACGGGTTACGGCGCGGCGTAGTACTTGTAGCTTTTCGTAGCAGAAACATTACAGAGCCCATTTCAATCTACTACTAATGCAAGTGATCATATCGTTGTTACGCCTCACTGACATGTCGAACAGAGCCCAGCTCAGCCCCTCTAGCACAACTTGCCTTGTCGCGCGCGAGTCCATACTTGAAGTCGCGCTTGATCTATGGACTCGCGCGCGACAAGGCAAGTTATGCTAAAGGGTCAGGTCCCGTTAGCCGAACGGAAATTTTACGACGTGAAACGAAAACGAAACGCCGCGAAAGGTAGTCTGGCTATCTGGATAGAGATAGATATCTACGAGCGTTTCGTTTCGAGAGCGTTTTGTGAGCGTTTGTGCCATTCGGCTACTTACCCAGGTCCCGTAACCGAATGGCAGTTCTGCGACGCGAAACGCCACAAAAATGCAATCTATCTCTATCGCTCTTGCATACTGGCGCGACAGAGCCAGACTGCGTTTCTGCGGTGTTTCGCGTCGCAGAAATACCATTCGGCTACGGGGCCAGGGGGGTTACCATGAAGCACTAAACACGTTATGTTTAGGTTGAGAGAAAGTGACATATCGTCACTACTTTGAAAAAATCTCGTATCTCACGCTGTTCCTCAAAGTTAAAACGCAGTAAGTCTATATGCATTCCATACATACTTACTACAATTTTCTTTTCATTGACAGACGAAGATACAAGTTTTTTTAAAAGTAGTGACGATATTATAATATATCAGTTATATGTGGATGGTGATAAGCAATAATGTGTCAACCCACACGCCAACCATTTTGAGAAAATGGCGTCTAAAGATTTTTTCTCATTTTTTTGTGTTTCTCATAAAAAAAATTGTTTTTTATATAGATTGTTGTGTTTTTCAGCTATAATACGTTCAGTAGTAGTGATTATTGTAGCTTAATTTCAAAACAAACTTCAATTTGACGAAATAATGCCCTTTTCTTTTATTGCGAATTGTTCGACGACGTCAAACTTTTTCAAGACTGTGTTATGATACTTAACCCACTTTTGCTAATTGTTTAAAAATATCTATGAGTCTTAAATAAACATGTTAAAGCACATAAATTGTTATTGTAAAATACTCTACCTATGCATATTTTTAACTTTATAAGTGTTAAGTAACATATCAGTCATGGTCACTTATGTTATTAGGTATAAATAATAAAATAATAATAAATATTATAGGACATTCTTACACAGATTGACTGAGACCCACGGTAAGCTCAAGAAGGCTTGTGTTGTGGGTACTTAGGCAACGATATATATAATATATAAATACTTATATACATAGAAAACATCCATGACTCAGGAACAAATATCTGTGCTCATCACACAAATAAATGCCCTTACCGGGATTCGAACCCGGGACCGCGGCGTAGCAGGCAGGGTCACTACCGACTGCGCCAGACCGGTCGTCATGTAGGAATCAATACATTATTTATTAATCAAAACTTTTAATGATTTTTCTACTCCCGAACTGTTATCCGTCATTTACAGGATTGTGCGTATCGAAAAAACTGAAAACGCATTGTTTGGTTCTGTAATCATGGCAACGCATTGCATTAACGATACTGCGTGCGTGCGCGGGAAGGCTTTGGGCAGCTGAGCTGACAGTGCAAACCTTTGCAATACAGGAAACAGTGTGAATTTCGCGAGAATTATTTAAAAAAACTATTAAAAACTAAGTGCATGGTCGTTGTAAAAGTATTGTATGCAATGGTGTTTAACTGACTCCAAAATACTCGTGGAAAGTACGCCACTCATATTTCTTGACCTCCTTTAAACGCCTGTTGAATAAAATACTATAAATTAACTATTAGAGTAATGATCATTTCTAGACACATATTTAAATTATCTGTGCTTTTTCAACAAAAAATCGTTACAAAAACCAAATAATCATCTTTTAAAAAAACAAACTACTTATCTAAAATATACAACAAAATATTTTTTTACGCTAAGAAATAGACTAAGTCATTTAAATTATGAATAACTCATGACTTGTACAAGAACAAAACATAAAATATCTTTAACAAAATAATAAACTACCATTCAGTAAGTATTCAAAAATCAAACAATATTTTTATGCATACATTAATACGTCTTAATGTAATTAGTAATTATAAAAAAATAGTAGCTTATATTAGATTTTTATATAAACACGTACTTGTAAAAAATGTTTGCAAATTATAATAACGAATATGTATATTCATGACTTAAAATGTTCAATTTCGTACTGAATTTACTATTCATGTGCAAAAATATACTAATGGACTAAGTCATAACTTATTCAAACATAAATTAATATGAACAGTTATATTTTACAATATAGTGTCATGGTACTTACACCAAAAACGAACAATTTATGACCCGAATATAATTTAACAATAATGACTTATGTTTTATAACACGGGTCGTAGCATAAAACAACGAATAAAATATCATTTTGCAATAATCATTCAAGTCTCATAGTGGGTAACTATGTCATTTTTTGCATTTTGCAAGAATGAGTCAAGTGTAAAAAAATCGTTGAGTCAACCCTCATAACACATTATTGTAATTTAAATATGTCTTCTGCCAATTACTATAATAAGTTAAGGTTCTTGACACATTAATGCAAAACAGGCAACACACGATATAGGATTTGTGTTAACCTATTTTTTTACTTTTGGGATAGTAAAAATTTTCAAAATGAAAAGGTCATTTTTGCAAATAGAAGTTTAAAAATCCAGCTATAACATGGCATTAAAATCTCATTTTTTTAGTTTTTGTGGGTTGACACATTATTGCTTATCACCATCCATGTATAGCTCCGCCCCTCTCTCTCAACCTAAACTGAATGGCTTTAGTACTTCCTGGTCACCCCTCTGGTCTTAGCAATTAAGTCATTACGCAAAGAACCCTCAGATTTAATTTGAAACGTTCTGTGAGCTGTCCTTACTTAAATTGAGTTCACAAAAAGTCGTTCCATGCCCAAAGCATCCACAATGACTTTAGCGGCTCACTATTGTCTTGCGGAAACTATTTTCGCGTATATTTGATTCATATAATAGTTCTTCGCAGAAGTCACGATTGGCAGAAACACCTTACGCAGAATATGCTTTGGCATAAATCATTTCGCAGATTTTTGTAATGCCGAATTGTCTGTTGTCATAATGGTGATGAGCATAATGTGTCTTCTAGTCGAACAAGACTTTCGCAGATAATATTTGTGCATAATATCATAAATTAAATATAACAAGATCATACCATCCCATACATTAAAATGCGACCGCCTACGAACGCGCTTACACTCCACCACACATAGATGGTGCCACAAAAAATGCCTTGTTGCCACCGATTTGTTGTTATAATAACCTAACCACAAAATTAAAATTTTGAAAAAACCCCCGACCGCGACCTAGTGGACCGATTTTCATGAAACATGTCTAAGAACACTCCCGACTAACACAGCTTTTGTTCAGGCATAATAAAACACGATCATTGGCCACATATTTCAAATGACGCGGGAAAACGCCGTACGTCCGACCGCGCGACCGTCACGCCACAGACCGGTTGTTTGTCTCCGCGGCAAGATACGGAAACTAGTCGCGTCTAAAAACAAATGGCTGCCGGCACGTTTTCTCGTTCGCTTCTCACATAAAAATAGGAATTAATATGTAAATGTGCTAAACAACAGTTGTGTGTCGCTTTATGTTATTTAATTAAGTGAAGGAAGCAAGTGGAACTTGGACTTCAGTGTACTTAAGGAGTGGGGCCTCGGACTTGAGGTTCTGGAACCGGCGGCGTCTAGAACCAAGGTTGCAAGGAACAATCGGATAGCAAGGCAAGTACTGCATTATTTGTTTATGTGTCCAATGCGTGTAGTTGCCTGAACATGGGGATTTATTATTTAGCTAAATATCTAACAGCTTTCAAATAAAAAAAACTAAATCGAAAGCGGTTCATCCGTTCGGGAGCTACGATGCCACAGACAGACACACACACAGACAAACAGACAGACAGACAGACAGACAGACAGACAGACAGACGGACAGACAGACAGACACGTCAAACTTATAACACCCCGTCGTTTTTGCGTCGGGGGTTAAAAAATAAAAATACACAAACATATTTGGAAAAAAAATATGATTTTGGCCACTTTCAGGCTGCGAAACACCGCCATCTAGTTTTAAGTCTAAAAGGTCCATACATTTCAGGGTACGCTTTTTTGTATGGGCCTTGTCAGTCCAGTATTAAATCGTTCTTGGTTTTATTTGTAGATTGGCATTATGTGTCAATTCCGAGCCGTAAATCTATGTCAAAAGTGACACTTAACGCCATCTACAAGTATAATCGAAAGCTACAAGACATTTTTTTTGTGGCGCCATCTATGTGTGGTGGAGTGTAAGCGCGTTCGTAGGCGGTCGCATTTTAATGTATGCGATGGTATGATCTTGTTATATTTAATTTATGATAATATTTAGGCTGCATAATGTTGCAATTTGCTTTTTTACAGCGAGTTGGATGTGTTGGATGCAAGATACCTAACACTCCTCCTCGCTTCGCTCGTCGTCGCACCTAACGGTGACTCTGGGGCTGTGTTTCCTTTTTGTTAGCGTGTAATAATTCTGTTCATGTTATAGTATGCTATACGATTATTATGGTACATAAAACTATGCTAAATCAAAATCAACCAAAGTAATGTTCTGTAAAACAATATTCTGCCAAATATGTCTTATGCGTGGTAGTAATAATTTAACAAAATGACCTTTATTTACATGAACATATTTACATATGTAATTATATAAGAAACTAAGACTAAACTTAAAAGCTAGCTAATGTCTAAAATAGGCCCTTGAGGCATTGTACCAAGGACACTGGCGATATTTCCTCGCTGTATCGCAATGCTGATACGTTGTGCGAGGAAGTCGCCAGCTCTTCGGTCACCAGTTACCTCAACCAGACGCTCCGCGATTTCTGTGAAGAACTTGACTTAGAGTCTACGCCAAAAGGTACAAAAAGGTATTCTTTGCCAATACTTTTGTATTTATTACGTTTCAAAATTTCGGCACTTTTTGCCGCTGTGCCCGCTTTTATCTTGGTCCGTTGGAGGTGGGGTGTGTAATGATTGGTATAACATTTTTTGGTATAGTAACATTTGATATAACAACATTTGATATATATTTAAAGGATATAATTACTCATTTGACATAATTAACATTTGGTATAACCACAAAATATCTACTTTTATTTTGTATAATCATTATTTCGTATAACACTTATTTATAATAACCGTTATATGGTATAACTATCTATTGATATACGACTAGTATAATATAACTAGCAAACAGTATAAAACTTTTTTGAAGGGATCACAGTTCTAACTTAATCTAACCTACTTTTCTGATAGCAGTACCTATGTTTAAGAGTCACAGTTCTAACCTATAACCTAACCTATTTTTCTGGTAGCAGCGCGTTGTGTGTAGGGGTCACAGTTCTAACCTAATTTACTTTTCTGGTAAGTGATGGATTTAATTTATTATATACATTTTTTTGTTATTCTAACTGTGCTTTAGAAAGAATTTGTGTTATACAATTTATTTATTATCGGAAATAAGCATTATACTCAAAGTATGATATAATAAATGTTATTCGAAAAAAATATCATTATAAGAATTATACAATTTGTTAGTATATTATTTGTTGTTATATGATTTAATAATTATATCAAATGAACGTTATAACGACTAAAAATATATCAAAAAAAATTATATCGATCGATACGCACCCCTTGCCATCATCTCTGATTATGTGGCCTAGATAGAATGTGGCCTTTTTATAAGCTTCGAAGTTAGATAATACTTCTAAGTACCTACTTAATCAATATCCGTGCATTATTCATCAGAGTGGAAGAATGTAGCACAAGGCAGGCCTTTAATCGGCTTTCAACTAAACATACGCATTAAAAATGCAGTAACAATAATGTAAAGTACTCATCAATATAATAACATTGAGTTCTTGCTTATATTTAAACTAAATGGGCCATTTTTTAGGGCTCCGTAGTCAACTTATAGTTTCGCCATGTCTGTCCGTCCGTCCGTCCGGATAATTTCAGTGACCATTAGCACTAGAAAGCTGAAATTTGGTACAAATGTGTATATCAATGACGCCGACAACGTGTGATATTCCGTTACCGCCATACACAATCTATGAAAAAATGGTAACGGAATGGGAAAAAGACGTTGGGACAGTTGGGTCACTTTTTCTACTATTAGAATTGAAAGAGCTCGAGATTCTGAATGGCAACCACATAAAAATTTCCACAACTTTGAATACAAAGGGCCCAAATAAAACATGCAAAGAATGACCAAACATCGATAGATATTGGATCGGATAGTGTGAAAACGCACTTAGTCATAACATTTGACTGTGTGATGTAGTGGATAGGCTAGCAAGTAGCTACCTGTAACAGAACTGCAATATTTAGTCACAATTCCGTTTTTTTTTTCAACCCCACAATTGCTAAGAGTGGCAATAAAACTTGATCAGGGGGCCGATTTTTGAGTCTCACGGCGTTCGAATTCAGAAAAATGTCACTGAAAATAATAGACAATTCACCGTTTTCAAACGGTATTTTAGTGACAGTGAGACTCAAAAATCGGCCCCCTGTTTCCCATTCAGGAATTTGCAGTACTGGCTTGAGTTTATTATTTGTGTATGTGTATGTGTGTATTGTAAGTGTATCATTTACGTGCGCGAATTGAAGTAATCCTGTGTCACTGTTGGCACATTGCTGGTAGTTTTACCATCTGCGTTCTCACATTATCCGATCCGATATTGGATGTACGAGTAGGACCGATATCCCATACATTTAAGCCTGCTAAATTTAAGATGGCTCTTTGATTTTTGCCTTTGAAATCCTTCCAACATGCGATACAGGATCGGATAATGTGAAAACGCACTATGACTCCTGGGTCGTCCGGAAGAGAGTCCTTCACCTCCAAACTCATACTACCAAACTGACTAAGTCGTCTAAAATCATGTCTCACATAGGACCAGAGTCAAGAAACTACCAGCAGAAATAAAAAATGCAGGCAGTACCCACCAATTTTTAAAAAAGTTAAGAATATGGCTCTTAGAATACTCCTTCTATGACATAAAAGAGTTCTTTGATCCATCAAATAACTTATATTAGAATAAAATAATAATTATGTATAAAATCAAATTAACAAATCTAAATGACATATCATATGTAATATAATCAATGAATGCATCTTTCAATTAAATATTAGAAATTATAATTAGACTGAAATTGTATTAATCTTAATTTAATTGCTGTTAAATAATTTTATTGATGAACGTGTAATATTTATAATTTGTATGTCTTTCCCATCACGGAACAATGGTATTCCGGACCTTTGGGAGGCGTGCGCGGGGCCGAAGCCAACACGTAGAGGCCCTTTCGACACTTTAATGAAATGTAAGGGGTACACCGAGCGGATGTTGCCCTTGCCCGTATCATGGGACACACGCAGAGGCAACACCCGCCAGGGTGTAAGGACTATTTGGGTGGATTTCAACATACTCGAAATTTGCCTAATTTTGGTGGATTTTTTTAGTTTTGTAATTTTTGTTGAAGTTATGTACTGATGTTACATAACTAATTATTACCAATGTTATGTATCAATGACCTTTCATTATAATAAGTAGTTTTAGAGAAATTACGATTTCAATGACATGGTCGCCACCAAAATTGGTCTACCCACAAAAATAAAAAATAAAATCAAAAATAAAGCCTTTTATTCATTTATCTATTATTTTCTACTTGAAATAATAAACTTTTAACGTGTAATAAATACCTTTCAAATAGAAACAAAAACGTTACTGCCCTCAATTTGTTCACCACCAAAATTTATGCAATTTTGGTGGAAAAGTATTACGACCCACCAAAATTAGATATTTTTGTGTGGGGCGGACCAATCCAGCAAGGTATGACACTTGTGTCATGTCTAAATGCAGGAACGAACCTGAATGGTCATGTTACGACACGTTTGTTCGTCTTGCTGCGTCTCGTTTAACCATAAAAATGATTTCAATACTTACCACCAAAATTGGTTCTTTCCCCCGGACAACTTTTGGTGCTCAGTTATAAGTGTCAGATTAAATAAATAAATAAATAAATAAATATTACAGGACATTCTTACACAGATTGACTGAGGCCCACGGTAAGCTCAAGAAGGCTTGTGTTGTGGGTACTCAGACAACGATATATATAATATACAAATACTTATATACATAGAAAACATCCATGACTCAGGAACAAATAATGATGAATGATTGTATAATAATATTGACTTATGTCATCTTAAAATATACTTAATGTAATAAAGAATGAACTTATGGCAAGTCTTCTTTATAGCTGCGGATTTACTGGATTTACCATAGCAATAATCCGCTAAAAACAGGCTCTGGACGCTACACCAAAATTAGAATTTCGATGGAAAATTATTTTTAAATAAATATACATAACACTTGTAACAATTTGCAATGTTGCCGAAGGTAGTATTTTAGGATAGGTTTTCATAAAAAAAATAAACACCCGGAAACAATTAGCCCACACAATGAATTTCAGCTCCGCCACAAAAAAATCACGCTGAGAAATTCACCCATTTGAGAGTTAATGGAATCTAAAATGAACTGGTCTATTTTGATGAAAGTGATGGACTAAATACTGCAGGGCTATGGAAAAAAAACCGGACGCCTGCCTAATAAAACGGTATCCAATTTTATTTCCGGCAGACGGTGACTCGTCCCCACAAGATGGGCCCCCACAAAAAGCGACATCCAAGATGGCTCAAGGGCAACACCGGTGTAAGAACTCAAGGGTGTCGAGAGGTGTACACCGCTTTCTGCCCAGTGGCTGTGAAGCCACTGCACCAACTCGCGTCTTATGCAAATTTTCACTTCCACCCCTGGGGCATGTAGCCCTAACGACTCCACTCTGGACGGCCAACCCAGGCAAGCCAGAGGTAGAGAGTACTGTCCCACCCACCCGCCTTACGGGTAACAAGACTCCCCAGGAGCACTCGGGTACGTGGGGTCGCTGTTCCCCAACAGCTCGCCACAAGCTGCCCTGCGTTGACTGATTGCACTGGTAAAACCAATGGGCGATGGGGTCGTCACATCCCTAATATTATTAATAAAATGTCTATGTCTATGTCTATGTCAATGGCCAATCTCCGGCCTAGTCGAAGTGCCATGCCCTTACGGGGCTTATGTATGAAACTTTTATTGTATAAGACCCAATGTACGGTCACGGACTTTTATTGTTGATCCACTTCTAGCTCAATTTATACTGGACATTGCAGAATTAAGCTATGACGTTTTATTTTATTTTATTTTCTTTATTGGGGAAAACAATAGACATAGGAAGGTCATACAGGTAAGAAGATATTGAAATACACAATAATAGGTACAACCTACATCCTGAGGCAATTCCCACTAAGATTTATAGCCAATAGTATCTGAGTGGCATTGTCATAGGGCAATGGTATACAATGATAGATCTTAATAGGCACTAAACTAAGATACACTAACAATATGATACTTAACGTTCCAGTATAAAATGAGCTAGAAGTGGATCAACAATTAAAGTCCGTGACTGTACTACATGAAAGCAAATAAATTACTTGATTACTTGATTATTGAGGGAGAGCGAGCTACGATACGCAAAGCGTAAGAGATTGTGTTGTTGAGCCGCGGTCCAGGGTTCAAATCCCGGTAAGGGCATTTATTTGTGTGATGAGCACATATATTTGTTCCTGAGTCATGGATGTTTTCTTTGTATATAAGTATGTATTTATCTATTTAAGTATGTATATCGTCGCCTAGCACCTATAGTACAAGCTTTGATTAGTTTGGGGCTAAGTTGATCTGTGTAAGGTGTCCCCAATATTTATTTATTTTATTTTATTGTAAAAAAATATATCATCTCCATTGTTATGTTGAATGAATAGAAAATTATAATGCAAAAATCAAAGATAAGAAATTCTATAACGTCACACAGACCCATGTTAAATTCCATGAATAATTAAACAGCTATTTAATTAAAATTCGATAAGAAAACACTCTAATATAAATTTACATTTGAATGTTTCCAATTAATATGATCAGAAGTAAAGTTCGATTCAGTGAAGTCCCATTGTAATCGAGCCCACCTTCCTGTCCATTCACTAGGGATTCCAATACGATCCGCCGAATCTGACTGGATCCAGCACATTTAAAGGGCTACCGGATCCGGAACAAAACACCGGATAAAAGTAACGAATAAATCAAATTACTGAATTAAATACTGCCGGATACATTCATGTATGTATTTATGTGTGTGTATTCTGGTAGCCCTTTAATGGCCACTTGCACCAACGAACCCGACCCGAGGGTTAACTCACCATTTTATATGGAATTTGACAGATGACAGCCCACTAATCCTGAGTTAAGTGGTCGGTGCAAGTGGGCCTAAATGTGCTTAAGGGAAACACCTAGACACGTTATGTTTTTAAAGCGACGCAAAGACGTATACGTCGATTTTGTAGTTTTTACATTACGATATTGTAATATTACACTTTTTACTACATAGTAACTTTTTTTTTTGTCAAAAAGTTCAAACATATAATATCAGGCAAAAACATACTTAAATAACGTACATGCATACGTATGTTTCATATCCATATCTCTTTTGAATCCAGACCAGCCGGATGCATATTACAGCCAAAATCCGTCCGGATTCGTCCGGATCGAAAATCAATCTGGTTTGCAATGCCTACCCTTCACAAAAGGCTCAAACGAACTTTATTACATCCACATGTTTTTAAAGCTATTTTAAACCGGACTTTTCTCGGTATCAAGTTTTTACTTGAAACATTTCTTTTAGGTATCATTGTTGATTAATCTGATCCTTTAGGTACCTACGAGTGCCATGAGTTTTTCACGTTTTAATAGTTACTTTTTTTCTTTTATACCACGAGGGTGGCAAACAGGTATACGGCCCACCTGATGGAAAGCAGTCACCGTAACCTATAGCCTGAAACTCAAGGGGTGTCACATGCGCGTTGCCGACCCATTAGAAACTTGTACACTCCTTTTTTTAAAAACTCCATACTATAGTTCATCGGGAATACCTCGGCAAAGTTCTCCTTCTACAGCCGGAGCGTCCGCGGGAGGAAATTCCTCTTAAAAGTCTTCCTTTCAAAGAACCATACCATAGACAGTTTTATTTTCATGTTTGCACTCAAAAGGCCGGCAACAGACAACCTTAAAAATTCATAATCTTAAAAAAAAATTAAGACTGGTCTGTTGCCGGCCAAACTGCATATTCAAAATGGTAGGTGGTCCACCTAGATAACTAAGATGACTGAAAGTAGGTATTTGTTGAATTTATAATTTTCTTTCAAAATAAGTGCTTGGTCGTAGAAAAAGTATTGTATGCAACGGTGTTTAACTGAGTCAAAAATTGCTCGTGGCGTCTTTATTAACAATTTTCGGCTTCGCCTCAAATTGTTACCCACGCCACTCACCTTTTTTGACCTCTTTTAACCACCAGTTGCATAAAATACTATTGAGTGTCTTTAGTAAAACGACGCAATTTGTCGGTTACCATTAAGGCGAGATTTACTTGTATCTTTATATGAATAAACTGAGAAAGCGGCTTTATAGCAATCGACAAAGTGGTACGTTTTCCCGTGCACACTCACATTTGTATCTCCGTTTAAAACTCTCGGGTCTTTCGAGCCCGGTCGTAATATTATAATAGTTATTTATTGTAGAAGGTGGCAAAGTTTCGAGAACAAACACATTTTAGACATGAGTGAAACACTGCACCACACCAACACGAGGAAAAAACTAAACTTAAGATGGATGTCCCGGGCTGTGTTGTCGACCAAGCACTAAAAGATGGCGTTACTGTGCACAATTTGCAAATTATCACCATTTTTTTCTAAAAGTCGAGTAAGTTTGCAAGACATGTTGGATGAGGCGAAGACAAATAAGATTCTACCAGCGAGCTTAACACTTGTATGAAATTAGTTTGAACTCTTATGGATTAAATGCAAATTCCCCATCCGTTTTTATTAGCCCCCGACGCAAAAACGACGGGGTGTTATAAGTTTGACGTGTCTGTCTGTCTGTTTGTCTGTCTGTCTGTGTGTGTGTCTGTCTGTGGCATCGTAGCTCCCGAACGGATGAACCGATTTTGATTTAGTTTTTTTATTTGAAAGCTGAGTTATTATTACTTTATTCATTAATGTGGTTATTCTGCTTACCTGTGTTGAGTCGGGGTGCGCGTCGGTCGCCGCCGCCAGAGTGGTCAACACCGTCGTCGCCAGCGCCCAGAGCCACAGCGCCGCTACACACCAACGCATCTGCAACAACATTGCAACGTCTCTATAAATACTTTGTACACAAATACCAATACGCACATTTCATACGACAGATCAATAAAAACCGGCCAAGTGTAGGGTTCCGTAGTTTTCCGTATTTTTCTCAAAAAGTACTGAACCTATCAAGTTCAAAACAATTTTCCTAGAAAGTCTTTATAAAGTTCTACTTTTGTGATTTTTTTCATATTTTTTAAACATATGGTTCAAAAGTTAGAGGGGGGACACACTTTTTTTCCTTTAGAAGCGATTATTTCCGAAAATATTAATATTATCAAAAAAACATTTCAGTAAACCCTTATTCATTTTTAAATACCTATCCAACAATATATCACACGTTCGGGTTGGAATGAACCCTAACAAAACATTTTTTTCCACTTTTTATTTTACTACTTTGTCGGCGTGATTGATATACGCATTGATACCAAATTTCAGCTTTCTAGTGCTAACGGTCACTGAGATTATCCGCGGACGGACGGACGGACGGACGGACAGACAGACATGGCGAAACTATAAGGGTTCCTAGTTGACTACGGAACCCTAAAAAGATGAAGAGATGAAGAGTGACATAGGCAAATTTTTGTCTCTTTTTAACCCCTCCACTTTCCTAAAATGGGGGGGGGGAGTTTGTATGGAGCGTTGAGCAATTTTCGAATTTAACGCCAGCGAAGCCGCGGGTAAAAGCTAGGTTTAGCCATGAACCTACAATTCTAAGGACGGATAACTCCGAAGAAAAACTTGTGATTCCATCATCCACATTGATAGCTTTGTCTATGACCTCATCCACTAATCTCCCGTCAGTCGGATCGAGGTGTCCGTGGCGAAAACATCTCCAGAAAAATAAGAAAATATGCCTACATCCGTTGTCAAATTGTGTAAAAATGACAACAATCGAAAAAAAAAAAATACGGAGCAACTTTTCATGCGTAATTTAATACTTTATCACGTTATCATGCGTAAAATCATTAAATCACAATATTAATTAATGTTCATAATCGTAAACCAACAAACTGCAAAACAAGAGTGTGACCAGTATTTTTTTAAAATAGTGTTTGCACACGGCGCACTGAGTCATTATTATTTATTAAAAACAAGATATTTCTAAGTTTCAAGTAAAATAATTAATTTTTGATAAATTAAGTGAAGAATTGATTTTCTTTTGACCTGAATTATAATTATTTTGATTTTAAATCGTGTTTGCACATCGCAAACCGTCTGCTATTACTGGCTTGAAAGGTCGCCACCAAGCCATAAAATAAAATTAAAAAAAAAAAACGTCCGCCATTGTTGGGTCACAGCCGGTCTTCAGTGAGACTCCCTCTGTTCTATTACTACTCTGTGGGTTTAGCATGAAGATGCCAAGGCATCTCCTGTTTCCATGATAAACTCGACGGAAAGTACCTTAATATTGCATTGTCACCAAATTTATGTACTTATGTCTGTATTTCAGAGTCGTGTCGGAAAGTGGTCGGGTGTAATCTAATTTAGCCCTTTTAGTCGACGTCATTAGACGTCGTCACGTGAGCGTTAACTATCTACACTTTAATTGAAACACCGTACGAAAGGGTAACTTTACTAAGTCTTGTCCCGAAACATAAGGTACAGCGGGGCCAATCTCGACTGGGGGGCAAATGTAACTGGTCCATTTTTTTTCATGTTTTACAATGTTTGCATTATTAAATAGAGTGTCCACCGGTTTTATATGGTAGGCGCATTCAGCGGATACATGTAGAACTCAAAAAAATGGATCAGTTACAATGGCACCCCCGTCAAGATTTGCCCCACTGTACCTTATTTTATTTATTTAAATTGGCTTACAATATGCACTTTAGGTTTAGGCTTACAGCCATAATCTTAGTTATTTAAAACATCAGAAAAGTTATTGGTGCAATTAACAATATTGTTTGTAAAGTACATTGAATAGTAAAATAATAGATTTATATATATAGGCATAGCATAGGTAGGTATTTACAAACCAAAGTACACTGCAAGTTTATGAAAAAGCCCTTAAGAACTGATCTATTAATAGGCCGTTGATAAGATGTACGAGTTTATTTAACTACTACATACTTTTTAACTGAAATAGATACCGTACACTAAAGAAAAAGCGATCAAGCCCACTGGTGGCGAAGCCGGGAATCGAAACCGGGTCTCCAGCTAACGCGGCTGACGTGATAAACCGCCACACCACCTCGACCGCCCTCTTCTTTGCTTTTTCTTTAGTGTATGGTATCTATTTCAGTTTATAATTTATATATAGTAGTGTTACTACTTAAAAAAACAAATAAAAAAATATTTAATGAAATAATTTGATTTGTTCCCTACATCGGTACTACCTACTTAATTCGCGATGCAACTCGCACGCTCTAAAATTTAGGTGCAGCGAGCTACACTGAAAATAACAAATCAAAAGAAACTTTATAAATTTCAAATGGCACTTCAGTAGCAAGTTGTAAGCATGTTGGTGGAATTCTACTTTTGATTTCTTGATTCTAGGCGACGCCAAGTTTGGTATTAGGGTATGCTTCTCGTATTTTACAAACTGCATGCATTATAAGTTGGGCAGGATTGTGCATGCATTCTAGAGGTATGTGTCGTCTGTCTTGTGAGGTTAGATTTTGATGCAACAGAGTAGAAATAAAGTCCCTAAAGATTTCCGGTTGATTTTTTAAATTTGCAAAATTGTGTTCTATATAATCATAAATATTGTTAAAACTGTGACTGACTACCTGCCTAAAATAAATAAATAAAAAATATATTATAGGAGACTTATACACAGATTGACTGAGTCCCACGGTAAGCTCAAGAAGACTTATAATGTACCTAGATAATATTACACTATAGGGGAAAATGCAAAGAACCATCTCAAGTGGCAGAAAACAGGGGATGCCTTGGTCCAACAGTGGGTCACGATTATAGGCTATTAAAAAAATAACACTTTAAATCTTTCATTAATTTTTCCAAGCTATGGGACGTTTACATTTCATTTCAAAAGTAAATACGTATGTAAAAGGTACAGCCATTTTACCTATTAAGATGAGACAAGAGTGCCTATTCCATAGGTACATATATATTTATGAATATCAGTAAAATACAATTTCACACTTTAAGCCTCCTACAACAACCATTGAATCTACCTCTTACAGTAAGCGACTTGTCTCTGAAAATATCATCAAAGTCTTGGTCGCCATCTTTGATTCCATGTCTCGTCCCCTGAAGTCTACTTATTTGTGGTGCCAGAGAGCTGTCAACCACATCTTAAAAATAAAGGCTACGAGAACGTGCAAATGTCAGGTAACACCACGTATGAATGGTCGCTACAGCGCATTGGGTCAGAAAGTACACTTGACAAAGCAAAAAGATTGTTGAAAAGACGATAAAATGCATTCATTTGACTAAAACCAAAGAGGATCGAGTATTATAGAGAGTTACTGTCGAAGTAAAATGTGTACCTAATCACCGTACATAGACTGCCATCTTCTGAAGCAGACTTGAAACTTTTGAACCTCATTTTTGACAATTTGGCCCATATGCTTAGCTTGATATGTGTTAAAATATCAAATATTAATATTAGCTCCATCTAGTCGAGCGTCCCCCAAAGGTGTAACGCCATCTAGGCCACCGTACCTTTTTCTGTGTGGTTCTGGGGTACGTTTTTTTCTTAGACTTTATCTGTCTATACGTACTTACATAAGCCGTTGCTAAAACAAAAGACTGATATTGTAAAATATTAGGTTTAATAATTTTGATACCATCGTCACTCATAAGTGATAACGCAAGGAGGATGATATATCATCAATCATGACCCCCTATCCTATCGTGGGTATCGTAGAAGTCGACTATGGGACATGGGTTCAACTGTGGCGTAGTAGGCGACAGGCTTGCTGTGTAATATTACAAGTCGTTTTGTGAACCCCTAAAGTAAGATTCTCACTGTTGGGAATACAAGCGTTAGTTTATGTATGTGTAGGTATATGCAACATTGAGTTTAGAAATATCTGAAACTTGAAAATGAGCCCGCTGTACGTTGCGCTGTGGCATCGATCGGGGGATAGGTCAAGTGACGATATACCCCATGCCCTATAAATATTGACGGCGGCTGATTGAGCCGGCTTTGGTCTAAATATGGCGCGCCTTTTATACTTATACCAAGTGTCGATGCACTGGTTAGCGGGGCATGTCCGTTATACTGTTGAGAAATTTTTATGATATAGGAGATGGGCATTTTTGCGATACAAAAACTTTGTTTCAAAAATAGGTCAACTGTGCGTTTCTCCAGAAACTTCCTGCCTCGCACAGCTAAATTGTGGAATGAATTGTGGTATTTCCGGACCGATACGACCTTCAAACATTCAAGAAAAGAGCGTACACCCATCTTAAAGGCCGGCAACGCACCTCCAACACTTCTGGTGTTTCGGGTTTCCATGGGCGGCAGTGATCGCTTACCATCAGACGACCCGTCTGCTCGTTTGCCTCCTATCCCATAAAAAAGGTCAACTAAATGTTTTTCCTACTCAGAGCCCTAGATTATGAGTCTTTTCGATCCATTTCGTTACCATTTTCCATACGTGTCGTGCAGCGGTTCAAAAAGCGGAGAATATGCAAAATAATAGAATTTAGGACAAGTTTTTGTCTCTTGTTTCATGTTCTAGATTGAAAGGGCTCGTGATTCTGAGTAAGAAAAACATATAATTTACTTACTTTAGAAAACATACTTTTGGTAAAGGATTTCTTCCTCGAAAATGCCGAGATAGAGTGGAATGATCCTTTAAATAAAAATCACCTTCGGCCTTGGAAACATGCAATAGACGAGTTGATACATACGAGTAGTAGTAAAAGTGCCAGTACTCGATATTATTCTAGAAGATGCCACTTTCAATATTAAGTCACTAGCTTTTTCCCGCGGCATCGCTCGCGTTAAAGTTGAGAACTACGGAATGCTCCATACAAAATTCCAACCCCCATTTTCGAGAAGTGAGGGTTTAGAAAGAGACAAAAAGTTGCCTATGTCACTCTCCATCCCTTCAACTATCTCCACTTTAAAAATCATGTCAATCCGTCACTCCGTTTTGCCGTGAAAGACGGACAAACAAACAGACAACACACTTTCCCATTTATAATATTAGTATGGAAGTATGGATTGTCAAAAGTGACAGAAGGGCGTCAACGATTTGGGATTATCCTCTAGAACACGAGTACTTTTAAGTTCAGCCTTTAACACCAATTTTTGACATTTAGAATAATTTGGAATAATGTAAAAGTCGTAATAAATGACATTTATTATATCGAATTTAACAGCGTCCTTAAACGGTTACCTACTAGAACCAACAACTACAAACATTTATCGTGATTTTTACCCTATATTTACCCACCAAAAGCGGGTAAGCTATGAGCTATCGGAGACAGAAACATAAGATAGTCTTTCCCTGATGAGATGAACTATAAATCGCTCTCTCTTCCCTCTTTTATTTACACGGGAGCGACTATCTTATGTTCTTTTCTATCACCATCTCATCAGTTCGCTTTTGGCGGAACCAGTGCCATAGAGTTATATATTCTAAATCGTTCAAGAGTGAACAGGCATCTTCTGGGCCAGCTCACTCCATCGTAGGCCACGTCTTTGCCTTTGGCTAGTCTGTGGTCAAGAGTAAGCCCATTTATAATTAAAAAAAAACTCATGGTATAGACACCTTGACGACAGACAGAAATAATTACAATATCAAAAATGCTATAAATAGGTATACTCAACTCAAAGGCCTTGACCTTGCTAATAACTAGGATAATATTTATAGACACAAGACTTAATAAAGTCCCTATTAAAATAAAACCCTCGGTGGACAAATCCAGTGGGTTTTCAAACGCTTCCGTTATCGGAAGAGGATCAACTCCCTTCTAATTAAAGAGATTTATTAAAGGGCGCCATGTTGGCTACCGGAAACTACAACATCAATGGATCTAGCTAAGTCGGAATCTGTGAGGCTAAGTTCATCTCTTTTTATGAAAATCATCACGTTTACTCAGTGACACGGTGAGTGTAGTGTGTTTGGATTGGATAGACCAACGAGTGTGAACGCGACCAGTGGTAACGCTGAGAGTGAACGCAGCTGACGCGCGCGAATGAGGGTAGATCGCGCGCTGTCTACGCAAGTTTGAAATCCACCCGCCGTCTTCAGTTTCCCGTGATCATGATGCATGCAACTGCGTCAAAATATCGGGACCTCAATAAAAATCAAAAAAGTAATCACGGTTTATATCCCGGTCAATATAAGTCTTATGAAACTAACCGTGAATCATATAAAAGTTTTAAAACTCTCATCATCATCCTCCTTGCGTTATCCCATTCGCCGCGTGAGAGCCTGGGGTCCGACAACTTATCCCAAGATTTGGCGTTTGGCGTAGACACTAGTTTTACGAAAGAGACTGCTATTTGACCTTCCAACCTGAAGGGTAACAAGGCCTTATTGGGATCTCTTTTTATGAAAATGTCGACCCAATTTTTTTTCAGAAAGCAAAAGTACAACACTTATTTAAATTAGTTGACGTAGTCTTTTTTCGATTTTTTCTCATTTTGACTGTTAAGCAGGTAAAAAGTACAAAAAAAAAATCAGCCTAACTTTCTTTAAGAGAAATAAAACTATGGAAACGGATTAAATCGCGTATAATGAATTTACAATTCATCCCGACGTTGCAGCATTCATGGTCAATGGGTGACTGAGAAAAAATTACAATGTGCAAGAGCTACCCACATACAAGAAATACATATTAACGAACCATGACCATAAATAATATAGATTTTTAATGCAGATCCACCCACTATTAATAAATGTAATGGTAAATTTACCATTACTGTGTCCTGTATTGTGTTGTTTCTTTAAGAGCTCAAAAAGACGCATCTGAGAACTTCATCCTGGACGAAGTCCTTTTAAAATAAGTCAGTATCTTGAAGTGATTTCACCTGCCAATGTTTACAATCCGCGATAATATTGCTTCGATTGTGTTCGGAGTTGCAAAGATAATATGACTCCGTATAAGATAAATGAAGTTTGAGAAAAAAACTTAAATGGGAAACATCAAGGAAAATGTGTGCTTGTTCAAATGGAGACCGAAGGACCTTTAGTTGATTGAGTCTGTACCTACGGAATAGTACAAGTACAGAAGGTCCACTGCTTTGATGTTTACGAAATGCCGCCTTTTTATTTAAAAAGGCATTTGCCTACAAAATTCTTACAAAGAAACGAGCCGCACGTGCGCAGCGTCCGACGCCAGGATTGCCTATGGATTAAAATGAATTAATACTGAGATGAAATGTTGTCTTGGGTACTTGCTAGGTATATATACAGAATTTATATATTTTGTTTAATTTCCAACATCACAAGCCTTATTGAACTTTTCCATGGGACTAAATCAATAGTAGATGTAGAATGTCCTATGGTATTTATTTTATTCATGATGTATGGGTTAGCACATTGTTACTGGTGAATTCTCAATATAACTTGAGACTCCAGTGCCGTTACAAGATGTAATAGTCTGTCGGTAGATGGCGCTAGACGTCACCCCAAGACGTGTGTACAAAAGGATAGGCATGGAAAGATTTGCGAAGTCCGGCGTGGCTTCCGTAGCTCAATTGGTAAGAGCATTGCACGGATTGCAAAAATGGTGCGGGTTCAAGTCCCGCCGGAAGCGTAAATTTTTCCATTTTTTCCTTTAATATAAAAATGTTCATGATGTCTATTTAACTAATCATTATTAGACATTTCACACGCGGGCATATGTATATCTCCATACATTCCTCGACTTTTCTCCTTCCGAACAGACTCTAGTCGGTTAGATGACGATACGATTATATTATTATTTAAAAATTTAAATACATATCAGGTTAAGAATACGAGTCAATGAAAAAGTTTTTCGGTGACATATTTCACGAAACGAAGCGCTGGTAGCCGTGCGGTAAGTGCGTGCGACTTTCGGTCCGGAGGTCGCGGGTTCGAACCCCGGCTCGCACCAATGAGTTTTTCAGAACTTATGTGCAAAATGTAATTTGATATTCGCCAGTCGCTTTTCGGTGAAGGAAAACATCGTGAGGAAACCGGACTAATTCCAATAATGTCTAGTTACCCTTCGGGTTGGAAGTTCAGATGGCAGTTGCTTTAGTAAAACCAGTGCCTACGCCAAATCTTGGGATTAGTTGTCAAAACCCCAGGTTCCCATGAGCCGTGGCAAATGCCGGGATAACGCAAGGAGGATGATGATGATGATATTTCAGCCAGCTCTTCGGTCACCAGTTAGGTACCTCAAGCAGAAGCTTCGCGATTTATGTGAAAAACTTGTTCGCGCTGGGACCTCATGGACCGAGAGTTTCAACGCCAAAAGGTACAAAATGGTACTCTTATATAAGTATATCAACTTATTTAACTTGGATATTCTCTTATGTCCATTCTCTTTGGCAGCGGCGTCCGATTTGAGTAGAGGTGCAGATGAGATGAGACACCGGGGAGGTGCACTTGCAGATTGGTTTGTGCACATAAGTGCACTGTTCTTGAGATTTACTATCGTTATAGAAGCAAAATGTATCGCTGTTTGATGTTTGTTGAGACACGGCCGAAATTCGTTTTATTTACATCTACGAACTCTGGCAGTTTTAATATTATTAAAATACATTAGAGAACAGATAATAAATAATAAACACTAAACGCTAAACCTTATTTAAATAGTCCTACTTAGTCAAACAGCCCACCCCGCATAGCTCAAATAGCCGACGCAAAGGTGCCCATCACGCTTGCTGAGTTTTCGCGCTGAACCGCGATGGGCAACCTTTGCGTTGTAATACTTGTAATTTAATAGGCTCGTACGTTTTAGAGTACTTGGCCAGTTTTTATATACATATTTAACTTTTATCAGATAAATTTGTTTTTTATCATGCAGAAACGTCTGCGAGCGATATTACATATTTTTAAATGAAAGGAAAAATTCACACCTGTGAATTTTTCCTTTAATTTAATAATTTTTAAGAAAAAAAAACCGTCGCCTTTTGGGTTCTGGTGAAAGCTACTTGCGAATGTTGGATTATGTAGAAATGTGTAAGTATTTTTTAAAACTGCTTTTACCTAATGCTTTAATTATTAGATGGCAACACAAATGAATATACGTATAACGTTAAGGTTTGAGGAGTTTCCTCAATTCCTCATGAATCCGATTATATTATAAGAAATCGAAGCTTGACAAACATTGACTTCAAACATAACTAAATAAATGTCACTGTTCTGAACTTAAATGCATGTTTTTCTTACAAAAATACCAAAGTCACTATGAGTGTGCCGTTCAGGCTTGAGGAGTTTGGTTCTGGCCATCATCAGCAGTTCCACTGCACCAAATGTCACTGTTCTGGACGAAAGTGCATGCTGTTCTTATAAAAATACCAAAGTCACTATAAGCGTGCCGTTCAGATTTGAGGAGTTCGGTTCTGACCATCATCAGAAATTCCACTGCACCAAATGTCACTGTTCTGGACGAAAGTGCATGCTGTTCTTATAAAAATGGCAAAGTCACTATAAGCGTGCCGTTCAGATTTGAGGAGTTTGGTTCTGGCCATCATCAGTAGTTCCACTGCACCAAATGTCAGTGTTCTGGACGAAAGTGCATGCTGTTCTTATAAAAATACCAAAGTCACTGTAAGCGTGCCGTTCAGATTTGAGGAGTTCGGTTCTGACCATCATCAGCAGTTCCACTGCACCAAATGTCACTGTTCCGTACCTAAATGCATGCTGTTCCTTTAAAAACACAAAAATCACCATATGTATGCCTTTCAGATTTGAGGAGTTCCCTCGATTTCTCCAGGATCCCATCATCAGAACTGGGTTCTGAGAAAAATGGGACCAATCTGTATGCATATACATTCAATCAAAAAAAAATTTTTCAAAATCGGTCTAGTAACGACGGAGATATCGAGGAACAAACATAAAAAAAAAAAAAAAAAAAAAAAAAAAAAAAAAACATACAGACGACTTGATAACCGTCCTTCTTGAGATATGAGGCGACGGTTAAAAATATGTTTTTTCAGATAGTTACTATTTGCAGTGTCTATGAGGAAAAAGGTCTACATTCAACATTAATATTATAGGAAATTATTTTGATCGCTTATTATTATTATCATAGATTGAGTAAATCCCACAGTAAGCTCAAGACGGCTTGTGACTATTTAAGTACATACTTAAACAACGATATACATAAATGCTTAAATACATAGAAAACATTCATTGCTAAGTAACGAATATTTGTATGTAATGTGTGATCATAATACAAATAAATGCTCTCACAGGAATTCGAACCCAGGACCATACGCTTAGCAGGCAGGGTCACTTACCCATTCAAAGAAGTAGTCACGTTGAAATAAAACATAATATATTTGTAAAACTTTTTTTTAACTTTTATTCTATTTTTCTGCTTTGCTTTACACCAAAAGATGTCAACTCAATTTATTGTCTTTTCTTATAAAATACTAAATTCTGGCCAGATTTCTTCAACAGACACCGACCTATTAAATAAACGGTGTAATTTGGCGCTCAATAAAATCCAGACTGGCTGATCCTTTCAATAATTGAAGTCGTTTGGACCGATAGTGGTCTCTGTCCAATAAATTATGGTACTTGGACATCTTTCGAATAGCCCCAGAGCCTAACGGTTGAATGTAATGGAGCGACCAAAAGGCTAAACTAAACGGATTATGAGAATATGGTCTGAGGTCAAACAATATGCTTACGTCTTCCAAAATTGAGAATGAAATAGATTCAGCTCTTCGGTTAAGTGCTGAATTACCTATTTTAACCCCTCAACTGCCTTGTTCCAGATCTGTTCCAGACAATTTAAACTATAAGTAACCGATTTAAGGTTATCAATTCAGTAGCAAATTTTTGACAACGGCGTTCCAGGGGTTAAACCACATTTGAAATCATTTCAATTCCTTAGACACACCGAAGTGTAGATGATTTTCTGATAAGCGAGAAAAGAACTTACAAACAATATTTATTTAAGAATCTACTTATAGGTATCATCATTGGTCACTGCATCCCTGACGGATGATTTTTGCAACGTCGTATTAGGAGCGATTGAGCCGACCAACGCATTTCCGTCTATGAATGTACAAGCCTATCGCTGCTCGACACTTCTTGCCGCATAAGTCGCATATGTGATTATGTTGAGTCTCTGAAGACGAACCAAGGTTCTATGACGCTTATTTCTCCTATAAATCCTAGGTATAATCTTTTTCCTAGGTATAATAGGTAGGCTTAGGTATAGGTAGGCTTTTGCTTTGTGGTTCGAATTAATATCCATATACTTTTTGGTCTAAGTACCTATATAAATATATATTTTATGAGTATTTGTTTATTTATTATTATATTATTATATATGTATATATTGGTGTATTAATGTAATTGTATATGTATATATTTGTTACCATGTGTATACAAAATTTGCATTTAATTCTTTTAGTGGTTGTACATTTTTGAATTCGTCACTCATCGTTAATTCGCTTCTACTCATTTCCTCAAAGGTTGACTGGAAGAGATCCCATTAAGGGATAAGTCCGTCTACATTGTATATTACTGACTCTGTAACTGTGTCTCTTTTGTTTCCTTTATGTACAATAAAGCTTATACATACATACATACATACATATATAATCATATTATACCTAGGAAAAGGTATCTAGTTGTAGGTGTCCATAGGTTACGGTGGCCGCTTTCCATCAGGCGGACCGTATACCTGTTTGCCACCGACGTGGTATAAAAAAAGTGATGCACGCAGAGGGCACCCGCCATGGCGCAAGGATTTAAATGGATTATATATCAATATTTTTCTAATTTATTTTTTTTAGGTTTCCCTACTTTAACAGGAACAAAGAACTCCATTATTAAGGTGGTTTAGCCGGTTGTCGGCCAGTTTTGCAAAACTTCGTATTCAAATGGTTTTTCTGAACAATGTATTCGACAAATCTTTGTCCTTTGCAGATTTTTAGACTTACCACATATTACACTTGCCATTTTTATATTAAAACGAGTTATAAGTAACAACGTTTTGTTTATATAATTGAGAATATGAAAAAGTACCTATTTAGCCCGTTGTCGGCCACTTCGTCTGGTTCTCGGCCCCTTGTTAATCTAGTTGTCGGCCACAGCTATTAATGTTTGAAAATGAGTCTTAAATCACAAGCAATAAGATTTATTTTGAATAAAACAATACAAATTCAATGTTATAATGCATTACAAGTAATATAATAAGAGCCGTTAAAGGAAATTCTTATGTAGGTTACGATATACTAAAAAATAAATAATTTGTAACATCGTATAAATTAGGAGGTATGATAGGCACACAAAAAATAGCCAATTTCATATTAAACAGGATGGATCTATAGTGAAATCAATGTAATTAATAATATACAGGCCATACAATCAATACTTTGATGTGGAGCCCAACAGAATTTATTTTCTTCCAAGATTCCGGAACTTAATAGACTTTACTTGGTTTACTTACAAAATTGCCTAGGCCGAAAACCAACTGTCTATAATCCCGTTCTCGGCCGCCAAATGCAAAATAAATTAAAGCACATTTTAACCAAGTTTTTGTTAGTAAACATGCGGCCGGCTGTTAAATATAAGAAAGACGATGATAGACTGTCTTAAGTCGTATTTTGGGTTCTTTTTTCTTTTAGCTTTCATTTAATGGACAAAATAATCGATTAAAAGTGACGTGTCTCCAGCCCGTTCTCGGCCGGGAGGCCGACAACTAAATTATATCAGTGTGAAATCGCATTTAGTCACCCGACCACCTAATTTTATTGACTTATATTAAATATTGCGCACATTAAAATTAAAATAATATTAATTCAACTCATCCTCAAAGCACATTATCCCTTAATAATATCCTTATACTCACGGAAATAATATTTTACCCACCTTGAAAAAAATGTTCAATCTAAATTTTTTTTTACAATTTGAGCAATATCTACACTGTCTAAATTGCTTTGAGCCTTTGACGAGCCAATAAAAATGTCATCAAGCAAACAACTTAAGGATATGTCAAAGACAACTCAATTTATCTGATTACCTAACTTTTTTCAATAAACACAGTACATTTGACAAGTTATTTCAATTTTAATACGTAGTGGCCGACAACCAGAGGTGGCCGGATAACCGGCTAAACTACCCTATGTCCTTTTTATATTTTTCAAGATTGGGTGGAGGAACCGAAATGAAATTAATATACTCAGTTCTTAAACAAAATAAAATAGGTACCTAATTGAAATCGAATTGAGTATTTAGTTTATGGAGCTGTGAAGAATCACACTCGAATTCAGACAAAAATATCTAATTTGATTAATATATTGCGTTTGGCGACATAATTATTATTTTGAGTCATGTGGAGACCCATCACCAGGCAGGCAGGCATAAGCCTACTCGTAGTGTTGTGTTCCGGCCGGTGAGTAAGGCTACCAGAGCTCAACGAGGGTGCGGTGTGCTGGCGACGGAAGGAACTACGCGACTAATTTCTTCTGTCTATTGTCCTTTGAGTCGTCGGCAACCCGAACCCTTCTAATGAGTTGGCAACGCGCATGTGACAGTCATTGAGTTGCAGGAGTCCCTAGGTTACGGTGAACGCTTGCCATTAGGCGGACCGTATGCTTGTTTGCCACCGACGTAGTATAAAAAAAGAGTGCTCGCGCACTTTGTGTTGTTTAAATATTTAAATGTGTTTCACCAAAGATAATAAAATCTATAAGATCAAATTAATGCCTACATATTATTTTATCACTTGGTCATACTCGTATGTAAGCTCAGCTACATTATAGAACATCTTCATCCTCCTTGCGTTATCCTTTCACTCGCCGCGGCTCATGTCCGCTTTGACAACGAATCCCAAGATTTGCCATAGGCACTAGTTTTTACGAAAGCGACTGCCATCTGACCTTCCAACCCGAAGGGTAATTAGGCCTTATTGGAATGAGTCTGGTTTCCTCACGATGTTTTCCTTCACCGAAAAGCACTGGCAAATATCAAATGACATTTCGCACATAAGTTCCGAAAAACTCATTGGTACGAGCCGGGGTTCGAACACGCGACCTCCGGATTAAAAGTCGCACGTGCTTACCAACGGTGTCAACAACGAGTTTTGAATGATTCACGATTGATTGATTCACGGTTATTTTCATTAGACTTATATTGACCATATAGAAATATCGGGAGCTCGACAAAAATCAAAAAGGCAATCACGGTCTATATCCCGGTCAATATAAGGTCTAAGGTGTCAACAAAGTTTCAACCGACATACCTACAGAGACAACTTGTTACCGAGTAACTTCAAGCAGACTTGTCTCCGATACAGCGGTGGACGCTGACAGAGGATCGGAGAGTTAATGGAAATAATGGAGCCTATTATTTGGCATCTTGGCTTGTCGTTCACATCGTCTTGGTTGGAAGTGACCAATTTAGGCTTGGTCCCTGTTTTATTGCGGCTAAATGGCTAGCCAAAGTGCGGTTGTAGTATTTTGCCAATCTCACGTCATTGCCGAAAAAATTTTTGATGTAGTATTTAATAATAGGTTGTCAATTAAACTCCGACTTTAGTTAAGAAATGAAATTGTTAACATTCCCTAGTCAAGTGTTGATTTTAATTGAGCGCTATCAATAGGATTCTTGACATCCTGAGATTTTGACGTTAGATATTTTTAGGACATTCTTACACAGATTGATTGAGTCCCACGTTAAGCTCAAGAAGCCTTGTGTTGTACTCGGACGATTAATATACATATATGTATTTGATCGCCATTGTGGTGTGGTAGAAGTAACTGAACGCGACTGTACTGTAATCGAACGTTTTCTAAGCAATATGAACAGGACTGTTTACGTACACTGGTCAAAAAGAGAAATAAAAAAACAAAGTGTGATGTAAAGCTGCATTTTTGGTATGTTATTTGGGGTCCTTGGGGGAATGTAGGACTATATTTTGCAAGCAAAAAAATGGTGTGCTAACTTCGTAATTTAAAAAAAAAAGTAAAAAAATCAGATTTTTTTTGGTTTTTGCCGTTTTATTAAAAAACTATGCATTTTTGGTCAAAAGTTGCTTTGTAATGTTGAAAGCGCATTAAATTCCAAACAGTTTGACATCTTTTTTATCGATGTCCGTCAAATATTTTTTGAGATATGAAGCGTCAAAAAAAGAGCATTTTTCCCCTTTCTATGAAAATATTCGTTTTGCTAATATTTTGAGACAGATATCAGCAAAACAGGCTATTACATAAAAATGTAGAAAATTTCACTAGCTTTCATTTAAGACCAAAAGAGTGCCAGTATAAAATAGGATTATATCATAAGTCTAGTATAACTGGATCAGAAATAATCGGTGGATGGTAATGGCCAAATGGGATAGTTTACATATATTTACAGGAGGCGTAGCGGAGAACGAATTATTATTATTTGGGGGCTGTTCAAGTATTACTCAGACACATATTTGCGTATATCAAATCAACATTTATTTAGTAAGTTAAGTTTACGGTCAGAAAGACCTCAGGCTCGCCGCTTGGCGGAAAAAAATATTTACGAGTAGAAAACTCTCATTAATTGAATCAGATTGTTCCGAAATTGTTCTTGTACGGACTGGTTTTTAAAGCATAACTGAGGGTCAATAACATCGATGCAATCTCACGAGCGTTGTCGTGGACGTGCCCGAATCATAGTATTCTCCGTTTAACGAAATATCAGTACATAGTATGTGTTGTATTGCACGCGCAGGTCTCTCACCGCCGCGCAGGTGTAGTCGGACCATAACTCGACAGTGTACACGCTTGTACAAAAACTGAGGAACAGCTGTCTTTTTACGCTGTCACTACATTTGGCGAATCTTCTAGCCAACATGTTTGCCCTTACTGCGGTGGCTCGCCTCTGCCTTTCTATGTCCTCCTGGCCCCTATTTCATATCGGTGACAGGCGCGACAATTGTCACAAAATATTACATATGTAGGATTATTGGTTTCACCACACTGACAGGTACGACAATTGTAGAATACAATTGTCACGACTAACCATAGGGACAAATGTATCAAATCATTAATAGTTGTTTACTTAAATGGCAATAAGATTTTTTTTTTAATGGATAATTTTATGTTAATTGGCTGACTATAAATGCTTTTGTTAAGTTTGATAAAACTATTTATTACCTAAATCTTCTCCCACCATCAAGGAATTAGCTCAACGTTTGAATAAAACGGGTGTGTATGACAAAGATTAGAAATATCTAAGATATATAGGTACCTAACTTGGCACCATAGTAAGTATTGAATAAGTTTGAATTATTAATTATTAAGATATTTATATGAAATTATTTCTTATAAACGTGAATAAAAGAATAATAAAAGCTTTTAAAAAGTAAAAACATTGACCATTACTACAATAACAAATAAAACAAATTAAAAATATTCTAAACTAATAGTTAAAATGTTTAACTAAACTAAAAATATTTCAATTTGGAATTCGGTGTAAACGAAGGTACGTCGTTCATTTAAAAACGCTTAAATTAATTTGAGGGTGTTTGTATAAAATGATATTGATTATATAGCTATTTAGGTTTAGGAACATAGGTATTTAGTATTTCTTATGATACATAAGTTTAAAAACACGTATAATAATACATACAACGCAGAGAAATCTCAAAAATATGCCTAATTTATTAATGTTACGAAGGGATTAATAGTGTTTACTAACAGCAACTTGTAACAGTTGTAACTAATCATCGGTAGGCGTTATGCCCTTGTAATAAGGATTACGAATGTACAACTAAAATAAATTGAGGTATTGGTATTTTACTACAAATTTAATTTAATATTTTCGTAGCGTTATTTAAACTTATGTCGACGGCGAAGTAACATGAACTCCTAACTAAGTATGAAAACCTAAGTATATAGTTAAGAATTACTGTCACTATACTACTCGCATGGACAGCCATCTTGAATTACGCGTATGTCAACCACAAATTACTACAATTGTCACACAATTCGACACAGCTTAAACCTCATGTCGAGATTCACCGACAATTCTACAAATATGTCGCCTAGAAATAATAAATATTGTTTCACAACATAATTGTAATACATACAATTGTAGCAGAATGCCTGTCATGTTTGTATGCAATTCTATAGAAAATATTTTATAAAATTGTAATATGTCACCTGTCATCGACAATTGTCGCTCGACATATGTCACTGACAATTGTAGCTTTTTTGAAACAGGGGCCTGGTCTTTTAAACTGGAAAACAAGATGTGGCCAAGATATTTGACTTCGTGTACTCTCCGCAATTGAACTCCATCAAGCAAAAGAGGTGGTACATGTGTGGGCATATGTGCTGCCTCCATGAGCATAAATTCAGACTTGTCCGGATTGTATCTCATGTTATGCTGGCTGGCGTATCTCTCGCATTCTGCAAGTAACTTACGCATAGCTCCCACAGATGGTGCTAGTAGGACCATATCGTCTGCATATGCGATGTGATTTATCATTTGCCCATTGATGGAGCAGCCAACCTCGGTACTGGTCAAAACCTGCGACAGCCCATCAATGTACACGCTGAAGAGAGTCGGAGACATACTGCCTCCTTGTCTCACGCCACAGTTTAGCCCGCTGGCTGTGGACAGAGTTGACTTCCATCTTACTACGTTCTTCTGCTGGGAATACCACTTCTCCAATATCTTAGTAATTGGCGTGGGCGCTTTCCGTTCCCGTAGTTTATTCCACAGCAATTGGTGGTCAAATACAACTCAAGTGGACTTTCTATCACTACAGGAGTTGTGCCATCAAGATGCAGAACCAGGAAAATGTAACTAATTCTGTTTTATTTTTCTAATTTCCTAAACTTCAAAATTTTACTGTATTTTATTTCTTCATTAGTAATAGTCAAATCGATGCAAAGTTAGCTTAGACGATTTTTTCAGATAAACGGATATCAAAGAAAGTAATATCGAATAGATAGCACTTTCAACCTAAAACTTTTAGCGTCAACTATTTTAACTTAACCAATCTACCAGACTCTTGGCTTCTCTATTTATAGATTTTTTTTTGTTTACCAAAGTAACTATTCGTCAGTAGACCTTTATTTGCACTGAAACTAAAGCAAAATAAATTTTATACAATGTTATATTGCAATATATATCATATCATGAAGTATGTTGCAGATATTTGTCTAAAAATATTGGCAAAACGCTACATTTTATAAATGCGTCAAAAATTAACCTTTTTTGACGTTTCATATCTCGAAAACTATTTAACCGAAATTGATTTAATGCGCTTTCAACATTACAAAGCAATTTTTGACCAAAAACGCATATTTTTTTAATAAAAAAATAAAAACCAAAAAAAGTCCGATTTTTTTACTTTTTTTTTTAAATTACGAAGTTAGCACACTTTTTTTTTGCTTGCAAAATATAGTCTTACATTCCCCCAAGGACTCCAAATAACATACCAAAAATCCAGCTTTACATCACACATTGTTTTTTTAGCCGATTTTCATGTAAGATTTGACCGGTGTAAAGAGGATTACCCTCGTCCCGTCCGCCGCAGACACTTGATACATCAAATTACCACAGCTTACAACAGCGTGCGTAGCCGAGTGCATAAACGCTCACTAAACGCTCACGAAACGAAACGCTCGTAAATATCTACCTCTATCGCTCTTGAGTATTGGCGCGACAGAGCCAGACTACCCTTCGCGGAGTTTCGTTTTCGTTTCGCGTCGTAGAAATGCCATTCGGCTACGGGGCCAGATACCTCACTTGTAATTCAATCGACCGACAGTGGCATGAATGGCAAATGTGAAATTGCCGCCAATGGTATTGTGCGGTACGGTAATTGATTACTAGCGGGCGTTTTTTTTTATATCACGTCGGTGGCAAACAGGTATACATACGGTCCGCTCGTTTGCTCGATTTGTCTAAGACTAAAGTTGATATATCTCCAGATGATTGCGAGAGTTTTTCAGAACTATCTACTGATCTTGTTTATCGTCTAGAATGATTTGCGCACTATGCTACTATTACTATATCGACACACAACGCTAACGATATCCGATTTATCGACTATCGATATTTGTACCAGAACATATGGCGTGTCATAAAGAAATGATAAACTGATTCCGTACACACAAATTGAATCAAAATATCAGACATTTTGAATAATTTAAAGAAGATGACAAACAACGCGCATACTGCTGTCAAATCTTTAAGCTGTAGCCATATTTCTATGGTAGTTCAGATCCGTTGGCTGTGCTGACTGTACGCTGTAGCACGGTGCCGATAGCAAATTAATAGAGTCAGACTCCCATTAGTGTTAGAGGACAGATGCACAATACAGCCCAGATAAGATTATCGAGCTATCCGCTATTAATAGGTACCGGCGGTTATTGCTATAATAGGACTAGCTGTATAATGTATATACTGCGAGGAGCTGGTACGGTGGACTTGAGTAGTAAAGCAATCAATGAAATGTCTTTATTCACGGTTGCTTCTTTTAGTGAATGGAAGATGAACAGTGAATGAAATACGAATGATTTTGAAATTGAAAACTTAGACATAGAAGTGGTTTTAAGATTAGCTATACCAAAGACATATGTAACTCCGTATAGACGGATAAAGTCTAAGAAAAAAACGTACCTCAAAGCCCTAGAGAAAAAGGTACGGTGGCCAAGATGGCGTTACACCTTTGGGGAACGCTCGGCGTCTTCGTTTGTCCTTTCTATCACACCAATACGGCGGAAAGAGACAAACGAACTTTATCGGCTTGATAACTTTAGTGTACGTTTATGAGTAAGGGAAGGGGGTAATATGATTGTAAATTTTTACAGCAGAATATTACGATTTATTACTTATTCCGTGTGGTGACGGGTTAAGAATTTCACCACCCCCTTTCTTCCCGTGGGTGTCGTAGAAGGCGACTGTGGGATATGGGTTAAATTGTGGCGTAGGCGAGAGACTGGCAACCTGTCACTGCAATGTCACAGTTTCTTTTTTCTGTCAACCCCTTATTTGCCAAGAGTGGCACTGAAACTTGGGTAGTTTCATGTGCTCTGCCTACCCTTTCATGGGATACAGGCGTGATTATAGTATGTATGCATGTATTACTTATTACGCTCAACTAAGTAACTAGGCCTTATTGGAATTAGTTCGGTTTCCTCACGATGTTTTTCCTTCATCGAAAAGCGACTGGCAAATATCAAATGACGTTTCGCACATAAGTTCCGAAAAACTCATTGATAAGAGCCGGGGTTTAGGATAATCCGGTTTTACAACGTCTGCATGAAATTATGACTAAACGCATAAAGTTAATCCTAACACAAGTCGCGTACAAAGTACCTAGCCTTGTCGCGGCATACCGTACAAGTCACAAGTCGCTTTGACCCACTTGCCGAGTGCTGACTTGCAATGGGCTGCCAGTGTCACGGTGAGTGCATGTTACACTTCTACAAGCAATAGGGCTTATAGTTTTTTACATTAAGCAAAACGGTACATGATTCATGTGTCCTTTTTACCGTTGACAGCTTTTGGTACATGCCTACAGAGCCGCCATTCATAGAGTCTGACCGGAAAGTGAAGAGTCGTGAAATGTATGGGGTCTAATACATTCCACGACTCACGACTCCTCACTTTCTGTACAGACACTAGTATACAAGGGGTTTGCATTGAAATTCAATGAGGAGGCACACTCGAAGCTTGTGACAGATGGCGCCACCTTATAAGTCCATTGCACAGACAAAGAATTTAATACGTGAGAGTGAGAAGAAGATATATTTTTCTCTCTCTCACACATATGAACGACAATGACATGCCCATTATTACACTTACGTACAGGCGCCGCCTAAAATGTCAGTGCCCGGCGGGATAACATGTCAGTGTATCTCCTCATTCACATTGACAAAATAGCTTGAACATGTTAAATCCATTAAACTGCAATTGAAATTCCTATCTTTTTTGTGCCAATGTTTTCATTTCAATGACATACAAACACAACTATTAAATATGTGTTTGTATTGTTTTTATTTATCAAGAATAAATGATTTGTATTATGATAATAATAATGATTTGTATAAGGCGGAAATTAGTTTTTTACCTCACCCACACAAAAAGGGACTTTGTTTTTTTTCTACGAGGGAGCAAACTGACAATTTTCTGTTCGAGAACTTTGTTGTCAGTACAGAATATTAACGCAACGAGTTTGCATACCTTTAAATGTCTGTCACATAATTAATAATTTACATCTTGGGCGTTAACATTTCAATACTTACTATTATCGAAATCCCTCGCTACGCTTAAAATTCAATGTGATTGCCATGCCCACAATATTGCTGCCGATATACAAATACAGTTGTATTTTTATAGCACCCTAAAGAAAAGGATGCATATAGTTTTCTTTGTTCTTGTTTACTGACACACTTGTTTGACAAAGTATAGTACGCACTTACCTACAAAAATATTGACAAAAATGTGCAAACTCTTTGTTGCGTTAGTATTTTACACTGGCAAATTAATTCTACAACACAAAATATTGTACCTATGCATAGCTGGGCATTAACTCGTTAATCCGTTAATCGTTAATTAACGAAGTTAACATTTCGATTAACGGATTAACTTTTAAGTTAACTTTAAAAAATGTTAACGGATTCGTTAACTTCCGTTAAATTTCATCGAGTCCGTTAATCGTTAATCCAGCACCCCAAGCGGCTCGCTGCGCCGCGAAAACCACTTTCTTACCACTACTGTAAAAGCCCGTAGTACGGCAAAACCTAGGTTTTATCGGTAAAAGCAAATCCGTCGGTTATAAACAGTCTAAAGACCAATTGGCGACTTTGGATCACTTATTCGAGATCTTCTAAATCTTATTAGGCGTGCTAGATCGATCACTAACCTGGGAATAGAGTGCAATCATCAGGCATGACAGTTAGAGTCCGGCGTGGGCCTTAGATTACTCTACCAAGTTATCGTGGCCCACAGCATCGAGTTGTCATCTCAAATCTCAATCTGAAGAACCGACGCACCACGATCGCGACCGCATGAATGACCCAATAATTACCAATCCGAAGTAAAACCTAGGATTTAGCCAACCAACGGCGGTACACGCCCGAAGAGACCGAAATTATTACATTTCGGTATTTTACCGATTGGCGTCACAGGTTTTAATGGTTTTTGGTGGATACTTAGTAAATAGAAATACATAATACCTACAGTGGAGTCCTATTTTTATGACGTGTTAACGGATTATCGATTAACTTTAACTTCCGTTAAATCTACCGAAATGTATCGCTTTAACGATTAACGAAGTTAACTTTTTAAGTAACGGATTAACGATTATCGAAGTTAACTATTTGATTAACGGTGCCCAGCTATGTATCGGCACGGCGGTTTAGTTGATCTCTATCAAGTTCGTGCGGTATCCAAACACTGTATTTGTAGTTTTTTCCCAACTCGTGTAAATGTGTTTCTATGGTGACATGAGAGCAGCCTAACTCGGTAGCAAGAGTACGACTCGTTAGCCTCGGATCTCCTTCAATTAAGGTTTTTAATTTGGCTACATCAATCTTCACCGGTCGACCAGACTTAGGTTGATCTGATAATGAAAAGTCGCCACTACGAAACCGCTGGAACCATCGTTTCGCCGTGGCCTCAGACACAACTTCAGGAGCAACACGCTGACATATATTACGCACTGCTTCGGCGGCTGAATGGCCAGACTGAAATTCATATAGTAAGCAATGCCGTACATGCACTTTTAATTCGTCCATTTTCTTCCTTATATTAGCTCGGCGACAGCTAGTGAATGACTGACGAGAAACTGTGCGACTCGCCCTTTATATACTTTCGACCATAGAAGATTCTAGAACTCTCTCAAAAATTTTATGTGGAATTCAATCGATCGCTCATTACTTTCTTACCAACCCAATATAATAGAATATGCCCAATAAAACAACTGAACAAGCTTCGTTAAACTTTATTTGATGTCTTAAATGTTTGTGTCACAGAACACATTTGTACATTTATTTAGTCGCATACATCTGTATACTCCACAACTATTGTTACTATTGCTATTTACAACAGGGGAAGACAATTATATAACTCCGTATAGACAGATAGGAAGAAAACGGCCAAACTCAGAACTATAAAGAAAAAGGTACGGTGGCTTAGATGGCTTTACACCTTTGGGGGTGCTCGGCTAGATGGCGCCAATATTAGTATTTTACACTTTAACTCATATCAAGCTAAGAATATGGGTCAAATTTTCAAAACTGTGGTTCAAAAGTTTTAAGCCTGTGTCGAGAGATAGCAGTATAGGCACTGTGATTACACATTTTACTTTGACAGTAACTCTTCTTCAGCTAGTAGATATTCCGTGCCACGACCGCATTATTTACCGCATGTATGATTTGAAGAACCACTGCAATTATTACAAAGGGGGAACCTAAGGGCACAGTACAAGAAAGAGCTCTATCTACAGTATGGCCACACCCAGCAATAAACTCTGAACTAATGTAGATACTTACTACAATTTAAATACACGTGACTATCAAATTAAACAAATATCATGACTATTATTTTGAAAAATCTTATCTCACACTGATACTTAATATTGAAACGCAGTGCCTCTACATGGACTTCATATAGTTACTATATTCTTCTTTTCATTGACAGAAAAACAAAGTGATGCTCTCCAGCAATGTATTTAAATACAAAATGCAAATACTTTGGTTTTTTACCTATTTCAAATAAAAATACAAAATAGTTTTAGAAAAAGGTATTTGAAATACAAAATGCAAAATAGGTATCTTCAAAATAACTTTATTCAAATAAAATACTTTTTTGACATAAGGTAAAGCTTTTATTCTAAAGATGTGTTTAAAACACAGAATCACCAGAGAGCCCAGAAACCTGGCTCTATAGAATTAGCACGTTAAAAAGTGAAGCCAAAAATTGGCTGTCTCCATGTCTTTTACCTAATATTATAAAAATCTAATGAAAGAGTTATTAGGGAAGGTTGCTATCATTGGACCACTTCGCTGCTCTATATATATAGTCGGTGGCAAAGTTCCTTTTACCTTCGTGCCTCGATACCCTCGCAACGCTCAAGATTCCACTTTTTGAACCACTCGCTACGCTCGCGGTTCAATATTGAAATCTTTCCCTTGCTCAGGTATCAATATTGGCACGTCCAGTTAAACAACTACTTTTCCCCCTTGTAAAACAAATAAATATTATTTTTTCAAACTCGGTAAACGTAACAACTGCCGCGCGGTGCAGCAGGACGTCGACGCCGTACTCAAGTGGTCGCACGATAATGGCATAGTATTAAATTCAGAAAAAACCAAATTGCTCATTTTACACTCACCTTACTTAACCCCTTCCTGTTCGTCAGACCCTACAATAGTTACGCATGACTTCTCTTGTTTGCATAATAATCTAGTTTCGTGCCGATGTAAGCCGATTGAGAGAGTTAAATGCATCACTTACCTCGGTATGAAAATAGATGAAACCTTTTCATGGTCTTTTCATATAGAGCATTTATGTAGTAAATTAAGAGTCCTACTCGGTAGATTTTATCACCTTAGCTATAGAATACCAGCAAGCACCCTAAAATGTATCTATATATCTTTAGTGGAATCAATCATAAGTTACTCTCTGGACTGCTATGGCCTGACTTTTAAAACAAATTTGGAAAAAGTTGAAAAATTGCAAATTAGATTTCTCAAATTATTAGTGAGCAGTAAAATTAAGAATAAATATAAAAATGATTATTATAAGTTATTTAAATTATGTAAAATTCTTCCAGCCACTCTTAAACACAAGTATCTATTATTAGTTAATCAGCATGGCAATCAAGAGAGTAACTTATCTGAAATGAGCCAACAATATAACACCAGATCTGTAGCTGCAGGTAAATATGCTGTCCCCAGAGTAAGCAATTACTATGGGGATAGGCTCATTAAAAAACGCTTACCTTATTTACTCAACTCTTTACCTGTGGCTATTAGAACAGAGAAAAACAAAAATAGATTTAAGAGGGCTTTGTTCAAACACTACCTAGACAAAATTTAGATGCCTCATTTATTTGTGAACTACCTAACCATCTTTGGCAATATACTTATGTAGATCTGTATTCATTACCATGACAACTAATTATAATTATGTACCTTTAGACTCACCCAGATCCCACAGTCAAACTGTGTAAACAGTTTTGGGGGACATTGTATTTACATTTAAGTTCCTATGTAAGATGTTTTATTAAATAAAATAAATAAAATAAAAAAACAGTCAAGACGCTAGCTTTTTTGAGAAATTAATCGTATTTAATCTAAAGAACCTTCCCTTAAAGTTAACGGAATTCAAAAAAGTAAGTAAGTAAACACTTTATTGTACAAGAAAAGAATGCAACACATATAATTTAAAATAGAAACAGGGTGTATAGTTTGCTAACTGGACACCACCCGACTAGTCGGGGCAGAGGTAGACCAAAAAAAACGAGGCGAGATGACCTCGACGTATTTTGCTGCGGCTAGCCGAAGCAGGCGGCAAAACGTGATGGGTGGCGGAAGAAAAGAGAGGCCTTTGCAGTGGGTCACAAATAAGTATAGGCTAGGAAAAAAAATTGTTTGCTCTTGCCTGGGGGTTTTTATCTAGCACGAAGTCGAAACTCCAAAACCATGCAGAGTGCGTTTTTTAAAAATGTAAAAAAAGTACCTACAATTTTTTTTTCATGAATATGTACACTACTGTACTGTAAACACCACAATCAGAAAAGGTATCCGGGGGTGGCACATGAGGAGCCCACGACGGTCCTGGTCAGTTCCATGTCGCTAACAGGTCCGGGTTCTCCATTTTAGTAGTAGCAAGGTGCTCCGCATTCCTGTAATAATGGTGATATAGTCAATGAACATTAATTAACAGTTATTTGTTATGCTAGGGGGCAAAGTTGTATTTTAACGCCGAGTGTGGAATTGAAAAATGAGCAAGTGAAAGGATTCTATAGTTGAACCACGAGCGAAGTGAGTGGTTCGAGAATAGAACTCTAAACTTGCGTGTTTTAAAACACGAGAAGTAAAATACATTTGCACCCGAGTGTAACACAAAACTTTTCCCCTCACTATAGCGAGGAAACTACAACGCAAAAAATGCGTTTATCACTGCTTCCAGTAGTTCCACAGGTGGTAAATCATCTTTATTACTAGATTCACCTACATTTATCAATTTTAAAGCAGTTAATTTGACTTTATTCAAGGTCAAATTACTTTACCCACTAGTGGATAAAATGCGTTTTTACCCGCTGGTATTAAAGGACAAAACACGTGTTTCCGAGCTAGTGAGGGGGAAAATGTTTTTTCATCGCACTCTATTGCTATTTTGCACTTAATACATGCCAAGTTGCGCTTTCGCTTTCTCCCAGACCGGACTGTAGCTCCGGTTAAAAAGCCGTAATATAAGTAGTTCTCGAGATATTAAGTTATGTGACAGACGGACGGACACACAAGACGGACGGAACGGCACCATAAAGGTTCCTTTTGTACCTTTTTGGTACGGAACCCTAAAAAACCGCCGCTTTTGGAGTTCTGGTGAAAGGTACTTACGAATGTTGAATAGGCTACTTGCCTCCTAGTCAAATCAGCTTCCCTTTAAGAACTGTCAAAACGAATTTTAACGTTTTGCTAATATGAAATCGAATTGAGTGACGTCACGTTCAACTCATTTACTTTATATATTTCTACCTGACGAATTAAATAGAATTTGTATTTAAAAATAACTTCTATCCATGTTTTCCTTATATTTATCTGATGCTTTATTTCGTGCATGGTATTAAATAATTTATTTTAAGTACAGTCAAGTTCCATGTTGTGTAGAAATGTGTATTTTTTAAAACTGCTTTCAATGTCTGGTTATTTGATGGAAATACAAATGAATACATCAATAACGTATACCTACCGTTAAGGTTTAAGGAGTTCCCTCAATTCGTCATGAATCCAATATCCGACTACCTATAAGAAATCGAGTTTGACAAAATTTGAGTTAAAAACTCAATATGCTTAGCAAACAAAGATCCTTTTGTGTCGTCTTTGAGAAGTTTCGTTCTGATCATCATAAGCAGTTCCACTGCACCAACCCCAAACTCAAGTAATTTCGGAGAAAATAGGCTGTGACAGACGGACAGACAGGCGCACGAGTGATCCTATGAGGGTTCCGTTTTTCCTTTTTGAGATACGGAATCCTAAAACCAAAGTCATAATAAGTGTCTCGTTCAAATTTGAGTAGTTCCGTTCTGATCATCATCAGCAGTTCCACTGCACTAAATGTCACTGTTCGGTACGGTCGACTACAAAGAGATGTATCCATTTCTCACCTTATTACGATGCAAGAAGCTGAAAAAGTGTATACATCTCTTTGTAGTCGACCGTAAGTAAACGCATGCTGTTCTTATAATAACACAAAAACCAATATATGTATACCTGAATAAATTAAAGTTATGGTCTTTGGGAGCCTGGGGTCTGCTTTGACAATCAATCCCAAGATTTGGCGTAGGCACTAGTTTAACGAAAGCGACTTCCATCTGACCTTCCAACCCGATGGGTAATTAGGGCTTTATTAGGATTACCCGGTTTCCTCACGATGCTGTCCTTCAGCGAAAAGCTACTGGCAAATATCAAATGACATTTCGCACATAAATTCCAAAAACCTCATTAGTGCGATCCGGGGTTCGAACCCGCGAGCTCTAACGCGACCACTGTTCTGAACGTAAATGCATACTGTTCTTATAATAATACTAAATTAAGTCACTATAAGTGTGTCGTCCAGATTTGAGGAGTTCCTTTATGACCATCATCAGCAGTTCCACTGCACCAAATGTCACTGTTATGAATGTACTTAAATTAAAGCTATTCTCATATAAATACCAAATTCATTGTAAGTGTGCCGTGCAGATTTGAGGAGTTCCATTCTGATCCATTTCCATCATCATCAGTTCCATTGCACTGAGTTCCACTGTTCTGAACATAAATGCATGCTGTTCTTATAAAAATACCAAAGTCACTATGAGTGTGCCTTTCAGACTTGAGGAGTTCCGTTCTGACCATCATCAGCAGTTCCACTGCACCAAATGTCACTGTTCCGTACGTATATGCATGCTGTTCTTATAAAAACACAAAAATCACCACATGTATGCCTTCAAGATTCGAGGAGTTGCCTTGATTTCTCCAGGATCCCATCATCAGAACTGGGTTTTGATAAAAATAGGACTAATCTCAAATCTGTATACATATATACATTCAATCAAAAAAAAAATGAAATCGGTCCTGTAACAACGGAGAAATCGACAACATAAAGAAACCGGTCAAGTGCGAGTCGGACTGGCCCACTGAGTAGTATCCGTACAAACTTACAAAGTTAAAATAATCTCATGTATCTCATATATGTACCTATAACTTTAAAGATTTGACTATAATTACCTATAGGTATCGGTGAATTCGCTAACTAATTTGCGCGACCTGTTTAGTATGTTAGTTTTTCAGGGATAATTATTTCTTAATGTTAACTCATTTGCATAGTTTAATCTTAATTTAGAAGAGATTTTTTTACATATAATCTCGTATTCATTTGTAGTTCGATCTGTTCGATAAAATCCGCAAGGGTGGTTAAATTGAATTTGAATCAGCCGGTCATTTTTGCGACTGTTCTACTTCGACAGACTTTCCTCCTTATCTCTAGTCTCCCTGGCAAAATCTTATTGGTAGTTGTCACAAAAACCTACTTTTTCCATAAAGCCTGGCTTCCACATATGCGGAATCGAGCGGCGTCGAGTCGAGTTTTCATCTTATACATTTGAATGCTATTCGACGCATCATGAGAAATGCAAAATACGAAAGTATAGCTATTAGTAAACTACGTAATAATTTATGGCAGAAGGTCCTTTAAGTATTAGGGACTGAATAAATTAACCGACTTGGTATTACAGGGATCTCAACTCTTTTTTACGCCAGAAGAACTGTGTTGAAGGACCAGCGATTACGTAGTTCCTGACGAACTATTGTAATATAAAATAAAATAAAACGGAAAAATAAAATTATGGTAATTGATGCGTGCCGAACTTACTGCTGTTGTTTTCTCGACAGTTCAGCGGGCGGCCACCCTTTCGAATATTTACTTGGTTCACTCTTTCTTGTGTACACTCGCGAATCGTTATTTATTTAATTAATAATTATAACTTTATTCGTCGTTGCGGATATTTTTTCACATTGACATCGAATGTCTTTTAGTTTAGCAGATTGACGTATTTTCTTATATTTTTTAAGAAGGTCGGCAAAAAGGCGGGTGACGCGACAAATAAAAATGAGGTTGAACCTATCATAAGGAAGAGCGAACGGGATGGACGATATGAATGATAATGAATGAAAAGGGCGCGAACAAACTGAGTTGCGAAGACTTGGTGTTTTTACAAGTTTTGTTTTTGATGGGATACAGTATCTATTGTCTTAGTCCGTTTTTATCCGATCCGATATCGGATGTCGGAAGGATTTAAATGGAAAAACCGGCCAAGAGCGTGTCGGGCCACGCTCAGTGTAGGGTTCCGTAGTTTTCCGTATTTTTCTCAAAAACTACTGAACCTATCAAGTTCAAAATAATTTTCCTAGAAAGTCCTTATAAAGTTCTACTTTTGTGTTTTTTTTCCTAATTTTTAAACTTATGGTTCAAAAGTTAGAGGGGACGCACATTTTTTTCCTTTAGGAGCGATTATTTCCGAAAATATTAACATTATCAAAAAATGATCTTAGTAAACCCTTATTCATTTTTAAATACCTGCCCAACAATATATCACACGTTAGGGTTGGAATGAAAAAATATCAAACCCCACTTTACATGTAGGGGGGGCAAACTAATAAAATATTTTTTTCCAATTTTTATTTTTGCACTTTGCTGGCGTGATTGATATACATATTGGTACCAAATTTCAGCTTTCTAGTGCTAACGATTACTAAGATTATCCGCGGACGGACGGACGGACGGACAGAAAGACATGGCGAAACTATAAGGGTTCCTAGTTGACTACGGAACCCTAAAAACAAGTAAAAATATAGGTGAAATTATGTTTTCTTCAACTCCCGGGTTGCAAAACAATGCCATCTAGTTTTGAACCAAAAATTGAGCTTTTTTTAGGGGTACGCTTTTTTGTATGGGCTATGTCAGTCCAGTATTAAATGGTTCTTGATTATACTAATATAATATAGCAATACCCATGACGAATTTGTGTCAAATGTCAGATTCCAAATTGAACATTAATTTTGAAATCAGCAGCCCCGAAACCTAATTTACGACACTCCCATGACGACACAAAAGTTAGGAAAAAATGGGTTCTGTAATGAAATTAATGATAATTATACTAATGGTTAAGATGTGAACTTAAAATATAGCTTTTTTGGCTCACCTTAACTATAAACTGAAATAGACCTACCATAACTACTTACATAATTTGCTAACTGCCGGACAAGCGCTTGACGAGCAGCGCGACCCAGCTGCAGCTCTTTGTTTAGCCAACACCTGTCAGGAGCCATTGCCAAATAAATATCAGCATTCTGCTGACGGGCGTCAAACTCCGCCGCTAATCTCTGCTCCTGCTGCTGCTCCTGTTCTTCGTGTCGGTTCAGCGGAGGCAGTTCACAATTCGCTTTGTTAGCTATATTGTCAAGCACACAACACGTTTTAACGATCTTAGCTGCCGCTGCTGGCTTGTAGTGCAGTTTCTCCATTGACGACAAACACTACCAACTGATTTTTAGTCGCCCAAAACACCGCTCTATACAGTTGCGGGCTCGAACTTGTAAAGCGGTATAACGAGCTTCTGGAGATCCTACAGGTGCATCCAAAAGTCAGTGCATCCATCAGTAGTGTTTGCCTCTGTGGGTAAGCTGAATCACCTGAAAGAATATAAAAATGTATGGCTGTGATATATTGAAATATACAATTATGCTACGAGTGTTTTGTCTAACAGTTCTTACTTAGAGTGATATTTAAATTGACTAAACAATAAATCACACGTGCACGGAAGAAGATATTACACAGAAGATACTATATTTATTTTAGACATTTGTCAAATTTATGTCACGTTAGCTTTTTTTTAAATATAAAATTATCATATCTACGTTTTCATGATGGGTCTACACCGACGCAAATGCACGTCATTCTTGTTTATTTTTTTAATAATGCCAACGCCATCTTGCGACGAGTAGAGGAACCAAGTTGTGCCGAAAAAAACTTGCAATTTACTCTTTGGTACGACAAAATCCCCGTCTAAGTGTCATAAACCAAACATGGCGGCCATACCCATCGACAAAAAAGTCTATATACTGTGCCATTCAGGAGAACGCATGCCTTGGTTCGTATTGTCAGGCCATGAGAGATTAAATTCGTGTAAAATTACGCAATTCATATCTTTGTAATGATATGATGATTCGAATTGCAATCTCATTCTGTCACTTTGACACAAGAGTAAAATCAAAGTAGAATCAATACTAGAGTCGTGACACGTTAGCAAAATGCAGACCAACAGTGTGTACCAAAAGTATTGCCAGTATTACAAGTTTGACCTAAAAAAGGGAATTTAATCGTTTGCCGTGCTTAGGATTTCTACAAATAGGTGTTATTTGTGAATATTTTATCTTTTTGTTAGAAAGGCTCGGACGTATCGCGAAGTTTTGAGTCAAAGAGATTAATCAACTAACATATTTTTAAGCAATATTTTTTTTAAATATTTTTTGGTGTAGCTGGCACGACGACGACCGTCTATTAGCAAAAAAACATTTTACTTCAAGTAACAGTGAAAATGGAGATACGAGGTGATAAAAATGTCATATGTTATTTATTTCAAAGATAGAAGTCCGTTCTTTTAAAATACTCAAAACTTAAAAAATACTCCATCAAAAATAAATGTTACAAAAATTTTATCCGGTACATTGCCTGAGCTCTAGTCCCAACCTAGTACCAATCCAGATGACAGCTGCACGTATTCGACAACCCGTGATCCAATCCACTATCATTTGAGAGTCAACGTGAAACGTCAAATTCGCCATGCCGAATTGAGCCCCAGGGTTTTCATTAAGGTTATCTATAGATAGGTTAGGTTAAGTGAGTTTTATGTCAATTCTGAACAGTTACGTGTTTCAGACAAAAACCAAATGATGACAAACGAAAATGTGGACAAACAATACGTTATTACTTTATGGGAATCTACCTGGACCAGAGAAAAAAACCCAACTAACCTAAATGGCATGGGCATGACCGGTGGTAGGGGCTGCATAGAGAGAAACCGACCTTACTTACTATCCGTGTTGTGTCCAAAATCACCGGCTTCTGCATCTGACCCTTGACTTGATCCAGCCACCTAGCAAGAGTCTCTCAAGATGATGCATGTAACTACGTCCAAATATCGGGAGCTCAATAAAAATCAAAAAGGTAAATCACGGTCTATACCGCGGTCATTAAAAGTTTAAAAAACTTTGGTGTACACTGAATTTCCGATCCTCAGTATTTGACTTCAGAAAGGCATAGAATTAGAGATTATAACTTTCTAAACCTTTTAATCCCCGAGGCAAAGGAGGTTGAAACTTTGATGCCAAAACGCCTGTGTGGCAAAATAGGATGACCGATTTTGATGTGGTATATTGAAAAGAAAATAAATAAGTTTGTTAGCGGGAGTTTTGGCTAAGATTTCAGTGAAGTTTAAAGAGTTATTTCATTTTTATTTATTTAGACTTTATTGCACGACACAAAATTGTACAAATGGCGGACTTAATGCCTTAAGGTATTCTCTACCAGTCAACCATTGGATCAAACAGAAAATTTAGTTAGTGCAGGATTGCCAATATAGAGATGTGACAAGAACACAAATCAAATTACCTATGTATCCAATAAAAGAAAATGTATATATGAGTATAACACATAAGTATATAGCTTATAATATAAACTTACATAAAAAACAATATTCAATTCAATTCAAAATATCTTTATTCATGTAGGCCTAGTTACAAGCTCTTATGAATAGTTCATTACATATATATTATGATCTTAATCTAACCTAATTATCAGAGCAATTTATTGTTGTAAATTATTGTTCATAATAATATTGAGTCTATAATATACAATTTCATATAAAAATAATCGTTAAACAAAAAATATATAATTAGGTATATGTATATATAAAAATACATGTCTAGAATATTTCTAGGAAAAATCCAATGTCCAAAAAAATACAATATTAATTTCATCAACAATAATAATAATAATAAACGTAAAAATAAGAAACCATTTCGAATAACAATTAATCCCACGTTGTTTTATCATTCATGTAGTCTTGTGTTGTATAAAGCTTTGGAAATGAGTACACGCTTTACATGATTCTTAAATTTATTAATTGACAAGTCAGTAATATGATTCGGAAGTTTATTATAAAATCGAACACAATTACCCATGAATGATTTTTTAATTTTACAGAGCCGTGTGAAGGGCACCGCGAGTTTATGTTTATTTCTAGTATTTATATTATGTACATCACAGTTTTTCTTAAAATTACAAATGTTTTTATGTACATACATAATATTCTCATAAATATATTGACAATGCACTGTCATTATATTAATGTCCTTAAATTTATTTCTAAGTGAGTCTCTATGGTTCATTTTATATATTGCTCGAATAGCCCTCGTCTGCAGAATAAATATGGTATTTATCTCTGAAGCACTGCCCCAAAGTAAAATACCATATGACATAATGCTGTGAAAGTAACTAAAATAAACTAATCGAGCTGTTTTCACGTCTGTTAACTGACGGATCTTGCTCACTGCAAAAGCTGCAGAACTAAGTCTATTCGAGAGGTTAACAATATGGGGACCCCACTGAAGTTTAGAATCTAAAGTTATACCAAGAAAAACTGTACTATCTACCAGTTCTAATTCCTCATCCTTCACAACGACACTTGTTTGCTCATTCCTTACGTTACTATTAGTGACAAACTTAATACATTTAGTCTTTTTTTCATTTAATAATAAATTATTAGCATTGAACCAGTTCACTACTTTAGAGATAGCATTGTTTACATCACTGTGAGCTTGTTGCTGTCGTTTGAGTTTGAAAATAAGTGAGGTGTCGTCTGCAAACAATACTATATCATGGTGGGTCTTTACAAGGAATGGCAAGTCATTTATGTAGATAAGGAACAGGAAAGGCCCCAATATTGATCCCTGTGGTACACCCATAGAGACCAATGACCCAGTTGATCTCTGTCCATTGACATCTACCCTAATAAATATATAACTAAATATATTGAACAATATCTTTATATCATTTAGCAGGTATTATTTACTAATCTTGATGTCAAATTAGCTAAAATGATTCAAGGTAAATCGAGGAATTGATTGCTTTATAAATGAACACTGATGTTGATAGAGCTGATAAGTTTCAATTTTGTCATATATATTGTATGTTATTTTCTTTTGTATATTTGTTTCATACACAATCATTTTGTTAATGAATAAATAACTATGAACTATGTCTGCCACAAAGTCTGATGACTGTGTGTAGGTATTAAATGAAATGAAAATGATGAAAAAAGTAATACACTGTAGGTATTATTACCTACATTGTATTAATTTTTTCATCAAGTTAGAAATGATATTCATTGTATGGAAACAGTGAACAGCGCCCCAAACGGTCACAGTTACATAAGGAATGTATTCTAAGATCGTTAAAAACTCCACGCAAGAAATGATATTCATTAGGTGTAACGGATTTTAATCCACTTAATATCTTAACTGTAGCCCCAAACATTTATGATAGTATAATTTATGTTGTTAGGAATTTAGACTGTTTCACTCAGAATTCGTATCCATAATTAAACACTAGCAAAACAAAAATAAGCTTGCCATAAGAAGTTTCGTGTCCGTAAAGTACAGAAGTCATTTGTTGGGCAATGCATTCATTTTTATAATAAGTTACCTGACACTGCTTTGAGATTACCCCTCCCAGCTCTTAAGAACTACTTAAAAAAAACATTGATGTTAAAGGCTTATTACAGAGTCGAGGACTATTTGACAGACAAACATGCATGGCCCGAACCAGAAACTACAAAAAACGAATAGCAATTAAAATAATTGTATTATGTATAGAGGACACAGTTCAGATAAGAAAGCACATCAAATATTTTATATTTTATGTTGTGTAGGTAAATTACATATTTAATGATATTGAGATTCATATTATCTTTTTCTTCTGTGACAATTTGATATGTTTTCTCTGAAGAAGAACGACGTATTATTAAGCAATAATATAATTTATTGAAATTAATTTCCATAGAGTACCTAGTCTGTTCATATTCTTTGATGAATACTTTTGCATGTTAAATTGTATCTTGTTATTTAATGCATGTTAATTATAAGATGTAATGTTTTGAAAAGAAGTTGCCCGCCGAGTTTCTTGCCGGTCCCATAGTGGGGTCTATATTAATTCGCATAACTGAATACTCCTAATATGAATTGGCATACCGTTTATTACGCATAACGTTTAATACGCATATCATTATTTCGCATAACAGATTTCGTATAATGCTAATGCGCATAATGTAAATTGTTATAACGATGAATTGGTATAAGTATAATAAGCATAACTTTGTTTCGTAGAATGTTTAAATGGCATACAAGAAAATTATATTTTCACCACACTAACGGGTAACGGCTTACTTTTCTATTCGAAAACAGATAGCAAAATTGCATTTTATCCACAAGAGTGCAAAGTAATTTCATACAAATTTTAACTTGATGTCTTAAGCTAGCTGATAGAATTTTACCTATAAATGATGATTTTGAATCATAAATATTGAAGAAATCGATGGAATTGATTTAGTTTGATGTTTTATAGTCAGTATTTTGTTCGTGTTGGGGTGGTGAAAAATTTTGTGTTTCAAACTCGGTGGCAATGTTTAACGTGCCGTACGAAGGTTAATGTGCCTTGAAACCCTCGCAACGCTCAAGATTCCTGACCTGACCTACCTACTTATACAATTTCTAATTCATGCGTTTACCAAAAAACCAAAAGCTAAAACAATTCAAAATCAGCAAATACATGCAAGCACTTAAAAACTAGATCTAACCTAATTACACACACACAAAAACATACACAGATACATAATTAAACCTAACCTACCAAGCCCCCCCGTGAGCCTCCCGATGCAAAGGTACCCATAACGCTTGCCGCATTACCGCGTTGAATCATCAGGAAGGTCCCAGAGCGAGGATCCAGACCCCTCTCCCTCAAGCGTCTGATTCATGCGTTTTGATGTAATATTAATAACATGTCAGAGGGAGTACAAAATTAATAATTATATAAGTATACATATTCAATAATTGCCAATATGAAAATATTTGACCAGTTACATTTGCCCCCCACTCGAGATTTACCCCGCTGTACGTACCCCTATTTTTTCATGCTTAATAACTGAGACAGTATAAAATTAAACACTCAAAATCGAGCGCTCGAAATTGGAAAATCAGCTCCTGATTGATCCAATCGCTTGCTCCATACAGTTAACATTCATTATGCAAGTATGGCAATTCATTTTAGGATAATTAAAGTTATACGAAATAATAGTATGCAAATTTCAATTATGCAGATTCATTGTTATGCGAAATAAGAATTATGCATTTTTAATAGTATGCTTATTCAATGTTATGAACAATTATGTTATGCCAAATCTGTTATGCGAATTCAAATTATGCGAATTAATGATAGGCGAAATAGAGGGCACCCCCCATAGTGGATACCCCCCACCCAACTGAGGGGGGACTGAAATCTTCTCGAGGCTGAGGCGTAGGGTTAGAGCCGGCGTAGCTTTATTTGACGTTCATATGCGCATTGTAATATGCCTACTTGAAAAATAAATATTTCATTTTCATTTTCATTTCATTTTCATTTCATTTTCATTTCACTGAAGGCCTGTGTCTTAACTGTCTGAAGGTATGTATCTATTGTAAAATTCTTCGCTCAAGAGTTACTCATCTGTGTCTAACTGTGAGAAAGATCAAAACAGCTAACCTTTAGGCCCATTCAAACTTTTACCGACATCAGAACGATATCCGAAAGATGTCAGCCTTTCTGATAATCAAAAAGTTAAACATTTTGCATGGTTAGATTGGTTAGCGCATCGTAACTTTCTGGTGAATTTCCAATATGACTCGGAACTTCGGTTGCCGTGAAGTTAAAATACTCTTACCTAACTGGTAAAATATTTCGGTGACTTGGTTGAAATCTTGGTGATTCAGTTGGCGGAGTTCTGGAGTATCGATCCAGAGGCAGTGAGTTCAAGTCTCAACCAAGGCAGACATTTTCCACTTTTAAATTTATTCATTTATAAGAATTTCACCACCCCCTTCCTTCCCGTGGGTGTCGTAGAAGGCGACTATGGGATATGGGTTAAATTGTGGTGTAGGCGAGAGGCTAGCAACTTGTCACTGCAATGTCACAGTTTCGTTTTCTTTTAACCCCTTATTTGCCAAGAGTGGCACTGAAACTTGAGTAGTTTCATGTGCTCTGCCTACCCCTTCATGGGATACAGGCGTGATTGTATGTTGTTGTTGTTGTTATGTAAATTTATTCTAAGCATATCCTTCGGTTGTCTTAACAATATCAGAGTAAATTCGAATTGGCCTCTGTGAGAAAGATCAACAGCGGAATTGAAACCAAGTCGCAGCGGTTACAAGTTACAAGTTACAAGTAATTAAGGAGAGGAAATGCGCGCGTTTGTGTGGTGAGATGTACAGTGAGCGGCAAAATTGACGGATAAATAATGAATTAAATCATTGATAAATTGGCCATGCACTTTTGCAGTACGTAGCCGAATGACATTTCTGCGACGCGAAACGCCACCGAAACACCGCAGAAAGGTAGTCTGGCTCTGTCGCGCCACAGTATAATAAAGAGTACTATCGTACAGTATGGCCACTCCTGCTCCCCGCTGAAAGTGTTCCCACCCACTCTCGGTTACCTTACAGTTACCGCCTGTCAAAAACGCGAACAGTCCACTGTCATAGCTCACTCATACAAGCATGGTACGCGTTCACCTACACGGGCTTAGAATGTGTGCTATGAACGCGCCTCTTTCATATTTTGATCGCCAGATTCGCCAGTGTCCGAGATGTGGTCGCGCCAATACGCAAGAGCGAAAGAGATAGATAGCCACGAAAGAGATATTATCGTGAGCGTTTGTGGGCATTTCTCAGAGCGTTTAAATTTTTTTGATTTCGGTGGCAACATTTTTACGTGAATCCTGTAAGAGTCACATGAAATTCGGTCAATTTAAATAGAAGTCGCGGATTTCTACCAGAAACAAAGAAAACTCATGCTACGCTTACGGGGTTCGGGTAATAATGCTGCCACCGAAATCAAAAAAGTTGAAACACTCTGAGAAATGCCCTTGTGCATTCGGCTACGCCCACTGGTCGAATACTAGTTCCCGTCGAGCACTAGTACTTTCACCTTAAACGTCTCTATCATATTGTAAAACCTATTAATACTTTATTGCACATCAAAAATAAGTACAAATGATGGACTCATGCCTTAAGGCATTCTCTACCAGTCAACCAAGGTATACAATAAGCTGACCAAAGATTTGAGAGACTGTGATGACATTAAATTATTTGACAGAAAAGTGAAAGAATATTTTATAAATAGACCATAATATATTACTCAATTGACGAATATTTTGCTAATTTATTCAATTAATTTGACATTTTTTTTCCATCTCAATCTTTTAAATTGTATCTGTCATGTATTTTGAAATCTATTTAATGTTACCTGGTTTTTATCTTGAGAATTTTGTTATTTTAGTATAAGGATTTTAAACTGTATTTGCATGCATGTACCTGTGCTTTCATTTTAGCAAAAAAATCAAATCAAATCAAACCACTGGGTCATAAAGAAACTTTAATTAAACTTAAAACTTAGATTCTTAGACTTTATTTATCTTTTTCTACTCCCGTACTGTTATTCGTGAGTTACAAGGTCGTGCATAGAACTTTAAAACCCTACATAAAAGATGTCAGGACAAGTCTATCTAGTCTATATCCTGAAAACATTTAGTAGCAGTAGCACGATGTAGCTGTTACAGTTCAGTAAATACATTGTTACCAACTTAACAAACCAATTCGCAGAGTCGAGACTCCTTCGTTTTCTGCTGCGTTCATTGGCGACGCGTCGAATCGCATTCAAATGTATGAGAACTCGATTCAACTCGGCTCGATTCGTCTTAGTGGCCAGGCTTCAAAGAACCATACCATAGACAGTTTTATTTTCATGTTTGCACTCAAACTGCATATTCAAAATGGTAGGCGGTCCACCTAGATAACTAAGATGACTGAAAGTAGGTATTTGTTGAATTTATAATTTTCTTTCAAAATAAGTGCTTGGTCGTAGAAAAAGTATTGTATGCAACGGTGTTTAACTGAGTCAAAAAATGCTCGTGGCGTCTTTATTAACAATTTTCGGCTTCGCCTCAAATTGTTACCCACGCCACTCACCTTTTTTGACCTCTTTTAACCACCAGTTGCATAAAATACTATTATTTATCCGTGTGATGACGGGTTAAGAATTTCACCACCCCCTTTCTTCCCGTGGGTGTCGTAGAAGGCGACTGTGGGATGTGGGTTAAATTGTGGCGTAGGCGAGAGGCTGGCAACCTGTCACTGCAATGTCACAGTTTCGTTTTCTGTCAACCCCTTATTTGCCAAGAGTGGCACTGAAACTTGAGTAGTTTCATGTGCTCTGCCTACCCCTTCAAGGGATACAGGCGTGATTGTATGTATGTATGTATGTATTTATCTTTAACAAAGTTAAGGTATATTGTCTCTGGTACGAGTATTTGTATCAACTTTGGAAGTTTGTTCGCAACTGGAGCGAAACTCGGAACTGCAAACTGCACGGATGGTCGGTTTTTAGAAAAAGAAGTCAAACTACTTAAACGCTTAGTAAAGAATGCCTGCCAGCTTCTTGTTCAACTTTCTTTGCGATACAGTTTTTATTTGTTTTCAAATTGTTGTTTCTTAACTTTTAATGCCTTTTTATACGAAACGTTCCGACGATGAGAGAACTAAATAATGAATTAAAATGATTAAGCAATAGGGAACTTATTTTTCATCACACCCGCACTTTAAATGTGCTATTGCACGCAGGCGGAGCGTGAGTTATGGAAAAATTTCTTGTACCTTATGAAATAAAACTATCGAAACGGATTAAATAGCGTATGGATGAAATTCATTATAGTTTTATTTCATGAGTAACTATCGCGGTAAGAAGAAGAGGAAGACAATATTCTCGTACCTTACTTAACTTTTTTACATCTATTTACATAGTTTTTACATTGCGAGTGTAATGAAAAACATTGTGTGTAACGGGGAGTATGAATATTACTAACTCGAGTTACTATCGTTAGTAATATTCAACTTCCTCCCCTTGTTGCTCAATGTACTATTACACCATGCACGAAATAAAGCGTCAGACAATTATAAGAAACATCAGACAATTATATTTTATAAGCCGGATAGAAATATATACCTACAGATGTACCTAGTGCGAAGATTTGCATTCGTATTATTGCGGAAACGTACGAACGTGTCATGCTATTTCAGTCAGTCTCAGTAAAAGTGACGTCACGCGACTCGATTTCATATTCAACCGTTCAAATTCGTTTTGACAGTTATTAAAAAGAACCTAATTTGACTAAATAAAAGGAAGCCAATTCAGACTCAACAAAATGTCACATTACTATAACTTGGAGAATTTCTGATTCTTTGATTTCTAAAGATGAATAAGGTAATTTTTTTAGACAAGAATTGTAATTGAAATTGTTTATAACTGAGGAAATGATAGTCGCAAAAACGGGGAAACAAAATGGCATTTTTAAATTTTCTACCTTGTCGACTAGAATTTTATTACGAATTATTTTTTAATTTCAGAAACTCACCTAAATAGGGACTTATTACTAACAAGAATAAGGAGGAAATATTTTTTTAATATTTTATGAGTAGGTAGGTAGTATTTCATAGCAGTAGGTCACCAGTTTCGTTTTTAGGGTTCCCTACCAAAAAGGTACAAACAGGAACCCTTATGGTGCGACTCTGTCCGTCTGTCTGTCCGTCTGTCACATTCCTAAATATCTCGAGAACTACTAATGCTATCAACTTGAAATTTGGAATAGTTATGAACATTGTAAACCTCTACAAATAGAAAGTATAATTTTTTTTTATTTATGAATTTTAATTGTAGAAAATGGCCAAAATGAATGGGGGGCAAACTGTGAATTTCAAGTTACTAGATCAAGTGGGATATCGTTAGAAAGAGCGCAAATTGAACGTAAATAAACTATTTTTTATAATTTTTTTGTTGTGGAAAAAAAAAGAATTTTGAAGGAAAATGTAAAAAAAATACCGTTCCCCCCCGTATCTCAGAAGTTTACCAACTAAAAATTATGAAAATTTTAGGAAACATTAGTTTTATGCTAAATATTACAGGAAAAATATAATCGTGTTTGTATCTTGGAAACTTTTTTTTTAATTCACAAAAAACTTTTCATATTTTTACTTTCAAGTTACCCACCCTTGCGAATGTATATCGTACTTCAAATTAATACGAGATGTTACGTAAACCGTCTTCTTTCCAATAAAGTAAAAACTGTTTAAATCGGTTAACATTATAAAGAATTATCCCTGAAAAACCAACATAGTATACAGGTCGCGCAAATTAGTTAGCGAATTCACGAAGAGATGGCGCTATACACAATATATAATGCTCATTAGTACCTATACTTTTGTCTTCTAGTCAAGTCATTAGAGTTATATGAAAACATGAGATTATTTTAACTAGGTAGTTTGAAAGAAAGTTTGTACGGGACCCTCGGTGGGCGAGTCCGACTCGCACTTGGCCGGTTTTTTTTTGCCTAAAGTGGCACTGAAACTTGAGTAGTTTCATGTAAGTAAGTACTTTGCCTACCCGTTTATGGGATAATTAAATAGAATAAAATAAATAAATGGGATACAGGCGTAATTTGTATGAATGTGGTATTTCATAGTGTGTGATTGAAAAAGATTGGAAGCGGGGTGAAAAGTAGAAGTCGCTGTCAAAAACTAGCTACTTCTAGCATTATCTCGGCATTTGGCTCACGCGAGATCCTCAGGTTGCAACTAATCCCATGGATATTTATACGAGTTTTTCGAAAGCGACTGATCTGACCTTTCATCCCAAAGGGCAAACTAGGGCCTATTGGGATTGGACCGATTTATAGGTGAAAAATTTAAGAGTCACCTTTAGTATGTGTGAGTGACGTGTTCGAATAGGCGTTTGTTTTGTTTGTGTTACTAATTTTAAATATGTGTTCTCTATTCGAACACGTCACTCACACATACAACAGGTGACTTTCTTAAGTTTTTTCACTACTTTTTTTCCTCCTCCGAAAATCGTAGAATAAAATAAACTACTTCTAAGAACTTCTTACGTGGCCTACATATCTATTGTTACATTCCTTTTCGTAAAACAATACCTATTATCTCAAAAATGACGTCTTAATCAATTAGTATTTTTACCTCAAGTTCTCCTCAAATCTTTTGCAAAAAACAAAGATCACGTCACTCATCCGCATTTTCCTTTCAGTTTCCTTTTATTACGTTACATTATTTGTGTCGTTCAAAGAAAAAGGCACCATTGTCACATAAGCTTGAGGATTTTCTAATAAGTTTGTTTGTATCAAAGAGAGATATAGTTTAAGACATAAACGTACCTTGGAACCATAAAGAGACTGTTCGGAACTGCAATTGCTGTCATACTAAGATGTTTAATAAATGTCACGAGAGATGTCGCTGTACCAACTGTTACAATTTCTACATCGCGCTATCGAAATGTTTATTGGGAATGTACATTATATAAGGGTTTGGGATTTCTTTTAATATAATTATTGGCTTTATTTGTGACTGGTTGTTTAATTCATAGTCAATCCTTCACTATGTAAATTGCGCCCTTTTTGAAGGAGTTAGGAGTACATACATAAACCTTTATTCTTGCTCAGATGATGTCTCACGTTTGGTTAATTCTCAGTTACATGACGTTAAATATTCAACAATTTTCAAGCTTAAAGCATATCAAGCTCAATAAGGCTTGTGTTGTGGGTACTCAGACAACGATGTATAGTGTGTTACCACGACCCGGGCAAGTATTAATACTGATAATACTAGCAATAGTTTACATAGAAAACATCCATGACTCAGGAACAAATATCTGTGCTCATCATACAAATAAATGCCCTTACCGGGATTCGAACCCTAAGACCTAGATAATGCCTTAAGGCATTAAGTCCGCCATTTGCAATTGTGCAATAAAGCTTAGCGGCAGGGTCACCCAAGACCGAGCTTAGGGTCACTACCGACTATTCCAGACTTCGTCAATTAGTATAAAGATCCGTGCGATAATCGACAGGGTGGTTCATATTGATTGAGAACGTCACATGATGATGCCGTGTTCATGTGATTCACGTCCACTGGTCCGGCTAACGAACTCACAATGGCTATTGAACGATTGGCTCACGGTCCACATGGCGGTTCTTGTTCGAATTGTGAAACAATGGTACCAATTACTATTAGACAAGTCATTTCATTAGGAAACGAGGCCTTTGGCGTAACTACTTGTTTGGCGTAATTCTGAATTAATTTATTTCTTGCTTTTGTGGGTTTACAAATAGATCTTACAACTAAAAATCAGTATTTTTACCACAAACACTGTTTAGGGTTTGTGGTCAAAATACTGATAAATTGTAGATTAATTTTATAGTTACTGATAAATTGTATAATATTATAGTTAGGTTTTGTTTGTTTGTAATTAAAATGAATTAGTAAGAATATATTTACCAATATGCCCATGGTCAATCAAAGATTTCAATGCAAAATTTCGATAGCTTTAAACACGCCACAACGTATCAGCATTGCGATACAGCGAGGAAATGTCGCCAGTATCTTTGGTACAATGCCTCAAGGGCCTATTTTAGACATGAGCTAGCTTTTAAGTTTAGTCTTAATTTCTTATATAATTATGTAAATATGTTCAGTAAATAAAGATGTATATTAAGTAGATATAATTTTGTGTTTAAATAATGTTTAAGGAAATATTAAACAGAATAGAAAAACGCAGTATTTTATAATAATACAGATATACCGGTCTGTAAATAGGTCAAAGATGTTTCAGCGATTTAAAGTTATACTTTCCGCATTTCGTAACAGACGCAGCTTAGAAAATCCCATAAATAATCAAACTTTCGTGCGTAAGTTATATTTATCGTCCCTTGTACACTTCGTCAGTTTATAATAGTACATTGTGTATTAAGGGCCAAAAGAGTTATTAAAGCCTTAGGCACTGGTCCCACCGCGAGCTAGTAAGGTATGAGCTATCGGCTATAAAAACGAACAAAAGATAATCACTCCCGTGTAAATAAAAGAGACACGGCGATGTCTATAGCTACTCGTCCAGCGGTGAGCTATCAAAATTGCCGTGTCTCTTTTACCGGGATATAGCCGATAGCTCATACATTAGCTCGCAGGCGTCCCACCGCGAGCTGGAGCTATGAGCTATCGGCTGTAAAAAACGAACAAAAGATAGTCGCTTCCGTGTAAATAAAAGAGACAGCGAGCGATTTGTAGCTCATAGCTCGGCTACGAACTATAACTCGTCCGCGCTATCATCGCGTCTCTTTTATTTACACGGGAGCGACTATGTTTTGTTCGTTTTTTTAGCCGATAGCTCATAGCTTACTAAAACGGCCTTAGGCGTCGGGCTCGTTCGTCGTTCAAACAGCCTCTCGTTCGTAACGTAATCCTTCAGCCGCCCGTGATATAGGTACACAATGTTTTTCATCACACTCGCGGAGTAATACCTAACTAAATTTTAAATTGAATGTATTGCAATACCTACGCTGACATGTCGAACATTCGTGAACCATTTGTAATTTTTGACAAGTCGTGGAAGGCCCCACCCAGGTATTCACTTTACCGCCCTAGGGCGGTAAAATAGCTCATGGCGATTCAGTATACAGGCTTGTACTACATATTCTGTGATACAGGAATGTCATGACACCGTTTACGAGCGAGTATAATGAAAAAAAAAAACAACTTTAACAGGTAGGTAGATCAGCTACTTATAGAAAATTACTGACTAAGTAAAATGTGTATTTGGGTCATTCTACGAGACAGCGTTTTTTGTCTTATTCCTCTGTCCTTTTTTATTTTTGAAATTTGACCAATAAGGACATACTCTTGTGAAAATAGATTTATTTTTAGACATAACTATGGTTTTGGCCCATATTTTTGTGAACTCATTCATAAAATAAATTCATTTTAACTTTTTGGTCCAGAGGAATAAGAAATTTAGGCCCAGAGGAATAAGATAAGTCAGGATAGGTTAACAAAAATGTTAATAAACCGTATTATTATAAATTATATATTGTACTTTTGTTCACAAAACTATCAAAAAAGTATTCTAGAATATTTTTATATTTATTTTTATTAATAACATTCAGACTGTAAATGCACTAGGTGCTAAAAAGGTCTAATTTTTTTTATTAATATTTTTAAAAAGATGTAAGTTTTTTTATTAAGTTACTTTAAAATATAGGAAATCACTTGAAAACTACTCTTCTTTTTGAAAGTCAGTTAAGAAAAACAAGAAAAATTTAGGAAATTCTTATTCCATTGTCCAAAATCCATAGGAATAAGGGACAAAGGAATAAGAAATTATCGAAAAAAACCAATGATTCATAATGTGTATGTACAACGCGGCTGTCGTTAATAATATGAATAGATAGTACGTAAAGCAATTATTTAAGCAAAAAAGTACATTTTTAAAAGTTACACAAATCCCAAAAAACCGAACAGAGTAATAAGAATGATACCTGAACCACGGACAGAGGAGTAAGATATTTACCTTCGTAATTCCGGAGCCACGTGCAACAGCCGAAACTTCCACCTCGTACCACGTTCCGAACGCGACTGATTATTCCCCGCGGGGGGAAGTTTGTCTACAATCTTCAATACGTTTACGATACAGGCGAATAAAGCCCGCACCAGAGAAATAAGAATTTTGTCGCGGACATCTCTTATTTCCTAAATTTTAAATACAAAATTATAGATAAAAAAATACTTGTTAAATTTTAGTAATGTAGTAACTAATAATGTATCCATGTACTCAATCAAAATATTCGTTAAGATGACTGAATTGAAGTTATCATCACATGTTTAGAGAAAAATGGAGAACGGACACGACAGAGTAGTAAGAATAACGGATATATTTTTTTAATATAAAAAATTACAATGACCGTATACTAAAGCTAATCGATGTCCCAGTCGACTAGAGATATAAAGTATCTCTAAAAAAAACCAGGATTTTAAACTAAAGTTTTCAGTGAAATAAGCCTCCGGACATTGAAAATTAGGGTCTCGGAGAATCACCCATTTACAGGGCATAAACTGCCATCTTCTGACACATGATTATAACTTTTGAATCTCCTTTTTGACAATTTGGCCCATATTTTTAACCTGATGTGTCTTAAAATAGTCTACTTTCCTCCTAGTCAAATCAGCTTCTGTTTAAGAAGTGTAAAAACTATTTTGAACGACTTGGACACGGAATTAAAATGAAATTGAATTGAGTGACGTCACGGTCAACTGATGTACTTTATATATTTCTATCTGATTTATAAGATATAAATTGGAGTTAAAAATAACTTCTGTCCCTGTTTTTCTTATAATTATCTGATGTTTTAGTACGTGCATGGTATTTTATTTTAAGTACAAAGTCAAGTTGCCTATTATAGTCTCAATTTGAATATTTGCGCCATCTAGCCGACCGTACGCTTTTCTTGATGGTTCCGAGGTACGTTTTTTTCCTTTAACTTTATCTGTCTTTGGCTATACTTAGCACATCGTCGTATAGGTACCAAGCGTGGATCCAGCTTCGTGCCCAGGGGGGAGGGGGGAGGGGGTCACGTGGTACCGGCCCAGGCCCCAGGGGGGGTCACGTGGTCTATTTGTATGGCCAACCTAGGCTCCAGGGGGGGGGGGGTGTCATGGGTACTCTCTGACTATATACCGTACAAAATCTAAACGTTTTCTGTCGACAATTCGAGTCAACTTTAATTGTTTCGTTTTCACCCACGTACTCCCACATAAGTTTTCGTCTTCATAAAATGTGATGTGCTAACTATTAAGACACTAGTCCTACCAAAAGCGTATAAGCTTTGAGCTATCAGCGGTAGAAATGAACAAAAGATAATCGCTCCCGTGTAAACTATAGACGCGATGATATATGAGCATTTCTTTTTTTTTTTTTTTGCCACTTTTATGAAGTGTGATATTTTTGAAAAAAAATATGCTCTTTCTACTCAGAATTACTAGCCTTTTCAATCCTAGGTGTAAAAAAATTGTCCCATACATTTTTTTGTTACCATTTTCCGTACATGTTGTATGGGGTAACAAAAGAGGAAAGTAAAAAAATGTATGGAAATTCTGGGACACTTTTTGTCTCCCAGTGAGATTGAAAGTACTCGTGATTCTGAGTACAATTGACCTAAAATTCCCTAAAACAATAAAAAAAAAATTATTGGCAAAAAAAAAAAAAAAGAAATGCTCATATAATAGCGCGAGCGAGTTATAGTTTGTTGCCGATCGAGTTATCCATACTAATTTATTATAAATGGGAAAGTGTGTGTGTGTCTTTTACGGCAAAATGGAGCGACGAATTGACGTGATTTTTTAAGTGGAGATAGTAGAAAGGATGGATAGTGACATAGGCTACTTTTTGTCTCTTTCTAACGCGAGCGAAGCCGCGGGCAAAAGCTATCCATACTAATGTTATAAATGGGAAAGTGTGTGTGTGTCTGTTTGTTTGTTTGTCTTTCACGGCAAAACGGAGCGACGAATTGACGTGATTTTTTAAGTGGAGATAGTTGAAGGGATGGAGAGTGACATAGGCTAATTTTTGTCTCTTTCTAACGCGAGCGAAGCCGCGGGCAAAAGCTAGTGAACTATAAATCGCTCGCTCTCACAGATGTCATTTATACCATAAATAAAGTAAACGGTATCTACTTAGCGTGTCAAATGAACTCAGTAAAATCCACTGAGTTGTCCGTCTTTAATCGCAGCTTGCAGCTCTCGGGCGTCAATTTTTGTAAGTTGAAGTCAACAAAAACATTTAAAATGCCGTTACGTGATATTTAATTGCAACAACACAAAAGTTATGAACACTATGAGATGAGACATATTTAAAATCACAGGCAAGTAACAACTTCAGTACAAAATCTGACACGCTCGGCCGCCATACAAATAGATGACCTTGTTACTTTTTATATCTAAATCTAATTCTGAGCTCGCTCTCTAAATTACACGGGAGCGTAAAAGTAAAAATAAAATAAAAAAATATTACAGGACATTCTTACACAGATTGACTGAGTCCCACGGTAAGCTCAAGAAGGCTTGTGTTGCAGGTACTCAGACGTCGATATATTATAATATACATATACAAATGCTAATCACACAAATAAATGCCCTTACCGGGATTCGAACCCGGGACCGCGTCGTAGCAGGCAGGGTCACTACGCACTAGGCCGTCTATCTTTAGTTCGTTTCTGTTAGGTATGTGGGTAGTCTGAGAAAGACGGCGGGCTGCGCACCCACCGAAATCAGTCGAATATAGCTATCAATGTAATATTAACAGTAAAACGCACTGAGTCTTGAATTATTAATTTATTTCCACGTAAAATGTATGACAGCACTTAGACCGACGCTGCTACGATCCAGGGCTCAGACGAAGGATACTATAGACTAGACGCAAGCGTACACCCGTAAGTGTTAAGGACGTAAATTAAACACCAAGTTCGAGCTCAGACTGACCGAAGGTTTATTCGCTTACCCACATGCATAATACACAAATCTCATATCTACCCACAACCTCCTTTTTAATACAATTTAATTATATACTACACATCCTCTTATAAACATTTTTTTAGGCCGAATTGATGGTACATTGAATAAAATCATGAAAGTAGTTACAAGACTACACGTTAGGTACTTATGCAAAACAAGGACTCCTATAAGTTAAAGAATTATTTCAACATCTATTCTTTAGTAACAATAAAGAAAGATATGATAATAAACCTTAAAATGTATACATTTTTAATCATACCTACGTAGTACGTAGGTATGCAATCAAATAACCTAGGATTCATTAAATTATTACACACATTAAACTAATTATTATTCTACATTAGTTGTGTTTTAAACAATAGGTAGGTACATTATTTCAAATAAAATACAATATAAATCAGGTGATAAAGATTGATCCCTTTTGTAATTACATAATTTCTATACTTACATATAATTACCTACTTGAATAGTACTTTCACTTTATCTGAAAGTTGAAAAGAAAAAGAAAAGAAAAAAAAAGAAAGTAAGTTAGTAATACAGACCGTAAAGATACTTTTTTTTTTTTTTTTTTTTGACACATTTTAAATTTCATAGATGTATATAATATTTTATTTTATTTGTTTATATTCGCTTTTATACCTACAAATCCTACAATATAGGTATTATTTACAAAAATAAACATGCATTACAGACATATAATATCAAATACAACTAATAAAAAAAAGGCATTCAGAGCAATGGGCATTTCAATAATATCGCATGCGAATGACATTTTATTATAATAATTGATTACATAGTTTTTATTTTATAAGGTAAATAAGTCTCGTATAAAGACTATTAATACAAGCCATTGCACTGAACTGAACTGAGAATCACCTACGTAAGGAAACCTAAATTTATATATAACTAGGTATACATGTAATTACATTTTAATATTTTCTTTTATTTCCAATAGTTGACGAGTCGTCACTCTGCATGTTTAGCTAGTAGCCCCATCGATCAGGTGGTATGACCGTCCTGCCAGAACGAGTAATATAATGATTATTTTGTGCATTATTACAATTATTATCATTGGACACTGGGACCGGCCGCTGCGCAAGTGATGCACTCGCGGATGACGTCATCGCGGCGTTATCAGTTGGAATGTCTAAGTCGTCATAAGGCAGGAGGCACACAGGGCTTTCCGGTTCTGAATCAGGACGATTATCTGAATCGCATATCAGATGCCGTCGGTTTCTGATTAGAATGCCTCCACCTATTATTTGTATTGCATACGACCGTATTCCACGAATCGATTGCACTATACCGTTGACCCACTTTTTATTTATCCTAACTTTTACCTTCTGACCTGGTACAAGAGGAGTTAAGTCGCGAGCACCCCTATCATAATAGTCCTTTTGTTTATTTTGTCGTAATTGAAGCTGAGATGTGACATTCTTCGGAACTTTTGGTTTAAGAAGCTTCGGTATGCATGGCACTATACTTCTCAACTTGCGGCTATTAAGTAATTCAGAAGGAGATGCGAGAGTACTGCTTATTGGGGTATTCAAATATTCCAATAAGGCTAATCTAAAGTCTGCGCCTTCTACTTGCGTTTTGTTTAAAATCTTTTTAATTGTCTGTATCGTTCGCTCCACTTGCCCGTTCGACTGGGAATAGTGGGGCGAAGAAGTAACATGCTGAAATTTCCACAACTGTGCAAATAACCTAAAGCTGTGGGAACTGAATTCAGGGCCATTATCAGACATAACAATATCTGGAATGCCTTGACGGCTAAAAATTATCTTCATTTGTTGAATCACACTATCAGATGTTAATGAATATAGTTCTACAACTTCTACATATTTGCTGTAATAGTCTACCACTATTAAATACTTTTTATTCTTCCAGTGAAAAATATCGGCACCAATTTTTGACCACGCCCTGCCAGGAACGTCGTGCGATATAAGTGTTTCCTTTCTATTCTCATTTCTAAATAACAAACAAGGTTGGCAATTGTTAATTAGGTCTTCTAACTGTGAATTTATATTCGGCCAAAACATTATTTCGCGAATTCTTAGTTTACATTTTTCAAGACCAAGGTGACCAATGTGCACCCGCCTTAACATCTCACTACGGATGTCGGAAGGAATAATTATCCTATCACCCTTCCAAAGCATACCGTAAGCCATAGTTAATTCATCCCGGTATCCCCAGTAGGCCCTAACCTCATCACACACTTCTTGTTTGTTTTGCGGCCATCCATACTTTATGTACTCTGCTAATAATTTTAGTTCCTTATCCTCTTGCGTCAGCTTTTGAATTTGTAAGAAATGTGTGTCTACAAGCGGGTTACTAACTGCCACGGCGCACACCTGCGCCAGTGCATCTAGGTGATCACGCGGTTCTGTTATCGGCGCACTGACCGGTTCTACAGCGCGCGACAACGTATCGGCTATAAACAAATACTTGCCGGGCTTGTAAATCAATTTAAAGTTATAAGGCTGTAGCCGCAATAACATTCTCTGCAAACGTGCCGGAGCTGATGCTATTGGCTTGCTAATGATACTCACAAGTGGCTTATGGTCAGTTTCTATAGTGATGTCACTACGGCCATAAATATACGTATAAAACTTTTCGCACGCGTACACGCAAGCTAAAAGCTCCTTTTCAATTTGAGCATATGACTGCTCAGCTTTAGTCATAGAACGTGACGCGTAGCAAACAGGCAAATTATTTTGCATAAGGCAACATCCAAGTCCGTTTTTACAAGCATCTACTGAAATTACTACAGGAATATCCAAACTGTAATATTGCAAGATTGGAGCACTCAACAAGCATTCTTTAAGTCTAACGAAAGAGTTTTCATGTTCTTCTGTCCAGTGCCATTCGACTTCTTTCTTAAGAAGTTGTCTCAAAGCATGATTTCTATCTGACAAATTGGGTATAAAACTACCAACATAATTAATCATGCCCAGAAAACGCTCTAAGTCCTTCACGTTTAATGGGCGGGGCATGTTTCTTATCGCGGACGTATGCGCATCGTCAGGGTAAATGCCGCGAGGAGTGATCTTGTGACCTAAATATTTAATCTCCGATAATCCAATCTTACATTTATTTAAATTTAACTTCAAATTTATTTCCCTGCATCTATCTAGTACCATTTTCAATCTACGATCATGCTCCTCTTTAGTGCTAGCGTAAATAAGTAAGTCGTCAACAAATAAGCACACCCCTGGAATGTCGTCAAAATGTTCATACATTTTTTTGTGAAAAACTTCCGATGCAGATGAAATTCCAAATGGAAGACGCAAGAATTTATATCTACCGAAACTGGTATTAAATGTACAAAGGTCTGTACTGTCAGCATGCAATTTAAGCTGCCAGAAACCCTGTTTCGCATCTAAAGTACTGAAATATTTGGATCCACCTAGGTTTGCTGTAATTTCGTCCAAAGTAGGCAGTTTAAAATGTTCACGCTTGATTGCTAAATTTAAATCACGTGGATCCAAACAAATCCTAATGTCCCCGTTAGCTTTTCTAGCAACCGTCATGCTGTTGACCCAGTCCGTTGGGCCCTCAACCTTCGCAATAATTCCATCTTTAACCATTTCCTCTAATTTACACTTTACTGACTCCTTTAAAGCAACCGGGAGCTTCCTAGGTGCATGTACCACCGGCCTGACATTCTCGTTAAGCTCGATTTTATAATGACCTGGCATGCAACCTACCCCCTCAAAAACGTCACTGTAGTCTGTAAAAATACTATGCTTCGAATTACATTCCGTATCACCTTTCACCTCCAGTACCAACTTTACTAAATTTAACTCACAACATGCGTCGCGACCTAAAACTGGTGATGAATTTACATCTGCAATAATAAAATCCACAATATAACTACGATTTTTGTGCTCCACCTTTAAATTACACTGCCCTACAACTTTTATACCGGTACCACCGTAGGCAATTAATCGGACTGAAGACATTCCTAACTCTCGCTCGGATAAGCCTAACTCTCGCAAGCAAGTAAGTGGTATAATGTTCACGTCAGCCCCAGTGTCCAATTTAAACTTTAATGTACCATTATTAATCGCTAAATCAACAGACCAACTATTTTGAGAATCAGAGAGATAATATATTACTCGTACCTGATCATTTGACTCGTCCGCACAAATCTCGTAAACTGTACACATTCGGGAAAAGTGGTCAAGCCGGTTACAGTTCAAACACCTCTTTCCTGCAGCAGGGCATCTTGAGCTCCCATGTTCATAACCACACATTGAACACCACACACTATTCTCACTAGCACCACCACGACCGTGTTTGTGCGTCAGCTGATTTCGTTGCACCGATGGCTGCCATCGCTGCCCTGGCGCGGACACAAGTGGAGGACGAGCAGACGGCGCGCGAGCCCGCGACAGCTGGCTACGACCGCGGGGCCACCCGCGCGCCGTTCCTCGATGCGCAGACGCTCCTCGCCGAGCTACCCACATCACCCGATTCACATCACTCGTATCGATACCACCCTCACTAGGGGTTCCTTGCACTTCGTGGTTCCAAGAATAATTACGTTGTATGGCATACGCATGATGCTCCACAGATTCTTTTTTTATAGCTCCGGCTTGCACCTTCGAAATTTGCGCCACATTACAAATATCTAATGATTTCTTCAATGTTAAATCCGGTTCCCGTAACAGTCTTTCCCGAATAGCGTGATCATTTATTCCACAAATAAGTCTGTCCCGAATTAAAGTTTCCATTAAGTCTTGAAACTCACAAGAACTTGCCAACTTTTTTAATTCGAACGAATATTGTTCGATAGACTCGCCTTCCTTTTGATCGCGCGTAAAAAATCTGTGCCGCTCGATTGTGAGATTTTTTGAGGTAGGAAAAATGCATCAAACTTATCCAGTAATTGCGATGATGTCGTAATAGATGACTTGTCAAACTGCTCGTACACTTCTCGACACTGCTCGCCGATGATATGTAAAAGGATGCTTACTTGTACTTTCTTATCTTTTTTAGATAGTTCACACGCTTCATAGTAAATGAGAAATGAATTCTTCCACTTTTCCCACTCTTTTGATAAATTCCCCGTAGTTACATTTTCTAAACTATTAACGAACACAAATGGCGGCGGCGGTGGTAAAATCGACTCCATGATTAACGCCCGTGTAATTGTTTCCACAAAACGTCTAAAGATTGTGTTTTCTACAGCACGTACACAACAGGTTAACTACGTAAACCGTAAAACACACTCCGAACAGTGATAATAGAAGTAGATTCTTTTATTTCGGCTGCGCCATGTTAAGGACGTAAATTAAACACCAAGTTCGAGCTCAGACTGACCGAAGGTTTATTCGCTTACCCACATGCATAATACACAAATCTCATATCTACCCACAGTAAGTAGGGACAGATATAGAATAATGGAGCGAATTTAAGAATCACTTTAAACATGGCTGACAGTTTACCATAAACAACCTACGTAATTTGGGCGGATAATAAGCTTGACAAGTCACGTCCTTATTGTTTGCCACAAACTCGTTTGTGGCAACGGCGGAAAAGTGAAACTATGACAAAGACAAAAAATAACATTTTGCTCTCTGTAACTCTTATTATAATTTGTATGTGACCATCTCGTTCGGTAGTGGTATTATTATTTGGCTGTCTAGTCTATAGTATCCTTTGTTTAAGATCCAGGGCGGTAGCCATCTTGCCTTCTCGTCCACCCACTGCCGAGCTGTCAGCTCGGGGACGTTCCGAACTACGCTAACAGTAAATGGCCGGTGTTTAATATGTCTCTGCTTTCGGCTCCCTTATTCGAGATTTAACAGTTTCTATCGCGGATAGCTCGCAATTGTTTTTTGTGTCTTGCCTCCACTACCCAAAGGTTGTCTGGAAGAGATCGCTCTTTAGCGATAAGACCGCCTGTTGTCTACCATAGTTAATTAAAGTTATGTGCTTTTTTTTTAATGTAATCTTGTTATATTGGTGAACAATAAAGAATATTTGTATTGTATTGTATTGTATTGTATAGCACATTGCTTACTTTATTTTGGTGGGACCAGTGTCTAACACCCTAATGTCTTGTACAAAGCTTACGCTGGGATAAACCTCAACTTAGTTTCTCAATGAGACGGTTAATATCACAAAGGGTGTTAAACTGTTTAAGTTGGGAACTTGGCCGCCACTTCGTTTCACGGCCGACTGGAGATGTAGTTCTACGTGGAACGTCTAAAAATATCTAAATAGTCACAGCTATTATTTTAATCAGGCCCCGTAGCCGAATGGCATTTCTGCGATGCGAAATGCAGGCCCTGGTTTCTCTGACCACCCGCCGCTGGCGGCCGGCGACCGACGCGGGTCCGCGACCGACGACGTTCGAATGTGTTGTTCGGAAATGTTTGAGGGTGGTTTCTCTGAAACGTCGCCGGCGGCGGGCAGGTCGACGGGCGAAGGTCACACGTCGCACGCGACGGTCTGTATTCGTTTTGTAGAATAGCAACGGACGGCGGGTGGCGTCTTGATATGGAAAATTACTGATTTCACTAATAAAGATAATGATGAATTGTACTTCTGTGAACTGTTTTAGAGATAATTGAATATACGATGTAGTGTGTGTTTGAGTACCAAGTTAAAAATTGCACTTTCTTTTTATACAAATATCGTTTGACTGTCTCTTTTTTGGATAAAATCATAGGTACCTATTTTATGAACATATTCTTCCTCTAAGAGTTACAAATGTTACAATGTAAGTACTTTTGGATTCAGTTTGCTCAGAGCACAACACAACAGTTCAAAAAGCAGTCTACCAGAGCTTCTGAGTTCCGTTGTCGGCGACGGGTGACCGAGGGTCAGAAAACCCACGCACCTGCGACCGACGGCGTGTGGCACAGCGTACGACGCACATCCAGACGCCGCCGGTCGCGTGTGACGGGCCAGAGAAACCAGAGCCTACGAAACGCCGCAGAAAAATAGTCTGGCTCTGTCGCGCCAATACGCAAGAGATCGCTCTTGCGTATTGGCGCATAGCGCGCATGTAGATAGCAAGAGATATTATCGTGAGCATTTATGTGCATTCGGCTACACACACTGAAGTAACTTCTTGATCGTATACCCAATCTGTAGTAAGTAGATACGTTATGAGCGCCACTGACTGACGAAAACGGTATTGTAAACTGATGAAAAGAAAGACCGGTCAGTTATAAGTTTTATAAATTATAACTTGATATTTTTAAGTGTTTTAAACGATATGATTTATTTGAATGATTAACGGTTAGTTTCAATAGACTTATATATCACGGTCTATATCCCGGTCAATAAGTCTAAACGTGACTCGAGCGAGTAGTTTAATAGTTATTTGTTATACAAGGGGGCAAAGTTGTATTTTAACGCCGAGTGTGGAATTGAAAAACGAGCAAGTGAAAGGATTCTATAGTTGAACCACAAGCGAAGCGAGTGGTTCGAGGATAGAATCCTGAACTTGCGAGTTTTTTAACACACGAGAAGTAAAATACATTTGCACCCGAGTGTAACACAAAACTTTTCCCCTCACTATAGCGAGGAAACTACAACGCAAAAAATGCGTTTATCACTGCTTCCAGTAGTTCCACAGGTGGTAAATCATCTTTATTACTAGCTTCACCTACTTTTATCAATTTTAAAGCAGTTAATTTGATTTTATTCAAGGTCAAATTACTTTACCCACTAGTGGATAAAATGCGTTTTTACCCGCTGGTATTAAAGGACAAAACACGTGTTTCCGAGCTAGTGAGGGGAAAAATAGTTATTTGTTATACAAGGGGGCAAAGTTGTATTTTAACGCCGAGTGTGGAATTGAAAAACGAGCAAGTGAAAGGATTCTATAGTTGAACCACGAGCGAAGCGAGTGGTTCGAGAATAGAATCCTGAACTTGCGAGTTTTTTAACACACGAGAAGTAAAATACATTTGTACCCGAGTGTAACACAAAACTTTTCCCCTCACTATAGCGAGGAAACTACAACGCAAAAGATGAGTTTATTACTGCTTTCAGTAGTTCCACGGGTGGTAAATCATCTTTATTACTAGGTTCACTATTATCAATTTTAAAGCAGTTAATTTGACTTTATTCAAGGTCGAATTACTTTACCCACTAGTGGATAAAATGCGTTTTTACCCGCTGGTATTAAAGGACAAAACACGTGTTTCCGAGCTAGTGAGGGGAAAAATATTTTAACCGAATATATTATCAAGGTCAGGCTTTGCAGTTTGCCCATTGTATTATTTGTAATCTACCTTGTTTCCTTGGATCATCAATATCATAATTCGTTAATTAAACATGCCTTATTTGATTCCTGTCCTGTCAGGCTGTCACTCAATCGCAAATTACAGACCCTGAAAATCAAATTACTGAAATAACTCTCAAATTGATCACAGTTACTAAGAGATCTGGGACCTTATTTGACTCACATTAGCTGTCAAAGACGCATAATTTTAAATATCAACAGTGGATTTTAACACATGTTGTAGAACTAAACGTATTAATTGGAAAAGTACTGTAACCAAAATGTATTTTGTTTTATTTCTAGGGTTAATGATAGTAAAAAGTTTGGTTTGGTTATCATACTAACTGTAAATTGTGTCGATTAACTTCAAAACTGGGTAAATCCATTCTGCTATAAGGTTGATTATTTTTCAGATCATATTATATTTTTTATACATTCAACCTTAAAGCAGAATGGATTTACCCAGGTTTGAAGTTAAGCGACACAATTGCAAATGGTTGATTCTGACAGGTGGCGGTACCTACAAATTCGACAAGTGACATTAGATTGCCTTGCGATTTTTTGAGCGAAGAATGAACGCGAAACGTCAATCGGTCTAACCGAATGACACTCGTTGACGCTAAAACCTGCGTGGCGGTCGAAACGCAGCAGTCCAGGGTACGTACTACGTAGCCGAATGGCACAAACGCTCACGAAACGAAACGCTAGTAGATATCAATCTCTATCGCTCTTGCTTATTGGCGCGACAGAGCCAGACTACCTTTCGCGGCGTTTCTTTTTCATTTCGCGTCGGAGAAATGCCATTCGGCTACGGGGCTTGTTCAGTCGCGCGCAGAAGAGCGATAAGGAGAACTAGCTATGATACGCTTACGGTAAGCATTTGTCGCTAAACTGCCAGTTTTGGCACGTCGAATAAAGCTCCTTAAATACATACACGTAATTGTAAACATTTTACCTAAACCCTGTCCTCGTTGCTGCAATATTGACACATTGTCGAGTGATAGGACAACAGCGGTGTTTGAATTTCAATTCCAAATGTTTATTTGGCTATTAGTGGAGTGCTGATCGATTCAAGTTGTTCGAAGTACGGACAGCATCAATAGTTGTATAAAACGCTTACCTACGTGTTTACTCAATTTCCCGAGAGATGTCGCTTTTCTTTCTGGAAACTAGCGAACGGTAGTGCATTGTAGTTTTGTTATGATATTTGAGTTATTTTGTGTTCGGTGTGATTTGTGTGGATTAAACATACTTTTCTGTTTATTATTAAACTGGGTGTTTAATTTAAAGCTTTTCCTTTTCGAGACCAGAGTTCAAAGTTAAACAATAGTATAGTATGAAATTCGCTCAGAAGTATCCTGAATAACTTTTCTGACTTTACCGGATGTCCCTAAAACCTACCCCAAAATGAAAAGGGGTCAAATTCGCTTAATGTGATAGCTAATAACATGTCCTATCACCCCTCTTTTCATTTTGGTGTTGGGTTTAGGGACACCAGGCCCCGTAGCCGAATGGCATTTCTCCGACGCCAAACGAAAGCGATACGCCGCTGGCTCTGTCGCGCCAATACGCAAGCGCGATAGAGATAGATATCTACTAGCGCTTCGTTTCGTGAGCGATTGTGCCATTCGGTTAGCGATCCTGGTAGATACATCTTGACAGTTTGCCAGGGGGGGGATATTGTTTTCAACGTCAACCACTATATTTCGTTTAATAGTTATTTCCATTACCTACTAACCATTTAAATTCTAGTAATAGAATTCAAACGATTCCAAATTGTATTGTTCGTTTTTCAAAAATAATACATGGCCGTTTTCCACATTTCGATACGATACGATTGTTTGCAAAAATGTCATGTTTGGCACAAGCTTTTATCGCCAACTGTACCTTTCTTTCAACAGTCATCTACTGCTCTCCGAGAAGTTTTTAAAACCCATTACTCTATGGGGATACGACGTTACATAACAAAGTTCCTATAACCACATTTCTGATCCATCATCATAATATTACATTGTCACGTGATTTACATCTGTGTGCAAAATTTTAGCTCAATCGGAAACCGGGAAGTGGGTCAAATTTAGCTTCTAAGTTTTGACCCAAACTAACATACTAACAAGGCAAGTTGAATAAAAGCTTGTAATTATCGTGAACGTTTGTGCATTCGGCCGCGGAGCGTAAGTTATTGTGACCTTGGTTAGGTCCCCTGAGCAAGCAATTAATGTAATCCAAAGCAAACGGATTGCCGCCAAGTCGGTAATGGCTCGATTATTACAGATTTGTAATCGATTTGAGGATTTGCTGAATTAATTTAGACAACCCGCTAGTTCGCGGATTAGAGGCTGTTGAACGAGATCGATGAGATAAAGGTACTTTGAACGCGAACGAAAATGTTTGACAAATACTACTACTAATATTATACTTTGGGCTGTGCCTGGGAGCGACTTATACATATATACAGTTAAACTCAAACCTAAAAGGAATAGTCAGAGCACGTCAGTACGTGAAACTGTTCTAGTGGTGGTTGAATAAGAGGGTGAAAGAAAACACATTTGTGATAGTTTAGTGACAGGTCGGTAGCAAATAATTCAAATTTTCTACCGGAGGAATGCACGGAAGAGAAGTTTCCTAAACTGCGAATTTTCTCATGGAAAGCTATATAAAACATCAAATGAAGCGATCGTCAATTGTTGAGAACATTGCGTAATAAATCTTAATCTGAAAGAGGGAAATTCTCAGGAACATTTACAGTAATTTAAGGAAGTTCAAAATTTTCTGCAAGTCGTACATTTCTAAGGTATGAAATAATATTTGGGACATATTAAACGGGAGAAACCTACCTAATAAAAATGCGATCATTCTGTACAACCGGCCTAGCCGAAATGACAATCGTTGAGGCTAGACGCCGATCGAAACGCAATCTGGCTCTGTCGCGCCGATACAGAAGAGCAATAAAGATAGACAGCTAAGTAAACGATATTATTGTAAGCGTTTGTGCATTTGGCTACGTGTCCAGCGTCTACGTATCTTTCTCGCTCTTGCGTATTGGCGCGTAGCGATGAAAAAAGTCGGAAAATTTCCGTTTTTTTCCATTGCCTTTGGTTTTTATCACAAATTTATAGAAAAAAAAACCGCGAAACTTTCGGCTCTTATTTTAAAAAAAAACGATTAAATATGAAAGAAATTGGTCATTGTTTAGACGGACACATACCAGAGATAGAAATCGATTATTGCCAATGGCGCGACAGAGCCAGGTTGCATTTCTGTCGGCGTCAGGCGTCGACAATTGCCATTCGGTTGTGCCGGCAGCTTTCATTAAAAAGCCATGAGGACCAAAACGCTATTTTCGTATGCTGGCCAAGTAATGTTAATGTTTCCAGCTACGGTTTACGTTTGACGTGTAGCAGACATCTTTTGAATTTTAATATAACGTTCAAAGAGTTGAAACAAAGTGGTACCAGGAAAACCCGTTTAATATGATTTAAAAACGTACACGTGAGGTAATAGACGATACGTCATTTTTTCATATTTTTATGAAGTTTTGAGGGAACCATATGTACAAGTCTTGAGATCTAGATCCCCGTAGCCGAATGGAACTTCTTTCTTATCGTCAATGTGTTTCTTATAATAATCTGATGCTTTATTTCGTGCATGGTGTAAATAGTTATTTGTTTTACAAGGGGGCCAAGTAGTTGTTTAACCGCACGTGCCAATATTGATACCTGAGCAAGCGAAAGATTCCAATATTGGTTAAAAAAGTGGAATTTTGAGCGTTGCGAGGGTATCAAAGGCATGAAGGTTAAACAAACTTTGCCACCGAGTGAAACACAAAATTTTTCACCAAACCAACATGAACAAAATACTGACTATAAAACATCAAAACAAATCAAATCCATCAATTTATTCAATATTTATGATTGAAAATCATCATTTATAGGTAAAATCTAGCAGCCAGATTAAGACATCGAGTTAAAATTTGTATGAAATACTTTGCCCCCTTGTGGAGAAAATGCAATTTTGCTATCTATTTTCGAATAGCCAAGAAAGCCTTTACCAGTTGGTGTGGTGAAAACTATTTTATTGTAGGTATGTACAGTGTGCGTAGCCGAATTTACAAACGCTCACGATAGTATCTGTTTCGTAGCTATCTATCTCTCTCGCTCTTGCGTATTGGCGCGACAGAGCCAGACTGCATTTCTGCGGCGTTTGGAGTCGCAGAAATTCGCCTACGGGGCCTGAAGTGTTTCTGAGCGTCTAATATGTATGCTATAGGAAGCGTCAAGTCATTACCTTAATGTCAAAACAACAAAATGTCATGTCAAAAATAAAAATACAACATTAAATTACAACACAAGTATACACCTCGGACACTGGCGATCAAATATATGAAAGAGGCGCGTTCCTAGCACACAGTCTAAGCTCGTGTAGGTGAACGCGTACTATGCTTGTATGAGTGAAATATGACAGGTCGACTGTTCGCGTTTTTGACAGGCGGTAACTGTGAGGTAACCGAGAGGGGGTGGGCGGCACTTTCAGCGGAGAGCGGGAGTGGCCATACTGTACGATAGTACCCTTTATTATATTGTGACAAGTATATAATAATCCATACTAATACGACTATTACCTATAAATGGGAAAGAGTGTCTGTTTGTCCGTCTAAAAACGGAGCGACGAATTGACGTGATTTTAAAGTGGAGATAGTTCAAGTTGACATAGGCTACTTTTGTCTCTTGCTAACCCCAACTTCCCTAAAATGGGGGGTGGAAGTAATACACACTTTGTAAGACCTCGTAAAATCATGTTCGAAATTGAAGCCCCTAGACACTTTCGTAAAATACTATATTTCGCTTGCTTGAGGTTATTTGCTCTTTAAACTATTCCAAACCTCGTTTGATTAAAATAGTAAGTTGAGCTCAAGGATGTTTATTAAAGCAGATTTAATCAGAATACTGCCTTGAACGTTATTACGAGATACGTGGAAATTCTGCAAATATTCATAATTTGATTTGAATGTCGCTTAAATACACAAACTTAATTTAAAGTTATACAAAAACATGAATAGCCGTAAGTTTGTGGATGTTGCATACATTCCGACGTGATGCCGCTCATTTCTATGGAACAGCCAATTTTTTTTAGGGTTCCGTAGTCAACTAGGAACCCTTATAGTTTCGCCATGTCTGTCTGTCCGTCCGTCCGTCCGCGGATAATCTCAGTAACCGTTAGCACTAGAAATCTGAAATTTGGTACCAATATGTATATCAATTACGCCAACAAAGTGCAAAAATAAAAAATGGAAAAAAATGTTTTATTAGGGTACCCCCCCTACATGTAAAGTGGGGGCTGATATTTTTTTTCATTCCAACCTCTACGTGTGATATATTGTTGGATAGGTATTTAAAAAGGAATAAGAGTTTACTAAGATCGTTTTTTGATAATATTAATATTTTCGGAAATAATCGCTCCAAAAGGAAAAAAAAGTGCGTCCCCCCTCTAACTTTTGAACCATAGGTTTAAAAAATATAAAAAAAATCACAAAAGTAGAAATTTATAAAGACTTTCTAGGAAAATTGTTTTGAACTTGATAGGTTCAGTAGTTTTTGAAAAAAATACGGAAAACTACGGAACCCTACACTAAGCGTGGCCCGACACGCTCTTGGCCGGTTTTAGTCATCATCATCCTCCTTGCGTTATCCCTCGCCGCGGCTCATGGGAGCCTGGGGACCGCCTTTTTCGCCATTTTACTATTGGTCCCATAATAAAAATTGTTCATTATGACCTCAAACGTCCATGTGCATTATGACTGGTCCTTTTTAATACACTGTGTATGTTTATTATTCGTGTATCAGGTACAGTCAACAACACAGCTGTGAATACAAAGTGCCAAAAATATGTACAGACAATAAAGTTCTTGTGGGGGATATCCCACAGGTCTAACACTATATAGCAGAGATCTATAGCACAAGGAAACCAAGAAAGTGTACACCAGGAATTTATTCAATGTTTACATGAGAACTGTTATTGACCGACTGACTTACAAAACGTAAACAAACATATCAAAGAATCGGTTGCTATACCAAATACAAATATGACAGTATTCCTTCAACAGCCAGTACTGTGGCCTCTTAGGCACAACTCGATTCTATCGAATATCTCATTATCATTATATTCAATACGCCCCCTTAATGTGCATATTCAAAATAGATTGTAACACAATAAAACATACAACAAACTAAAGTGATATTGTTTCGTATGCTTCAGGTATCTCAAGACACGCTTTGTTGCATTCCAACATTCCTTGTTAGGGCAATCCAGGAATTGACTCAATACAGCCACCGTATTCGTAATATCAGGTCTCGTTCCCGTAGAAAGATACATCAACGAACCTATAATTTCGCGATATGGGTATTGTTCACGCGCACTGCACTTATTCACCGGCTTTTCTATCTTTTGCTTAAATTCCATAGGCGTAGATATCGGTTTACATGTATCCATATTAAATTTAATTAATAAATCGTCAATATATTTTTGTTGTGACAATTTCATTCCATTGTCAAATCTGTCAAACTCTATGCCTAACATATACTTCGCAATGCCATAATCTTTCAATTCAAACTTTTCGGCCAGTTCCTTTTTGAAAATTTCGATGCATTCACCTCTTTGCGATGCGACGAGTATGTCATCCACATAAATTAATACAAAGAGTTTAGTTTGCGAGTCTATACTTTTAAAATAAAGGCATGGCTCATTTAAAGATACTTGCAATCCCATGCACTTCAGCTGTTCATCCAGTCTGATGTTCCATCCAGATGTTGTCTACCAGCTTGTTTCAGGCCGTACAGCGACCTCTTGAGCTTGCATACATTGCCTCCAGACCTCAGGTCGCATAACAACTTGCTAGCTCTTTCATATATGAATGAACCTGGCTGCTCCAGTCGTGTTAAATCTTGCAAACATTCGTCAAGAAGATCTGGTACCTTCATATATATCTCTTCTTCTAATAATCCATTTAAATATGCCGTATTTATGTCCAACTGATGAATTTCAAGATCCAGTTCCACTGCAAGTGCAACTAATAATCTTACCGAATCAAGCCTAGCGACTGGCGCAAAGGGTTTCTGGTAATCTACGCCGTAACGTTGGCTAAAGCCTTTCGCCACCAGTCTAGCTTTCTTCTTCTCAGTCTTGTCGATATTTAACTTCGTCGTTAAAATATATCGGCAACCAACGACATTTCGGCCCATTGGTTTCTTAACGATATCAAAAGTGTCGTTTTTAATTAAACTTTTGACTTCTGACATTATTGCATCCTTCCATCCTTTTCGCTCGTTACCTGATAAGGCCTCTTTCAGACTAATCTCGGCAACTCCAACGAAATCATCGCAGTCTCCATACTCCTCAGTTGACTCAAAGCCTTCTTCCGCAGAAACCTCTGGTTCTATGGCAACTTCTGGCTCTGCGACAATCTCTGGTTCTACGACAACCTCTGGCTCTACGATAACAGGATCCGGTTCTACGATAACTGTGTTGTACCTATATCTTCCGAGGACGCCTAACATGGCCTCTCTCCAGCCGCGGTCGCCCTGGACCTCTCTTCACTATCCTCCCCCCATCAACATGAACTTCATCTTGATGATGATCATGTTGAGATGGTTCTGCGACAGTACCTGGAACATCTGTCATTTGACGGGATTCAACAGGAACATCGTCTTCTCTCTCGGGTTCAGGATCACGATCACTCGATGACCTTATGTTCACATCCTCGTGATCAGAGATCTGTTCTACCGGATTTCCACTAGTCTGAGCCGGATGGAACTCTACATCTACCGATAAAGGTTGATTTGTAGTATTTGCCGATCTTTTCTTATCGATTTCAAACGGATCAATCTTCACGTTTATGTTCACGTTCTCCCTTTCTTCACTTTTTGCTTCGTGAAATTTTACATCTCTTGACATGATAACTTGTCGTTGTTTTGGCATCCATATTCTGTAGCCCTTGCGATCTCGAGGATATCCTACAAAGATTCCTTCCAGGCTTCTTGGGGCAAACTTATCTTTCCCGCTTGACTTGTCCAAGACATGTACCTTAGATCCGAACTTGTGTAAGTAATCTAACTTGACAGGTCGTTCAAACCATTTCTCAAAGGGTATCTCACCTTCAAGACTTCTCGTTGGACAACGGTTTCTTATGTGGCAAGCTGTTGCTACAGCATCTGCCCAGAAACCAGGGGAAAGTCCTGATGAAATCAGCATGGACCTCGCCATCTCTTCCAGGGTCCTGTTCTTCCTTTCGGCTACTGAATTCTGTTGAGGAACTCCAGGAATTGTCAATCTTCGTGCTATTCCTTCTTGTTTTAAGAACTCGTCGAAATCTCGATTACAATATTCGCCTCCGTTATCTGTATGAAGATAAATTATTTTACGTCCGAACAGGTTCTCAACGTGATTTTTAAATACCTTGAACGTAGTGAAGACTTCACTTTTCTTGCTAAGAAAATAAACTTCACACCATCTAGTATGATCATCGATAAATGTTACGAAATATTTCGCTCCATTTATCGACGTATGTTGCATGGGTCCTACGACGTCAGAATGTATGATTTTTAACTTCTCATCGCATGGCCCATTCGAGCTAGAAAATGGCAACCTACTCATTTTTCCTTTCGCACAAATGTCACAATCATACAATTCAGTTACATCTGACATCTTTAAGTTCATGCCAGATTTATTTAAAACTCGGACAAGATCTTTCGAATTTAAATGACCAAGACGTTCGTGCCACGACCATACGTCAACCTTTCGCTCAGAAATCGCTGACATTGTGGTCCGAACAGGTTCTCAACGTGATTTTTAAATACCTTGAACGTAGTGAAGACTTCACTTTTCTTGCTAAGAAAATAAACTTCACACCATCTAGTATGATCATCGATAAATGTTACGAAATATTTCGCTCCATTTATCGACGTATGTTGCATGGGTCCTACGACGTCAGAATGTATGATTTTTAACTTCTCATCGCATGGCCCATTCGAGCTAGAAAATGGCAACCTACTCATTTTTCCTTTCGCACAAATGTCACAATCATACAATTCAGTTACATCTGACATCTTTAAGTTCATGCCAGATTTATTTAAAACTCGGACAAGATCTTTCGCATTTAAATGACCAAGACGTTCGTGCCACGACCATACGTCAACCTTTCGCTCAGAAATCGCTGACATTGTGGTGTACAATGTTCCTCGACGTAATATAAATTACCTTTACGATTTGCGACTAGTTTAGTATTACCATAGCTATCTTGAACACTAGCTATATTTTTGTTGAACGTAATGCTATAACCTTGATCGGTAATTTTTGCTACTGAAATCAGGTTACATCGCAAATCCGGAACAAATAATGTATTTGGCAATTGCACTTCAGTTTTAGAACCATTATCACATGAAGAAAATCTAACTGTCCCCTTACCTTGTACGTCTGTGCTCGAATTCGTTGCTAAATTTAGCTTACCGGACAACGGTAGTAATGAAGTACCAAATTTATCGGCATCGTTACACAAATGTGACGTACACCCACTGTCAACGATCCAATTTCCATTCTCGTTCCCAACAGCATTAACATCTGAAACACAATTGAATGTTACAAAATTGGAATCAACATCATGTAAATCACTTGAGTTCGACACATACTTTGCACTATCATTACGTTGTTCCTTCTTCTTTTGAGTACAATCCGAGGCTTTATGACCGTGTAAATGGCATTTGAAACATTTATAATTGAATTTCGACCTAGCCTGCTCTGGGGCATCACATGCGCGTTGACGTTGCTCTATGCCACTCTTTGGATTAGAAGATCTCTTTCCTCTTACAAGAAGTGCCTTATCTACACATTTTTTCTGATTTCTGGAATGTTCCTCTTCTAAAATCTTCACTTTCAGTACGTCTGGCTTTGGCAATGTATCTCTAGATTCTATTGCACATCTAAAATTGTCAAAACTGGACGGCAAGCTATAAAGAAGCATTATAGAAGTCAAATCGTCAGGCATTTCAATGTCCATGTCAGATAATTGGCTTATTATGTCAAAAAATCTCAAAACATGTTCTACACTGGTCAAAAAGAGAAATAAAAAAACAAAGTGTGATGTAAAGCTGCATTTTTGGTATGTTATTTGGGGTCCTTGGGGGAATGTAGGACTATATTTTGCAAGCAAAAAAATGGTGTGCTAACTTCGTAATTTAAAAAAAAGTAAAAAAATCAGACTTTTTTTGGTTTTTATTTTTTATTAAAAAACTATGCCTTTTTGGTCAAAAGTTGCTGTGTAATGTTGAAAGCGCATTAAATTTCAAACAGTTTGACATCTTTTTTATCAATGTCCGTCAAATAGTTTTCGAGATATGAAGCGTCAAAAAAAGAGCATTTTTCCCCTTTCTATGAAAATATTCGTTTTGCTCATATTTTGAGACTGATATATTATCACCAAAACAACTCAGGCTATTACATAAATTAATATTGTCTTCGGTTACCGCGATAGTTACTCATGAAATAAAACTATGGAAACGGATTAAATCGCGTATAATGAATTTAAAAGACGGGTGTCACCCGTTGACCACGAACGCTGTAAAGAGTTCGAAACGTCTTTTAAATTCATTATACGCGATTTAATCCGTTTCCATAGTTTTATTTTATTACATAAATTGTAAAATAAAAATGTAGAAAATTTCACTAGCTTTCATTTAAGACCAAAAGAGTGCCAGTTATTAAAAAAAATAGGATTATATCATAAGTCTAGTATAACTGGATCAGAAATAATCGGTGGATGGTATTGGCTAAATGGGATAGTTTACATATATTTACAGGAGGCGTAGCGGAGAACGAATTATTATTATTTGGGGGCTGTTCAAGTATTACTCAGACACATATTTGCGTATATCAAATCAACATTTATTTAGTAAGTTAAGTTTACGGTCAGTAAGAGCTCAGGATCGCCGCTTGGCGGAAAAAATATTTACGAGTAGAAAACCCTCATTAATTGAATCAGATTGTTCCGAAATTGTTCTTGTACGGACTGGTTCTTAAAGCATATCACTGAGGGTCAATAACATCTATGCAATCTCACGAGCGTTGTCGTGAACGTGCCCGAATCATAGTATTCTCCGTTTGACGAAATATGAGTACATAGTGTGTGTACATTTTCATGTGATGTTGAATAAAAATTTTCTATGTCTATGTTGTATTGCACGTGCAGGTCTCTCACCGCCGCGCAGGTGTAGTCGGACCATAACTCGACAGTATACACGCTTGTACAAAAACTGAAGTACAAAAACTGAGGAACTGAGGAGCTGCTGAAGCTGTCTTTTTAGGTTGTCACTACATTTGGCGAATCTTCTAACCAACATGTTTGCCCTTACTGCGGTGGCTCGCCTCTGCCTTTCTATGTCCTCCTGGTCTTTTAAACTGGACAACAAGATGTGGCCAAGATATTTGACTTCGTGTACTCTCCGCAATTGAACTCCATCAAGCAAAAGAGGTGGTACATGTGTGGGCATATGTGCTGCCTCCATGAGCATAAATTCAGACTTGTCCGGATTGTATCTCATGTTATGCTGGCTGGCGTATCTCTCGCATTCTGCAAGTAACTTACGCATAGCTCCCACCGATGGTGCTAGTTCCTACTACTACTACCATATCGTCTGCATATGCGATGTGATTTATCATTTGCCCATTGATGGAGCAGCCAACCTCGGTAATGATCAAAGTCTGCGACAGCCCATCCATGTACACGCTGAAGAGAGCTGGAGACATACTGCCTCCTTGTCTCACGCCACAGTTTAGCCCGCTGGCTGTGGACAGAGTTGACTTCCATCTTACTACGTTCTTCTGCTGGGAATACCACTTCTCCAGTATCTTAATAATTGGCGTGGGCGCTTTCCCTTCCCGTAGTTTATTCCACAGCAATTGGTGGTCAAATACAACTCAAGTGGACTTTCTATCACTACAGGAGTTGTGCCATCAAGATGCAGAACCAGGACCCTCCAAAAGGAAAAATTAAAATGTAACAAATTCTGTTTTGTTTTTCTAATTTACTAAACTTCAAAATTTTACTGTATTTTATTTCTTCATTATCAATAGTCAAATCGATGCAAAGTTAGCTTAGACAATTTTTTCAGATAAACGGATATCAAAGAAAGTAAGATCGAATAGATAGCTGCACTTTCAACCTAAAACTTATAGCGTAAACTATTTTACCTTAACCAATCGACCAGACTCTTGGCTTCTCTATTTATAGATTTTTTTTTGTTTACCAAAGTAACTATTCGTCTTACTGACCTTTATTTGCACTAAAACTAAAGCAAAATAAATTTTATACAATGTTATATTGCAATATATATCATATCATGAAGTATTTTTCAGATATTTGTCTAAAAATATTGGCAAAACGCTACATTTTATAAATGCGTCAAAAATTAACCTTTTTTGACGCTTCATATCTCGAAAACTATTTAACGGACATTGATAAAGAAGATGTCAAACTGTTTGAAATTTAATGCGCTTTCAACATTACAAAGCAACTTTTGACCAAAAGGCATAGTTTTTTAATAAAAAAATAAAAACCAAAAAAAGTCCGATTTTTTTACTTTTTTTTTTTAAATTACGAATTTAGCACACTTTTTTTTTGCTTGCAAAATATAGTCTAACATTCCCCCAAGGACTCCAAATAACATACCAAAAATCCAGCTTTACATCACACTTTGTTTTTTTAGCCGATTTTCATGTAAGATTTGACCGGTGTATTCCCTCAAGTCGCCGTTTTCATCCAATTTACGCAGTAACTACTCTTTCAGCAGTGTAGCCTTTTTCGCAGGTCCCTTGGAAGCATGAATATCTTTTAACTTTAACCATACGTCACGCGATGTCTTGCAACCTCTCAGGTGCCTCGGAGTTATGGATAAAATTAGGTCAGACTTAGCTTTGGAATCTCCTGTCTCCCATTTCGCTACTTTGGCTTCTCCACTTTCTCCAGCTGGCTTCTTGATACTCCCATTCACGTATCCCCAGGCGTCGTTTTTTAGGGTTCCGTAGTCAACTAGGAACCCTTATAGTTTCGCCATGTCTGTCTGTCCGTCCGTCCGTCCGTCCGTCCGTCCGTCCGTCCGTCCGTCCGTCCGTCCGTCCGTCCGTCCGTCCGTCCGTCCGTCCGCGGATAATCTCAGCAACCGTTAGCACTAGAAAGCTGAAATTTGGTACCAATATGTATATCAATCACGCCAACAAAGTGCAAAAATAAAAAATGGAAAAAAATGTTTTATTAGGGCACCCCCTACATGTAAAGTGGGGGCTGATATTTTTTTCATTCCAACCCCAACGTGTGATATATTGTTGGATAGGTATTTAAAAATGAATAAGGGTTTACTAAGATTGTTTTTTGATAATATTAATATTTTCGGAAATAATCGCTCCTAAAGGAAAAAAAAGTGCGTCCCCCCCCCTCTAACTTTTGAACCATAAGTTTAAAAAATATGAAAAAATCACAAAAGTAGAACTTTATAAAGACTTTCTAGGAAAATTGTTTTGAACTTGATAGGTTCAGTAGTTTTTGAGAAAAATACGAAAAACTACGGAACCCTACACTGAGCGTGGCCCGACACGCTCTTGGCCGGTTTTTTATTAACACTGCTTCTACTTGGATCTTCCACGTCTCATAATTACTCTCGTTGAGTTGGTCAATTTTCACAGTACTACTCATTTCCGCTGAAAATTTCTTCCTTTTACCGTTAACACTATTCTTGAATCGTACGAGGGACCATAACCACTGTGGGGGATATCCCACAGGTCTAACACTATATAGCAGAGATCTATAGCACAAGGAAACCAAGAAAGTGTACACCAGGAATTTATTCAATGTTTACATGAGAACTGTTATTGACCGACTGACTTACAAAACGTAAACAAACATATCAAAGAATCGGTTGCTATACCAAATACAAATATGACAGTATTCCTTCAACAGCCAGTAATGTGGCCTCTTAGGCACAACTCGATTCTATCGAATATCTCATTATCATTATATTCAATAGTTCTGTATACATATACAGTTCTGTATTATATTACATCACAAATTACACTAAATTCATATAAAGATGATTCCACGTAGCAAACAAAGGGCATCAATTTGCTTATCCCATTGAATTTCGACTCCTTCCAAAGTTTGTAAACGTTACCTTTCACTCACACAGCTGCCTTGAACATGATTGGCACTTACGTCCTTTCATGAATCATTTGCATGCTATTTATATGAACGCGACGTTAGTAACGGCGTAAGCGTCAGTGGAGTTGGTAGGAACCTATTGAGAATTAATAGACAATAGGAAACTTAGTTGCTTTGTTCCAGTTAAAATCTGAAACTTATACAAGAATCTGTCGGTTGTATGTAGTATAGAAAATATGGGTGCGTAGACAACGTGTCAAAGTGCTGGTGCTTTTACCTTAACTATTTACAAAATACTAACGCTGAGAAAAGCGGTGTCTATTAAACATTCAAAATAGTAGGTAAATTAAGATCCAAGTGCGGACAAGGGGTAGTATTGCCTCTCCGCACGTGTATCGTACGACGTTTTTCAGTAAATACTTATAACGATATAACCCTTTGTAGTTTCGATCTGACAAGAAATATGTACACTACTTTGCAAATTAGTGCGGAAAAAACACCAAAGTAGGTACCTACTGAAAACAATTTATTTATTTTTTTTATTTATTTAAGAAAGAAACAAACGGTCTTTTACAAAATTATTAGTACATAGTATTTCTTAAATCTAAACCTGGAGTTTCATTTATGTTTTAAATATAATGCAGTGCAAAACAGTGAGCAACACATTTTACCTTATAAATTTACACTAAGATAAGTGATGCTTATCCAATTCATTTACTTGTCTAAAATAAATGTGCTTTAAAGGAAATCAGTAGCATAAAGGAATATCATATAAGTCAATTATTTTTTATAACATTATCTGAAAGCACGTTTAAGGGAGACAACATTTTGAATATATCAATTTCTTGAAGTTTTACATTATCATTAAATAGTCTACACGCGCGTCTTATAAAAACATTTCGTGCGTAACAGAGTTCGAGGGATTTTAATTTCAATTTGATGGAGCAGTGAGGGAACGTCTATTAAGCTATGTAAGACTTTTAATAACATGACAGAGTCTGCACAATATATCATCATGAAAAAATGGTTGTCTATTGTTTGCCCGACAGTCATTTAACATAATATTCATTTGCCCGAATCTAACTTGCCTGAATTTCATTTGCCCGAATGATTTGTTTACCATAAAAATCATATGACATACTCGTTGTTTATCCGAATATTACCTTCCATAATCATACAATGCCATACTATTTGTTAGCCATATTATTAAGTGCAATAATATGGTTTCATAGAATATTCAAACGCCATAAGCAATTATTGCCATATTAATTGTTGCCCATATTATTACCTAACCTAACCTACTTTCTGATAGCAGTTTCATTTTCCAGGGGTCACAGTTCTAACCTAACCTAGCTAACCTACTTTTCCAGCAGTTTCATTCTCCAGGGGTCACAGTTCTAACCTAACCTAACCTACTTTCTGATAGCAGTTTCATTTTCCAGGGGTCGCAGTTCTAACCTAACCTACTGTCTGATAGTATTTTCATTTTCCGGGGGTCACAGTTCTAACCTAACCTAACCTACTTTTCAAGCAGTTTCCTTTTCCAGAGGTTCACAGTTCTAACCTAACCTAACCTACTTTCTGATAGCAGTTTCATTTTCCAGGGGTCACAGTTCTAACCTAACCTAACCTACTTTCTGATAGCAGTTTCATTCTCTAGTCCTTCTAGTACCTATTATAGTAGTTTTCGATTCTGCCAAAGCACATTATGGAAATTGACTTTTCTGGACGCTAATTTGTATGACAAATGATGGTATAGAATGTGGTAATTACGGATTTCGATGATTCTGACAAATGACATTATGGAAACTGACTTTATGGGAAACAAAGTTTCTGGCACTAGATTAATATTGTAAACAATGATTATGGCATAAGATGTTATGAGAAACAATATTATGATTGTTGAATAGGATGGCAAATAAAATTATGGCAAATGAAATTCTGGCAAATGGGGGTATCCCTGAAAAAATACCATAAGTATGTGCTTTACAATGAATAGTTATTTGTTTTACAAGGGGGCAAAGTTGTTGTTTAACCGCACGTGCCAATATTGATACCCGAGCAAGCGAAAGATTCCAATATTGAACCGCGAACGTAGCGAGTGGTTCAAAAAGTGGAATCTTGAGCGCTGTAAGGGTTTCAAGGCACGAAGATTAAACAAACTTTGCCACCGAGTGAAACACAAAAAGGTTCACCGCACCAACACGATCAAAATACTGACTTTAAAACATCAAACTAAATCACATCCATCAATCTATTCAATATTTATGATTCAAAATCATTATTTATTTGTAAATTTTACCAGTCAGCTTATGACATCAAGTTAAAATTTATATGAAGTTACTTTGCACTCTTGTGTGTATCTGTTTTCGAATAGCAAAGTAAGCCCTTACGAGTTGGTGTGGTGAAAAACAATATATCATCATGGTGACACTGAATAAAGGAAATACAAACTTTTGAAGTTCGACAGTAAGCCCGTTTTCACATTATTCGATCCGATATCGGATGTCGGAAGGATTTCAATGGAAAAAAATCCAAGATGACGCCTGTAATGTATGGGATATCGGTCCGTCATCCGATCGGATAATGTGAAAACGCACTAAGAGAAATACAAATATTACAAGTGGTAGTCAATGTCTAATATGACAAGTTGGAAAGAGACTTCCGCTTGTAACTTGTATCTTTCAGTTTTGAGAAATGGGCCACAGATGGCAGTCGCTTTCGTAAAACTAATGCCTACGCCAAATCTCGGTACCAGTTGTCAAAGCGGACCCCAGTCTCCCATAAGCCGGGATAAAGCAGGAGGATGATGAGTTTTCCCGTCTCGAGAGTACTTGAAGAAGGTTGTGTTGGCGGAACAACTCAATGTACTTAGCTATTTAATTTCGTTTTGAGACAAATATTATATTTTATTTATTTTATATTTATTTTATTTCATAAGAAGAACGTTGTGTTGGCGGAACAACTCAATGCACTTAGCTATTTAATTTCGTTTTGAGACAAATATTATAATATTAATACGATAGAAAGGAAAAACTTGTAGCTGTTATGGAATTGCCGTTTAGAGAAAACTTGTGGGAATAGCAAGAGCACAATGTGGTTTTATTATTATTAGGTCAAAGAAATAATAGTTTAAAAACAATATTGTGAATTGCACTAATACATTGCTCTGTTGATTGTAGATTGTTGACAGTTTAAGTGCTTACTGTAAGCATTGTAAGCCTATTTAAATAAAGAATAATTATATGGATTGAATTTTTAACTTAGTTACAGACTAAGGCACTGATCCCACCAAGGACGAGTATTATGCTATTAGCTATCGGCTATTAATAATAGTAATAATCTATGGAATGTATTTCCGGCAATAAATAATTTCATTTAATTTCATTTTCATTTCATAAAACGAAAAAAAGATAGTCGCTCCCGTGTAAATGTCAACTTCCAAAAATTTTCTTTGTAATATTTTTCTTATTTTTATTCTACTTATTTGACCTCATTATTTGAATTTTGGAGTCAATTGAAGAATTCGATATTGAAATCTTTCGCTTGCTCGCCCCTTTGTTTTACACAAATAAAAAATGCGACCCATGAAATTAAAGTGAAAATGAACATATTGTTTCATGCATATTGCACATGCGTCTTTGAGTGTGGATGGTCCCTTATATTAGCGAGCTCTGACTCCACAGTCAAACTATATAAATAGTTTTGTGGAGCAATATATTTAAAATAATGTTCTTGTATCCACATGTATATTAATTGAATAAATAATTTAAAAAAATCATTTTAGAACTAAACGGGACTTAATCGTGTAAAATAAAACCCGTTTAGTTCTAGAATTATGAGTGCAAATCGTGTTAGTTTAAATCAATAGGTATACATATGTGATGTGCAAGTTGCGGAAACTTTCCAAAAAATTCTTAAATTTCTTGAAAATTTCACGAAACTTTTACGAAATATTGGGTTGGTAAGAAAGTAATGAGCGAATCATAACTAATATTGTAATTTTTATTTAATTTATTATTTTAATCATTTATCAAAAATATAACGGCCTTCGTTATCTACTACTTGTCTCCATCGTTCTGGTAAAGAATGAATAGCATCGGCGAAGAAGTTCTTAGGTTTAGATTCAAAAAACTCAGCTATGTACTGTCGTAGATGGGCTTGATCATCGAACTTTTTTTCATTCAAGGCATTGCTTAGCGATCTGAACAATGCGTAATCCGTAGGTGCCAAGTCTGGAGAGTACGGTGGATGAGGTATCACTTTCCAACCTAGCTCCAATAGCTTTAGCCGAGTCACTTATTGCAATGTGTGGGCGAGCATTGTCGTGTAAGAAAAAACTTTAGCATGCTGTGGACGATTCTGACAGATTTTTTGGTTTACATTTTCAAGCTGATTACAGTATACTGATGCGGTAACAGTCATTCCACTTGGTAGGAGTTCCCAGTGAATAATACCATGAACATCCCACCAAACGGACAGCATAAATTTTTTCCGGTGAGGCTTTGTTTTTGGTGCCTCTATTCCTTTTTCGTTTGGAGCTAGTCACTGACGTTTGCGTGTGTGATTTATATATAAGACCCATTTTTCATCTCCAGTGATAAGATGGTCCAACCAGTTAAATGTGCGGCGAAAAGACAGAAGTTGTATGCAGATATCGGCACGGCGGTTTAGTTGATCTCTATCAAGTTCGTGCGGTATCCAAACACTGTATTTGTAGTTTTTTCCCAACTCGTGTAAATGTGTTTTTATGGTGACATGAGAGCAGCCTAACTCGGTAGCAAGAGTACGACTCGTTAGCCTCGGATTTCCTTCAATTAAGGTTTTTAATTTGGCTACATCAATCTTCACCGGTCGACCAGACTTAGGTTGATCTGATAATGAAAAGTCGCCACTACGAAACCGCTGGAACCATCGTTTCGCCGTGGCCTCAGACACAACTTCAGGAGCAACACGCTGACATATATTACGCACTGCTTCGGCGGCTGAATGGCCAGACTGAAATTCATATAGTAAGCAATGCCTTACATGCACTTTTAATTCGTCCATTTTCTTCCTTATATTAGCTCGGCGACAGCTAGTGAATGACTGACGAGAAACTGTGCGACTCGCCCTTTATATACTTTCGACCATAGAAGATTCTAGAACTCTCTCAAAAATTTTATGTGGAATTCAATCGATCGCTCATTACTTTCTTACCAACCCAATATAAAGGGAATTTAAATTTATTAAATGGAAAGTTTCCATCCATACAATTGTCCAAGTTTCCGAAGTTTTCCTATGTGAAAATTTCAGAATTTTGGAAACATATTGTTTGTTTACCTACGTTCTTTTAAATACCTAAAAGTACAGAGTACAGATACCTACATCGTCTGTTTAAAACCTCTATATTCACCAATAGGCAATGTCCAAATACCCTTTAGATCACAGCGTGATTGGAGTGATAGCAAACACAGGATATTGTTTGAGCGCGCCACTTTCGTGTGTCAACTACTCAATCACTGCGTGTTTACATAATATTACGTCGTAAGGAAATGTTCGGTGCCTTCTTTACACAGAAATATTGGTTAAATTCGGCGTTAAATATACCTACTAACCTTTTTGCTATTAGTTAAAGTAAATTATTTTATTTTAAGATAATAGTCAATGTGTTTTTTCCTGGAATAAAATATTTTTAACCCCCGACGCAAAAACGACGGGGTGTTATAAGTTTGACGTGTCTGTCTGTGTGTGTCTGTCTGTCTGTCTGTCTGTCTGTTCGTCTGTCAGTCTGTATGTGTGTCTGTCTGTGGCATCGTAGGTCCTGACCGGATGAACCGATTTGGATTTAGTTTTTTTTTGTCTGAAAGCTGAGTAAGTCGGGAGTGTTCTTAGCCATGTTTTATTAAAATCGGTCTTCTATGTCGCGGTCGGGGTTTTTTTCAAAATTTTTTGGTTAGGTTATTCGATGCATGGAAACAATAATACTAATCATAAACTAAACCTTAATCTAAAAATAAATACCTAACTAAACTAAAAATATTAAAAACTAGGTGAACTCCTTAGGCATGGTGCCGTAGTCACTGGCAGCATTTCCTCGCTGTATCGCTAAGCTATCCATGATTTAGATATCAATGTCACAACAAACGTAGCTTTGAATTGGCATGTGGCGCTCGCTGATGAGATGCAGGCCCGTGTCTCAATAATTGATATTTTCCGACCATCTCCGACACAAACCCGAATGCATAATTAATCATAATTCATTAAGATTATCCAACTCGCGGCCCCGGATTTAATTATTGTATAAATATTTATGCACGGATCAAATTATTTAGTAGTCTACTTGATTTTTGGGTAAATAAGTGACAAAATGGACGTTTTGAACTTTATGATAAGGTTAGAAATAAAGGTGGAAATAATTTTCAGACTTGTATTATGAAACTTATGAGAAGAGTGATTTTGAATTTAAATATTTTAAATTAATATCAGTTTTCGGGTTCGAAGTTTATTAGTACAGTTATCCTTTTGGTCATCATCATCCTCCTTGGCTCATGGGAGCCTGGGGTCCGCTTTGACAAGTAATCCCAAGATTTGGCGAAGGCACTAGTTTTTACGAAAGCGACTGCCATCTGACCTTCCAACCCGAAGCATAACTAGGCCTTATTGGAATTAGTCCGGTTTCCTTCACCGAAAAGCGACTGACAAATATCAAATGACATTTCGCACATAAGTTCAGAAAAACTCATTGGTACGAGTCGGGTTCGAACTCGCGACCTCCGGATCGAAAGTCGCACGCTCTTACCGCTAGGCCACCAGCGCTTACCGTTAACAGTTATCCTTTTGGTATGAGTAAATTAATTAGTACCCTCAAAACACATTACATATCCCAAGTCCTATTTAGTTTAAGTTTAGTTTTAACTTTAATTTATATCTAAAATCACAAAATTGATCTCTTTTTGAAAAATCGGAGTTATCTGTCAAAAGCAAAATTTAGCTTAAAAGAAAATCCCGACCTCTAAGGCCCACTTGCACCAATCACTTAACTCAGAGTTAGTGGGCTGTCATCTGTCAAATTCCATATAAAAAAAAAAAAAAATGGTGGGTTAACCCTCGGGTTAACCCACCATTTTTGTTGGTGCAAGTGGCCCTAAGCGTAGTCCCCTAAGTATGTATAAATCAAATAAACTTTTTAATTGTCCTTGTACCAACTAAACAGTATTTTTATAGTAACTAGTAAACGCTACTGGTTATTAGGAAACTGTATGCGTGGAACGTGTAATTAATTTATGGATTTTAGGAAGTGCACATCAATTGAATAGAGGTTTTGGAGGCACAGCTCGCTACCCAAAAAACATATTTTCATTGAAATTTCATGCCTAATTATCGTCACAAAACTGTCACAATTTGGATTTATTTCAACCCCTTTTTGCCAAGGCACTGAAACTTGAGTAGTTCATGTGCTCGGCCTACCCCTTTATGGGATACAGGCGTGATTATATGTATGTACAAAACTGACAGTGAGCTAATTTTTGTTAACAACTTACGCTAATTGGGGTGTCCCAAATTCTGAAAATCCCCGTGACCGTAGCCTAAATGAGCCCGAATCATCCGTAGACGGTTGGCTACGAATCGAACATCGCTTATAGAAGTCTGCAGCTAAGCGGATTAAACATGAGTCCATTCGTCCCACTGCAGCCGCTGCGAGGATTGAGGCCGTCTCCGAATTGGGTTGGCTTTCATTTCAATCATGGCTGACCTCTTTACTTTAGGACTTATGAAGTACCTACTAGCTATTGCCCGCGGCTTCGCTCGCGTTAGAAAGAGACAAAAAGTAGCCTATGTCACTCTCCATCCGTTCAACTATATCCACTTAAAAAATCACGTCAATTCGTCGCTCTGTCTTGCCGTGAAAGATGGACAAACAAAAAGACACACACACTTTCCCATTTACAATATTATAGTATGGATTGATTAACTGTATCTTAAGTAAATTGACGATATCAAAATCTAAAGTTTTTTTGAATGGTTATACCTAACCCATATCTATCTAGATCTAAATAACATACATGCAATCACGCCTGTATACCATAAAGGGGTAGGGAGAACACATGAAATTACACAAGTTTCAGTGCCATTCTTGGCAAACAAGGAATTGAAAAATAACGAAAATTGTGGCAGTAACAGGTTGCCAGCTTCTCGCCCACGCCACAATTTAACGCATATACCACAGTCGACTTCTACGACACCCACGGGAAGAAAGGGGGTGGTGAAATTCTTAACGCGTCACCCCATGGGCAATCTAAATAGCAGCGTAACAAAATTACATTAAACTAGACGATGACTTCTGGGTTCAATTATGGTGTGGACGATATTCTAGCAATCTGACTTTACGATATAACAATTTTGTTTTCTTTCAACCTCTTAATTGCTAAGAGTGACACTGACAGTTTCAGTTGCTCTGCCTACTCCTTTAAGGAACACAGACGTGAGTTTATGTATTAGAGCATTTCTTTTTTTTTGCCATTTTTTTTGTTTTGATTTTTTTAAGGAATTTTAGGTCAATTGTACTCAGAATCACGAGTACTATCAATCTCACTGGGAGACAAAAAGTGTCCCAGAATTTCCATACATTTTTGTTACTTTCCTCTTTTGTTACCCCACACAACATGTATGGACAATGGTAACAAAATAAGAAAAAATCGTATGGAACAATTTTTTAACTACTATTTAGGATTGAAGAAGCTAGTGATTCTGAGTAGAGAAATACCATTTTTTTTTTCGTAAATATCACATTTCATAAAAGTGGAGAAAAATAAGAAATGCTCATTAAGCTAGACTTATTGACAAAATTAAATTAATTACGAAGGTTATACGATTATAACAAATATAGTAAAATCTTACACAGATTGACTGAGTCCCGGTAAGCTCAGGAAGGCTTGTGTTGTGGGCACCCAGACAATATAATATTTCTAATGGCAAAGTTTTTCGTAAACTATTACCTTATCGTTTTGTAAACTTTATTTTGAAACTTGGACAGAGAAAGACTTTCCCCAGCTAGCCACAGCTGTTCATTAGTGCCTAAAACTTCCGACGGAACCATAAAAACTTGCACCACTACACCTTGCGCAAACTGGACGGTTTGACAAACTTCGGCGCGGAAAATTGATCCAGTTTTTGCTAATTTGAATGTAAGTAGTGAACTTCTCTGAGATCTGAGCCAGCCGGCATATTATGCTTCCAATTTTATCACATAACCAGGTGGATAAAGTATCCGTCACGCTTTGTCAAGTATGTCAGTGTGAGAGTGACAGATGTCTTATCCTCGTGGATAAGTGGTAAAATTGGAAGCATAATACGCCGACTTGATGAGTTATTGATGTTTTAAAATACATTACCTACTTCGCTAGCTTTTTTCGGAATGCTCCATACAACTCCCCCCTCCCCCTTTTTAAGAAGGCGGGGGGGTTAGAAAGAAACTAAAAGTAGCCTATGTTACTCACCATCCCTTCAACTATCTCCACTTACAAAAACCACTTGCAATTATTTCAATTTCTATTTTTTTCCGGCTCTGGACGGAGGTTTTACCTATATGACATTTATTTCAGTATTCTAAAACATCAAAGAATCATGTTAAAAATTCGAAAACGAAACGAAGCATTAAAGCCCGCGTAATTTTCAATCAATCAATCAATATTTATTGCACCATGGTAAATATACAAAAGATGTTACAATTAGGTAGTACATGCAGTCTATCATGGACCCTATATAAGGGTATAGCAAACATTTCCTTAAGCTAAGTTTAATCAATTATTAAATTATCTTGTGTACAGTACAGAAATATATATTGTTGTAAAATACCAAATTCATATGTTTAAACCCATATTCCCAAATCGAATCCCACAATACCCACGGCGCTGAAATGAAATTCTTAGCCCGTCGCCACTCGTCTTTCAAACACTACGCGACATGTCACGCCATGGCAATCGATATCATATATGTCAATTAAGTATTTTTTGCTGTCGCGATTACTTATCATCATGACACTATAATTAATAACACACATACAACGTGTTTTTATTGATTTCCGTTTACTTTAAGGGGAGTTCCTTTAGGTCAATTCATTTTTCTAAGAAAGTAGTGTTATCGAGCTACCTATTTAAAATTTAATGACTCAATAAGTTACGGCCTATAGAACTACCTAGTATTATTTATTATGACATTTGCCGCAAGATACTTGATATTAACTTTAATAACTATAACACTTTAAATTCTCGCGTTTTGAACACATTTTTAAAAGTCATCACGGACACGGACACAAACTACAAACGACATGTCGAATTTTACGGGAAACAAAGAAACACGGTGTATAAAAGGCAGGAAAGGCCCTCCTGACAGCCTCGGGTCATCGCATGCCTATTTATATGCATTATCGACCCTTCACCCACGGAGGAATTGATCGGCCATTTTTATAGACTTGAAATACTGGTGACGTCGGTATTTCAGACTGTTCTAGAAATCTAGATAATACGTCATGCAGATTACGCAGATATACCCGTACATATATACAGTGTGTAAGCCCTATAACGGCGATAAATCAAACCAGCGGGAGTAGCACACTAGTCGAATAAATTTTATCGTATCGGTGCGTCCCTATCGCACTTACAATTACAAATGGTGCGAAAGGACGGCCTAGCTGACGTTATGTCGTTTATAATACGACCAAACTTGCCTACCAGAATTCTTTAGTGTTATCAATAATTAGGAGAGGTGTTTTTATGTGTCCCGTGTGGTGACGGGTTAAGAATTTCACCACCCCCTTTCCTGCCGCGGGTGTCGTAAAAGTCGACTGTGGGATATGGGTTAAATTGTGGCGTAGGCGAGAGGCTGGCAATGTCACAATTTGTATTTCTTTCAACCCCTTTTTGCCAAGAGTGGCACTGAAACTTAGTAGTTCATGTGCTCTGCCTACCCCTTTATGGGATAAGGGTGCGATTATATGTATGTGTTTTAAAGTTTTAATTTTCACCCCATAATTAATTATTATCTCAGTAGCAAAGTATACTGTAAAAAAATATCGAAAAAGTCTAACGTAGGGTTGAAAATTTGCCATAAGTACATTAAGTAATTTTTTAGAAAGCATGTTTGAGAGAAGTGAATTCCCGATATTCTATAATGAATAAGGTTAATCCATACTAATATTATAAATGAGAAAGTGTGTGTGTCTGCTTGTTTGTCCGTCTTTCACGGCAAAACGGAGCGACGAATTGACGTGATTTTTTAAGTGAAGATGGCTGAAGGGATGGAGAGTGACATAGGCTACTTTTTGTCTCTTTCTAACGCGAGCGAAGCCGCGAGCAAAAACTAGTGATGTCATAATTATGTTAACTAGAGTGGACACTTAACAATATTCTTACCACTAGGTTGCAGCACGAATTCCAATAGGTACAGTCACCAGACGGGGCACGCAAAAGATCTGAACACCCCTTATCTCCTTGATAATGGGCCATTTATTTTTTAAAAGTTGTCCACCCCACTTTTTTTGGATTTAATAATTTTATGTGGTTTCCACTCAGAATCGTTAGCTCTTTCAATCCTAATAGGAGAAAAAAGTGCCCCAACGTTTTTTCCTATTCCGTTACCATTTTTTCATACATTTTGTATGGCGGTAACGGAATGGAAGGTTTGAAAAATGTATGGAAATCTTGGGATATTTTTTTCTCCCATCAGGATCAAAAGACCTCGCGATTCTGAGTATGAATCGCGTAAAAAATAGCCATGTTACAAAAAAAGTGGGGTGGACAACTTTGAAAAAAATGGCCCTAATGGAGGCATGTTCAGATATTTGTAGCACCTTGACCGTGACGATATATCTGATGACGACTGTACTCGAATTAATGAAGGGCAGAGTCACTTACCTGAAAAGAAACAATAAAACATTAGTATTCATTTATCATCTTCTGAAAATAGGTCATTGTTGTTCTAAACAATGCGCAGAAAGTCAGCTATTTTTTTTATGGGGTAAGTCGCAAACGATCAGGCAGGTCGCCTGATGGTAAGCGATCACTATGGACACCCGAAACAACAGAAGTGTTGGAGGTGCTTCGCCTACATTTAAGATGGGTGTACGCTCTTTTCTTGAAGGTTTGAAGGCCGTATCGGTTCGGAAATACCGCAGGTGACAATTCATTCCACATCCACAGTTTAGCTGTGTGGGACCGGAGCTCATACTAATAAACCTTTAAATATGAGGTAATGTCAAAAATACACTCTGTATGTTGTGTGTGTACATTTTTCCACCTTATTACAATGAGTTAAGATAAAGAAATGTACACATACTTATTTATTTGTGAACTCGACTGATGTATTTAAAGTCACTTACGGCTCGAACGCGATAATACATACATACATACAATCACGCCTGTATCCCATAAAGGGGTAGGCAGAGCACATGAAACTACTAAAGCTTCAGGGCCACTCTTGGCAAATAAGGGGTTGAAAAAAAACGAAACTGTGGCATTGCAGTGACAGGTTGCCAGCCTCTCGCCTACACCACAATTAACGCGATTATAATATTTTCCCTTTTTGATCCCCGACGCAAAAACGACGGGGTGTTATAAATTTGACGTGTCTGTCTGTGTGTAAGTCTGTCTGTCTATCTGTTAGTCTGTCTGTCTGTGTCATCGTAGCTCCCGAACGGATGAACCGATTTAGATTTAGTTTTTTTGTCTGAAAGCTGAGTTAATCGGGAGTGTTCTTAGCCATGTTTCATGAAAATATGTCGCGGTCGGGGCTTTTTTAAAAATTTTAATTTTGTAGTTATTTCCACGTTATTGATTGGAAGTAGTTTAAAAAATAAGTTTCAATTCTCATTGCTTTCAGGACTTTACTAGTAGTACTTAACGTAAGGCTTATCGATTTGATTGAATTATTTAGCATCCCCATCAGTGCAGTGCACCGCTATGTGTGACAGAAAAAGCGACTATTGAGTTTTATATTCATTTAGATTTAGATGTACTACACAAAGGATACAAATACTACAAGCATTAGTGTAAAGACGCGCTTTGGCAGTGCGTGCTTAATGCGTTTAATTCAAGATTAATCATTTTAATCAGAGAAAATTTCACATATCCTTGGTACAATGCCTCAAGGGCCTATTTTAGACATTAGCTAGCTTTTAAGCTTAGCCTTAGTTTCTTAATTTTCTTATATAATTAAGTATGTAAATATGTTCATGTAAATAAATATAAAAAAAAGTCAGTGTAACCATAAATTAAATATAACAAGATCATATCATCCCATACATTAAAATGCGACCGCCTAAGACCGCGCTTACACTCCACCACACATAGATGGCGCCACAAAAAACAATGTCTTGTAGCTTTCGATTATACTTGTAGATGGCGTTAAGTGTCACTTTTGACATAGATTTACGGCTCGGAATTGACACTTAATGCCAATCTACAAATAATCGGTGGCAACAAGGCATTTTTTTGTGGCGCCATCTATGTGTGGTGGAGTGTAAGCGCGTTCGTAGACGGTCGCATTTTAATGTATGGGATGGTATGATCTTGTTATATTTAATTTATGGTGTAACACAATATGAGCGACCATCTCCGTGTGGGTCAATAACTTGATTTAGATTTAGATTAGATTTAGATTTATTTATTTCATAATATAAAATTACATTATAAATTATTCTACCTTAATCTATAAGAATTTATATTATGATCGTCGAGTATGATTTTTAATGAAATATCAATTACAATTATAATTTGATACTAATTTTAAAAATATAACAATAATGATTTATATATAAAATTTTTTACATAAAAAGGAAAAAAGAAAAAACAAGGTATCTCATAATGATCGTCAAACTAAAATTAAAATACAATAATGGATTACAGTCAATTTATATTACATGTCATTTCCATATACTCATTTACAGAATATAATGGATTTTCCAATAAAAAGATTTTCAATTGGCGTTCAAAAGTTTCGTCAGATGTTTCTGTTCGCAATTTCGCGGGTAGTCGTTCGTAGTATGTCGGTCCAATCACTCTCGGGTTCTTTACTGAAAGCGCCATGCGACGCGGCACTGTTCGCAATCTCCCTGTGGACCGAATTTGTTTCCCGGAAACTTCAACGCGCTTGAACATCGAGAAATTGTTTCTCACAAACATTACTACTTGGAAGAGGTAAAGTGAGTAATGTGTCATTATACCGTTCTGTTTGAAGAGCTCCCTGCACGGATGTCTAGTTTGTACTCCGGTTAGTAGTCGTACCGCTCGTTTTTGAAGGATTAAAACTCGCTTCGCATCCGTGGAGTTTCCCCAAATCAACGTCCCGTAAGATATTAGCGAGTGAAAATTTGAGAAATATACAGCCTTCAGTGCTTTTCTCGATGGTATCTTGTGACTGGTATAGTCAATACGAATTACCCCGCATGTCTGGGTGCGCAAGCGCTCACGATACAGCTATGGTCAATGCAGCTAGCTATCTCTATCGCTCTTCCGTATTGGGGCGACAGAGCCAGACTACCTTTCGATCGGCATCTAGTGTCAACGATTGTCATTTATCGTCAGCGGCAAGAGTAACGCCGTGGCTTGCGTGGGCGACGGTCGCGCGACGGCGATGCGACGCATACGAAATCAAACCTTATCGATATGGAAGTATGAGACGCGACGGCGAAGGTCGCGCGACCGTCGCCCACGCAAGACACGGCGTAACATGAGTCACAATTTTATGGCATGTTCCATTTATTCTTGATGCAAGTTCAAGTGATCATCTATCTCTAAATAACTGTTACTTTCCCGATATATGCATGGATCCTTTCATTTCAAATCAAATCAAATCATTTATTCGTGATAAACAAGATACAACACATATAAAACAATACAAGAATATTCAAAAGATACAAGAAAAATGAATAATTAAAAAAAAAAACACATTGATATACCTAGTCGTTCACCACGAAATGGTCCCGCCTCAGCGTAATGCTAATCACAGGGTCAGCACTGATCTTCCGGCGAGACCATTTGTGTGCCACGGACGCATGATAATTTCATCATAATTTGCAGCTGTAGTTCAAATAAACATTCAATGAAGTCGTGACTCACGTTACTTTTAATTGGATTCACCCATCTCCTTTCTTTTTATATCTGTGGTTACAACCAAAAATTACATTATCCGTGACGTTTTCGCTATCGAGTTGTATTCTAAAACTCACGGTAAATGCTCTTATTGTCGAACTATTCAGACCCAAATCACGTGTCCCGCACGCACTGGTAATTCCATTACGCACACAATTATTGAAGGATTATGGATAGGGATTGCCGGTCCGGCGGATCCGGTCATCCGGCCGGATCCGGCACCTTATAGGCCCAACCGGTAACCACATCTGTTAACATAAATAAATCACAACATTTCGTGTCATTTTAAATGACGTAAAAGCGACAAATGAAAGGTAGCGTGGAGCATAAAAAAACACAAATGAAAAAGATGTACAGTACTCGTAGATTTATTACTTTTTTATTGTGATAATATATGTATATGGAAGAGAACGTGCTAAATATGCTTCAAGATGCGATCACGACATATTATGAATTGTTATGAGTCGAAATAGCTCTACCAAAACGTCATAGATCTCGGTGCTTTCCGAAAGGATCATTTCATTGAAATGATCAAGTATTAGACTTACATAATATTATATTGACCGGGATATAGACCATGATTACCTTTTTGATTTTTGTCGAGCTCCCGATATTTCGACGCAGTTACATGCATCATGATCACGGTCTATATCCCGGTTAAAATAAGTCTAATAATGAAAATAACCGTGAATCATTAAAAACTCTTATCATCAAGTACGAGCCCCAATGCAAATGATATCGTCTAGTATGAAAAAAATATTATGTCCTAACTTCGACCTCAAAATTCAGGATGAATTAGATGATTAGTAGAACATGTAACCTAAAAACAAGAGAGCTTATAATGCATATTTTATTTATTCAAAACATAAATTAACAATTTTCCTCACTAGTAAACAAAAAAACATAATTTCACCAAATGTAACACTCGCAAAAATGTTCGTCTTCAGCGTAGCCGATGCAGAAAAGAACAACTACCACTTGGTGGCGTCACCTTTTGCATCTAAAACGGCCTTAATTCTGAGCGGCATTGTATCTACCAACTGTCTATACTCCTCAGGGGTTATTCCATTCCAGACACCCACAAGTTTCTCCTTAAAATCAGCTTTGGATTTAGAAGGATCTTTTCGCAACTTTTTCTTCATTTACCACTACAAAGTTTTTATGGGAGACAAGTCTGGACTGCTGGATGGCCATGATATGGTAGGAATTTGTTTTTGTTTCAGCCACTCCATCGTTGTCTTGCCAGTATGACATAAGGCACCATCTCGTTGAAAAGTAAATCCATTTATATACTTGAACTTTCTTATAGACGGTAGTGAACTCTATTCCAAGATGCTTTTGTATTTCTCTGCATTGACGGTTCCATCTATAAATTGCAGACATCCCACACCCTGTGCCGACATACATCCCCAAATCATTTAAAGATGCTGGAAACTACACCTTGCGTTCAAGACAGTCTTTGTGAAATGCATCTCCTTTATCTTGAATGACTTTACTTCGTTCATCGCCAACTATGACCTCAAATTTGGATTTGTCGCTCCATATTATTTTTCGCCACTGATCGGCAGTCCAGTTTCTGTACTTTTGTGCAAATTTCAACCTGTTAGTTTTCTGCTTTTGAGTAAGTAATGGTTTCTGTTTAGCGGTGTGAAAACCGAAGCCCATTATTTTCATTACTGTTTTTCAGGTATCGACTGAAATGTTTATTTTGATCGCGTCATGCCATAGTTAGGTAAGTTCTCCTGCTCTTGCATGACGATTTTTCCTGATGATGCTCCTCAAAATCCTGTTTTCTCTTTGGCAGTTATTCTTCGACGGCCAGATTTATTTAAACAGGAGACGGTTCCGTATTTTAGTTAATGCAGGATGATTGTATGCGCCGTAGATCTTGGCAAAAAAAGGTCTTTGGATATTTTGGAACGTAGATTTGCCGCTATTGTTACTGGAAATTATAATTTTCCTCACTGATTCAGGCACCGACTTACCTCTTGCTATTTTGGTATAAAAATGTTGTAGAATAATTATATTTTTTACAGAATTTACCTTTTTATGTAGCCGTATATCATATCAGACGACTTATAATATTATTAATTCAATTTAAAATATTATTGTATAATATTAATCTTACTAAACTATTTTTATTTTAAATAGACGACCTATTATGCCTCAAATATGAACTAGGCGTATTTTTTTGCTTTAGATATTTATTTTTATGATATGATTATATTAAAACATATAACATTAGGTCATTTTGTACGGCGCAAGATTAAACTAGTTTTAATGGCTTAGTGTGTCGTGTATTCCATTTATCATCAAAGTCAATCTGGGTTTAAATACCAGTTTCGGAATTCATTAAAAGCTCTCGTCAAACACGTTTGAAGGTTATGAAATTTAAGTAATTATGTTTCCGGTACAATAGTGACATTTTAACTCAGATTTCAAATTCGGTTTTACTGTCAAAATTACGTTACAATGTTAGACTTTTTACTGCTAAGTTTTATTTTATTGTTTTAAAATTTAATATCTCATCAAAAACACGAATACCTACCTACAAATCCATAATTTAAGTATTTTTAACATCCGTATAATACTGGGGACGCTATTGCTATGTCTTGTATGGGAACCCTGCATTTTATGATTAAGCACTGAGACTTGGCACAGTTGTTCATTGGGTGGCCCTGAGTAGATAAAGATCGGGAGGCATCGAGAGCCCCCCTTAATTTAGGAGGGAGGAGGGGGTGAAGGCTGGCGCCTCCGCGCTTTCTTTGAAACCATATTTCTCTAAAACTATACAAAATAGGGCATGCGATATATCATTTTCGGATAAATGAAGGACGAGGAATTCATTTTTGGAACAAAAAAAATGTATTTTAGAACAAAAATACAAAATAAAATGGGAAAATCTGAAAACGAGATTTTTTTTTATACATATTATTGCACATTTTATGAAAACTGTAATGGTTTTTTCTAAATAAAAAATATTATTTAATAGCTACATTTATCTAGTTTTAGAAAATGTATAATTTGTTATAGAAATATATTATACGACGAGTGATAAAAAATAATTTACATCGCCCGATAGGGTGATTTGAATGCTCATTTCAATAAGTTTTGTCAATGATTTCAGGTATAATCACTATTTTTAACACACGAAAGCCGTAATCATTGTATTTTATGGCTATTTTAGTGATTAATGTACTTAAAATAAAAAAAATACAAAAATTAAAAAAAAAAAAAATGTGATAACTTTTTTTATAACATTATCCTATTTTGTTCTTTCTATACAATATATATCTAAAAGCAATAAATATGAATGAAAAGCCACATTTATGTAGTTTATAAAAATATATAGTTTGTTATATAAATATATTACGAAACGCGAGATAAAAAATAATGAAAGTGACGTGGCAGGGCGATCTTGATGTACGGTACGGGTCAGCTTGTATGATTCGATGAGGTGAGGTAAAGGTACTCAAAGCTCTCAAAAAGTGTAGTTATTTTAGAGTAATTCAAATTAAACAACATACTCCTATATAGTCTGAATTTAACTATTTATATTACATGAAATGATCGATTGATATGATAGGTCAGATATATACATCTGATCCTAATACATCTTGTGAAATAGTAGTTATCTATATGATTTGCATAATTTATGGATAATTCTTACTTGACATATTTATTATTCCAGATCTGCGTCCTGTACTTTGGTTAACGAGTGCCGAAAATAGTTATTAACCAAAAAAGACCGCCAAATTAACAGCATTTCACCGACAAAAGCTGCCTTGCACCATTTTTGTAAGGGTTATAGGTATATCAAGGTGTCCATTTATGGGGTCAACTAAACCCAATTCAAAATTTGCCATTATTTGCTACTTGTGGCTGGACGAAAGTCTGTAACAATTGGGATTTGGGAGCCTACTTGCCCGCAACGTTGCCTGTTGCTGCAGAAACATGCCTCGAAATTGTCGGATGCAGGTGTAATAAAAAACAGTGCCGCGTAAGGTGCAACCGTAAAAAAAGACTTTTTAAATTAAATGTTCGGAGCTGATGTGCTTATGCAGTGGATGTTGTGATATATACATAATTAAATTCAGACTATTCATGTTGTTTTATTTGAATAACTCAAAATAGCTACACTTTTTGAGAGCCTTGAGTACTAGCCCCGATACACATGTTTTCGTCTAGTCAGACCATTTTTTGAGGTTCTCCTTTGTACAAAAGCAATGTCTTAGTTCAAAAATCATTAATGTTTAATGCTAATACGAATCTAGTTTATTTTTTATGGCACTATTGCGCAATAACTAACTATCATTGATACTGAAAGGAAGAATATGACGATTTTTATTTTATCTTTTATGGATGGGTAAAACCGATTTAAGGGGGCCCAAAGGAAGTAACTAAATTCTGCTAGTAAACTAAAAAATCTTCAAGCCTATGCATGCAGAACTGCTTTAGGAGAGGAGAACGTGATTAAGACATTTTTTTTGCAATATAAGTCACATGCAATTTTATTTTACAATCAAAATAAACTATATTATAGGACTTTTACAATTTTCTGTACTGGGTCGTGATATACCTACATGTGTAAACGTTATTAGAATAAGTATATTTCTGTATTACTAGACGAACTCCACTGCATAGCGGGTAGTACCTTTACCGTACCTCACCTCATCGAATAATGCAAGCTGACCCGTACATTAAAATTTTCATTTTCATTATTTTTTATCTCGCGTTTCGTAATATATTTATATAACAAACTATATATTTTTATAAACTGTATAAATGTGGCTTTTTATTGATATTTATTGCTTTTAGATATATATTGTGTAGAAAGAACAAAATAGGATAATGTTTAAAAAAAATTATCACATTTTTAATATTTTTTAAAATTTTTGTATTTTTTTTTTATTTTAAGTACATTAATCACTAAAATAGCCATAAACTACAATGATTACGGCTTTCGTGTGTTAAAAATAGTGATTATACCTGAAATCATTGACAAAACTTATTGAAATGAGCATTCAAATCACCCTATCGGGCGATGTAAATTATTTTTTATCACTCGTCCTATAATATATTTCTATAACAAATTATACATTTTCTAAAACTAGATAAATGTAGCTATTAAATAATATTTTTTATTTAGAAAAAACCATTACAGTTTTCATAAAATGTGCAATAATATGTATAAAAAAAAATCTCGTTTTCAGATTTTCCCATTTTATTTTGTATTTTTGTTCTAAAATACATTTTTTTTGTTCCAAAAATGAATTCCTCGTCCTTCATTTATCCGAAAATGATATATCGCATGCCCTATTTTGTATAGTTTTAGAGAAATATGGTTTCAAAGGAAGCGCGGCGGCGCCAGCCTTCCCCCCCTCTTCCGTCCTAAATTAAGGGGGGCTCTCGATGCCTCCCGATCTTTATCTACTCAGGGCCACCCAAGGAACAACCTGTGCCAAATCTCAGTGCTTAATCATAAAATGCAGGGTGTTGTGCAATAGCGTCCCCAGTATAAAAAAACTAGATCTGGTGTTGCCGGATCCGTCCAAAATCCGGCCTTTAAATCGATCCGTTTTGCAATCCCTAATTAAGGCCTCTCGAACACGTACAATACAATTCAATGCCAGATGTATTGGCTTTGTGAGGAGCTTAATCCTTCTGTTTCTTGGAAATGATGTGAGGGGAATAATTACATGTCTTTAAGCTAGGAAACCTAGGAAATTGGTCACGTGGTACCCTAGTTATGCTGTTATGCTGAAATGGTTAGGTTACCTAGATATTAACTATGTGTGCGAATGAGTGCCATTGATTGTATGGAATGTCAAACATTAATGCTAATTGCGGCCGGTGATTTTGACTTCATAAGATTAAACAGAAATGCCCACAAAATGAGGGCACTACCAGTTTTTTTTTTTTATGGGAAAGGAGGCAAACGAGCAGACAGGTCGCCTGATGGTAAGATCACCGCCGCCCATGGACACCCGAAACACCAGAGGTTAGTAGAGTTATGCACCTATTAGCGAATAGGTAGTATGTAACATGAATGTGAATAAATATCAGTCGATATTATGTTAGCAATTTCGCTTTCTTAAGCAAAAAAAATATAAATATTGAGATAGACAAAACTTTGCTTAAGTTCCTCAACAATAATTAGTAGGATCAAACAGGTATTTCATATATTTATTATGTATGGTTTAAGTATTTTTAAATATTTATTTTTCGCAAACTGTACACGCACACACAGCTATATCTTACACACATAAGTATTTTACTTATAGAACAAAAAACCAGCTGTTCGACTTGTGTGTTTGTCCATGCCAAAAGAGTCGTATGCTTCACGTGTAAGGTCCGACGTAAATATCAGAAATTGCAACTAATATTCTGATAATAATAAAATTCATAATGCTGTCGCTTTTTGTGGGGGCCCATCTTGTGCGGACGAGTCACCGTCTGCCGTAAATAGAATTGCATAACCGTTTTATTAGGCAGACGTCCGGTTTTTTATCCCATAGCCTAGTATGTAGCCTAGCCTAGTCCATCACTTTCATCCACCCAGTTCATTTTAGATTCCATTAACTTTCAAATGGTCCTTACATCCTGGCGGGTGTTGCCTCTGCGTGTATCCCATGATACTCATGTACCCCTTACATTTCATTAAAGTGTCAAAAGGGCCTCTACGCGTTGGCTTCGGCCCCGCGCACGCCTCCCAAAGGTCCAGAACACCATTGTTTCGTGATGGGAAATAAATTCATAATAATAATTCATAATATTTTTTTAATAATTTATTCTGATAACGGTCCGTATTGCTTGGAATGTGTCATTTACGCAAACCAATCGACGAAGCACGTCACAAAACTTTAAATACAGCATCTTTTTTCACCAATTGGTTTCGGCAAACAGTGAATTGGTGAGCGGCACATGTGTCCCGTATTTGCGTTTGCGTGCATGACAAACAGCGCTGTTTGGTTTGCTTCAGTTACATACCCGCCGCGGACCTATTTTTATGTTTAATTTATTTCTCGTTTGTTTTTTCATTATTTTTTTAAACGTGCGCTGTATAAGGGCTAATAGACAACAGTTTTTTTAAAGAATTGAAACTTATTGAAAATGCTGGTTTATCTGCTGCTCTTTTTAGTAAACGGTGAGTTTTATTAAGAATTTACAGATTTAACGATTTTAGATATTTTACAAATAATTTATTTTAATTATAAAATCGTAAATAATTCAGCTTTATATTTAGTAGAATTACATGTAATATTACAGGTAGTATAGTAATAAGATTCGAACTATTTTTTTACAATCTGTTGTAATATTTTATTAAATAAATCCTTAAAAATAAGTAGGTATGCTTAAAATGTGCCAAAGAAAGTCGATTGTTTTACGGGTGAGTCCTTCGCCTCTAGATTAATTATTTTCATCACACAAATTTAAAAATCTATTTGAAATAATATACGTATTTCAATCGGAAATCGCAACAACTTTAAGATTTATGAATAAAATGTGGGAAACAATGCCTTGCAAAAAAAAATGAAAGAAAGAAAGAAGAAATTTATTCATAAAACGCTTAAATTCAGGAATTACATAGACAGTATGACTAATTTATTGCTAAGCGTCACTGAAAGGGTCTCCACTCAGCTTAATGTCAAGATACCACTAGGATCTAGACGCTGGTCTTCCGTGGATACCCTTCCGAGAGAATGAGACATGAGACGAGAAATGAGACACCTGTGTATCAATATAGGCTCCTTATTTTTTCCTGTCGTATTTATGACAATCGGTCCTAAGCCTTTAAACCATTTTTACATAATCGAAGCATTCCGTCGCTGTTCATTCGGCCTAGCCAAAAAGTCGTCGGCGCTACGATTATCGAATCACAGTCTATAGCTCTCTCACGCCACTACCACGATAGTACTATTTATTATACTGTGCCACTACAGAGTACCTACGTAGCCATATGCGTAAACGAAAAAGAGGATCGAGTATTATAGAGAGTTACTGTCCAAGTAAAATGTGTAATCACAGTGCATATAGACTACCATCACTCGACACAAGCTTAAAACTTTTGAACCTCAGTTTTGACAATTTGGCCCATATTCTTAGTCAAATATTAATATTAGCGCCATCTAACCGAGCGTTCCCCAAAGTTGTAACACCATCTAGGCGACCGTACCTTTTTCTGTATGGTACTGAGGTACGTTGTTTTCTTAGACTTTATCTGTCTATACGGAGTTATATATGTCTTTGGTAAACGATTAGAGTCAGACTGCGATTCGATCGCCATTCTAGCGTCAACAATTACGGCTGCATGAAGAGCTATAGCGAATTAGGGAGAGCTACAAAACGCTTACGAAGCGTAAGCGTTTGCGACGTTGGCTAGGCCCCTTGAATAAATGGTGTATTTTCGCTTTATTTACTTAAGCGACACAAACACTTGCTAAGCCTGCACGTTGCAAATATAATAAAATAAAGCGGCACAGTGTTTGTACTGTTTGACGCTCGATCGCGGTTATTAGAGTTCATAGCCTCAAATATTGGAATGTTTTTCATGTTTCTTAAATTATTAGCGATGGAATTTTTTTTTCTGATAGAGATGAAAAAGATAAACGAATAAAACTCCCGGTCGTTCGGAAGAGCCATAGAGTTAGCTACTATAACGTTATCATCGTAAGCGTTTGTGTGTGTGTCACGAAATGCTCACGATAATATCATTATAGTAGCTATCTCTCTCGCTTTTGCGTATTGGCGTGACAGAGCCAGACTACCTTTCGCGGCGTTTCGTACCCAAGCGTAGCGATGTGCAGTCTAAACTGGGTCCTTGTTTCATCCATCACATGATATCCGTTCGATAAATATTTGAAATATTAACCGTCGGCCCGCGTGACGTTTGCTGATTGGATAGGTTATATTACATATACCTACGTATAATTCTAGTATAGGAGTAAATATTTAAGTATAGTTGAAAAAATAAGAAAAACAACAGTTAAGTATTCATTGTTCACATTTTAGTCGTTCTACTTTTGTTGTATTGTATATACATTATTCCTGGGACATAATACTAAGCTGGATAGATTTTTCATCCCGAGACACCCCACATATTCAATTTCATCGAAATCGTTAGAGTCGTTTCCGAGATCTCCGCTGTATACATGTATATCGATACCTTTGGGTTCAATTGGCGTAAAGGACAAAATGCAGGTTTTCAGGAGAAGCAAAAAACAACTTTTTTTTAGAAAAATGTTTATATCTTTTTTGTTTTTTGACCTATATTTGTGACGTATATAGAAAAATATGTAGATTTTTAGTATCCTTAACCTAGTGTAGCACCTGTAGTGATAAACTAAACGGTTTAGAAGTTAGATGGTTGTAAAGGACATGTCAAAATGCTATGAACGTCCTTTACACCCACGATTTTTTTGAACAATTAGAGTTGATAGGGTCGTAAATGACGGTCTTAGATGATTTTTATACAAATTCGGGGCGTAAATGTAACCGGAATGGTACAAATGGCAACTGTTTTTAGCTTAGTTTACAATTGAAAAACTTGAAAAATTTATCAAAACGTAGTTAATATGCCATAGAATAGCCACAATAGTGTTACAGTGTATATTTATCTAAATTTTTAGCAAAGACAAAGAACAAGACTATTTTATACCCAGTTTTGCAATAAAGAAACAACATTTGCTTAAAAACTATCTAATATTTTGGAAAGTTATTATTTTAGTACTCGCCGCTGTCTCAACTCTCAATAAGTTACGCATTCAGTATTTAATTCTAGCAGGGAAACGCTTTCGTAGTTTAAGTAAATATAAAAACACTAATGGTAATCACGTAAACTTTAATCAGCAACTGTGAACAGTAGACTATATAATACGACAGTAATTTTAAGTCTAAAGTAGAAAGAAGTTCTAAGAATAACTAAGAGTTAAGTACCAATTTATAAACGCAAGTTAGGACGCGTATACAAACTGTGACCAACTAATAAATAATAGTAACTGTAGTCAAGACTACCTACTATGTTGATTCATATTTTTGATAATTTTAAAACAGAATATTGTTATTTAGTCTTTAACCTGTTAAATAAGAATAATCTTAATTATGAGTTCAATCCTAAAAATATTATAGTCAATGCTTTAAGTACCTTTGGGTACATAGCCAAGTCACCAAACGCTAAAGCTCATTCGCTAGCGAAACGCACCTGTTATTGTCGCACTAAATGTTAGTATAGTCTACTGTTAAAGTTTACTGCCGGCGTAGCTGAATGGCAATCGTCGACGCCAGACGCCGACAAAAATGCAGTCTGGTGCAATACGCAAGAGCGATAAAGATATATAGCTACGAAATAGATATTATCGTGAGCGTTTGTGCATTTGGGTACGTACCCTGATTACCATAGTGTTTTTTTTTAATTACCTACATCTCGTCACAGTATAATAATACTACGAAAGCGTTTCCCTGCTAGAATTAAAGGCTGAATGCGTAACCTATTGACTATTCAACAGCGGCGAATACTAAAAAAATAACTTTGAGCTTGTTGCCAAAGTATTAGTAGATCGTTTTTAAGCAAATATTGTTTCTTTATTACAAAACTGGATATAAAATAGTCTTGTTCTTTTTTGTTTCTAAGATAGCTTAGATAAATAATACACTGCATTAAACTAATGTCTATTCTATGCCATATTAAGTACGTTTTGACACATTTTTCCAGTTTTTAATTGTAAACTTAGCACAACATTTGTACCATTTCGGTTACAATTACGCCCCGGTTTTGTATAAAAATCATCTAAGACCGTCATTTACGACCCTACCAAATCATGGTTGTAAAGGACGTTAATAGCTTTTGACGTGTCCTTTACAACCATCTATCTTCTAAATCGTTTAGTTTATCACTACGGTTGTTACACTAGGTTAAAGATACTCGTAATCTGCACATTTTTCTTATACACGTCACAAATATATAGGTCAAAAAAACAAAAAAGTGGGTTTATCTTTCTCTTGGAAACCTGCATTATATGTCCTTTACGACAATTGAACCCAATGATATCGATTACAGTTGCGGATAAAATATTTTTAGTGCTGGTCGTAAAGGACGAAGAACAAAAAAACTTGTCCTTTACGCCCAACTTTACCACACTACTATAGAAAGTGATCCTTAAAAAGTAAGGACTTAAAGGGCAACAATATATATCAAGGTGACTTACGACTATATTTTTATTTGTAGATTTCCTTTACGACACAAATAATAATTTATAATTAATGACTTGATATTTACGCCCCTTCAGAAAAGCTATTTTTGCAAGTCCATAGTAGAAAATCTTGGTCGTAAAGGCAACTTTTTAAGAGATATCGAAATTTTATCGATCTACACAGATCGATAGCGCTTGAAATTCTGAACAAAACTGTATATATAACTCATTTTCGCCAAAATATCCTTTACGCCAATTGAACCCAGAGGTATCGATATAATTATAAAATAAATAAATATACCTACAAGAATTGCACGTGACGCTACAGGAGCGAAAATGATAAAATGGAAACCCCCCTTTCAATTTGGGAATTTTACTTAAATATACTAGTGTTATTAACTATATTTATCGAAAAATTAAATATCGAGAAATTATCCATTAAGAACAACTCAGTATATTCAGTTCATTCTCAGTATATTGCGAAAAAAAAATTATAAAATCGAGGTTCTGAAAGGTTGTCTGGAAGAGATCGCCCTAAAGCGATAAGACTGCCTGTTGTTACCTATGTTTAATTTGTTTTTGTTTCTTGTGCATTAGGTACTTGTAAACGGTTGACTGTTTCCTCCTTCAAAACTTAATAACTTGTAACGAAATTTGAGAATCTCAACAATGAAATAATCTGTGTCGAACCGATTAGTTTTTTTGGCTAATTGTTACCAATTTTGAATACCAAAACTTTTTTGCGCCATAATCAATAAGGCCGTTTTAGGAAATTTTTGATGGGCTCTAGCGTCTTTAAAAATAAGAATGTGAAAAAAATCAAAACGGTCAGACACGGATAAATCAGGGGGAAATAGTCGAGAGCGTTTGTATGGAGAATTGACCCCTCCTGTATCGTCTTAAAAATATTAGATATTATGGATGGAGCGGGTGGTGAAACATTTTCGTCGATACCTGCATATCAGCATAATAAACGGATGTACTTATATGAATTAAACAGTGTCTATACACTTGGATCGACGAGAAAGCGTAAACACGATGAAAATATCCGCTAATCCGCGGATTATCACCAACTCGCACGTTCGATAGGCATGAGGCTTCAACTCGATAAAAATGCTATAAACATAAGAATAAGAATAAGAATAAGAATAATTTATTTACCAAGAAAAGGAATAGCTACAATTTTATCATTTACTGTGACTTCCACACTAGGCAAAGCCTGTTTCGCGGAAGTCCGGTTACTTAAGATAGTTTAACAAAAATGATTCGGCTATTGACATACATTAAAAAGGAAAATCAAAAATGAAATGCTAAATGTAACAAAATCTAACAATTTGGGACTATATATACAATTTTATAAAAGCTAATTAATACATTTATGTACGATTTTTAGACTTTAGGCTACAATCTCTAAGCATGCATTACCTATAATAATAAATGAGTGTTGATTTTGTGTAAATGTGCAGTGTATAAGTGTGAGTGTAAAAACCTGTTAATATAGCCAAATATCGATGGTGACTGATCAAGTCCCAGAAATTCCATTCTCCTTACGTTATCCCGGCATTCGACCCTGGGTTCCGCATTAACAACTAATCCCGAGATTTTTGGCATAGGCACCACTCTTACGAGAGCGACGCTGCCATCTGACCCTCCAACCGGAAGGGTAACTAGGTGCTACCGATTTCATCACGATGTTTTCCTTCGCCGAAAAGCGACTGGCAAATATCAAATGACATTTCGTTTATAAGTTCCGAAAAACTCATTGTAATTTGTCTACCGCTTTTGGGAATAAATAATAATAAATAAAAAATAAATATTGCGGATACCATACACAGATCGACTTAGCCCCAAACTAAGCAAAGCTTGTACTATGGGTGTAAAGCGACGATATACATACATACTTAAACAGATAAATACTCATACATACTAAGTACATAGAAAACATCCATGACTCAGGAACAAATATCTGCGCTCATCACACAAATAAATGCCCTTACCTGGATTCGAACCCAGGGCCGCGGCTTAGCAGGCAGGGTCACTACCGACTGAGCCAGACCGGTCGTCAAAAATACAAACGTAAGTGTATGTAAATATTGCAATTATCTTTATCCCTTCGTATTCGTGGGATTATGAAGGTACCTATACCTTCCCACTATGTTACACGGTTTTCCTATTAGTGATACCTATTAGTAGGAAATTTAAATACAGATGAGATAACCCGGAACTGAGTACATTTATGGCCACAAAATAATAGGTTAACGGGTTCATTTTGTGACCGAGAGTGATATTATAATTGATGGAAATAGGTACTTGTAATGTTTATTATAGTTCGATGAAAATGCATTGTAAATCTAAATATATGTATAATATAAAAGAAGAAATTGACTGACTGACATATGACAGTCGAAACCGCTGGTTCTAGAGATTCCGAATTTGGCACGTAGGTTCCTTATAAGGTGTAGAGGAGCACTAAGAAAGGATTTTTCAAAATTCACCTCCTAAGGGGTTGAAATGGGGGTCAAAAGTTTGTATGGTAAAACACTATTAGATTAGTACGCGGGCGATGCCGCGGGAAAAAGCTAAGTAGTATTTAATAATTGGACCCTGATATTATACATATACTAGCTTTTACCCGCGGCTTCGCCCGCGTAATAAAAGTATTCTTATTCAAACGTTTACAAAAATAAGATTTTCATTTGGATCCGTAGGTTTCTATGTATGTAGGTACATTTATCCGCAATTATTTCGATTAAGGTGCAGCGGGGCATTATACTTCTACATGTATCCACTGAACACGCTTACCATATATATTCCCCGTCCCCGTCCCCGTCCCCGTCCCCGTCCCCGTCCCCGTCCCCGTCCCCGTCCCCGTCCCCGTCCCCGTCCCCGTCCCCGTCCCCGTCCCCGTCCCCGTCCCCGTCCCCGTCCCCGTCCCCGTCCCCGTCCCCGTCCCCGTCCCCGTCCCCGTCCCCGTCCCCGTCCCCGTCCCCGTCCCCGTCCCCGTCCCCGTCCCCGTCCCCGTCCCCGTCCCCGTCCCCGTCCCCGTCCCCGTCCCCGTCCCCGTCCCCGTCCCCGTCCCCGTCCCCGTCCCCGTCCCCGTCCCCGTCCCCGTCCCCGTCCCCGTCCCCGTCCCTATCCCTATCCCTATCCCTATCCCTATCCCTATCCCTATCCCTATCCCTATCCCTATCCCTATCCCTTGTCTTTGTTCCGGCCCGTCCCGTCTTGTCCCGTCCCGCCCCGCCCCGTCCCTGACCCTGTCAAATTATCATGTTAGGCGGTGAATTTTGAAAAATCCTTTCGTAGTGCTCTTCTAAGGAACTTACGTGTAATTTGAAATCTCTTGAACCAGAAGTAAACGAAATCCATATGGCTATTTTCGATATTTAAACCCCATTGCACCACAACAGGGGAAAAGGTATTTCACTTCCGACACGTCAGATTTTAAAAACGTTGTATTTATCGTGACCAGCGACCCGATAAACCATAAAAACGATACCCATTACCCATATTGGTTTTTTGACTTTATTACCCCCTTTTGACCCTTTTAGGGGTAAAATTTTCAAAAAACCTGAAACACGTATTCAATCATATGTCTTAAGGAATCTTCCTGTGAAGTTTCGAATAAAATAGTCAAACTAATCTTGTTTCCCCATACAAACTTTGAACCCCCATTTGACCCCCTTAGGAGGTGAATTTTGGAAAATCCTTTCTTAGTGCTCCTCTGCACTATATAAGGAACCTACGTGCCAAATTTGAAATCTCTAGGACCAGCGGTTTGGGCTGTGTGTTGATTTAAGTCAGTCAGTCAGTCACTCAGGACTTTGCCGTTTATATATATAGAAGATTATGTCAAACAAGTCTGTCATTAAATAAGAACAAAGAAAGCTATATGCATCCTTTTCTTTAGGGTGCTAGAGAAAAGGATACCTATAGTCTTTGTTCTTATTTACTGACAGACTTGTTTGACAGAGCATATAATAAACCGAATAACCGAATAATAATAAAGGGTATCAACCTTTACTCAGCAAAAATGAATTTACTGAGATCGTTATTGCTGAATATGTAGGTAAGTTGTGAAGTTCTAAAATCTAAATATAGCATTCTGATGAATTGACGTAAAGGCGTATTTTGACTTTGCTTTATTTGCTACCTAATTTGGTAATATTTTTTACGAAATGCTGGGCTCTTTTTGTATCAAAATATTTAGGAAAAATAATACACAGATAATATAGAGGTATATCTAATCTCTCTTGTTCTGCTCACACGATATAAAAGAGCTTATACTTGTTTTAAGTCCCGGCCACGACATTGGGCTAAGCGTGACAGTGACAGCGGTGAGCGGCAGCCATATGTGCGAATGAAAAGTGCTATCGCTGTGTTTCGCTCCAATGTATGGCCGCCGCTCACCGCCGTCGCGCTTAGACCAATGTCGTGCCCGGGACGTAACAAGTATAAGCCCTTTTTATATCGTGTGAGCAGAACAAAAGAAATTAGATATATATCTATGTTTCATGTTTCCTAAATATTTTGCATGGGGTCTCATCCGGAACAGTGCAAAATTATTTCCAAATAGAAATCATAGATGGCGCTAAGTGTCACGATTGACGATTATTATTTTTTTATCAAATAGATTTAAAGGTATTTGAAGCGTCATAAATTAAGTACATTATAAATTAAATACAAACATCGATGACAACACAAATTTAATGCATTATTTTAGAAATTTTCAAAGAAATAATATCACGTAATATATTGCTACTGACTATGACGCAACAACGTGAACAACCTGCGCGCGACAGTATCGAGCTACCTAAATTTTATTGCATATTGTCACTAGATGGAGCTGTCACTATCTACAGTATACTGCCAACGAAACGGTGCGATTGTGTGCATTCCGTTCATTGAGATATATGTACTACGTACTATAGGCGACGTTGCCAGACGGAAACTCTGCACAAGCTGACAAATGCGCGGAGTGCGCGAAGCGGTAATTTACGCGTAGAGTAGTAAGTCCACCATCAGATGTGACACATTATTATATTCCGCCTGTCAAAATTATTTATTTATTTATTTACAACTTAAAAAATACAAAGTAAGTGATCACTGCCGCCCATGGACACCCGAAACACCAGGGGTGTTGGAGGTGCGTTGCCGGCCTTTAAGATGGATGTACGCTCTTTTCTTGAAGATTTATCTTCTTCTTTAAAATACAAATATATACTTATATATAATAATATATATATATATAGTGCGGTCAGTTTTTTTGGACAAAGCGTAGGTATCCATTGTTCTCTTTTTTCATGACCAGGCCAAAGAAAACAGCAAAAAGTGAGCGTGCTAAAAATACAATTTTACTCAATAACTGTTAACAATCAATAAACAAATTAACTTTTTTTTTTTATATTATAGTAACATAATTCATAAAGTAGTAAGTAGTTACCTAATAATTTTCCAAATTGAAATAAATATATTTCGCAAATCTATTAGAGGTGAAACACATTAGTAGGAACAATGAAAATGGCACATCTGCGCGGTTAACTTTTTAGTCTATGATTGCGTCACCAAAATCGCGCAGCCTCGCTCCCGCTCGCGTGTTCGTAGAATATTCAGCTGTCAGCCGATAATATTGGTTTGTGTACGTTAATAATGTAGGTATACGTTTGTAGTAGTGTGCGTGACAAAAATGTCGTCTATTTCTATTAAACAGCTGCCAATGATCGAAATTCAAATTAGTTGAACAATTTCCATTGAAAAAAAAAGTTTGTAATGCATCGGTCCGAATTGTGGATACTAGTTTTATCATCTTTTAGTAGATACAATTGAATGTAAAATTATTTATTTTGCCTGACACTCTTGAGTATTTTTTATGCCGTTATTTTAATTTTACAATATAATATTTGGAATATAGTGCTTATAATCATTAAATATAAAACATTTTTTAAATACTTTTTGATACAAAATCATACTTCATTGATTTGGAACAATGCTTTTTATCGGACCTACAGTCAACCAATTGGAACCCTAGGCCACTGTAGAACTATGTCATAGTAACGTTATAAATCAGATTGTAAGAAACCTCTTACTGCTTGTCATTTTGACATGGTTGTAGAGTGGCCTAGGGTTCCAATTGGTTGACTGTACATCCGACACTATCGGAAGCGTTTATCGGATGTAGGATGTCGATCTGACACCCGATATCGGATCGGATAATGTGAAAACGGCCTAAGCATTAACCGTTAGTGCGTTTTCACATTATCCGATCCGATATCGGATGTAGGACCGATATCCCATACACTGAAGCCGCCATCTTTGATTTTTGCCTTTGAAATCCTTCCGACATTTGCTACATGCACGACCGATGCGATGCATGCGAAATCAAACCTTATCGATATGGAAGTATGAGACGCGACGATTGCCGACTGGCTAGGATTTCCGAACGCACACGAATGCGCGCTCGGTCGCCGATTTGCGGCGGAGTGGGCCTAGACCTCGACGCGACGCCGCACTTGCGTCGCGCGAAGCGCAACAGCATTTTAAAACATTATTATTGTACAAATATAATTATTTATTAACCACATCAGCCCCCCCCGACCAAACCAAAACACACTACATTTTTGCATTTTTCCCCTCGCTAGGTCGGAAACACGCGTTTTGTCCTTCAATACCAGCAGGTAAAAAAGTAAAAACCCACTAGTGGATAAAGTAATTTGACCTTGAATATAGTCATATAGTGAATCTAGTGATGACGATATGTTTTACCACCTGTGGAACTCCTGGAAGCAGTGATAAAATCGTTTTTTGCGTTGTACTTTCCTCGCTATAGTGAGGGAAAATGTTGTTGTGTATCGTGGTTCAACTATAGAATACTTTCGCTTGCTCGTTTTTCAATTCCACACTCGCCGTTAAAATACAACTTTGCACTCTTGTATAACAAATAACTATGTATTTTATATTTTTGAATATATTTTTTCAGACTGGCACTTAAAAAGAGTTTAAACGTTTTTTTTTTCTAAAAACCTAAATTTTTCAACAAAGGTTTTACTTTTCACTTTTCGACATCTATCAATAAGAAAGGACCTTTTGTAGTAAGAAACAATACGATTTTTTTATGTAAAAACGATAATGTAAAAACGGCCTAAGGGTTACCAAGGCTCGATCGGCGCGCCTAGTGGACGCCAGGCTTAAATTGTCTGGTCTTGGTGTTTTAATAATTTTATGTGTTTATAGTCGTAATTTATTTGCGAAGTATTAATTTTATATCTGTATTTTTAAATTACACTATGTTGTGGTACCGGGAAGCATATTTTAACTTAAAAGGACGTAATGACAACATTTCATACCATGTTTCAGAAAATAAATAGTTTCGGAGTTTAAATTAAGTTTGCAGTGTTTGCACAATTTTATGAAAAAAAAATATTACTCTCGAAAATGTTTTATCAAATACGTACTTTACATTTTGTTCATTATGTTTACTACATGTACATTCTTAGCTATTATACTTATGTATTTCTTACATAATAATATTCATTTCCATATTTCTAATTAACTACGCGCCTGCTTTAGAGTGCTTTAAATTTTAACAAATCAATGCATCCTTTGGTCGGGGACTGGGGCCTCTCAACTCAAGGTCGCCGGCGCCGTGGTCGCGGGGCGCGGGGCGTGGGGCGCGGGGTGGGGCGCCGCGGATCTCGTTCATTCAATTGCATGTGTTGCGGACAGAGCGAGTATATTATACGTACGCGGCGAGCACACATACAAGCCGCACGGCAACGCCATCTAGTAATGTTCGACTTTAAACGTCCATGTGACGTTATAGGTTTAGTGCGTGAAAGCTAAAACAGATGTCGCAAGATGTTGCAGTTTGATGATTATTTCGACGTAGGATACTGATAAGAGTTTTGTTGGCCACGCGTGGCTACTGGCGCCATCTAGCTCTTTGAGTGTGGATTAAATTTAGCCTACAGGTCTAGAATACTTAGGACGGCGCCCATTTTTAGTATGGGATTAGGTATCTGTACTAGTATTATTTGATCTGTGCCACATGTCGCGCCCAACACAATTTTGGTTTAAGATACAGCGGGGCAAATCTCGACTGGGGGGCAAATGTAACTGGTCCATTTTTTCCATGTTTTACAATGTTTGCATTATAAATAGAGTGTCCAACGGTTTTATATGGTAGGCGTGTTCAGTGGATATATGTAGAACTCAACTTGATAGTGTAATAATGGAAAAAATGGATCAGTTACAATTACCCCCCAGTCGGGATTTGCCCCGCTATACCTTACTTGCAACATGTTATCACGAGAATTGGAATGGATAGAACAAGGAAACACTTTTGTAACTAGAACACACAAAACCTTTTCACATAATCAGCCGATGTCAATAATCTTGTAAAATTCCATTCATAATCATTGGCATTCATATCCCATTAAGCCCCTACCCCTATTCTCTATGTTCATGGTCAAACTTTAAAGATCGTATAAAATATTATCAAAAACGTCTTCTCAAAAGTACAGGCAATCTCAGTCGATATTAAAAATATGTGCACTTTTAAAACGGGTGCATAAAATGAAATAAAAGACGTTCATTCCAATCAACAAATGGAACATCAAGGTCGTATATTTTCCAAACCTGTTCAAAAATATGACTAAAAAAAAAGAATCGAAATCCATGAACCTGACAATGACAATAAAATAGTGAACGGTAACTGTTCAATTCCATCTAACAGAACTGCAAAGTCCTTGGGCGATTGAGTCTGACATTTTTTATTCGCGTTAGTATATGCCTGCTTCGGTACACGTACACGTTTCCTACATTTTCCCAATACTCTAGACTTTTTACTATTTGTGACGTTCTCAAGCAAAAGGTACCTAAGCATATTTTACGTACCCTTTAAGAACACACCGGCTTGCCCCCAAAACCCACGCCAAAATGAAAAGGGGCGATAGGACATCTCATTAGCTATCAAATTAAGCGAATTTTACTTTAATGAAAATGCCATAGTTTTCGAGCTAAAGTCACTTTTTTACTTTTTTAAAGCTAATGAGATGTCCTGTCAGGTTTTAGGGATACCCGGTATGTATATATATTATGTACACCGTTATGAAAATCATTACACGTCGTGTTTGTTTATATATCTGAGCGGCTAAATTCAACACGCGTTCAACTTGTATCTTAACAGATATCTAACTTGTACAAATTGTACATCCTACATAATTACCACTTGTAATTAACCACAAACATCATGTCAAATCAAGATCAATGCTAACTGATAATCGGGGCCTGTAGCCAAGATTACAAACATATCACGTCCCATATTGTATCTTAGTAAGATATTTCTCCACCTCCACAGTATAAGTTCTATTTAGTACTATTGTACATTATGGCCGCTTCCTATTTTTCACGGAAAGTGCCGCCCACCCGCTCTAGGTTACCTCACAGTTGCCGCCTGTCAAGAACGCGACCAGTCGATCTGTCTTATCTCAATCATACATGGTACGCGTTCGCCTACACGCGTGTGTGTGGTGTGCGTAGGAACGCGCTTCTTTTATATTCAGTTTATTTCTTTATTTCTCACATATAATCTAACAGTGTTTCATCAAAACGCTTACACGGTATACAATTAAAGACTAAGAACTAAACAGAAAGAACTATATATTTGATAAAGATTGCCATTATCCGAGGTGTGCCACCGCTGTTCTGTATTTAGTGCGACACAGACAGTTGCATGTCGTTCGCAAATGACTGTAGTGTGTCTTGGCTAGATGCCCTAATGATACAAGATTGTTAACACTTTGATTATAATGTCCATCTCGTGTGAACAGGATGTAGCTCCAATTGGGTCATCTTATCTACAGAATTTATAATATAATTACATAAATAAAATACCTCCACTTATGAGCCTGGTGCCGGCTTTGGCAACGAATAGCAGGATTTGGCGTAGACAGTGTAGACACTAGTTACTACAAACAAGCACAAATTGCTCGCCATTAGGTCAAAAGGCGCCTAACCTTATCAGAGATAACATACACTAGAGAAATTTCTTCGGGTACCACGGCGGCGAGTGGTCCAGTGGTTAAGATGGTAGCCGCGTAAGCTGAAGACCAGGTCGGGGGAAAAAATATTCAATGAAATAATTTGATTTGTTCCCTAGTTGTACACTAGTTACTTATTACGAAAAGTGACTGACATCTGACCTTCCAACCCAGAGGGTAAACAAGGCTTCTATTATCTATTATAGGTTGTTGTTGTTGTTGTTCAATGTCCTAAGACACCCCATAGGCACAGTATAATAAAGAGTACTATAGTACAGTATGGCCACTCCCGCTCCCCGCTGAAAGTGCCGCCCACCCCCTCTCGGTTACCTCACAGTTACCGCCTGTCAAAAACGCGAACAGTCGATCTGTCACAGCTTAGAATGTGTGCTAGGAACTCTTTGATATATTTAATCGCCAGTGTCGAGATGTGCCATAGGTGCATAGGGCCTCCGCAAGATCCTTCCACGCCTTTCTATCTTGAGCCACCGCCTTGGCCTCGTTCCAGCTCAGTCCATATTCCCTCAGCTCGTTCTCTACGCTCCGCCTCCAGGTGTGTACGGGGCGTTTGCAGGCTCGCTTTCCTCTTTGAGGCCGCTACTCAAACGCGATACTGGCGCTGTTGGTAGCTCCTCTTCGAAGGGTATGACCGATCCATCTCTCTATCTATATAGGTATTTCAATTTAGTCCGGTCTCCTAGCGATTTTGTTCTTTACCAAGAAGCTACTGGCAAATATCGACCAGTAATTTACGAAAAACTCATTGGTATGTGGTATGAGTCGAGATTTGAACCCGTGACTTCCGGATTGAAAGTCGCACACTTAGCGCTACGTTATAGTAGATTTAAAATAAAAATGTAAGAGCTTATTACAGCATGAAATGAGTTTAGGACGAAAATATCGTATAAGTTTTCAAGCTAGATCAAAGTAGCCATAATTAAACCGCTACAAACTAGGAAAGTTATGAAATCGATAGCTGAATGATTAATGCATCTCAGCAGTACACAAAATTTACACCGCCAACATCAGATAATTATATAATATTTATATCCCAGACCAGACCTCGCCGGCGATGGCGGGATAACTTGGACTCCTTTTTGACAGACTGGCCAGTTTCAGCTCAAGATCGAGAAGAATGGAGAAAGAATGGGGAGGCCTTTGCCCAGCAGTGGGACACAATAAGCTCATAATAATAATAATTATATTGAAGCCGGCAGATTAAATGGTTAGATTTTTTTTAAGAATCACTTATAGATACACACACACACACACACAATCACGCCTGCATCCCATGAATAGATAAGTTTTGCCATGCAAATAAGGGGTTGACAGAAAACGAAACTTTGACATTGCAGTGACAGGTTGCCAGCCTCTCGCCTACGCCACAATTTAACCCATATCCCACCCAACCCACCACACCCATATCCCATATCACTTATAGATATGAATTTAAATTAGAGTTTTTTTCGTAAAGTGTACCTCAAAAGTGCTCAGATTGTGAAATGGTTTAGGGCTCGCTTCACTCGCCTGTACCCTTGTGACTGTTTTGGGTTTCTGAACTAGAATATTTAGCTACATCTCCCGATTTTCTACCACTTAAGATTTTATGGATCAGACTTAAATAAATATTACAGGACTAAATTGACTAAGTCTCACGGTAAGCTCAAGAAGGCTTGTAACGTGGGTATTTAATCAGACAAAGACTCAACAACATGTCATGTCAACAAAATATAATAGAAGTTGCTAATTGTCCTACTATTAAGTTCTCCGCCTGTGGAAGGAAGGAGCCTCATTTTTCACAAGCTGAAAGCAAGTTTGAAGGTCATAACCAGTTTCTGAAGAACCGATGGATGATTTGCTTATGTAATTTTAAACTTGTTAATAGCCGAGGTTGAAAAGTAAGATGTTAAACATTTTAAAAGTTTTTAGGCTCGTCCGATTTTGTCGTCAATTTTAATAAGTATTTTTCAGTACAGATGGTCGTTTTTTTACGCACTAGTTCGAGAAGTGGTTCATTATATAACAGGTCGAAACTTCGGAGGCTCATCTGTACTGAAAAACGTCGTTCGATACACGTGCGAAGAGGAAATACGTAACTCGTGTCGATTTAAAACACTCCCTTCGGTCGTGTTTTAATCTATCGCCACTCGTTTCGAACTTCCTCTTTTTCGCACTTGTATCGAAATGTACTATTTCAGTACAGATGGTGTTTTTTTTACGCGCTAGTGCGAGAAGTGGTTCATTATATGTCAGGTCGAAACTTCGGAGGCTCATCTGTACTGAAAAACGTCGTTCGATACACGTGCGAAAAGGGAATTCGTAACTCGTGTCGATTTAAAACACTCCCTACGGTCGTGTTTTAATTTATCGCCACTCGTTTCGAACTTCCTTCTTTACGCACTTGTATCGTAATGTACCTACTATTTAACCCTCGACGCAAAAACGACGGGGTGTTATAAGTTTGACGTGTCTGTCTGTGTGTATGTCTGTCTGTCTGTTTGTCTGTCTGTCTGTGTGTGTTGTAACGTAATACGTTACATTCTTAAAAAATAAACATTTAAAACTACTAAATTACCTAACTAAAAATACTACACTACTAATAAACTATATTACATATTAAAATATACAACAATAATGTCTTAAAACTACGTATTTACAAGTATAAAATCATCATCACGCTGATTGATTTAAATATGTCGCGCCGCGGTAAACATTCACTCCCAATAATGTTCACATTCGCGAGTGCATGAATGAATGCACGGGTCGAGGCGCTGTGTCATTGCGCCCATCACTCACTCGTCCATTTTTAACCCCCGACGCAAAAACGAAGGGGTGTTATAAGTTTGACGTGTCTGTCTGTCTGTCTGTCTGTCCGTCTGTCTGTCTGTCTGTCTGTCTGTTTGTCTGTCTGTCTGTGTGTGTGTCTGTCTGTGGCATCGTAGCTCCCGAACGGATGAATCGATTTAGATTTAGTTTTTTTTGTCTGAAAGCCGAGTTAGACGGGAGTGTTCTTAGCCATGTTTTTATCTTTGGAGTTGAGTGGAACGCACGTCGTTAATTATCGATCTCTGCTACGGATCAGATACCAATCGAAATTCGTAATCGAATTTAACTGCGTCCCTACGTGTTCCTCAACTTGTTAAATTACTGTGGTGTTTTAATTATGCTTAATAGTGTACCCCGAATTGGGTAAGTGGATATATTTTATTTGCTAGCTGCCTAGAATATCGTAGTGCTATTTTATTGCTTTGGAATTGTGACAATTGCTTTGACACTGTGTCGCGTTCTCTAGCGTTCTAACTCCTATCGTCTCGTTAGGTATGAGGAAATTTAAATGAGGAGTCAGAAGAACGGTAAAACAATATTTATTCCCATGAAGCTCAGCCGGTAAGATGGGTAAAAGTCGTGGTTCGTAAAAAATACTAGTCAAGATCGGATTCCGCTAGTCGATTGTAGCCACAGTACTCCCCTGACGATGCCGAGGTGGTAGGCGCCGTTTTTCTGATCGGCGCTGAGTTCAGCGCTGCTAGAATCTGCGTGGCGCTGAGTCGGGGAAAGCGGCCAGAAGCAATACGGCAGGCGGACGGCAAGCAGGAAGCCAAAAGAAGTCACTCTGGACTTGGGACCCTGGAACGCGCCATCATACCAAGCGTTAGAAACGGTTTATAAGCCTTTGTGAACACCAACGGCAAGAGGGAAAGCACTAGAGTAGTTGTGTTGCCGTGGAAATTCACAATTCAGATACGGAGATTACAAAAAGGCAATGTAAATTAAGAAAATAAGAAATTAAAATGCAATTATTATTTTTATCACAAAATGGAGGGTTGGTTGACAAAAGGTCACAATGACTATGAGCAAATATATAATTAGGAAGATTACTTCTTTAGTTAAATGAGTACCTATGCATATTTAAATAGTGGCTATGGAACAGTTACTATTTCAATGTGCATGATAAAATTCCAAAGCAATAAAATAGCACTACGATATTCTAGGCAGCTAGCAAATAAAATATATCCACTTACCCAATTTATACTTGTAAATACGTAGTTTTAAGACATTATTGTTGTATATTTTAATATGTAATATAGTTTATTAGTAGTGTAGTATTTTTAGTTAGGTAATTTAGTAGTTTTAAATGTTTATTTTTTAAGAATGTAACGTATTACGTTACAGTGTGTCTGTCTGTGGCACAGTAGCTCCCGGACAGATGAACCGATTTAGATTTAGTTTTTTTTTTGTTTGAAGGCTGAGTTAGTCGGGAGTGTTCTTAACCACGTTTCATGAAAATCGGACCACTATGTCGCGGTCGGGGTTTTTTCAAAATTTTAATTTTGTGGTTATAGTCTATTCGATACGTAGTTTTCGTGTGCGAATCTTATACCCACATAAAAAAATAAAGCCAATGGGTATTTAGGGAAGCTGCATTCGGTTCGAATTTTAGCGATTCCTTCTCGTGTAAAGTTATGGATGATTCAAATTTGGACTTTAATTGATAACTATGACTACAATAGGTACTATCAGCTGCTAAAATGTATGGCGAATTTATCAATGAATTCATTCATAATTTCTCCATGCAATTTTGCAGCTGATAGTACTTAACTACACTCACAAACATGAATGCCTGTGTAGTCTTCGCATTTTCTACTCATAAATATGCAGACAAACTTCTCTATTTAAATAAAAAAAGCTAGAATATAGTGAAACGACAGTCGGCCACGTTTTCGTTTCCATCTCGCGCCTAACGAGCTGGTAATGAGCTGCGGAAGCACTTAACTGTGGCGCCACCTGGCGGACGCAGTTTTCACGGCGGCTAGAAATAGCAAGCAAACATACTAGAGTGGAATGAATGGCAAAAAAGTAGATACAGACTGCCAACCAAAAGCTAAAAAAGGCGGCAAATTTGAAAAAGTAGGGTTGAAGGGCTCATATTTAAAAAATATTTAAGCGGGTTATTCACGTGTTAACCCCTCAAACACCTTGTTCCAGACCTGTCCCAGACAAGTTAAACTGTAACTAACAAACTAAAGGTAATTATTCAGTAGTAAATTTTTGACAACGGCGTTCCAGGGGTTAAATCGATATAACGTTCGACATGTTTCGATCCATTGACGAGGATCTTTGAGTGTTGGAGGATATGTTTGAGTGTCACGGGAGTTTTATAATTAAAATTGTAGGGCTCACCGGCAAAATGTCTTCGTAAAACGAGTACCTTCCTAAACCATTTAAAAAAAAATTATAAATGGGCTTAATCTTGGCCACAGACTAGCCAAAGTCGTGGCCTACGATGGAGTGAGTTCGCCCAGAAGATGCCTGTTCACTCTTGACTTGAAGGAATGATTATCACCTTGGCGGAATCATCGACGAGCCATAGGTACCACTTAAAAATTAACTGAAAATGTTGGGTCTGGGAAAAGTTTTAATTCCTATCAAACATTTGAATTTCGCTCCATTTTTTGGGACTAGATTTGGTTGACCAGTTATAGTTGAAATTCGGGAATGATTATGTGACATTTGACATTTTACATGTGTATTTGACTGTTATCACTCCAAGAGTGAATCTGAACGTCTGTCAAGTAACACCAGCTTTACAGCACTGGCTTCCTTCGAAAGCGGTTGATCCATGATTTTACTGAACATATTTCTGAATATTTAAAATAGCCAAAATTATATCCAAAGTTTATTTTAAATTTACTTCATCAAATAGATAAAATAATAACGATGGGCCATCTTAATATTATAAATGGGAAAGTGTGTGTGTTTGTCCGTCTTTCACGGTAAATTGGAGACACGAATTGACGCGATATTTTAAGTGGAGATATAACTAGATGAAGGGATGGAGAGTGACATACGCTACATTTTGTCTCTTTTTAACCCCCACTTCCCTAAAATGAGGGGTGGAAGCTTGTATGGAGCATTCCCAAATTTTCAAATTTACCGCGAGCGAAACCGCGGGCAAAAGCTAATAAGGTACAGCGGGGCAAATCTCCATTGGGGGGCAATTGTAACTGATCCATTGTTTCTATTATTACACTATGATCTTGAGTTCTACATGTATCCAGTGAACACGTCTATCATATAATATAACCGGTGGACACTCTCAAACATTGTAAAACATGGAAAAAATGGACAAGTTACATTTGTCCCCCAGTCGAGATTTGCCCCTCTGTAACTTATATTATATTTTCATAAATTTTAAACTTACTGCTAAACGCGATTTCGTCACTGAAAATTGCTATTGGACAGATATCAATAGCAGATTCCGCCGCAACAGTAGGTGTTATGTACCTATGCCAATTACTCTCTGATTGCGAAGGCTTTTACCATGTAATTGACTACATTAGCGCGATTGATAGTTGATTAACAGTACAGCTAGGTTTTGGTAATGAAATATATTGGACAAGAGCTAATTATAGATGTTTTAGGATACCGTGGTAAATGTTTAGCAAATGTGGATTTTAATGTAACACTACAAATAAATAGTACATTACGATACAAGTGCGGAAAAGAGGAAGTTCGAAACGAGGGGCGATAAATTAAAATACGACCGAAGGGGGTTTAAATCGACAAGAGTTACGAATTTTTCACACGTGTATCGTAAGACGATTTTCAGTACAGATAGCTCTCTAAAGTTTCGACCTGACAAAAAATGCTAACTAGTAGTGAGGGCAAAAAGCACTACCTTTACCTACTGGAAAATGTATGCTCGTTTAGACTGTTTTTGTCTGATGTTCAGTTAAGTGGCGCTAATATTGACAAATGGCGCAATCGTAAAATCGACGGACGCAAAATCCACGACAATGCTTGGTTTGCGACTCTCGCAATTAAGCGCGCCAAGCGTCATCAGCGCGATACGTGTTCGCCGAGTGCACACTTCACCTGGCAGGCAATTATGGTCGCGCGATAAGTGATAAAATAGCAGGCCGTCCCTATCGCACTATTTGTAAGTGCGATAGGGACGGCCTGATATTTTATCGTTTATCGCGCGACCATGCTTCCCGTGCTGCCCGAGTTGTGGTCGTGTTTGTCGCTCCTGTATTACTTACATAGCCATGAAAAACGTTGTCGCCCCACTTGACACTGCTTGTATAGGCGGTTATAGACTTTGAGGCCAATGATGAAACACAATGTAAAAGGATATGAGTCCAATAAAATTGTAAAATCTGAGATTCTAACCCCTTTATTCATAAACGTGCACTAAAATTATCAAGCCGATAAAGTTCGTTTGTCCCTTCCTATCACATCAATTCGTCAGAAAGGGATAAACGAACTTTATCGGCTCGATAACTTTAGTGTACCTACGTAATATTTTAACTCTGTGTCGAGAGATGGCAGCCGATGCAACTTGTAGGTTGACACAATTTGTCGTTTCTCTTTGGTAGCAGACGTTTTGGCAACTCAATTTTCATTCTCAATAGGTACATATAAAAAAAATGTCGGGCCACGCTCAGTGTAGTAATCAAAAACTACTGAACCTATCACAAAAAACTTTTAGAAATTTTAAAAATCTACTTTTGTGATTTTTTTCATATTTTTTAAACATATGGTTCAAAAGTTAGAGGGGGGACGCACTTTTTTTCCTTTAGGAGCGATTATTTCCGGAAATATTAATATTATCAAAAAACGATCTTAGTAAACCTTTATTCATTTTTAAATACCTATCCAACAATATATCACACGTTGGGGTTGGAATGAAAAAAAATATCAGCCCCCACTTTTGTACCATAATAAAACATTTTTTCCATTTTTTATTTTTGCACTTTGTTGGCGTGATTGATATACATATTGGTACCAATCAGCTTTCTACTACTAACGGTTACTGAGATTATCCGACGGACGGAGACGGACGGACGGACGGACAGACAGACAGACACGTCAAACTTATAAGGGTTCCGTTTTTTACGAACCCTAAAAATGTAAAAAAAGGGAAAGGTCGGGAGCTCAAAACAACGTATTTACATGGTAACCTCAGGTAGGCTTGTAACGTCGGAAAATTAATGACAAGAGAGTGACAAACGAGAACCTTCCACTTGTAAGCCTCTGTCCGTCTGTGCGTCTGTCCGTCTGTCGGCCGAAAAATGGTTGCCACTAAAATGACGCGTTTTATTCTCGCACACAATTTGCGAATACAAACGTTTTCTATATGAATACAAGCAGAGGTAAAAATACTGTAATTATGTATAACGTATTTATTTATATGATTTAACGTCTATATTGCTATAGTTTGTAGGTTAGGGGTAGGTTTAGCTTAGGAACGTCTACCGTCTCCAATTCTCCTTTAACTGCTCTAAGGTTAACTGGAAGAAATCCCTTAATGGGATAAGTTCGCCTTTGTATAAATGATGTGTGTGTTCTTTTTTCTTTACTGTGTGTGTTCTTATCTTTGTACAATAAAGTGTATTACTACTACTACTACTGTCAGTTTGATGTGTAATAGTAGAATACATGAAATCTGTTACAAAATGATGTAAGTGCTAGAGGCGCTCTTAATACAGCGTCAGCTCAGGTGGATGCGGACATGTTCTCAGAATGGATGATCGCGGCTTGCCTAAATCTATATTGTACGCGGAATTAGCTGAGGGAAAACCAAAGAATACTCGATCCGTATTATAGAGAGTTACTGTCAAAGTAAAATGTGTAATCACAGTGCATAGACTGCCATCTCTCGACACAGGCTTAAAACTATTGAACCTCAGTTTTGACAATTTGACCCATATTCTTAGCTTGATATGTTTTAAAATGTCAAATATTAATATTAGCGCCATCTAGCTGAGCGTACCCCAAAGGTGTAATGCCATCTAGGCCACCGTACCTTTTTCTGTATGGTACTGAGGTAGGTTTTTTTCTTAAACTTTATCTGTCTATACGGAGTTATATATGTCTTTGGGGAAAACGGAAGCACGGTCGTCAACACCTTCGATATAAGGACGTACTAAAAAGTCATTTCCCCCTCACTAGCTCGGAAACACGTGTTTTGTCCTTTAATACCAGCGGGTAAAAATGCATTTTATCCACTAGTGGGTAAAGTAATTTGTCCTTGAATAAAGTCAAATTTAACTGCTTTAAAATTGATAAAAGTAAGTGAATCTAGTAATAAAGATGATTTACCACTTGTGTAACTACTGGAAGCAGTGATAAACGCATTTTTTGCGTTGTATTTAGTTTCCTCGGTATAGTAAGGGAAAAAGTATGGAGGGGAAAATAACTATTATAAATGCTTGTGCCATCGATCCAGCGGCCTGAAATTTAACGCTTACCAGCCGGAGGCCAGGAAATAATATTTTGCAAAAATAGAACAAAATTTGCTTTTGTTAGTTTCATGTCAGTAAATTAGTTTGTAAAGGAGCGAAGACATATTTGGCCATCAATCCATCAAACTTCTATTATGTTATGGTTAACTTATAGTCAAATTTGCCGGAACTTTCCCTGTGGAACTATAAATATCTTCACGAGTAAGAAAGAAGGGTGGTTTGATCTAATATATTACCGAAGACATATGTAACTCCGTATAGACAGATAAAGTCTAAGAAAAAACGTACCTCAAAACCATAAAAAAACGGTACGGTAACCAAGATGGCGATACATCTTTGGGGAACGCTCGGCTAGATGGCGCTAATTAAAATATTTGACATTTTAATACATATCAAGCTAAGAATATGGGCCAAATTGTCAAAACTGAGGTTCAAAAGTTTTATGCCTGTGTCGAGAGATGGCAGTCTATGCACTGTGATTAGGTACACATTTTACTTAGACAGTAACTCTCTATAATACTCGATCCTCTTTGATATTATTGTATAAGCTTTGTCTTGTATGTTACAATCAAGGCGTAAAAATGATGTAGACAAAGTGCCGAAAATATGTATCCATGTATTAAATATTTACTGTGAAGGAATTTCATTTCTGTGACACTTCGTTACTTTGTCACAGTGAAAATTAATATGACAGATATAATGGAACTCATGTTACGGTCTCCTATTTATGAGCCTATTTCTTAGTGTTGGATTCCTAAATATGTATATTTATGTAATGCGTATTAATAACAGACCATCTAGCACAACTTGCCTTATCGCACGCGAGTCCATACTTGAAATCGGACGGAAATATGGACTCGCGCGCGACAAGGCAAGTTGTGCTAAAGGGTCAGAAGTACCAATAAAAAAGTGTTTCCGCGTTCGTCGAATGAAAAAACAATTTAGTTTTGTATGTATGTAAGCAAACATTGAATTGTTTTCCATTTGCGTAGGGCACCAAAACAAGAATTCCTGTCAAAATCGAGTTTCAACTTATAACTGATATACTTTGGTTGACTGGCACGTTCTGTGTGAAAATAGGTCGAAACAAAATACACGGTATAATTTTTATAACCAACAATATTTAAGGAGATCATATAGCTGATACTGAACCTAAAATACTGAAAAAGTATACATTCATTTAACCCAAAATATTCATAAATTATGGTCACATGGTTAAAAAAAATATACCCTGTTTTAAAGAAATTAAAGTACCTACCAATAAGATTACACGTATGTACTCATTTATTGTAAATAACGTGTAATTACTTTTGACCTTAGCAGAAAGTACTTAGCTATTTAAATTACTTCGGAAAAATAACTATGCTCATTAATTCATAAAAATAAAAATATTGTAAAGGTTCATGTATCCATACTAATATTATAAATGGGAAAGTGTGTGTGTCTGTTTGTTTGTCCGTCTTTCACGACAAAACGGAGCGATGGACTGACGTGATTTTTAAGTGGATATAGTTGAAGGGATGGAGAGTGACATTGGCTACTTTTTGTCTCTTTCTAACTCCCCACTTCCCTGGGGTGGAATTTTGTTTGGAGCATGTCAATTATTTGGATTTAACGCGAGCGAAGCCGCGGGGAAAAGCTAGTATTAAATATTTCGTTGAGCTGTCCTTCCACACAATTATTACATGTATAGTTAAGACATAATTATTTCTATTTCTAATATCGTTGTTTATTCTGTTTTCTTTAACAGTTAAATGAATGGAGCATTTAAATTATGGATCTGTCTTTACAAATTACGAAGAAACAAAGTTTATTAGAGTCATATTGACCGGGACATAGACCATGATCACCTTTATGTTTTTTTTTTGAGCTCCCGATATTTCGACACTATTACATGCATCATGATCACGGAAAACTGAAGATGGAACGGAAAACTGCGCAATCGTCGACGCCAGACGCCGACAGAAAAGCACTCTAACTCTTTTACGCCAATACGCAAGAGCGATAGAGATAGATAGCTACGAAACAGATATTATCGTGAGCGTTTGTGCATTCGGCTACGCACACTGAGCTACTTTAGAAAACTGTCTTATTGACACCGGCATTTATTGGCCGTATAAGTCATTTACTGCGCTCAAAACTGGTATAATAGATGTGGATGCTAAGACAGCCAAGCTTAAAGCGAGGAACATACTACGCGACCGATCAGTGAGCACGGTCTTCGGGACGTGGCTTCGGCTGACCAAAACATCCAGCGAGCCAGATTTCGATCAGACGCCCGTGCGCTCAAGGCCACGTCCACGACCGACGACCGATATTTTGCACGGTTAAGTGTATATTCATTGTCTAGATCTGCGTCCGCGGTCGCGCGACGACGGACGTCCGCGTAGTATGTTCCTAGCTTCAGTGGGATTGGGCAGGGCATGTTTGTCGGGTACACCCGTAATGGCGGGCCAAAATGACGACTAAGTGGTTACCGCAAATTAGCCGGGGCAGAGGCAGACCAAAGAAGAGATGGCGGGACGACCTCGACGTATTTTGCAGCGACTGGCAAGAGCATCAAACCGTGAGGACTGGAGAAAGGAAGGCGCACCATTTAGGCTTAAAAAAGTCATTTGAAAGTTTACTCTGAAAAGGTTCTAGTGGCTTAGGAGTCAAATTGGTTGACTGTAGTGCAGCGCAGTTGCTCATCAAACGCGTATCAAGCCCTAATCGAATTAACATCGAGGGCTTCCTATAATCTAATTCAAGACTAGTCACCTCTTTCTTTCGAGCTAGATCGTTTTAACTAACGACCGCGCACAATTCTTTGATAACCTAACCACAAAATAATTTTGAAAAACCCCCGACTTGGGCCGATTTTCATAAAACATGCCTAAGAACACTCCCGATTAATTCAGCTTTCAAACAAAAAAAAACTAAATCTTAATCGGTTCATACGTTCAGGAGCTACGATGCCATCGACATAGTCATACAAACAGACAGACAGACAAACAGACAGCCAGACACGTCAAACTTATAACACCCAGTCGTTTTTGCGTCGGGGGTTAAAAACATATAAATTAAAACACATTCGATAGAACATATCGATGTTATCATACTTATCATGTAACCAACTTTTCACCCTTTGCTAGTGGGGTGACAGATTAGTAAATTCACCACTCCTTCCTCTTGTGGGTGTCGTAGAAGTCGACAGTAGGATATATGGGTTCAATTGTGACGTAGGTAATGGGCTGGCAGCCTGTCACTGCAATATCACAATTTCGTTTTCGTTCTACCCTTTAATTGCTAAGAGTAGTACTGAAACTTGAACCATCTCATGTGCTTTGCCGACTGCCCCATAAGCTCACGCTGTATTTACGGGGATTGAACCATCTCCCACTGTCAACTTCCACGACACCCACTGGCTGAAAAGGGCTGGTGAAATTCTTAACCCGTCACCATACGGAGAATATCGATATTCTAAAGCCTATTAAATATTCCACTCCAAACGCCCATTCTGCCTTCAGCGGATGTCGGCACATGTTCAGACACCGAGGCGAAACTGTCAGGCCTCACCGTCGTTGATAACGAGGTTACCTGACGGTTCTACGCCGATGCAATATTAATAGTTCACGTGAAGCCACAGACCTCATTGTGAAGCGACAGGGCGCTCATCCACACACCTTGCAACCTAAATGGTTACGTACCGTGCGGTTTCAGAGGAATTTCATCCCGCGGACGCTCCGGCTGGGGAATGAGCGAGGTATTCCCGATGAACTACAGTATGGGGTTCTTCAAAAAAGGAGTGTACAAGTTTCTAATGGGTCTGCAACGCGCATGTGACACCCCTTGAGTTACAGGCGTCCATATGTTACGGTGACCGCTTTCCATCAGGGGACCGTATACCTGTTTGCCACCCACGTGGTATAAAAAAAAACAATGTAATTAGTCACCAGACATGCGTACAATTTTACTGGTAAAATACCACGATTTGAAAAGCGCATTGAGTAGCATTAGGTATATAAATAGTCTAACAGTCCAGTGTCAGTCAGTCAATCTGTGTAAGAATGTTCCTAAAATAAATAAAAAAAAGTGTGAATGCACAAACGCTCACGAAACGCTCACGATAATATCTCTTTCGTAGCTACCTATCTATCGCTCTTGCGTATTGGCGCGACAGAGCCAGACTACCTTTCGCGGCGTTTCGATTTCGTTTCGCGTCGCTGAAATGCCATTCGGCCACGCCACCTGGTTCAGCCCTTAATTGGAAATATTCCAAAAGTACCTCGAGTGCTGGTTGTAAAAGTTGACATAACTGGACCGGCATTTCCCATCCCATACTTAATTACTAGAGGAGATCATAGATGTGTCATGACTTCTGAGATCATAATTATGTGTGGTGCCTGTTTAGAGGTGATCTCTGTGCGTAGCCATGCTGAACACCGCTTCGTAATTGTGGCCGCGTTCAGATGTTAGGGCAGGTCGTTCAGCTACGTTCGTGGCCACAAACTGGTCTCGTCGGAAGATCAGCGCTGACCCCCTGGTCAGCATTTATGCTGAGGCGGGACCATTTCGTGGTTTAACAGAGTTACATTTTTTTTTAAATCTCATCACTTATTAGAATTTTATATAATACTTACTTATGTATATTAACTGTGTTTTTATAAAAAAAAAATAATACTAAATTAGTACATCGTTCCCGACGCAAAATGCCCATATATTGGACAACTGCGCCAAGAACGACCCGGAGCGGGGGTGACCCCTTTACCAGAGGAAGGTTTTTGAATAAATTATTGAATCTGAATCTGAATCTCCATGATGCTACTTTCAAGTTTTGATGCTTCGTGAGCCTTTTTTTATAAGATAGGAGGCAAACGAGCAGACAGGTCACCTGATGGTAAGCAATCACTGCCGCCCATGGACACAAGAAACACCAGAAGTGTTGGAGGTGCATTGCCGGATTAAAATGGGTGTACGCTCTTTTCTTGAAGGTTTGAAGGTCGTACCTATTGGTCCGGAAATAACGCTGGCGACAATTCATTCCACAGTTTAGCTGCCTTTAGAGAAACACTTCCAAACGTTATATGTTTATACTATAACATTGGGAACCTAAAACATTTTCATAAATACTACAAGCTATAGAAACTCTTAGCTACCGTTATAAAGAAAAAACTCAATTTATGTTGGTTTCGTTTAAAAATCGGGGGATCTCTAATAATACATTCTAATACGCGACTAAGAAATTTAATAACTATGAAGGTAATTAATGTAAATTATGTTTGGTACACGAGTTCGACTTTTGTTGATATTTAGATACGGAATTCGGTTTAAAGATATTTTTTATTTTTTATTGGAATTAGAATGTCAACCTTGAATGTTTTAATTAGGTAATGACGTATACTATTAATGAAGTAGCCTACAAACTTCTGCATATTATAATATTTATATCCACCAACACCAATCAATATATGTACTTAAGTATAAGACTTTTTAAAATTACTTGGCTGGCCAGATAACACAGTAATCACGTCCAAAAGAAATATTGCTGGTGATAAAAATTACAACCTGTATAAGTAAATATTAATAAAATAAATAGTAGTAGTAGTTTAGTTGTAAATAGTGTTAGTTAACTTCATGGCAAATATATGTATGTACCTGTCTTTTTGTATTATGTGTAAATAATTTCTGGTGTCTCTTGTCACGAATAAATATGTATAAATAATTTCTGTTTGTCTCTCCATCCCTTCTACGAATAAAAAATCACGTCAATTCGTCGCTCCGTTTTGCTGTGAAAGACGGACAAACAAACAGACACACACACTTTCCCATTTATAATATTATATTTAATTGAATCATTGTTTTATAAACCACATCGTCATTACATTTAAAAAACTTCTATCATCGTTTGTCAATGAAAAGAAAATTGTAGTATGTATGGAATGCAAATAGACTTACTGCGTTTTAACTTTGAGGAGCAGCGTGAGATACGAGATTTTTTCAAAGTAGTGGTGACATACACCTACTATTAGTGATAATCTGTACATTTCTATTCAATGTTCCTTAACCTTTACAGGAAAATTCAGAGATTTTTCCGTATAATAATGAAATAAATCAATTTAGTACGTGCCGTGGTTACCGTTAAACGTGGCATGACTGCGGAATGGCGATTTACTCGTAATCTATAGGTAGCAACTCTCCAATCCAAACAAGACACATAACAGCGGTAATAAGACATCAGGGTACTTAGCCGAATGACACAACCGCTCACGAAACGCTCACGAAACGAAACGCTCGTAGATATCTATCTCTATCGCTCTTGCGTATTGCGACAAAGCCAGACTACCTTTCGCGGCGTTTCGTTTTCGTTTCGCGTCGCAGAAAAGCCGTTCAGTTTAGGTTGAGAGAGAGGGACGGAGCTATGTAACTGCTATAGCTGTGTCCCTTTCTCTCAACCTAAACTGAACGTCTTTAGTACGTCATGGTAACTCCCCTGGACTATATCCTACCGACTGCGCCAATGTTAGATAAATCAAAGGTCGAGATCCGTAGCAGACTGATTTATTTCAAATGTACAACTACCGACATACTTATGAATCTACCCTACGTAACAACAACAACTATATGTCATGGTGTACTCGTACTTACTCGTACAGCTCAAATGCTGGTATTTTTAGCTTCGTTTTGCGTCGCAGAAATGCCATTCGGCTACAGCATCAGTTATAAATATCAATAAAATAAATTAAAAAAATATATATTGACTCAGACATATTTAAAAATATTAAAAGCGGGTAACTCAAGTATGTATTAATTTAAGTCGATATAACGCCCGACATGGTCGCTACTTATGAAAAAGATCCTCGAAAATGGATCGAAACATGTCGAGCGTTACGTTGACGTAATACGTGGGTAAGCCGCTTAAAATATTTTTAAACACCAATTATACACCCTGTTTTTATTGAATTCCGTTAACTTTAAGGGAAGGTTCTTTAGATCAAATACAATTAATTTCCCTAATAAACTAGCGTCTTAACGCTTACGGTTATCGAGTTATTAAAAAAATAAAGATAATTACTGAACACGTGTGTGACAGCCTTTACCAATTTCAAATGTTATTTGTTTTGACATGTGCCGTCAATCACTTGACACTAACTTGAATGTTATTCTTAAGGGTCTCTTACACTTATAAATTCATTTATTATGTATGAAAATGATGAAAAAATTATTTTTGCGAATTTAACTAAAACTGATATACAGGGTGGTTCCTCATGATGAACCTAGCTACGTGTCGAATTTAACGGAAAACAAAAAACACGGTGTATTGAGTTTTTTTGTGTTACTGAGAAACAGGTGCTCCTGAGTTAGCAATGAACCAATAAGGAGTTTCCACAATTGAGAATCTCTTGAATAGACCTCGGTTTTGTTCATCGCACTTTTTTTGCCAACTTATACCTATGCTCAAGTTGTATGTAATTTTATGAAAATGAAAATAAAATATTTATTTTTCAAGTAGGCGTATTACAATTGTTCTGCAATTTGCATGAGAATTTCCTCATGTTTTCCAGCAATTTACGCAATATTACTCTACTGGCCAAGTATGTAAGCTACTATTTTACTAACACTTACTACGTTGAGACAATTGTTACCGCCAGTTCCACAACCTAACCTACTGCGCGCAATAAATAGTAATACTTTATTCAAATTTGTTTATAATTAAGTTTATATATCTGTCACTTGACTTAACTTTAATTTTTTTAAATTGACCAATTTATCGTTGCTTAATCATTTGAATTATTTATTTTATATCAATATTATGACTTCTTCTTTGTTTTGCCATGACTATAAATCATTATTGTATTTCCTTGACATATCTATCCTTTCACATGTAATCCCTCGGTTTATTTATTTTATTATCTTGCAATGTCCATTGAATTCAATTTAATACCTTTACCTATTTATAATAATCATTTCACTGCACTTGTTATTGTTTAATGCATGTTAGATATTAAGAATATTCAACAAAATACCACAACATATTCAATTATTACCACTTAACAAGTTTAAAAATGCCTTAAAATTGTTGTTAGCTCAAAAGAGTTACTACTCTATAAAAGAATTCTTAGATGATAAAGACTTCTGAATATTAGGATATAATTATGTAGGTAATTATTAATTTATAGTTTGACATGCATGCTCTCAAATTTGTATGCCGTAAGGCGCCACATAGTGAAACTGAACTGAAATGTAATGTAACAACTTATGTACACCTATGTTGGACAAATAAATGATTCTGTATTCTGTATTCTGTAAGAAATATAATGCCAATTAGCACGTAAGGTTTAACCGTTAGTGTTAATTGTATGCAATAAATAAATTGAAATTGAAGTTGAATTGAAATCCGTTTTCACATTATCCGATCCGATATCGGATGTCGGAAGGACTTCAATGGAAAAAATCCAAGATGGCGCCTGTAATGTATGTGATATCGGTCCGACATCCGATATCGGATCGGATAACATGAAAACGCACTAAGAGTCACAGTTGTATTGGGGTGTTGCAGCATATATTCAAAACAAATTTTTTCCGCGGCCACATTGCAAATTTATGGTTCAAAATTAAACAAATAATTAGAAAACTGTATCCGTGTGGAGTTCAGAAAACACATTATAGTTTTTAAAACCGTAGAATATTACTTTAACTCGGGTTCAAATAAAATACAACTCTCGAACGGACATAAATATCAATGAATCCGTGCAGCCATTTGTGGCGTTCCTAGTCTAATGGGTCCTTTCGTTTCGAAATTAATAAGCTTGTTTTCATCTGTGTAACGCCAAGGTCATCGCTCACACTTCAAACTGAAGTAAAAGTCATACTTATAAAAATAAAAAAAATACTAAGGCCTTTAATTGTCCAGAGCTGGATTCGAACTAGCGTCCTCCATTTACCAGACGGAGAAATCCAAGTATAAGTCCGAAGGCTTATGGCACACTGCTGCACCCCTGGGTAAGTAGCCGAATGGCACAAACGCTCACGAAACGAAACGCTCGTAGATATCAATCTCTATCGCTCTTGCGTATTAGCGCGACAGAGACCTTTCGTTTTCGTTTCGCGTCGTAGAAATGCCATTCGGCTACGGCATGGCTGTAGTGACGGACGCCTAAACCGCTCGTGGTCGTGATGGCGAAGGTCGACAACACCAAGTGACAATTTCCGAAGGCTCCAGGGTGGCGCCAGCTAGTCATTCTTGTACAACAGTATGGTTCGCTTACGCTTCGTAAAGATATCGCTCTATTCGCTCTTCCGTAGGTGGTGTGACAGATCCAGACTGTGTTTCATTCGCCACGTATAGTCAACGATTGTCACTTCGGGCATGGGGTCTCATCCGGAACAGTGCAAAATTATTTCCAAATAGAAATCATAGATGGCGCTAAGTGTCACGATTGACGATTATTATTTTTTTATCAAATAGATTTAAAGGTATTTGAAGCGTCATAAATTAAGTACATTATAAATTAAATACAAACATCGATGACAACACAAATTTAATGCATTATTTTAGAAATTTTCAAAGAAATAATATCACGTAATATATTGCTACTGACTATGACGCAACAACGTGAACAACCTGCGCGCGACAGTATCGAGCTACCTAAATTTTATTGCATATTGTCACTAGATGGAGCTGTCACTATCTACAGTATACTGCCAACGAAACGGTGCGATTGTGTGCGTTCCGTTCATTGAGATATATGTACTACGTACTATAGGCGACGTTGCCAGACGGAAACTCTGCACAAGCTGACAAATGCGCGGAGTGCGCGAAGCGGTAATTTACGCGTAGAGTAGTAAGTCCACCATCAGATGTGACACATTATTATATTCCGCCTGTCAAAATTATTTATTTATTTATTTACAACTTAAAAAATACAAAGTAAGCGATCACTGCCGCCCATGGACACCCGAAACACCAGGGGTGTTGGAGGTGCGTTGCCGGCCTTTAAGATGGATGTACGCTCTTTTCTTGAAGATTTATCTTCTTCTTTAAAATACAAATATATACTTATATATAATAATATATATATATAGTGCGGTCAGTTTTTTTGGACAAAGCGTAGGTATCCATTGTTCTCTTTTTTCATGACCAGGCCAAAGAAAACAGCAAAAAGTGAGCGTGCTAAAAATACAATTTTACTCAATAACTGTTAACAATCAATAAACAAATTAACTTTTTTTTTATATTATAGTAACATAATTCATAAAGTAGTAAGTAGTTACCTAATAAATTCCAAATTGAAATAAATATATTTCGCAAATCTATTAGAGGTGAAACACATTAGTAGGAACAATGAAAATGGCACATCTGCGCGGTTAACTTTTTAGTCTATGATTGCGTCACCAAAATCGCGCAGCCTCGCTCCCGCTCGCGTGTTCGTAGAATATTCAGCTGTCAGCCGATAATATTTGTTTGTGTACGTTAATAATGTAGGTATACGTTTGTAGTAGTGTGCGTGACAAAAATGTCGTCTATTTCTATTAACACTTTCGAAACCGGGCTCTACGCGGCGCTACGACATTTTCGCTACATACGGGGAAACCCATGTAATCGGCTACGCTTCTACGAGCGGTGTGCCCGACAGTCGGGTTCTTGGTAGCGAAAGTGTTAAACAGCTGCCAATGATCGAAATTCAAATTAGTTGAACAATTTCCATTGAAAAAAAAAAAGTTTGTAATGCATCGGTCCGAATTGTGGATACTAGTTTTATCATCTTTTAGTAGATACAATTGAATGTAAAATTATTTATTTTGCCTGACACTCTTGAGTATTTTTTATGCCGTTATTTTAATTTTACAATATAATATTTGGAATATAGTGCTTATAATTATTAAATATAAAACATTTTTTAAATACTTTTTGATACAAAATCATACTTCATTGATTTGGAACAATGCTTTTTATCGGACCTACAGTCAACCAATTGGAACCCTAGGCCACTGTAGAACTATGTCATAGTAACGTTATAAATCAGATTGTAAGAAACCTCTTACTGCTTGTCATTTTGACATGGTTGTAGAGTGGCCTAGGGTTCCAATTGGTTGACTGTACATCCGACACTATCGGAAGCGTTTATCGGATGTAGGATGTCGATCTGACACCCGATATCGGATCGGATAATGTGAAAACGGCCTAAGCATTAACCGTTAGTGCGTTTTCACATTATCCGATCCGATATCGGATGTAGGACCGATATCCCATACATTGAAGCCGCCATCTTTGATTTTTGCCTTTGAAATCCTTCCGACATTTGCTACATGCACGACCGATGCGATGCATGCGAAATCAAACCTTATCGATATGGAAGTATGAGACGCGACGATTGCCGACTGGCTAGGATTTTCGAACGCACACGAATGCGCGCTCGGTCGCCGATTTGCGGCGGAATGGGCCTAGACCTCGACGCGACGCGACGCCGCACTTGCGTCGCGCGAAGCGCAACAGCATTTTAAAACATTATTATTGTACAAATATAATTATTTATTAACCACATAAGCTTAAAAAGAGTTTAAACGTTTTTTTTTTCTAAAAACCTAAATTTTTCAACAAAGGTTTTACTTTTCACTTTTCGACATCTATCAATGAGAAAGGACCTTTTGTAGTAAGAAACAATACGATTTTTTTATGTAAAAACGATAATGTAAAAACGGCCTAAGGGTTACCAAGGCTCGATCGGCGCGCCTAGTGGACGCCAGGCTTAAATTGTCTGGTCTTGGTGTTTTAATAATTTTATGTGTTTATAGTCGTAATTTATTTGCGAAGTATTAATTTTATATCTGTATTTTTAAATTACACTATGTTGTGGTACCGGGAAGCATATTTTAACTTAAAAGGACGTAATGACAACATTTCATACCATGTTTCAGAAAATAAATAGTTTCGGAGTTTAAATTAAGTTTGCAGTGTTTGCACAATTTTATGAATAAAAATATTACTCTCGAAAATGTTTTATCAAATACGTACTTTACATTTTGTTCATTATGTTTACTACATGTACATTCTTAGCTATTATACTTATGTATCTCTTACATAATAATATTCATTTCCATATTTCTAATTAACTACGCGCCTGCTTTAGAGTGCTTTAAATTTTAACAAATCAATGCATCCTTTGGTCGGGGGCTGGGGCCTCTCAACTCAAGGTCGCCGGCGCCGTGGTCGCGGGGCGCGGGGCGTGGGGCGCGGGGTGGGGCGCCGCGGGTCTCGTTCATTCAATTCCGCTTGCATGTGTTGCGGACAGAGCGAGTATATTATACGTACGCGGCGAGCACACATACAAGCCGCACGGCAACGCCATCTAGTAATGTTCGACTTTAAACGTCCATGTGACGTTATAGGTTTAGTGCGTGAAAGCTAAAACAGATGTCGCAAGATGTTGCAGTTTGATGACTATTTCGACGTAGGATACTGATAAGAGTTTTGTTGGCCACGCGTGGCTACTGGCGCCATCTAGCTCTTTGAGTGTGGATTAAATTTAGCCTACAGGTCTAGAATACTTAGGACGGCGCCCATTTTTAGTATGGGATTAGGTATCTGTACTAGTATTATTTGATCTGTGCTTCGGGGAGGCCGGCAGTTATAAATACCTACCAAGTTTTTTTCGTCATCTTGCAAAACCGATGCTCCTGTGTTAAAATCATAGTACGTGCTATGAACATTGAACACGTATGTGATCTGTTCCTGAGTCCTAGCGAACCGTAGCTTCGCTCTTCTGCAGTGGCGGAAACCGGCTACAATTCAACAGAAATTCGTCATATGAAGCAGGACCCTTTGACTATAGAACTACGCATATTTTTCCGTAGATACACTTGTTGATTGTAAATCACACAGCTCAGCCAATGGAAAACGAACCCAGTTCCCCTGGCATACATTCGATTGTAAAATATCCTAGGATATTGGCTTCGTGTAATTCTGTGTCCTGGTAATTGATCTCATTGTTTCTGGTTCGGATACCTTTGGGAGTGAAGTGGGTTATTTACTGACTTATAATTTGAGAGATTGACAAATTGAATTTGAGATTCGTGAGTTTCATTTACTAAGGCTAGACAAAATATTGGTAAATCAATAAATACTTATTGTAATAAACCGGCAACTTTCAGCAGGGCTCTGACTTGCGACTTTTGGAACACAGCCGAACGATACACAGTCTGGCTCTGTCGCGTCAATCCGGATGAGTGACAAGGACAGTGCATTTGGCTACGTACTCTGGTCACTCTAACCAATTCAGCCATCTTTTATTAACCGACTTCAAAAAAAGGAGGAGGTTCTCAATTCGACTGAATGTTACTCGATATCTCCGAGAATCATGGACCGATTTTCAAAATTTTTTTTTGAATCGGTCAGGTATAACCCCGAGATGGTCCCATTGGCACCAAGTCGGGGTCTGATGATGGGATCTTGGAGAAATAGAGGGAACTCTTCAAATTATTCATGTTTATACCCTCCTGTACGATTGACATGTTTAGCTAGGCTGTTAATGTTAATTTAAGGAATAAATAAATAAAGAATAAAGAAATGTTATAGGCACATGTAATGTTCTTAGTGTATTTTTCAAAGGTACACCAGTATTTACGCCTGATGGTAATAATTTTATGTGGCTGAGCTGATGATGGAAGGTCAACTCCTCAATGGTTAGGAGTTAAAGAATAATTCTTTCACTACTGTATATATATTCGGACTGATATATATATAATATCAATGGGAACCACTAAAAATCAACAAATAAATAAACTTTTTTTAACAAAAAAATAAAACACGCCTTCTAATTTAAAAATAGGAGCGTTTAAAAATATTTTGAGAAAACACGGTTAGTTAATTTAATAAAATCGAATCTTTTGATTCATTTAAAAATTAATCTTAAGACAATTGTAGCTTTTCTTTTTTTATTTTATTTTTTCGGTGATGCATGCAGTAACTTCACAGCAGTATAATCATGTCCCATTGTTGACCGTACTTCTATCGAGGAAGGTTGTTACGACTCATATTAGTTTCTTAAAAGTTTAATTGTAAATTATTCAGTCTTTACATGTTCTTCTTTATGTTCAGTACGAAAATATTTACTTAAATTAGGAATAATATATTATTTTGGTAATATTACATATTGTCCCAACTTATAGAACTTTCGTTACTCAGGGTTAGTTACGGAGGAATATCCCAAAGATTAGTTTAAAAATATTAGTAGAATTACTTCTCATTATTATTATTACACAGAGGGAACAAGTCAAATTGTTGAACACAGCGGCATCCATTTTGTTTTTCAACGTAGTGGCTCATGGATGGACGCGTGGTGTTTATTGCTATAAAATCTCAGGGTGATTAACGGTGAGTTTCCAAGGTAAATAGTTTGATTATCGTACACAGTTTTATTCATAAATGATTGTTTTTACAATGTTTTCTACAAATTTACAAGATTTTAAAGCAATATGTGACATGTTTGACGATAAGTATTTTTTGAGGTTATGATTTCTCATATATCTTTCTCAGTTTCGTTATTTTTCGTTACGTAACGAAACTATTTTCACTGCGATTATGTATGTCAAAAATTTATAATAAATATTGTTGATTAGAATTATAATGTTTCATTGATAATTCTGTTTTATATAGAACCGGGCAACATTTTTATTCCCATGTGTTCCACGCCTTATGTTATCAGTTTCGTTACAGCAATTATCAGTTTCGTTTTTTCTCAGTTTAGTTACTAAATCCAAAAGGTACATATTTTCTGCAATTCACCCTAAAAAGCAAAAAATAATAAATCATTGAATTCAGATTTCTTATCGGATTGCAATAATCTAAACATCCAAATTATAAACAAATCAATTATTTTTGGAGTCGGAGCCAGCCTGCGTATGGTTGGGTGGGGCAAACAGAAAATAGCAAGGCGACGAACAGGTCTGGTACCGACTACAAAAATAATTGATTTGTTTATAATTTGGATGTTTAGATTATTGCACTCCGATAAGAAATCTGAATTCAAAGATTTATTATTTTTTGCTTTTTAGTTTCTCCGTGTTTTGTAACGCGCTTATTTTTTATTTGATCAATTGTCTCATTAAAATAAATTGTGTAAAATAGTCCATAATGTCACAAGTTGTCAACATACAGGTAGTATAAGGCCACTTGCACCAACGAAAATGGTGGGTTAACCCGAGGGTTAACCCACCATTTTATATGGAATTTGACAGATGACAGCCCACTAACCTACGTGGTTGGTGCAATGGGCCTTATAAGGACAGTGTTTCTATGGAGAATCGATAGTCATCTTTCCTATCATCATACTTCAACACTGTATCCCATAAATCACATGAAACTACTAAAGCTTTGAAGCTTCAGGGCCACTCTTGGCAAATAAGGGGTTAAAAGAAAACGAAACTGTGGCAAGTGATAGAAACTCTCGCCTACTAAGTTTAAGCATATCCCATAGTCGCCTTCTACGACGTAACCGTTACCACACAGGCAGCTCCACACTACAGACTATCCTGGTTGAATAGTTCACAACTCAGAAACTCGCGTAATAAAGGCAGACGTAGCGTAAGCAGCAAGTTACAAAGTTGCTCGCGTCGCTGTTGCGTCGTCTGTTTGTTAGTTGTGGCCTAGTTGCGGTGTTGCGCTCAGTAATCCAGTATGCAGTAAGGAACAGATTTTGATTCAGCAATATTGAGGTTTTGATAAGCACCTTGGTTTGTAGATGGCTTGATAATAAGTGAGATCACAATGTTTTGTGTAGCTAATCCTGGGAGCGCAACAGGTTTTTTCAATAGCCTCGAATTTGCCAAATTATCAGATTGTCCCAGAGTCGTGCCATTAAATATTTCAAATACAAGTCAGTATGATTTTTTTTTAAGTTTGATATTGAATGTCATATTATTTTAATAATAAAATTTTTTAGAACAGAATATTTAAAAAATATACTATCTTTAACAACAAATAAACATGAGAACAAAAATAAGCTTTAGACTATGTAAATTAGTAGTAATGTATAAAGATATAACTATTACCTATCATCGTTCAACCACAGGTAGGTACATAATATTAATTATTATCCCCCTTCCTTCATCAACTATGCTTAAAACTCTAATTTACATAAATCCATTCCCCGTATGTTCTAAATTTCAAAATCGCTACATATACTTAAATTGCTAATGGCACCAAGTTTGTAACTACGCGTAGTTTCACAAAAGTTGTCTAAATAGTTTGACTACAAGAGTTCGGAGCGGCTCAATGATGTTCAAGTGCTATTTGATACCTATTCGGCGGAACTATTTCAGAACCGTTGTAAGAGGAAGTCTGTGTTTAGTTTATTAGATCACAGATGATAGATGCATATGTTTAATTTGACGTAAAAGCAGTATTTATATCTTTTAAGGATCTAGAATAATAAGTCGACTGTGAATGATCGTGAAGAGCAATGGGCTAGCAACTTGTCACTGCAATATTATCATAATTTCGCTTTTCAGGGTTCCGTAGTCAACTAGGAACCCTTATAGTTTCGCCATGTCTGTCCGTCCGTCCGCGGATAATCTCAATGACCGTTGACCAAACCTATGACCCTACATGTAAAGTGCGGAGTGTGTTGTTTTTTTCGTTTCAACACTACCGTGATATTGGGAGTTGGAGAAGTATTTAAAAATGAACAGGGGTTTACTAAAATCATTTTTTGATATTGTTAATATTTTAGAAAATAATCTCTCCAAGTTAAAAAAAATGTGTCCATCCCCCTCTAACTTTTGAACCATGAGTTTAAAAAATATGAAAAAAATCACAAAAGTAGAACTTTATAAAGACTTTCTAGGAAAATTATTTTGAACTTGATAGGTTGAACAGTTTTTGATAAAAATACGGAAAACAACGGAACCCTACACTGAGTGTTGCCCGACACATTCTTGGCCGTTTTTTTTTTCAAAAGTGAAAGCCGAGCAGTTTCACATACTCTGCCTGCCATTTTTCCCAAAATAAAAACGTGAGTTTATGAATATATGTCTAGTGTAAAGCGTGACATGTTGCTCGAAATATCGGTGTTTGCGAGCGTGCTTTTCGTGCCATCAGCTGGATCACAGAACGTGGTACAATGTTTGCCGTTTAACTAATACCTGGTTCAGACATGAACTACCTGTTTGTAATGAGCACTATGTAGTTGCACTAGACTTGTAGTACTCTTTATTATATAGTGCTTGTAATGTACAATATAGACCTTGATCACAGTTTTGTTTTTTGCTGACCTCCCGATATTTCGACTCGCATTCAGTACATGCATTATAATAATGCGTAACAAAAAAAACTAAAAGGTATTTTTTTAAATTTTTTTTATTACTAAATATAAAGATTGTCACTCATATTTGCTTGTGACCAAGAACGTAATATCACGTTAGAAACGTCGAGTTAAATATTTGAATTTAATAACACGAATACATATAGACTTTGGTACAAATTGGTGCAATTTAAACTTATTTTCTCAAAGAAATATTACAAGTTGGACTTTTACAAGCACTTGTGAAACTTATAAGCCATGCCTTGAATAATTTATAAGTTATTGGCCACTGCCAAGTGCACGCTGCAATCACAATCCTATTGGTAGTTCTGAATTTTATTCTGCATTTCAAATAATTTTTTCATTGCAAAAAATCGGTTAAATCTTGTGCTGTAAATAACAATAATAACCTCGATAATATTGCACTATCACCCAACTTACATTTATTTTGTACTAGCTTTTGCCCGCGGCTTTGTTCGCGTTAGAGAGAGACAAAAAGGAGCCTATGTCACTCTTCATTCCTTCAACTATCTCCACTTAAAAAATCACGTCAATTCGTCGCTCCGTTTTGCCGTAAAAAAAGACGGACAAACAAACAGACACACACACTTTCACCACCTTTTAAAAAAAAATACCCTCATGGTTTCGGAGTTTTATAATATTAGTATGGATAGTATGGATGAAAAACAGGGTAAGTAGGTATATAAGGTGGGGCACGGTACGACCGAGTCATCAAACCCTATTACCTCAGCCACCCGACGAGCGGCTTGGGAAGTACCGAGGGAAGTAGGCAGAGGCATACATAGTGTGGCCGCGCTACTCGTCATGCCGCTCGTTATGCTCCTCGTCATGCCCACCGCTCCCTATTTTGTCGGTTTTTTGGCGCGAGTTAAAGGGCCGACAATAACTCATTTAGTGCGATAATCGCGCGAGTAGAGCAGTGTGTGACCGGAGAAGGCAACATCGCAGCAGCGCGAGGAGCATAGTGTGGCAGAGGTATAAGCCACACTGACAGAAAACTGTCCCAACTTGTCCTTTCTCTGTATGATACATGTCAATATCCCCAAATTATATTATCATAGAAAAAAATCGCGCTGATGCCTTTTAGACAGACGGTGTAACATGAGGAAACCGAAAGATTTTAACTACACATTTCTGAGGGCAAAAAAAGATAAAATGTTATTTGACGTTATTCAAAAACGTATTTTTTTTTGTGTAAGTTTTTTTTTTCGTTTTTTGGATGTACTTTCACATAAAAAGTAAATTTTATTCGTAAAACTGGCACTTAAAATAAAAAAAAATTACAATTTTTGTTTAAATACTATTTTGCAAAGAGTCACTTTTTGATATCTATCAACGAGGATGGTTAGATTATGTCCGATAACGGCGTCATCGACATTTAAACAGCGTTTTGTTCTGAGAAATAATCAGTAATTGTTATTTGTTTAAAAGTATCCAGAAAAGTTTATATATTTCACTCTTCTAATATGATGAGGATACGCTGTTAAAATTATTCGGTTTCCTCATGTCACACTGTGTATATTTATTAGCGTATATTTAACAGAAGTTATTACTTAAGAGGATACGGTAGGGGTCAATTCTCCATACAAACGCTCTCGACTATTTCCTCCCTGGTTTTTGAAGATAGTGCAATGATTTTTTCAACACAGATTGTTATTATTTTTATCTGTGTCGGACCGTTTTGATTTTTTTGATATTCTGCTTTTTAAAGACTCTAGAGCCAATCAAAAATTTCAAAAAACGGCCTTTTTCATTGTGGCGCAAAAAAAGCTGTGATACTCAAGATTACTAAGGTAACAATTAACCGAAAAAGCTAAACGGTCCGACATAGATTATTTCATTGTTATTCAGATTCTCAAATTTCGTTCCAATTGATTAAGTTTTGAAGGAGGAAAAAGTTGAGAGCGGAACCTCGATTTTAAAGATTTTTTTGAAATATCTTTTGACTGAGTTGTTCTTAATGGACAATTTTTTTTTCGATAAATCTAGTTAATAACACTTGTATATATAACTAAAATTCCCAAGTTGAAAGGGGGGGGCTCCTTTCCATTTTAGCATTTTCGCTACCGTATCCTCTTAATATATTATGTAAACAAGGTATTCAATTCATACTTAGGTTTACTAAGTGAAGCCAAAATGTATTCAATTCTCATTCGATTATCCAAATCACTGCTCAGAACAATAAAGCTATATTTCCGTAACACTTGCAAACCAATCGTCAATAATGCCGTCACCATGACAACGGTAATAGCCCGTATTGTACCCGTAATTACCTCGTACGATAATGCTATATTCGCCACCCTTTATTCTAAAACGACGTAATCGGTAGGTTACTGTTATAGGGATTGAAAACCGGAATTTTTAATCAAGCCGGAATACCGGATCAATTCACACACACATAAAATCACACCAGCCCCTATAGCACAACTTGCCTTGTCGCACACGAGTCCATACTTGAAGTCGCGCTTCTACAAGTTACAATTTACAAGTGGTTGTCAATGTCTAATATGACAAGTTGGAAAGAGACTTCCACTTGTAACTTTCAGTTTTGAGAAATGAGCTAGTCCCAAAAGGAGTAGGCAGGGCAAATGAAAGTGGTTTTTGACACGGTCCAGGTGGTAGTGACCCTGCCTGCTAAGGCCATGATCCGGGACTCGAATACCGGTAAAGGCATTTATTTGCATGATGATGCGCACTGCCAAGGATTTGTGGATTTCCTTGCCGGCGGCTATATTTCCGAACTCATAACCCGGCAACCTTCAAATTTAGGGTGAACAGGCATCTTCTGGGCGAGCTCACTCCATTGTAGGCCACATCTTTGCCTTTGGCTAGTCTGTAGCCAAGAGTAACCTAAGCCTATATGTAATTTAAAAAATAAGGTGTTGAATCGATTATATTTTCCGGATCCGATCGAATAACCGGACCGCCAGACCGGATTGTAATCCCTACTGTTAGACTTAAGCCCTTTTGTCATGAAGACGAAACAACCAATAATGTTCGATTTAATTAAACGCCTTTATTGCGAAATCACATTTGTTTATATCAGCTCTTTGATTGATATTGGATACCTATTTTATTTCCGGTTCTGGTTGATTTATTTTTACTTTAAGGTTGTTGGTAAACTTATATAAATGACTGAGGCTGTATACGCCCCACTGCTGGGCACAGGGCGCCTCTTACCAGGGCTACAGTCCCCACGCTAGCCCAATGTGGATTGGGGACTTCATATACTTTGAATTTCTTCGGAGTAAGGTTTCCTCACGATTTTTTTCTCCGCCGATAAGTCGAGTGTTAATGGTCAAATCCTGTTAGATGCTTCAGTATAATAATTTCATTTTCCCCTCACTAGCTCGGAAACACGTGTTTTGTCCTTTAATACCAGCGGGTAAAAACGCATTTTATCCACTAGTGGGTAAAGTAATTTGACCTTGAATAAAGTCAAAGTAACTGCGTTAAAATTGATAAAAGTAGGTGAATCTAGTAATAAAGATGATTTACCACCTTTGGAACTACTGGTAGCAGTGATAAACTCATTTTTTGCGTTGTAGTTTCCTCGCTATAGTGAGGGTAAAAGTTTAGTGTTACACTCGGGTGCAAATGTATTTTACATCTCGTGTGTTAAAAAATCTCGCAAGTTCAGGATTCTATTCTCGAACCACTCGCTTCGCTCGTAGTTCAACTATAGAATCCTTTCACTTGCTCGTTTTTCAATTCCACACTCAGCGATAAAATACAACTTTGCCCCCTTGTATAACAAATAACTATTATAACCTAACCACAAAATTAAAATTTTGAAAAAAACCCCGACCGCGACATAGTGGACCGATATTCATAAAACATGGCTAAGAACACTCCCGACTAACCCAGCTTTCAAACAAAAAAAACTAAATCGAAATCGGTTCATCCGTTCGGGAGCTACGATGCCACAGACAGACAGACAAACAGACAGACACACACACAGACAGACAGACACGTCAAACTTATAACACCCCGTCGTTTTTGCGTCGGGGGTTAAAAATATACATACGACCAAAATAGCATACCATAAACATATTTCAAATCCTCACTTCGCCCCATTTGGGTTACCATTAAGCTCTTATATTTTAAGTAATTACTAGTAACGTAGTAACCGAGCCTCGTCGAAAATTGCGAATCCCAAACGCGTTCTAATTGCGAAATGGAGCAATCCAAAACCTAATTCAGGCCATAAAAATACTAGGAACTGAGTTACACTCTGAGCTTCGTTAAAGGAATCTGCCGGCCTACCATGCTTCCAATTTTATCACTTATCCATGTGGATAAGACATCTGTCACTCTCACACTGACATACTTGCTAAAGCGTGACAGACGTCTTATCCACGTGGATAAGTGATAAAATTAGAAGCATGATACGCCGGCTGGTTATGTAGACAAATACGCAAACGCTCACGATAATATCATTTAAGTAGCTAACCAACGATTGTACTCTTGTTGATTTTGGTTGAGATTGGCATACGTTAACATAATATTTTAAAAATCTAATTTAGCACTCAGTCCCGTGTCCACCATTAGTTAAATACGGTCCCGAGTCCTGACATCGCTTCAAATTGGATGTAAATGTTTTTGGCGATATTCAAGGATCATTCGCGATGATGGGACGGTAGAGATGGGAAAAGGGGGACGGACACATAAGACATTCGCCCGTATTTAGATTTAAACACTGTATTTTTCGTTAGAGCTCTCGGGGTTTAACATATTAAAAGTATCGGAAGCTTGTTTGTGTTTTAGAATTTTATTTTTTCATTTTAGTCTTGTCACATCTTCTGTAATCATTTGAAAATTCCTTTATTTTTTCATTCCAAAATATTGTGATGATTATTAAGCACACTGAAGTCATGGATAAAACTAGTTATTTGTTTTACAAGGGGGCAAAGTAGTTGTTTAACCGCACGTGCCAATATTGATACCCGAGTAGGTAAACGAAAGATTCCAATATTGAACCGCGAGCATAGCGAGTGGTTCAAAAAGTGGAATCTTGAGCGTTGCGAGGGTTTCAAGGCACGAAGGTTAAACAAACTTTGCCACCGAGTGAAACACAAACTTTTTCACCACACCAACACGAACAAAATACTGACTATAAAACATAAAACTAAATCAAATCCATCAAATAATTCAATATCTATGATTCAAAATCATCATTTATATGTCAAATCTACCAGCCCGCTTAAGACATAATTATTCTACAGCGTCCCAGCAACGTAATATGGAGACAAAGGCATATTTTCCATGTTTTAATGACGCAGATAGACTCCCGGAGGCTGGCTCTTATTATAATTATTCTTTGTGATGTCACTTTAATATAAAATCGCGATGTTACCTCCACGGGGTTATTGGGTGCTCGTGTGCTTATTTTTATCGTTTTTCAATATGATTATGAATACAGAGGAACAGCGCTGGTAGCCTAGCGGTAAGTACGTGCGACTTTCGTTCCGGATATCGCGGGTTCAAACCCCGGCTCGCACCAATGAGTTTTTCGGAATTTATGTGCGAAATGTCATCTGATATTTGCCTGTCGCTTTTCGGTGAAGGAAAACATCGCGTGGAAACCGGACTAATTCCAATAAGGTCTAGTTTACCCTTCGGGTTGGAAGGTCAGCATCATTTGCAACGTTGGGATAAAATATATACTCTAAAGCTTATTAAAATATACTACTGGCATATTGTCTTTCAAGTTAGTTGCACGTGTCTATTGATAATATGAAGTTTGTAAAACAGTCTCAGAAATTGCAGTTGGATGCTGTTTGTTCTTTGTCCAAGAAACGCTATTTTCGACATGGCTCACTTTTACCTGACACCATACGCTGTATAATATGCGGCCCATCCAACTGTGGAAAAACAAATTTAATTGTTGGTTTGCTGCTACATGAACAAGGTCTACGCTTTGAAAATGTTTATGTATACTCTAAAACCTTATTTCAACCAATGTACCAATTTCTTGAGCAAGTTTTAAAACTAGTTCCATCAGTTTCATTTAAAAAATATAGTGTAAATGATGAAATCTTAAGTCCTCATATAGCAAACATGAATTCCATTATAATATTTGATGATGTTGCGTGTGAAAATCAAAATAATATACGAGATTACTTCGCAATGGGAAGACATAAAAATATAGATAGCTTTTATCTGAATCAAACGTATAGTAAAATACCTAAACAATTAATAAGAGATAATGCTAACTTAATCATTCTTTTTAAACAGGATGATATTAATTTAAAGCATGTTTATGATGAACATGTAGGAAGTGATATGTCATGGTCTCAATTTCGTGAAATGTGTGCACAAGTATGGAAGATACCGTTTGATTACTTAGTCATAAATAAAGATTGTAATAGAAATTCAGGATGTTATAGAAAAGGATTTGATACATTTATAATTCTAGATTAACTTGATATATAAAGGATAGTATTACATTAAAAACTTATTGTTGAAAATGAAACCATCCAGTTCAGACATGGAACATAAAATTAACGAAGAAAAAATATTTAAACATAAAGTACTCAAATCTGCTGAAGCAGTAAGAAAAAAGTTAAACGCATTCGTGATGTTAAAACAAACGATAATATGATGTTGGAAGCAATGTTAAAACCAATCACAGACCCACTTGGTGAAATGGTAAAAAAACATAGTAGTAATGATAACAATCTTAATATTAGTGCCTCAGATTTCGATAACGATAGGTTTAAATGGAATAAGTCGGTAAAAACTTTGAAATATAGTCCTTCAGAAGATGGGATGAAAGAAAGTTTGGATAATAAAACAATGCTGAGAAAGTCATTTGAATCTGAACCAAATTATAGTGAAAATGAATTAAATGATAGTGAATATAGTGATTCTTCATCTCAAAGAAGTGGGAACCAAAGTGATTCTGATACAACAAATAATGTATCATTTAGAACGTCAGACTCGTTTTATTCTCCTCGCGATGATCCTGCTTGGCAAAAACAATATTTTATCATGAATATTCCATTCGGTGTACGAAATGAGCGCGGAAAGCTAATGCTTGGATCTTACCCAATTTCTGTTAATGATGACAAACTCGTAATAGGTGGAGAAAGCTATTTTTTAACACGAGGCTTAAATGATTTGTTGTTTAAGAAAGTACCTGACTTAAAACTAGTAACTGAAGATGATAAACGATTGTATAAAACATTGTTATTGAAAACGAACGCACATAGACGTGACTTTGATCCAAATAAACCCATAAAAAGCAACAAGGGTATGAAATATTTAAACGTTATAAAACCCCTTTTCAAATTATCCAAACAACGCACAGTAAGTGAAGAATTATGTGTATCCGGTGAAGGTTTACCATCAATGAAAAAAGTAAAAAGAGATATTTCATATGTATATTGGGATGATCCAAACGAATTAGTAGACAGATTAAAACTGCTTATGGCATCGCGAGACGCTGGTAATACTGGGTTAGATAACGAAATCATATCCATAATTGAAGAATTACGTGAAGCAGGCTTGATAAATAATATATAAGTGAATACTCTTACCTTTCTAATCAGTCGAAGTTTGACTTTCAAGTAAAAAATGAATATAGACAAATTCGGACACCATGTTCATAAACGTTTGCGTACTGATGAAATCTCTGAGCTCAAGTACAAAGCTTTGCTTCGAACAGAAGCAGGAAATTTTGATCTAAAAACTGTTAGATTAAAAGGAGTTGTTAAACCATTATCTTCCGATGATGCAGTTAACAAACAGTACGTTGATGAATACATTCAAAACATGTACGAAAAGAAGTATATAGACTCTTTGTTTAACACAATAAATAATCAAATTCACCAACTCGTAACTCAGTTAAAACTGAACTTTTACACGAAGAAGGAGGTAGATGATATTTTAAAAAAAATAAATAATGGCAAAACAACAAATAGTGAACGAGATCCACCGGTCAGCGCGAAGAAATTTTAAGCGACGATCGGTTGTACTAAAAGAAATTGATGATTTATGGCAAGCTGATTTGATAGATTTACAAAAGCTTCATACTGTTAACAGAGGATATAAATATATTTTAGTCGTTATTGACACATTTTCAAAGTATGCATGGTGTACACCTATTAAGTCTAAAACTAAAACAGAAGTCAAAGATGCATTCGAACTAATAATCAAAACATCTAAACGGAGACCTAATAACTTACAAACTGATCTAGGAAAAGAATTCTACAATCATGAATTTGATTTCTATTTAAAATCATTAAACGTAAATCATTACTCAACTTATTCAATTAAAAAGGCATCTATCGTTGAAAGGCTGATAAAGACCATTAAGTTTAAACTCTACAAACATTTCAGTTTAGTTGGTAACTATAAATGGGTTGGTAAGCCATTAGACGATGTAGTAAAATCGTATAATCAGACCGTACATCGCACAACAAAAATGAAACCTATTGATGTAAATGTTGATAATGAAATGCAAGTATTAAAAAATATTAAAAGATCACAAGCCACTTTGTCTTATAAATTGAACAAATTTAATAAAGGAGATTGTGTACGCATTAGTAAGTATAAAAATGCCTTTCACAAAGGTTACACACCTAATTGGTCAACAGAACTTTTCACTATTACTCATGTGAATCGCACTCAACCTGTTACGTATCACGTTCAAGACCAGCATAAAAACACTATACTCGGTACATTTTACGAAGAAGAACTTCTGAAAACCAACCATCCAAACGTTTACCTTGTAGAAAAGGTTATTAAAAAAAGGGTAGAAAGTTGTATGTTAAATGGTTAGGCCTTGATGATAGCGAAAACAGTTGGATTGATAAAAGTGCCATTGTTTAATGTTATTTATATAATATCCTTTTAATGATAGTGTTATTATCTTACGGGATATGAAAGGGAGAGGACTCTTAAACAGCGCTATTAATAATTTGCCCTTCGAATTACACTTACCTGGTTATAACTATTGTGGTCCGGGAACGAAATTGCGCAAAAGGTTACAAAGAGGTGATAAAGGAATTAATGCGCTAGATAATGCGTGTATGAAACACGACATAGCATATGATAATTATTCTGATTTAGCTGGTAGACATCGTGCTGATTTAGAACTATACGAAATGGCGAAACAAAGAAGAAAGTCGAAAGATGCAGGGAGAGGAGAAAAAATTGCTTCATGGTTAGTTAGCAAAGTGATGAAATCGAAAATAAAGGCCGGTGCGGGTATAAAACCTTTTAAACGTTTTGTGTCCAAGATACGCACTGAATTAAAAAAGAAACCAAAAACAAAACGTAATATAATTGATCGAGCTCTTATTGCTGCGACAAAAATTTTCAATACCAATTCCAAGGTACGGGTACCTCGTATTATACCAATTCCAAAAACTGGAGGCTTCTTACCGCTGATACCTATTTTTGCCGGTCTGTCTGCGCTGGGATCATTAGCAGGAGGAGCTGCCGGAATTGCTAAAGCTGTAGGTGATTACAAAGCCGCCAGAAAAAATTTAGCGGAATCAGAGCGACATAACAAGATGATGGAATCTATTGCATTAGGAAAAGGCTTACACATTAAACCATATAAAAATGGCAAAGGATTATGTTTGAAAATTTCAAAAAACTAAATGAGAGGTTACCCAGGCGCGCTCTTTCAAATATTGATATTTTAAAACACTCATCTGATATTCCATATTTTCGAGGAGTTTATATGAGAGACAGTTTACCAAAGAGTCCTAAAAAAGTAGAATGTGGAATTGTTAATTTGGACAGTTCTAAAAACAATGGTACACACTGGGTAGCCTATGTAAAAGATAATAATTATTGTGAATATTTTAATAGTTATGGAGACCTTCCACCTCCGCTAGAATTAAAGAGGTATTTAAAAAAATATGATATTTACTATAATTATGACACGTACCAAAAGTTTAACACTGTCAATTGTGGTCATTTATGTCTAAAATACTTAAAACAATATTGGTATAACCGTTTAAATATCATCGCACAATAAACAGTTTATCATTCTCACAATGTCTTTCACTTTGTCTATAACTGGAACATCTTCCACTCTGTTAACAAACTATTCACCAGCTCTTCAACTGGATGGTGAATATGAGTGTGGGCTATTGTATATGTCAACTTTTAATTCTATACCCAACATAGACAACAGAAATAATAAGTTATATTATGGTAAAAACAAAGTAATTAAAATTCCTGAAGGATCATATGAACTTCAAGATATTGACGATTACCTTAAAGAACATATTGAAGGATGCTCTTTTGCATTAACATGCAATAATAATACCTTAAAAACATCTATTTTATGCTCTGAAAATATTCATTTCAACAAAGAAGGCTCTATCGGTAATTTACTTGGCTTCGGTTCAGAATCCATTCAAGCTAATATATTAACCGAATCCCCTTATCCTGTTTCCATTCTGTCGACAACTATAGTACGCATTGAATGTGACATAGTGAGCGGTTCATTTGTTAACGGAAAACCTAGTCATATAATTCACGAGTTTGTACCAAATGTGGCACCTGGTTATCGGATTATAGAAACACCAAAAAACGTTATTTATTTCCCTGTAACCCAAAACAGCTTAAATACAATTACGATAAGAATTTTAGACGTTAAAAATAATCTAGTTAATTTACGAGGTGAAGAAATTCAGATATACTTACATCTAAGGAAAAAATGATAGACTTCAATAAAACTTCAATCTCTCTTAAAAAAACTATCAGTACTCATCCTGCAATCATAAAAAGAAGACCTAAAGTGAAACTTACGAAACAAAATAAGCAATTCCTCCAAAGCTTACGGCTATTAAAATGAGTATATTAAACTTAACAGAACCTTTTGTCTTTGATAATTCTATCGAGAGCTTTGAATATCATTCATATAAGCCGTACGTAACAAGTTTTAATTTCAACGATGAAATACGTATACCTATAAACCAACAAGATCTTTATGTACTACCATCAGCAAGTTCTTTATACATAGAAGGTACTATAACCGCATTCAATAGAGAAACAAAAGCCGAGGTAAAAAGTGTTCTTTTTACAAACAACCCCATACTTCATCTATTTCAAGATATTCGATATGAATTAAATGGAATCGAAATTGACAAAATTAAAAACGCAGGAGTTACAACAACTATGAAATCTCTTGTATCTATGAATGAACTGGAAGCATCTATGTCTAAGTTATGGGGATTTGATGTCAAAGGCATAAAAAACACGCAAGGTTCATTTTCCGTGTCTGTACCCTTAAACAAGATTCTCGGGTTTGCTGAGGATTACAACAAAATCATAATTAATTGCAAGCATGAACTCATTATTTTAAGATCCAATACTAATTTGAATAGCGTTAAACTAAATGCGAATGAATATATAGACAATATTACTATATCTAAAATAGTATGGCGCATGCCTCATGTTAAAGTGTCTGATCGAGAAAGATTAAACTTACTCAAATGTTTGGAAAGTGATCGTGCCATTCAGATAGCATTTAGGACTTGGGATTTATATGAATATCCGCTCTTGCCTGAGACGTCAAAACATTCTTGGTCTATCAAAACTTCATCTCAAATTGAAAAGCCGCGTTATATTATAATTGGTTTGAAAACGGGACGAAAAAATGACGCTAATAAAGACATAACACATTTTGATCACTGTAATTTGAGAGATGTTAAAGTTTTTTGAATTCAGTCTACTTTCCGTACGAAAGTTTTGATGTTAGTTTTTCGGGTGGAAAGTTTGCTATATTATACGAGCAGTATGCGAAATTTCAGCAGTCTTATTATAACCGTCTACAAGCGCCGTTGTTAAGTCCTCAAGACTTTAAAGATATAGCTCCTTTATTTGTTATCAACTGTTCTCGTCAAAACGAAACCTTAAAAACCGGATCGGTAGATGTGAGAGTTGAATTGGATTGTGAATCTGATATACCAAAGAACACTGCAGCTTACTGTCTGATTTTAAATGATAGTATATTTGAATATAAGCCCTTAAGTAATATTACGAAAAAAGTATCGTAATGCAGCATATATTTGTAGACCTTCAAGGATTTAAAACAAAAGAAAATGAATTTATTGTCAAAGAATTTGCATACAGCACGCTAGAATACACTCAAGTTTTCTTAATAAAACCCCCCCTTTTCGTTTTTCTAAATTGGCGGAAAGTGAAAAGAGGCAGACAAGATGGATTGAAAAACATTTAGGTATTTTATGGCACGAAGGTTATGTTGATTATAGAGAATTTAGAAGACTTATTGATAACCATATAAAAGATAAGACAATCTACGTTAAAGGTTTGGAAAAAGTTCAATGGATTAAAGATTTATATCCAAAATGCACTATTTTAGATTTGGGTGAAAAAGATGTGCCTAATTTAAAAGAACTGTATAAAAAATATTGTACTAATGAATGTATTTTTAACTGTGTGTATCATAAAAAATCTTGTGCATTAAAAAATGTTTTATGTATAAAAAAATGGTATTTAGACAATCGACAAATCTAATTTTAATTTGTATTCAAAATGTGTTTCTTAAAATAAATGTTTGTTATTAATTATATTAGTTTTTTTATACCATTCTATATAACTACTGATAACTACCTAATAAGTTTTTTATAGTAAATGTTATATTTTTAATTTTTAGCTTAGATTTTACATAATTTGCATAAGAAAAACTTATTAGTTAGTATGGATATAAATAAAACGACAACTTACTCATATAATATTTATTACTTATATAATATTTAAAATACAACTTTAATAACTAGTACTGTATCCACAAATTTTTTTTGAAATTTTATTTATTAAAGCCTCTGTGCTGTCAATAATTTCATCAAAATTATCGCCTGCAACATACTGCGCGCTCAGTAATACATTTTCGTTCTGTTCATCGTTTTGATCCCTTACATCCTCTGTTATGTTGATTATTTGAATTTTGATCAGTTTATTGCCTTTGATCTCATGATTATTTATCACAAAAGATGGTGGGTGTCCTTGAGTCCTTTTCACTACTTTATTATGAATGTTAACTTTATTACGTTTCTTGGCTTTAGGGTTTTCGATGTTCTTTTTAATTTTTTTATATAAGTCGCTATCGTCAAATTCTTGTGGTAGCTCAAACTCTTGTGCATATTGCGAAAATGGAATTGGGATGTCTTCGCTGTCTGCCATTTTTTGAAAACCTAAGACAAAACGAAAAATTATATAATATTGATAAATCAGATTACACAACGAACAAAAATGTATATAACCACAAATAAATTAATTTTAATGTTTATTTGATTTGTAAAATATAATATATAATTTTAATATATATATAATATATATATATAATTTTAATAAGTAGTTAGTTAAAAAACAACTTACCAGGTCTATGTCTGCGAGTGGATAATAAAGACGCGTTGATGCTATTCGAATGTAACCAATTAAAAATTACTTTGCGCTTATAAAGGTTAGCTATTGTTTGTTCAGCAAAATATAAATGCGCAATCCTGTTATATGATAGCTTTAACTTTACACGTGTGTATGTCTTTACCTAAACAAGTCACAACTTGTTTTATGAACACGTTTATGAATAAACTATCTATAGAAATGTTTAAGGTAAATTAAAATGAAAACAAGAAAATAATAAGATAATATATTTATTTATCATAAGACATCACTGAATAATATTGTTAAAATAAAAACACAATAAGTATAATAAGTAGAAGAAAGATTTATTTTTAGGACATATAATTGAATTAGTTATTATCTTCAACTTATATTTATAGTTTTTAATAGATTTATAAAATTAATATCAAAATGTTGTTTCAATTATATGTGCTATTCAATTTACTAATGACCTCTGACTGCATATAGTACAATTTATTTTATACAAAACATGACAATTGATTACAAATTAAACATTAAGTATTGAGGTATGCCCCCAAGCTTTCGTCACTATTTGGTTGTCAGATATCATACGCTTATCATCATTAGCTGAAAGGGCGACTTTATTTACACTTTGGGTAAATATATTGTGCTTAATCGACTTAAATAATATGTTTCTTCTTTTTATTTCATCTCCTTGAAATAATGATTTCACGTAATGAGAAAACTCAAATTTGCATACTACAGGTTCTCTCACACCCTTAGCTTTTTTAATAATTTTATCAACTGTTTTGATAGAATACACTTTAGAACGAAGTCCAACATACTCTTTAATCATTTTTCCTTTCATTTCATCCTTAAAAAGTCCTGGCACTTTTTTATTTTGAACAGGTAATAAAAATTTATTATCAATATCGTAACAACTAGTATCGAAATATGTTAAAAAATGCATTCTTAAATCTTTAAAAAAAGTCTTTTGTTTGTATATAATAAACAAAACTATCTGTATCCGTGTAACACATTTGTAGACGAGTATCATAAAAACGTTTAAATACTGAATAATGAAAATCATACATATGACTTTTAGATAACTCTAGTACAGCGAAACCAATGTAGATCGGTTTATCTAAAATTATTAGATCTGGTTTCAATTGAACTGCCACCAAATTTTCAGTAAAAACTGATACACTGTGAAAATTTGGCCTTGCAATTAATCTGTCAGCGGTGATTTTCTTTTTTGTTGTGTTATCATTGTCTGTCCACTGATTAACTAAGCGCACATCAACCCTTTTCTCAGTATTTTCTAAAGTTTTACCAAATATACTGTTATTCATCAATTTACAAAAATCTTGTTCAAAGACAGACGTTGCCTCTTGACGTAGCCTTGTATTCATATCAATATATTGTTTTAAGTAAGGGGACTGTTTGAACGTAATTACTCTATGTACTTTTTTTAATTTTAAACCATGTTTAAGACACGTTTTCAAATGTACATAATGAATCACATACAAATATTTGTCATATAGATTAGGTACCAGTTTATAATGCGTCCCACCTGGTGGAACACATTTTCGGGACAAAATGGTAAATCATTATGTTTATCATGTAAATCATTGGGGTAAATAATATCAACTTCTAGAATGAAACCATAATCCGAGTCATCAGGGATTTGAGTGATATTTAAAGCACTTATTTCATTGGTTTCTAGAAACCTAAAGTCTGATAGGGGCATATACTGACACATGCTGTAACCATATAAATTATTACAGTCGATATAAATTAGGTATGAGTCTATCTGGGATGAGTCATAGTGAGGTAAGTATATGTTATTAGCCTTTGCATATCGTAGAGAGGTCATACAGACTCCCCCTCTTATTCCAGATTGGATCATCTTAAGCATGTTAAAGTCATCTATAAGCTCTAATTCAATACCAGTTTTCAGAAGCATGGCATCAAATGATAAGCTAGGTGTAGTTAAATAAAAAGCAGGATCCAAGTCATAGTGTTGTTTGCAAGTAGCGCGAAACTTTTCAAAAATATCGGTTAGCAGAAGAACATCCGTTTGCAAATATAGGTCTGTATATTCACCTAAATTTTGAATTTTAAACTGTTGCCATACTTTTTGCGCATGATTATAATCTTTTACAGAAATGTTCTCATCAGTGAGCGAATTATGAAAACAGTCAATACTTGGCAGGTATTTTTCTTCAAAACATTGCCATTTATTCATATACTCATAGGGAAACACACCTTTTCGTGTAAGTAATTCAAACTCCTCATCATTACAAAAATATTTATGTAAATGAACAAAGTCAGATTTCTGCATAGTTGTAGTTAGTTTTTCTAAACTTGTATCTAAAAATTTGAAAGAATCTACAAAACGAAGCTGAAAATACTCATTCTCGATAGGGATAAATTTAGTAAAAGAAATATAGTTTTCTTTGGTTTTAGGTATAACTTTGACGTTTCCAGGTGCCTCCCCCAATTTTTTGATAAATAGATGGCAATCATAACCAGACAGATTGTGAAAAAAAATAGGTACGAAACAAGGACGTTTATATTGTAAGTTACATATATTATGTGCCGCTCCCCGATATCTTCCTGTAATGTGACAGTGATCTCGAACCCGATCAGAAAATAGAAAATGGTTACAAATATGACAACGTTTAGCGTTCAAAAAGTTTTGGTCGTCATTCTCATTACATATTATTGGGGTATTTTTGTTCACAATTTTATAAATTTTAGCAACATCTTTGTAGATTGCCTCAATAAATTTATCGACGCAATCAGTACCGCGATAAGAGAAATAACGATTATGACTCGGATCTGCGTTACAAACAATATGATACCCAAAGGCAGCTGGTATATGATGATGCAAAGTTGTAGTGTTAGGGGTAAGACTATCACTAGTATCAGTATCAGAGTCACTAGTTTCAGTTGGTTGTAGTAACGATTCAAAATCTGCATATATAACGAATGGAACATTCTGTTTACGATCGAAATGTTTAAATTTAATTACTGTCCCCTTTTCTGGTAAAACGGTAACTATTCCAGTACACAAGTGATTTGCGAGTTCTTCCTGCGTGAGAAAAAATAACAGACAGGTTTCGCAAAAGTATATCTTACTATTATGCTTTGTTACTTGTCTGCGCACAAGACGACTCAAGTCTTTAATTAGAACATAATGTGGTGGGTGACTACCATCGTCTATTAAAAGTAGGTTTATATTTTTTCTACATTTCTGATTACTAGATACTTTAGACTTGTAAAGGGGGCCCACAACAATTTTATTATTTTTCAAACCAAAAATCGTCAATGAAATCATAGGGTTATTTTTTTCGAATATTCTTATGTCATCAAATGTGACTGGAAAAGAAATTTGAGAAATATTCAAAACGTCTCGAAAATTAGGATAAGATGATACTCTTTCAGGGTGTTTTGTAGAAGGATGCAAAGCCGCTGTTACACACCATAAAAAACAGCATTGATCGTTGTTTTGTATATTTATACATGCTTTTTTGTTTTTTATGAACTTTGGCAGGTCAACATAGCTTGAACCTCGTAATGGTTGATACTTGTTAATGTTGATCTCTAAATGAGAGTTACTAACAAAAGCCCATCCACTATCACGGTCTTGAAATTCCTCAAATTTTTCTTTAGACAGTTAACAACTTCGCAAAACAGTGACTCAAAATCATAACTTAAGTATAAAATTTTATTTTTAGTTCCAAATGATTTTATTGATTGACTATTATCTTTGAACATTAAAAACAATCCAAAGAGCTCGAAATTTACTTTTACGCACGTATGTTTCGTAAGTGAATTATCTAAAAGCCGTTTTATTTTGTTTCGAATAGAGTTCATAAACGCATCGACAGACGCCAGACTTTGGTCGTTGGTTGCTGATATACGATAAGTGGCAATGCGCATCCGAAATGCAGACTCTACTACTTCAACACCATCATTAAGTAATTTGTTAGAACATACAGTTGTTTTATGTGCAGTGCTTCGAAGATGACCTGTCCATTTATTTTTGTCTACAGATGAACTACACGGTACACAGAAAGGCATAATGAATTATGTTAATGCAAAAGATGTAGCTAAACTCACTAGGCTATTTTGAAACCGTAATTTGTCAAACACTAATTTAATACATCTATTTACTATTAGCATACGTTGTATTAATCAAAACAGTTGACTCGACTGACTTCTCATTAAGAATGCAATGAATTGTTAACACTATGCAAAGTATGGTAGTATAAGTCTATAAATATAAATCAAATAAAGTCGCAGTATTAAATTATCGCATTCGAAAATATTCTTTAAATTTAACAGAAAGTAACCTTTTATCTTACTAAAATTAATTTCTGTATTTATTCATTAAAACTTTTTCGCACATAAAATATTGAAAACCTATAATATTTAAGTATCTATTTTTGTACACAAACTATTTATATAAGCGTACGATAATATCGTACGCTATACGAATATATTATATTCTTAATGCAAAAACCATATTCGAGATTTAGTTATAGACGTAGGTATCTACCTTGGCTATTAACTATAACTTGATTTTGTCAACAACTTTGAATAAAAAATAACAAAATTTTGTTTAAATAGAATTCTCTTACTGTGGGAGATTTGAAAATATTCAACTAATTTTTTTTATAATTATTATAATAAACAGGTTCACATTCTCCAAAAATATTAAAGGCTTGACCTAAGAACGTTTGTATTTGATTCCACTCGGAGGAATTCTCTTGACATTGCAATTTAACCGACGCTAATGCTTTTTTATAACGTTCTTCAGGCTCAGATTTTTGGTAATCATTAATGTTATACACTTTTAAATCAATGAAAAAATTACCGTCTGTTATCGTAGTGCGTCGACTAGAACCTGTCGATACGCGGCTGGTAAACGATGATGTTGTCTTGACGGTTTTCGAACTGCCCTCGCTGGTGATCTTCTCTTCTTCTCTTATGATTTTGAAGATATCGGTTTCAGGCGATTTTTTGGAAGAACTGAAAAATAAAACAGAATTACAATATTTCAAGCAAATACATTATGTTATAGTTGCACAATCACAATAAAGTAATTTAATTTTAAAAACAACTAAAAATAAGTAGTACCTAGAGCCAACATTCTTATTTTCACTGGTTGACGTTCGTGCTTTTTTGGTTGTTTTTTTCTTTTGCGCGCAAGGTGTTGGTGAGGATGAATGTAGTACCCGTCGATTTTCTGTTTCAACTTCGGACCTTAAATAAGAAAAACAATATTAAATATATGTCAATTAATAATAATTATGTTGACACAAAACTAAACCAAGTTCATAGTTATGACTGACAACGTTATAAATAGATGAGAATAAGATAACTGAGAAATAAATTAACGTGATAAACACACAGATATGCCTTACCAGGATTAAATCCTGTAACCTCAAGCTTAGAAAACAGAGTCACTAACGACTAGACTAGCAGGAACTGTTAAATATAACTCTAAGGATTATTTTAATTAATATAAAATAAATGAATTACCTTGCGGCTGAGGATGATTTCCTTTTCTTGATATTCTTTGTAGCAATCTTCTTCGGTTCAGGTGAGGGCGTGCGCGTGTATACTGAACATTCGGAGTCAGACCTTCAAAAAAGAATAAAAATATACCAACAATACTTAAATCAAAGTTTTAAAGAGATTCGATATATAGGGTTATAAATACTTACTAACATTTTAAATGAAGTTGAAAGTTGCAGATTCCTCACTTAACAAAAATAACGAGCAGCTTCACGTCGCAATACAGAATAGTAAAGAAATTGTTGCATAAAAACGCATTATTTTATAGTGAAATATTTGATGAGTTGATATTAAATCGAAACATAAATATATGACTAAAGAACCAAGTTCTGACATTCAACTTTAGATCTAAATATTATAAATTTAAATAAATATTATCGTTTTTATAAATTGAAGCACATAATTTATATTCAAAGTATATTACCACTTGTATTTCACAAAGCGCCGACAAAGTATCGAATTAACAAATAATACCGCAAGTCTTGCAACACGTGTAAATATGACCGCTACCACGAGTACTTACCGATTAAGTTCAAAATGTTTTTTATTTTTATTTCAATATATATATATATATATATATATATATATATATATATATATATATATATATATATATATATATATATATATATATATGACAAATACCATCAACACTATCGTTTTTCGTTAGTTCGGGTGCTACCTACGTAAGTATTAAACATTTTTGAAAGAAGAAAGAAAGTAAGAAAATAAAGACATTAATTGCAGCCAAATAAAATATACAATATGAGGCTTACATACTAAACAGTACAAAATCAGTTACATTGGGTTTGGTTTGTGGTTGCAAAAGGACACCACTCGACATATGCTCTGACACTGATGGTGGCACAGCGCTGGTCTTCCGTGGAGCCTTGGGTCGGGCGATAGTGCAATACAATAATTATTATACAATTAAAGGCACAGAGTAATTAAGAAAGTCAGTGACACACTATACAAGGACAAGACTACTTATAATATTTTTGAACATTTATGGAAAACAACTTAAAAACAAACCTTCTTCAATGCATATAATATGTATTAACATATTATATGCATTAATTATTTACACTAAATTATTATAAAATCATTAAAGAACAACAATGTTTCATACAATAAAACACAACTCACCTTTATAGAATGTTGGTTAAATAATATCATGGTATAGGACAATAAACACAGCGTCATCATTTTCAGTAAGTAACATGCAATTCTCATATCAGCGACATTGTTGATTGAAATAAAATACCTCGACACATTGTGATTAACACAACAGAAGCGTCATTTCGAATAATAGTTGTTGATATGCAGAAAAAATTATTACTATTATATATATATATATAAATGTAATTAACTTAAATTCAATACACTATTCTTTTCAATAGACTTATTTGTCAAAATAATTTGAATTTGCGATAGTGAAAAGCAAAAAGGTTCGCGTCTTTCCTGTAGATCATTTCAAAAATAAGGGTTTAAATCCTATCTTTTATTTAATCAGTCTGTATTACCATTACTTTTCATTCATTAAGCTTATCAGTATTATGTTCATAAACTTAGATGCGTATATGACTTAGGTAGAAACAGTAACCAATCTCTTATTTTATTCTTTAATCGGATTATTACATATCAACATATCGGACTCGACTACCTGTTATCGCATGTTCCGTCACTTGTTTATTTATATATTATATCCAAAGTATGACAAAGACAAAGCATAGCAGGTTCGACTATTTACGTTTCATAAACAATTTAGAGTATTAATACATACGTACTTTGTTAGTCTTACGATCATATGTATGTATGTAACTATAGACTTAAATAAAAATTATGCTTTATTTTCAGTGGATAACATTGTTTTTGATTTAACCTTACTTTAAGTTTTGTTGGTTTTACATTATGAACTAAGTTTACATGAAGATAAAATTACATAAATGTATTTTGAACTTGAATACGATCGGACTATGGTTGAAATCGGTACTAGTAAAGGCAAATTACGTTAAATCTCGTAACACCAACGTCACATTTAACAACCAATCACATTGTCAGGTCTACATCGCGCTATTGAAGTTTTTGTATTCGTTTGTATATATACAATTTACAATGAAAGGCATGTCGGAGTGACTGTGGCTATACCGACCGATAGTCTCAGGTACTCTTACCTCTTCGATGTTGCGAGGCATGAAGGTCAGATGGCAGTCGCTTTCGTAAAAACTAGTGCCTACGCCAAATCTTGGGATTAGTTGTCAAAGCGGACCCCAGGCTCCCATGAGCCGTGGCAAATGCCGGGATAACGCAAGGAGGATGATGATGATATGAATACAGAGGAATTCCTAAAATAGGTACTGTATGGCAATGCGCGTGGAGAAATGGCGTTCATTTTCACAAATATAAATAAGTACCTACACTCTGTCAAGAACCAGTAGAAATTTCAAAAAGTGGCATCTTCGCTTCATTTCCATCCAATTTCAAAAAGTGGCATCTTCGCTTCATTTCCATCCATCGATACTAATATCATAAATGGGAAAGTGTGTGTGTCTGTTTGTTTGTCCGTCTTTCACGGCAAAACGGAGTGACGAATTGTCGTGACTTTTTAAGTGGAGATACTTGAACGGACGGAGAGTGACACAGGCTATTTTTTGTCTCTTTCTAACGCGAGCGAAGCCGCGGAAAAAGTTAGTAAGTATATATACCTATTGATTTGAAAGAGGTAACAGCTCAATTTTGCTACTTTGTAATTTCTACTCTTAGGTTTCGAAGAACTGGTCTTTAAAATCTCACCTCGAATAAAAAAACATTATATATTTAGAAAACCCGTCGGACCTCTGGAGATGCTGAGATTAACTAAATATGCCGAATACCGAATATTCGGCCCATCTCTAATGTGGACAAAGGACGAAAGGACAGCCTTATAGACAGCAGGCAGGCAATTATGGTCGCGCGATAAATGATAAAAATATCAGGCCGTCCCTATCGCACTATTTGTAAGTGCGATAGGGACTAGGGACGGCCCGATGTTTTATCATTTATCGCGCGACCATGATTGCCCTGCAACTTCTTATTGCTATCGGTGTCGAGTACTTATCCAAGTTAGGTATCTATTTTAAATATGACGGTGTAATTGTGTGCAGTACAGTACCTACAAAAAAAATGGTAGAAATTAAAAACAATTACAGTACGCTGAACCAAAATAATAATATTACTTACAATACTATATATCATATCATTTTCCTCAGAGCATTTTTCCTGTCTTTGTGTATACTACCTACGGTTGGCAACCCTACGGCCGTTTTCACATTATCCGATCCGATATCGGATATAGGAAGGATGTAAAATGTAAGATTTATACGCTTCCAGGTTTTTATTTATGTATTTAATAGACCATTATTACTAAAAAACGATATAAAACGCAAAAATTGCGGATTTAATGCAGATGGCACTCTCCTAGAACAGTTTTTGTCCGAGGCACCACCGAACTGCCGATATCGGCAGGACGCTTCCGACATATTTGGCATGCCGGACCCCCCGCCAGCTGTCGGCCGATAATATTTGTGTGTGTGCGTATATAATGTAGGTATACGTTTGTAGTGTAGTGTGCGTGACAAAAATGGCGTCTATTAAACAGCTGCTGTTAATGATGAATTTCTGTTGAAAACAAAAAGATTGTAATTCATCGGTCCGAATTGCGGATACTAATTTTTTCATCTTTTAGTAGATATATTATAGTTAAATGTAAAATTATAAGTATTTATTACTTGCCGCTCTTGAGTATTTTTATGCTCGTTATTTTAATTTTACAATAAAATATTTGAAATATAGTGCTTATAATTATTAAATATAAAACTTTTTAAAAATATTTTTTGATACAAAATCATACTTCATTGATTTGGAACAATGCGTTTTATCGGACCGACATCCGACACTATCGGAAGCGTTTATCGGATGTAGGATGTCGGTCCGACACCCGATATCGGATCGGATAATGTGAAAACGGCCTACACCGCTCAATGTGGCATTTGCACGATACAGCAACGTGCCCTCGGTGGCCGGCCGTGTCGCAGTTGTTAGCTAAGCTACCCTTGTGTGCGTGCGTGATGACACGATGCGCTGGTTGTTCTTTTAGATATTTAAGTACTTTTAGGTGTTTAAGTACTTTTAGGTATTTAAGACGCTACAGGAGCGAAAATGGAAAGGAAAGGGAGCCCTTTCAATTTGGGAATTTTAGTTAAATATACTAGTGTTATTAACTAGATTTATCGAAAAAAACTCAGTTAAAAGATATTGCGAAAAAATTCTTTAAAATCGAGGTTCCGCTCTCGACTGTTTCCTCCTTCAAAACTTAATGAATCGTAAGTGCGTTTTCACATTATCCGATCCGATATCGGATGTAGGACCGATATCCCATACATTACAGGCGCCATCTTGTATTTTTTCCATTGAAATCCTTATGACATCCGATATCGGATCGGATAATGTGAAAACGGCCTAACGAATTTTCAATTTGGGAATTTTAGTTAAATATACTAGTTTTATTAACTAGATTTATCGAAAAAAAAAATTCCATTAAGAACAACTCAGTTAAAAGATATTGCGAAAAAATCTTTGAAATCGAGGTTCCGCTCTCTTTTCCTCCTTCAAAACTTATTTAAACGGAACGAAATTTGAGAATCTGAATAATTTAAAATGAAATAATCTGTGTCGGACCGTTTAGATTTTTTGGACAATTGTTACCGATCTTGAGTATCCCTTTTTGGAGCCATATTGAAAAATGCCGTTTTTAGAAATTTTTGATTGGATCTAGCATTTTTTAAAATAAGAATAGCAAAAAATATCAAAACGGTCCGACTCAGAAAAAAAAATCTGTGTCGAAAAAATCATTGCTCTATCTTCAAAAACCAAGGAGGAAATAGTCGAGAGCGTTTGTATGGAGAACTGACCTGTATCGTATCGTCTTAAGAAATCTGATTTCAAAGGTTTAGGTAGGAAATCTAATCATCAATATTATTATAATATTGTATCAATATTATTTATTATAAGGTTGTCTGGGAGAGATCGCTCTTTAGCGATAAGACCGCCTGTTGTCTACCATAGTTAATTAAAATTATGTGATGTAATCTTGTTATATTGGTGAACAATAAAGAATATTTGTATTGTATTGTATTATTGCTGCAATGTAAAATTATTTTTTTCTTTTTTCTCCATGTTTTCTAACGCGCTTATTTTTAGGAAGTGGCTTTCATGGTTTGTTTAAGGTACACACCGACATGTAGTAAACATTTTTTAGTTTTTCGTAAGTTAGTCGTTAACGGTGGTCTACAGCTAAAATTGATCTACGACAGAAATGATCTGTACATATTAAAGTAAGTAGGGAAGAAAACCACCATGCTGAAGTGTATTTGTGCATGCCACGTCTGGTCTGTCGCATGCATGGTGAGACAACTTGGACGCCTTTATGAGTGACTGCATGGCCGGAAAAATAACACCAGAGGGAGTTGAGGAAATCAAGGGGAGAGGCCTTTGCCCAGCAGTAGGGCACTATAACGGGCTAATTAAAAAAATCTGTACCAGTTTAATTTTAATCTATTTTTAAGAAAATTTCCTACTAAAATCACAGTATAATAAAGAGTACTATCGTACAGTATGGCCACTCCCGCTCCCCGGTGAAAGTGCCGCCCACCCCCTCTCGGTTACCTGACAGTTACCGCCTGTCAAACCCGCTAGCAGTTGACCAGTCATATTTCACTCATACGAGCATGGTACGCGTTCACCTACACGAGCTTAGACTGTGTGCTAGGAACGCGCCTCTTTCATATATTTGATCGCCAGTGTCCGAGGTGTGCTAAAATGTAGATTCTAGCGAAAAAACGTACCTAGGTTTTTCCAGTTGAACATTATTTTTAGCTGCAAGCCACTATTTACGATTTAGCCGATTTAAATAAAACTTGCCTACTAAATTATCCATTTGCATATTTATCGTAGTGAAAACACGTACGAAAACGACGTACGTTTTTTTGTTTTACTTTTTTAAAGGCACAGGTCACACGTTTTTCATCAAATTTATATCGTACCGTTTTAGTTTTTTGGCTAATTGTTACCAATCTTGAGTATCACTTTTTTTGCGCCATAATGAAAAAGGCAGTTTTTGGAAATTTTTGATTGACTCGAGCGTCTTTAAAAATAAAAATATCAAAACGTTCCAACACAGATAAGATTAATAATTAATAACAATCTGACTGGGAATAAATCAAATTATTTTATTGAATATTTTTTTGATTTGTTATTTAATAACCTAACAATAAAATTAAAATTTTGAAAAAACTCCCGACCGCGACATAGTGGACCGATTTTCATGAAACATGGCTAAGAACACTCCCGACTAACTCAGCTTTCAGACAAAAAAACTAAATTTAAATCGGTTCATCCGTTCGGGAACTACGATGCCACAGACACACACACACACATACACACACACAGACAGACAAACAGACAAATAGACAGACAGACACGTCAAACTTATAATACCCCTTCGTTTTTGCGTCGGGGGTTAAAAATAGTCTTTCGCTATATCGTAATGCTGCAAATGGATTCATATAGGAGGTGCAAGCACTAATTGTTGCCTTGGGCCTTGTCGTTTTTTCTTTCGTGATGATGTCTATTTCAATTTATAGAATAATCTGTGTTGAAAAAATCAGTCTACCTTCAAAAACCAGGGAGCAAATAGTCGAGAGCGTTGGTATGGAAACTGAACCGTCCTGTATCGTCTTAAAAATATAATCGATTGTCATTTAGCCCCGCTCTCCAGCTGCCAGCTTGCGGACCTGAGGTTGACTATGATAAGAGAAGCATCTTAGCAGGTTGCCTCAAGGGCCTACTCCAAAATCCTGCCAGATTTCCGTCCATAGACCATAATAGTGCGTAATTTTATTTTCACGAATTTATCGGATTCGGTTCGGACGTAGTTCGAAAGCGCTCTATTCTTAACGTAGGTACCTATCGTCATATTCAGATAGAACGAATATTTTCTTTACCTATGTATTTACAAATTGTCAAATCTTTTGGGAATTACATAAAAGTCATAAAATTATTTATTTAATTAAATTTTGAAAAAACCCCCGACCCCGACATAGTGGACCGATTTTCATAAAACATGGCTAAGAACACTCCCGACTAACTCAGCTTTCAGACAAAAAAAATCAATCTAAATCGGTTCATCCGTTTGGGAGCTACGATACCACAGACAGACACACACACAGACAGACAGACAGACAGACAGACAAACAGACAGACAGACAGACAGACAGACAGACAGACAGACAGACAGACAGACAGACAGACAGACAGACAGACAGACAGACAGACAGACACGTCAAACTTATAATACCCCTTCGTTTTTTGCGTCGGGGGTTAAAAATGTTATTATTTAAATCTACCCATCGATGTACCCATTGCGGAAATATAAATTAGAGAGGCACTCCATTGTCAATAAACCCTTAATTGCATGATTTTACTTTTTTTAACAATTTACAGGTATATGACACCATGGTGGTATATATGCTGAGCACTGGAAAAATAATGAAAAAAATCTATCACCATTTTTTTAATATAAAACAACGTAACTAAAAGATTTTTAATAGCATATTGAAAAATTCGAATATTGCTTAGTATTTTATCGTGAAAAACTGTACTAAATCTACTATTGATTCAATTTTCGTGATGCTTCGAAAAAAATCCATCACCAAGTAAAGAAGGGTTAAATATAAACGACACGAAGTTTAATTCGAACACAACAGTTCACAATTGCGAGCAGCGGCAACGCACCGCCAGTTTTGGCGGCGCGGCGACGCGCCGCAAAAATTCTGCGTTGCGGTGCCGCGCCGCGAGTTTTTGCGGTGCGTCGACGCACCGCAGTTCTTGCGTCGCGGTGCCGCGCCGCAGAGTTCCTGCCGCAAAAACTGGCGGCGCGGCAACGCAACGCAGAATTTTTGCGGTGCGTCGCCGCAACGCGCCCATGTGGCCAGGCCCTTAGTGCGTTTTCATTATCCGATCCGATACCTGATGTAGGACCGATATCCCCTATATTACCGTCGCCATCTTGGATTTTTTCCATTGAATCCTTCCGACATCAGATATCGGATCGGATAATGTGAAAACGGACTTATTGACTGGCTGTAATTTAATGGACATGTCAATTATTAATGCTAGCGACAGTTGGTACTAATTTGACTTTTATGTATATTTATTTGTAATCTTGTGGTATTGACCATTTGTTTACCATTCTATTGGTAGAATTTAAATGGTTAGTCACGATATCGAAATATGGAAATTATAAATTCAACCCCTAGGTCTTTGTTTTATGTTAAAGTACTCTGCGCAGATTTTAGATCTCTCTGTAAGAAAACGACTATTACTAAAGTAATTGGAATGTACCTGTGTGGTGACGGGTTAAGAATTTCACCGCCCCCTTTCTTCCCGGGTATATCCAACCCATATATGGGTTAAATTGAGGCGTAGGCGAGAGGCAGCCAACCTGTCACTTCAATGTCACAATTTTGTTTTCTTTGAACTATTTGTTTGCCAAGAGTGGCACTGAAGCTTTAGTAGTTTCATGTGCTCTGCCTACCCCTTTATGGGGTACAGGCGTGATTGTATGTATACTTGGATTTTTTTCCTAATAATTGTTCCATAAATACCAATTTGTCTCATCCCTACACCCCGGGTTATCGTAATGGTTATAATCTCGAGGAGAAAATTAAAAATTACGTTTGCTCCCTCAATTTGGCGAGCGCCCGTACCTCCGATGGACGCCAGGGGAGGCGGACGCCTCAATATTTTTGATGTACTGTTGTCGAGTTTTTAATTATGTTAGATTGATGACGCGAGCAGTGGACGCTGGTTCGATTCCAACCGTGGGTGACTGGAGGTCTTGGTCACTTTAAAGAGTACATTTATTTAAAAAAATATAGTAAGTACAGCTATTTAAAGTTTATGTTAAATTGATGTCGATGTAATCAAATTTTTTCCATCATTTACATATTTTGCCCGTATAAAACTAAAAGTTTAGCCAGGGCCTAAGTCGAGCTAACAGGAAGTATGAATAATAATTTTTAAGAAAAAAAAAACCGCCGCCTTTGGGGTTCTGGTGAAAGCAACTTGCGAATGTTGGACTATGTGTAGGTATTTTTTTAAACTGCTTTTAATGCTTTAATTATTTGATGGCAACAGTTTCAGTGCCACTCTTGGCAAATAAGAGGCTGAAAGAAAACGAAACTGTGACATTGCAGTGACAGGTATGAATATACGTATACCGTTAAGGTTTGAGGAGTTTCCTCAACAATTCCTCAGGAATCCGATTATAAGAAATCGAAGGTTGACAAAATTTGACTTGAAAACTCAATATTCTTAACAAACATAACTAAATAAATGTCACTGTCCTGATCTTAAATGCATGCTATTCTTATAAAAATACCAAAGTCACTATAAGTGTGCTGTTCAGATTTAACGAATTCCGATCTGATCTTCATAAGCAGTTCCACTGCACTAAATGTCACTGTTCTGGACGTAAGTGCATGCTGTTCTTATAAAAATACCAAAGTCACTATAAGTGTGCCGTTCAGATTTAAGGAGTTCGGTTCTGACCATCATCAGCAGTTCCACTGCATCAAATGTCACTGTTCTGGACGTAAGTACATGCCGTTCTTATAAAAATACCAAAGTCACTATTTAAGTGGGCCGTTCAGATTTGAGGAGTACGGTTCTGACCATCATCAGCAGTTCCACTGCACCAAATGTCACTGTTCTGGACGTAAGTGCATGCTGTTCTTATAAAAATACCAAAGTCACTATAAGTGTGCCGTTCAGATTTGAGGAGTTTGGTTCTGACCATCATCAGCAGTTCCACTGCACCAAATGTCACTGTTCCGTACGTAAATGCATGCTGTTCCTTAAAAAACACAAAAATCACCATATATGTGTGCCTTTCAGATTTGAGGAGTTCCCTCGATTTCTCCAGGATCCCATCATCAGAACTGGGTTCTGAGAAAAATGGAACCAAATTGTATGCATACACATCCAATAAAAAAAAATCAAAATCGGTCCAGTAACGACGGAGATATCGTAGAACAAACATTAAAAAAAAATACAGACAAATTGAAAACCACCTTCCTTGAGAGATTTGAGGCGGCGGTTAAAAATTAACATCAATTGTTTCTACATACATAGTACGTACATACAAGAGTACGTACATAAATTCGGATTTCTGTTTTTATATTATCTACATCTAAAACCCAACAGTGATTTATTTCGGGTCCCTGTGTTACATAATGATTGAAAGTTATAATGTAATGATTGCCAGATTATCATTAGTCATAATCATAATTCTGAAACGGTTAACTGTTCAGGGCTGTAATTGGTCATCTATAGGTAGGTTAGGTTGGTTTTATGGCAATCCTGAATAGTAACTAGCAATGCACGGTGGAGAAGTTCCCAAAGTTGCAGAACATTCCTAATGAGAATTTTCGGTAACTTCTGAGAATGTTCTCGAGAACGAGAATTTATCAGAATACTTAGTAACTTCGTAGTTTATACCATAATTTCGTCGAACTCAGCAAGTCAAGACGTAGTCCCGTGGTAGTGCGTTCGCTTCGTATGCCGATGTTCTCAGGTTCGATCCTGACAGCGATCTTTTTGTTTTTATTTTTATTTTTTTATTTTTTTTGTATATACCTACATATATTGGCATGACCAAAAACAGGATTCAAGAAATAATAGTTCGGTATCTAATTTTAAAAAGTCAGGACTAAAACTGTAAAGTCTGAAAGTCGAAATGTTCCCTGAAGTATAGTGAGAATTTAAGCAACTTATAGTGAGAATTTAGGTAACATCACTTATCAACAAAATAGCTAACTGTAATAGACAATATTATACCTATAATAACATATAGTTTTATATTATGCCCATTTAAACATTATTTCAAGTATATTCTCTTGTTTAAATAATAAATTGCATGTTGCGGGAATGTTCTGCGAACATTCTCAAGAATGTTTCCGCTTTTTGGGAATGTTCTGCAATTTCTACATTACTAATAGGAACGCATTTCTGAGAAAAACCAAATTATGACTAACGAAAATATGGCCAAACGATACATTGTGAATTAAAAAAAAACATTTATTCGGAATGTAATGCTTAAAAGTGACATATATCTTCTGCCAAACGAGGCTGACGAGGACTTTTTTAACCGTCGCCTCATATCTCTCAAGAAGGACGGTTATCAAGTCGTCTGTATGTTTTTTTTTTTTTAATGTTTGTTCCTCGATATCTCCGTCGTTACTGGACCGATTTTGAAAAAAAAAAATTTTATTGAATGTATATGCATACAGATTGGTCCCATTTTTCTCAGAACCCAGTTCTGATGATGGGATCCTGGAGAAATCGAGGGAACTCCTCGAACCTGAAAGGCATACATATGGTGATTTTTGTGTTTTTAAAGGAACAGCATGCATTTAGGTACGGAACAGTGAGATTTGGTGCAGTGGAACTGCTGATGATGGCCAGAACGGAACTCTTCAAATCTGAACGGCACGCTTATAGTGACTTTGGTATTTTTATAAGAACAGCATGCACTTTTGTCCAGAACAGTGACATTTGGTGCAGTGGACTTGCTGATGATGGTCAGATCCGAACTCCTCAAATCTGAACGGCACGCTTATAGTGACTTTGGTATTTTTATAAGAACAGCATGCACTTTCGTCCAGAACAGTGACATTTGGTGCAGTGGAACTGCTGATGATGGCCAGAACCATACTCCTCAAATCTGAACGGCACGCTTATAGTGACTTTGCCATTTTTATAAGAATAGCATGCGCTTACGTCTCGAACAGTGACATTTGGTACAGTGGAACTCCTGATGATGGTCAGAACCAAACTCCTCAAATCTGAACGGCACGCTTATAGTGACTTTGAAATGAAATGAAATGAAATGAAATGAAATGATTTATTGTCAGACCACAGGTAAAAAATATAAAAGATGTCAAAAATAATAATAATCGTATCTTTTCCGCAGTCTACCATTTCTGGTGTACAATATTTTGGGGCATGCAAAGCATGCAATAAAAACTATTTACAATATTTACACAGTCACAAAAAGCTAAGCAAACAATATGAAAAATAGGTACCTACTTCAGAATATGTCAAAGTTATTGTTATTATTATGTCAAATCGTAAATGTGCAATAATTACTTAAATATTTATTTATAATTGTCCATTATTATTTAAAAAGTCAAGTGGGGAATAAATAGAACATTTTATCCAAAAGCCATTCGTGAAGCACTTTCTTAAATTTTGTATTGTCATGGTCCTTAAATACGTCTGGAATATTATTATAAATTTTGATTGACATGGAGAAAATGCTATTTTTGTAAAAACTTGACTTGGTTTGATGCGTATTTACCAATTTGTACACATTTCTCAAATTACGATGGAATCTATCATTCCTTTGATATAGGTTAAGGTTCTTTTTACAAACATAGCCACTTCTTTAATGTACAAACAAGGCATCGGCAAAATCTTAAATTTGGTAAAAAGAGGCCTACAGGAATCTCTCTGGGATGCACCACAGAGCGCTCTTATACAACGTTTCTGCATCTTAAAAACTTTTAGCCAGTCCGTAGAATTTCCCAGAATATTATACCGTATGTGAGGGTAGACTGAACATAACCAAAATACGACATTAGCCCCGCTTTTTCCGATGCATTATTTATCAATCTACGTATCGGGAACACAAACTTGGATAATTTCGTGCATAATTCGTCAATGTGAAATTGCCAATTACAATTGCTGTCGAATATAAGACCCAAAAACTTTGTTGTCTCTGACTCCGTGATTGAGTCTGCTTTATGCGATATGTTGATTACCAATCCTGGTCTACGACTTGTATGAAATTGGACAAAGTGAGTTTTAGTTAGATTAATGCTTAATGAATTGTCGGTCATCCAAGTAATAATGTCATCGAGAGTATTATTAACTTCTCGTTCATATTCTTTTGTTGTGCCTGTACACCTTATCAAAGCACTACTATCGTCTGCAAATAATACTACTTGATTGTTCGTCTGTTGTGGGAGATCGTTTATATAAAACAGGAATAAGAGGGGGCCAAGAATACTTCCCTGAGGCACGCCTCTTGGATTAGGTCTGTACGAAGATCTTCTAGTCTCAATAGTATTACTTTTGGAACAATAATAATTAATTTCAGTACATTGGAATCTGTTTGAGAGATAACTTTTAATCCATTCGAGAGCTAGCCCCGAATACCGTAATGATCTAGTTTATTAAGCAAATTTTCGTGATTAACACAGTCGAATGCTTTAGACATATCGGTGAATACAGATGATATATGGATTCGTTTATCTATGCATTCATGAATAGTTTTCAGCAGTTGATATATAGCAAGATTTGTAGATCTATTCCTTCGAAAACCACACTGTTCGTTTCTTAATAGGTTGTATTTCTCAGAGTACTCAATTATTCTATTATACATAAGTTTTTCAATCACTTTAGATAAAATTGGGATCAAAGTTATAGGCCTATAGTTACCTAATCTGGTTTTTTCTCCTTGTTTGAAAAGTGGCTTAATAATAGACTTCTTTAATCTTTCCGGAAATAAACCAGTTTGAAAGGACAGATTTACTATATGCGCCAATGGATTAGATATTAGAAATGCAGTATCTTTTATTGTTTGTGTACTTATATCGTCACAACCTACCGCTGCAGTATTGTTAAGTGATTTTATTGCTCTGAAAACTTCTTGAGGACTAACAGGATAGAGATAAATACTTGTGAGATTATGTTCTATGTTCTTGCACAGGTTTTTATTACCCGTTACAACCTTAGGGAGTGAGTCTATGAAGTAGTTATTGAAGTGTGTTGCAATACTATCAGGTTTATGAACTAGTTCTCCATTGTGGTTTATCTGTTCTATCATGCTTGGCATTTCGTTGTTTCCTGTGTATTGTTTAATTATTTGCCAAGTGGCTTTACATTTATTTTTCGCTCTCTCTATTAAATTATGATTGGCCTGTTTTAGTGATTTTTTTACACATTTCTTTAACATGCATGCGTATTTTAAATATTGCTCCTTTACACACTTCAATCCCTTATATTGGTAATCCATGAATAGGCATCTTTTTACTTTGCTAGATATCTTGATTCCTTTTGTTATAAACTTATTTTTATTTCTAAATGTAATTTTAATCTTAATTTTGGGAAAGCACAAATCATGGAATAATTTAAATTCGTCGATAAAATTGTTATATGCGCTGTTTACATCCTCAGCGTTTAGCACCTCCGAGAAGGATAACGCTTGCAAACAATTTATGAATTTTGAAACATTTTCTATACTATAATCTCTTTTATATACAAACCAGTATTTTGGCTGAAGTTTTTGTCGAAGTTTTAATGAAATTGTCTGAGCAGTATGATCCGAAAGGGCAAGATGGTGAACTTTTGTTGTTCCATTTTTAAAATTACATAAGATGTTATCGATACTGCTTTGCGATCTATGTGTTATTCTAGTAGGTTCAAGTATCCTGGGGTATAAGTTAAACGTATTTTTATAACTTTGGTATTTTTATAAGAACAGCATGCACTTACGTCCAGAACAGTGACATTTGGTGCAGTGGAACTGCTGATGATAGTCAGAACCGTACTCCTCAAATCTGAACGGCACACTCATAGTGACTTTGGTATTTTTGTAAGAAAAGCATGTATTTAAGTTCAGAACAGTGACATTTAGTTATGTTTGTTAAGCATATTGAGTTTTCAAGTCAAAGTTTGTCAAGCTTCGATTTCTTATAATATAATCGGATTCATGAGGAATTGAGGAAACTCCTCAAACCTTAACGTTATACGTATATTCATTTGTGTTGCCATCTAATAATTAAAGCATTAAAAGCAGTTTTAAAAAATACTTACACATTTCTACATAATCCAACATTCGCAAGTAGCTTTTACCAGAACCCGAAAGGCGACGGTTTTTTTTTTCTTAAAAAATATTTTAAGTATGAATGGGAACCAATAGAGATCCGATTTACTATAGTAATGTGGATAATTTTAGGTCTGCCTTATCAAAGAAAGTTATAGGTATATATTTCATGTTACACTGGTCAGGCTTTGTGTGTTTAAGCATTGTATTCCAGTATTGCGATTAATACTTGGAAAGGAAAATATTTTCTCCGTATTTCTTAAAAATGTATAATGGCAATAGAAATGATGGGTTTTATTGTAGATATCGGAGTATATGACCGAATAACTGATATCGAGATTTTAGCAAGATTTTTGTAATATGTATGTCTGAGAAAAACACCGGCCAAGAGCGTGTCGGGCCACGCTCAGTGTAGGGGTCCGTAGTTTTCCGTTTTTCTCAAAAACTACTAAACCTATCAAGTTTAAAACAATTTTCCTAGAATGTCTTTGTAAAGTTCTACTTTTGTGATTTTTTTCATATTTTACACACACTTTTTTTTTCCTTTAGGAGCGATTATTTCCAAAAATATTAATACATACATACATACAATCACGCCAGTATCCCATAAAGGGGTAGGCAGAGCACGTGAAACTACTAAAGCTTCTTTTCTTTTTGCTTTTGCTTTTGCTAAAGCTTAAAAATATTAATATTATCAAAAAACGGTTATAGTAAACCCTTATTCATTTTGAAATACCTATCCAACAATATATCACACGTTGGGGTTGGAAAGAAAAAAAAATCAGTCCCCACTTTACATGTAGGGGGACACCCTAACAAAACATCTTTTTCCACTTTTTATTTTACCACTTTGTCAACGGTATTGATATACATATTGGTACCAAATTTCAGCTTTCTAGTGCTAACGGTCACTGAGATTATCCGCGGACGGACAGACAGACAGACATGGCGAAACTATAAGGGTTCCTAGTTGACTACGGAACCCTAAAAATCAGTCACAGTTTATTTAGTTAAAATTGTATGTAAGTTTAAATGATATTTAATATGGATGATAGATATATTTGTTGTATCTATTCCACATAAAAAGTTTTATAAAAACTACCAAAGAAAAAAACAAGAGAATTTTATTTTCATTTGACCCTTTAATTGTTAAAAATTGCCTCAACGGTTATAACCCATGAAATACTTCCACAAACTCTTAAAATACTTTAGTACTCGTTTACGACCTGTTACTGGATACTCGTAACTTACCGAGTATTTACGGCTTTATCTCCCGTCGAGTGATCATGTTCGCGCCATCAAATCTTTTATTGAGAATGTAAAGCATTGTCAGTATGTTAGCTGGCTAATAAGTAAATCGGTTGACACTTGTTGCAAACCCTGCCTGCTAAGCAGCGGTCCTGGGTTCGAATCCCGGTAAGGACATTTTTTTGTGTGGTGAGCACAGATATTTGTTCCTGAATCATGGATATCTATTTAAGTGTGTATATCGTCGCTTAGCACCCATAGTACAAGCTTTGCTTAGTTTGTGGCTAAGTCGATCTGTGTAAGGTGTCCCCAATATTTATTTATTTATTTATATATAAAATCGTTACTAAACGTAGTCTATTCGGAAAGAGAAGAGTCGTGGGATGTAACTATTGAGAATCTCCTCTTCCCATCAGACTCTATAATAAGGATACATAGTAACCCCCTTATTCATAAACGTACTTTAAAGTTATCGAGCCGATAAAGTTCGTTTGTCCCTTTCCGACATATTGGTGTGATAGAACATAGTTGTATCACACCTCGGACACTGGCGATCAAATATATGAAAGAGGCGCGTTCCTAGCACACAGTCTAAGCTCGTGTAAGTAAACGCGTATCATGCTTGTATGAGTGAGATATGACAGGTCGACTGTTCGCGTTTTTGACAGGCGGTAACTGTGAGGTAACCGAGAGGGGGTGGGCGGCACTTTCAGCGGGGAGTGGCCATACTGTACGATAGTACTCTTTATTATACTGTGCTCTTGTAGTGACTGCCGTCCGGCTGCCTAAACGTGTGTGTGTGTGTGAAACTAGAGATGCACCGAATATTCGGTTACTTTTCGGTATCCGGCCTATTCGGCCCTTATTTTAATATTTGGCCGGATACCGGATGTGCTATTTATGATTGAATGATTTTGGAGTAAATAAATTAAATGTAAAAAAAACAGTTACGGTTATAATACTCATAATCATAGCCCTTTATTATTAAAAAAAATAAACATTTAAACAAAAACAAAGAAACAAGTCAAAACCTGGGGGCCGATTTTTGAGTCTCACTGTCACTAAAATACCGGTTGAAATCGGTGACTTGCCTATTATTTTCAGTGACAATTTTCTGAATTCGAACGCGTGAGAGTATCGGCCCCCTGCACGACGCGCCCGCTCCCTGCTTAAATTAGGTAGGTATTGTAGGTAAAATTCTGCTGGCCGAATATTCGGTGGTCGGATACCGAATATTCGGCCGATGGTTAGGCCGAATATTCGGTATCCGGTATCCGGCCAAACAACTATTCGTTGCATCTCTACTTAATACCTTTTAACAAGACAGTTTCAAGTGTGAATCATATCTTTCGACACTAAACAGTAAGATATCCTGTAGCCAACTGGCGTCGATATGTTTTACGAGGGCATAATGCTCGATATTTTATTATCCGGCAGATATCGTGTTACGACCGTGGAGGGTTACGTCACTTACCGCGCAGTGAAACGGTTGACGAGCCCTGATTACACGTGAAATACTTTATAAGGACTAAAGCATTTTAAATAACGCTCTTTATATTTGGGCCATTTTTTTTTCAAAGTTTTCCACCCCCTTTTTTTAGATTTGGAATTTTTTGTGTGTTTTTCACTCAGAATCGCGAGCTCTTTCAATCCTAATAGGAGAAAAAAAGTGTCCCAAGGTTTTTTTCCCATTCCGTTACCACTTTTTCATACATTTTGTATGGCGGTAACGGAATGGAAGGTTCGAAAAAAATGTATGGAAATCTTGGGACATTTTTTTTCTCCTATCAGGATCGAAAGAGCTCTCGATTCTGAGTATGAATCGCGTAAAAAAATACCCATGTTACAAAAAAGTGGGGTGGACAACTTTGAAAAAAATGGCCCATTTACGCCTGTATTCTCAAAAGGGTAGGCAGAGCACATGAAACTGCTCAAGTTTTCAACAAATAATAGGATGAAAAAAACACAATAAAATTGTGATATCGTAGTTATAGGTTGCTCATCACCCACATCGCAATAGAACCTAAATCCCACAATCGACTTCTACGACACCCACGGGATGAAAGCGGATGGTGTCATTTAAAGCACGTCACCACGAGGGGGACAAAAAATATATCGTGTATGTTTATAATACTAGCTTTTGGCCGCGGCTTCGCTCGCGTTAGAAAGAGACAAAAAGTAGCCTATGTCACTTTCCATCCCTTCAACTATCACCACTTAAAAAATCACGACAATTCGTTTCTCCATTTTGCCGTGAAGGACGGACAAACAAACAGACACACACACTTTCCCGTTTATAATATTGTGTGGATAAAGTATTATTTCGAAGGTTAAGTTACAAAACGTGACATAATTAAATTTCGTTTAAGATTGTTTTATAATTTAAAATCTCCTAATATGTCTCTTTTAATAATGCCAACTACTACGATTTCAACTCGTGTCGATTTAACATATAGTAACACATACTACACATACTCGCACTTGAACGCAAAAAGAACGCAATAAAATCCCGCGCTAAAATAAAATTTCTACACCATAGATTTCAAAATTAGGGATATGTCAATCCATATAATTTTGAGTGAACATTCTCGTTTATGCGTCTTGTTATAACGCTACAACTCGATTGGTTGAGATGAGTCATCACACGCGCGAACCATCGTATAAACTGCATGCTTGGCATTTATTAAGTGCACAATGGTGTTCCTTCCTATTACCATGATAAAGCCAAAAAACTGTCATGGCAATCCACTTCCACACACAGTTTTAACTGATCCGATCGGTAGCATCGTACTGTTGAGACGATGGGAAGCACTACGATAACTAGACATAAGATTGCTTTGCAATGCCCTCTCACGGCTCAGCCACGACATTGGTCGAGCGAGACACAGCGATGGGACTTTTCATTCCAACGTATAGCTGCCGCTCACCGTTGTCGCGCTTAGACCAATGTCGTGGCTGGGCCGTCAGGGCGCCATGCCGCTCTATTTTAATGTAATGTAACAACTCTAGATGTAGGTTCCATGGTTCGCAATAAAGATATTCTAAGATTCTATTGACATCTCTGAGCTGCTTCCCTTTTTAGTACCCGTACAGTCAACCCCGTCGGATTGGAACCCTAGGCCACTTTACAACCATGTCAAAATGACAAGCAGTAAGAGATTTCTTACAACCTGATTTATAACGTCACTATGTCATAGTTCTATAGTGGCCGAGGGTTGCAATTGGTGGACTGTATGCCACGTCCTTATTAAAAGATTTATAAGTCAATGTCAGTGCAGCTTGTACTGAGGCTGAGACTATAGCATGACACGTTCGTACCTTTCGGTAACAATACGAAGGAAAATCTTTTCGCACTACGTCTGTACCGTTGGGACGATAGGAAGCATCTCTGAGCTACCATCATTTTTATGCCACGTCCTTATTAAGAGATATATAAGTCAATGTCCTAAACACTTTACCGTCACGGAGCGTTAATTCAACGGGGTCGGAAGTAACAAGAGAACTCTAATGCTTACCCTTAGTCTATGAAAACATCCCTTTGCAGTTTAAAAATATGTGAATTGCTTCCTCTTGACACAGAGGTCCAAACTACAATTTGAACCCCCGACGCAAAAACGACGGGGTGTTATAAGTTTCAAGTGTGTGTGTGTGTTTGTCTGTGGCATCGTAGCATTCGTAGCTCCCGAACTGATGAACCGATTTAGATCTTTTTTTTTTTGAAAGCTGAGTTAGACGGAAGTGTTCTTAGCCATGTTTCATGAAAATCGGTCCACTATGTCGCGGTCGGGGGTTTTTTCAAAATTTTAATTTTGTTTTATTTATTTATTAAAGTTCAAAATCTTAACTTATGCGCAAAGTTTCGTGTATCTTAACTGCTAAGCCGGAAATGGCTTGTTTACAACTAGAGCGCGGTTCGGACTTATCTATTTAAGTATTAAAATTAATATTACAGAATTTATTATTTAACAAAATATATTCATACTTACAATTAGGGAACAAATCAAATCATTTTATTGAATACTAGCGTTTGCCCGCGGCTTCGCTCGCGTTAGAAAGAGACAAAAAGTAGCCTATGTCACTCTCCATCCCTTCAACTATCTCCACTTAAAAAATTACGTCAATTCGTCGCTCCGTTTTGCCGTGAAGAACGGACAAACAAGCAGACACACACACTTTCCCATTTATAATATTAGTATGGACTTTATGATTGAATATTTTTTTTTTCTATTTAAATCTCTTCTTTCAGATAAATATCCTATAATTATGTGATATTTCAGATACTTTCCCTCCATGTGGCACAGCCGTAGGACAGCCTGTATAACTTGTCACTATACCTATCACGCTCTATCATACGTGTAAGTGCGAAAGAGACAAATGACATGACAAGTGACTTATATTGACCGGGATATAGACCGTGATTACCTTTTTGATTTTTGTCGAGCTCCCGATATTTCGACGCAGTTGCATGCATCATGATCACGGAAAACTCAATATAAGTCTAATGAAAATAACCGTGAATCATTCAAAACTCTGACATGACAAGTGATACTGAAACAAGGGTCAATTCAAAGTTAACGATAGATAAGTAATCAACTTTGAAGATTAAATGAGCCCTAGAAGCAAAATAAATAAAATATTCAATCTCTCTCTGTCATTGCCCTGAAAAGATTTCATTTTAATCAAATTCTATCTCTATAATAGTTACCAACCACTATAAAGTTATTATATTTTGATGAATTTAGTACTTATTTCAAATTGTATTCAACAACCTACTCCTTACAGACTTTTAAGGGTATAATTACTTAAGCTTATAGTTTTAGGTATCTACACATTATTGATATATCAGTTTCGAGTGTGGTCTTTGATGCGAAACTTGGTTGTTTTTGTGTCAGTTATCATATACTAACTTTTTCCCGTTTCGCTTGAGTTAAATTCGAAAATTGCGGAATGCTGCATACAAATTTCCACCCCCCATTCTGGGGAAGTGGGGGGTTAGAAAGAGACAAAAAGTAGCCTATGTCACTCCATCCCTTCAACTGTCTCCACTTCAAAAAACACGTCCATACGTCGCTCCGCTTTGCCGTGAAGGACGGACAAACAAACAGACACACACTTTCCCATTTATAATATTAGTATCAATGATAAATACGATAGTACTGACTTTCATATTGGAATCCACTGAGAAACAACATACATTAATGATGTTATACAATACAAATTGCAAAGGAAAACCTGTAATACTATGTACATAAGATAAAATTACTCTGTATCGCTGTTGGTTTTTTTCAATAAATAAACAATTTAAAAACCGGCCAAGAGCGTGTCGGGCCACGCTGTGTAGGGTTTCGTAGTTTTTCGTATTTTTCTCAAAAACTTCTAAACTTATCAAGTTCAAAACAATTTTCCTAGAAAGTATTTACAAAGTTCTACTTTGGTGATTTTTTTAATATTTTTTAAACATACGGTTCAAAAGTTAGAGGGGGGGACGCACTTTTTTTTCCTTTAGGAGCGATTATTTCCGAAAATATTAATATTATCAGAAAATAATCTTAGTAAACCCGTATTCATTTTTAAATACCTATCCTACAATATATCACACGTTGGGGTTGGAATGAAAAAAAATATCAGCCCCCACTTTACATGTAGGGGGGGTACCCTAATAAAACATTTTTTTCCATTTTTTATTTTTGCACTTTGTTGGCGTGTTTGATATACATATTGGTACCAAATTTCAGCTTTCTAGTGCTTACGGTTACTGAGATTATCCGCGGACGGACGGACGGACGGACAGACAGACATGGCGAAAGTATAAGGGTTCCTAGTTCACTACGGAACCCTAAAAAAGTCATGGTCATTGTACAATGTACAGTCACCGGCATAAATAAGTGATAATTTCTGTACCTTGTCGCTTTTAATCATTTGACAACTTGGTATGACATTTCAAACAAGATATTAATGTGACAAGGTACAGAAATCATCACTTTATTTATGCCGGTAACTACACGATCTGGCACTTGTTTTATTGCGCACACGTATGCGATACGTTGTTTCGTGGACCAAATTTCATGAAACATGGCTAAGAACACTCCCGACTAACTCAGCTTTCAAACAAAAAAAACTAAATCTAAATCGGTTCATCCGTGCGGGAGCTACGATGCCACAGAAAGACACACACACAGACAGACAGACAGACAGACAGACAGACAGAAAGACAGACAGACATGTCAAACTTACATCACCCCGTCGTTTTTGCGTCGGGGGTTAAAAAACGGAACTATTAAATAAATAAATAAATATTATAGGACATTCTTACACAGATTGACTGAGGCCCACGGTAAGCTCAAGAAGGCTTGTGTTGTGGGTACTCAGACAACGATATATATAATATATAAATACTTATATATATAGAAAACATCCATGACTCAGGAACAAATATCTGTGCTCATCACACAAATAAATGCCCTTACCGGGATTCGAACCCGGGACCGCGGCGCAGCAGGCAGTGTCACTACCGACTGCGCCAGACCGGTCGTCAAACTATTAGATTTCGAGTTTCATCTCTTTCGGCCCTATGACAGATTACTCTAAGAACAAATTAAATTATTTCCATAGAAAATATTATTACTTGTATTTTTGTTCTTAGAGTATGAATGGCAGCGCCATCTCTCTTCGCTAGCTTGTAATCACCTAAGTTGATTCAGCTAGGAGGTCGAACCACACTGTTCTACCTCAGGGATAGAAGAGGGCGCCACGAGCCTTCGGGAATGTCATATACTTGGAAATTTCGACCCTTGGCTTTGTGCACCGATGGCCGAGTGGTTCAGGCATTCGCCCGGTAAGCGGAGTACGCTGGTTCGATTCCAGCTCGGAACACTGGCCTTGGTCACTTTTTCTTTGTATATGACATTTATTTAATGTCTATGACAGATTACTTATTCAATTTGATTTTACATCCAATTTTCACTGTTTCAAACATGGATATACACTGCAACTCAATCAGAATGTAACTTTTCCAGCATCGATTTCAATTTCCACGTCGAGTAGGTACCACTTCATCGGAATCGGGCGTTTCGGCGAATATGGAATGTTAAAAGTTTTCAAATGTTTCCAGTTTTTACCGGGTATTTGTTATCGTATTTCTCTTTTAAGTAATAGTACATTGTGCAACGTGGGACGGAAGGTTAACATTGCTAACGAGAGTTCTCCCCCCGGCCCCCTTATCACCCAAATTGTGAAAATTTTACGAAACATTGGTTTTATGTTAAATATTACAGGAAATTAAATCGAGAGTAGGCTATAATTCTGTAACATAAATTATATAAAATAAAGTTTCATTCTATTCCCCCTATAACGATTTAAATAATTGAGTTTGCAATATTCCTACGCCCCGAATTACGCACATTCATCACACAATTGCAAAATAAAAAATATTTAAAACATCATAACGCCCTAGGAGTCCTAGGACGAACGATTTATCTATCTATAACTCCCGCTCAGCCTGTGTGCAATTGCACATTTACTATGGGAGTGTGATTAAAAGATATTCCCTATATCCGTACTTGACCCACACCACAAACCGCAAAAAAAACATGTTTACCACCGTTTTATTTATTCGAATAATTATGCTGTTTAATTAGACAGCTAGGCGTTTAGAGGAAAAGGAACGGACCGTGCGAAATCGCCTTTTCATACAAACGTAAGGCCTCATTTTCCTCCCAGGCGTAGCCAAATGCACAAACGCGTTATCGTAGCTAGCTATAGTAGCTATCTCAATCGCTCTTCCGTATTGGCGTGACGAAGCCAGACTGTGTTTTTTTTTTTTTTTAAGAAAAAGATTCAAGTACTCATAAATATACAAGTCACTATAAGTACAAAATACAGGCTCTCCCATAAAATGAGAGAATTCCTAATTTTTATAACAATAAAAAATTTAAAAAGTCAAACATAGCTATAGACAAAAACCATTGAATTGTGTAATAGTTATTTGTTTTACAAGGGGGCAAAGTTGTGGTTTAACCGCTCGTGTCAAAATTTAAACCCAAGCTAGCGAAAGATTCCAATATTGAACCGCGAGCGTAGCGAAGTGGTTCAAAAAGTGGAATCTTGAGCATTGCGAGGGTTTCAAGGCACGAAGGTTAAACAAACTTTGCCGCCGAGTGAAACACAAAATTTTTCACCACACCAACACGAACAAAATACAGACTATGAAACATCAAACTAAAATAAATCAATCGATATTCAATATTTATGATTCAAAATCATCATTTATAGGTAAATTCTATCAGCTAGCTTAAGACATCAAGTTAAAATTTGTATGAAATTACTTTGCACTCTTGTGGATAAAATGCAATTTAGCTATCCGTTTTCGAATAGCAAAGAAAGCCTTTACCAGTGGTGTGGTGAAAAAATATTTTCCATAATGTCAACATCCAAAGAGGAAAACGAGGACCACCTTTGTAATGATAATCGCCATTCCCCTACCTCTTAACGCCATTGACTCCCCCCTCCCCACTGCAATTACAGGAACAATGGGGGGACTTAGTGCGAGTAAGTGGGACCCACGCCACCGCTCAACAGCTTGTTGGTAGCTCATTGCACAAATAAGGCATATCTAGGACTTCAGACCCCGTAGCCGAATGCCATTTCTGCGACGCGAAACGCCACCGAATCGCCACAGAAATGAAGTATGGCTCTGTCGCGCCAATACGCAAGAGCGATGGAGATAGATAGTTACTATCGTGAGCGTTTTGTAAGCACACTGAGATCGGTTTCGTTAGGAAATTAGCGCTTTCAAGCGAGGTACATACAAGTACAGTGATATGCAAAATTGCATGGATAAATTATGAATGAATTCATTGATAAATTCGCCATGCACTTTTGCAGCTCATTGTACATACAAATGTAATACGAAAAGGGTTTCCTTCGTATTTTTCCGGAAACGTTCGTATTTGTCATGCTAGTTCAGTCAATGTCAGCAGTACATGTTGTACTGAGACTGACTGAAATAGCATGACACGTTCGTACGTTTCCGTAACAATTCGAAGGCAAATCTTTTCGCACTACATCAGGGTGGCTAGCCGAATGGCACAATCGCTCACGAAACGCTCACGAAACGCTCACGAAACGAAGCGCTAGTAGATATCTATCTCTATCGCGCTTGCGTATTGGCGCGACAGAGCCAGCGGCGTATCGCTTTCGTTTGGCGTCGGAGAAATGCCATTCGGCTACGGGGCCTGGGTGGCTAGCCGAATGGCACAATCGCTCACGAAACGCTCACGAAACGAGCGCTAGTAGATATCTATCTCTATCGCGCTTGCGTATTGGCGCGACAGAGCCAGCGGCGTATCGCTTTCGTTTGGCGTCGGAGAAATGCCATTCGGCTACGGGGCCTGGGTGGCTAGCCGAATGGCACAATCGCTCACGAAACGCTCACGAAACGAAGCGCTAGTAGATATCTATCTCTATCGCGCTTGCGTATTGGCGCGACAGAGCCAGCGGCGTATCGCTTTCGTTTGGCGTCGGAGAAATGCCATTCGGCTACGGGGCCTGTACAGATAAAATGCGAAATGATTTTCCTTCGCGGAAGCGCGCCTAGCGGTAAGTGTGTGCGACTTTCGTTCCGGAGGTCGAACCCTGGCTCGCAGCAATGAGTTTTTCGGAACTTATGTGCGAAATGTCATTTGATATTTGCCAGTCGCTTTTCGGTGAAGGAAAACATCGTGAGGAAACCGGACTAATTCCAATAAGGCCTAGTTACCATTAGGGTTGGAAGGTCAGATGGCAGTCGCTTTCGTAAAACTAGTGCCTACGTCAAATCTTGGGATTAGTTGTCAAAGCGGACCCCAGGCTCCCATGAGCTGTGGCAAATGCCGGGATAACGCAAGGAGGATGATGATGATTTTCCTGCGCATTTTTACGGAAACACACGAACATATTTTAAGCAACAATCAATGTTTAATAATTGTTCACACTATACCTACTTTCATTGTATAGCTAATATGTTTCTCTAAGAGCCACTTGCACCAACGAAAATGGAGGGTTAACCCGAGGTTTAACCCACCATTTTATATGGAATTTGACAGATGACAGCCCACTAACCCTGAGTTAAGTGGTTGGCGCAAGTGGGCTTAACTTTCATGACATATAAGTGCAATACTGGTTTCCCGCGGTACAGACTTAGCCTAGTGCGGGGAGCCCTGGAAACTTGTGTTAATAATAATTAGGAAATGCACAAATGGATGTAACATTCAACAATTCAACAATTGTTTTTGTGTTTATGTGCAATAAACGAATTTTTAACTAATCTTTATCTTATATTAGAACAATGACGTAGTTAGTTAACAATTAGTGGTAAACTTACCGGATTAGCCAGGCCCTCGTTTCGCGTCAAGTAAAATCAAATTAAGATCACTTACCTGAAAAAAGAAAAACACAGAATTAGCTGCTGAATAAACCGAAATAGATACCATTCACTAAAAAAAAAGTCATCAATTTCACAGGTGGCCGAGCCGGGAATGGAACTCACTCCAAGTTTATGCCGGAAGCGGCTAATCCTTCTAACTAAAGTGCACTTTTCTTTTTTTTTTTTATACTACGTCGATCCGATATCGGATGTCGGACCGTAATATCCCATACATTCCAGGCGCCATCTTGGATTTTTTATATCGAAATCCTTCCGACATCCGATATCGGATCGGATAATGTGAAAACGGTCTTATAACTAAACCATCCAGGCAATCTTACCTACCTGCCCGAGATGTACAGCAGAGGATTTTTTTCTGCCTTCTACGCCGCGGTCCCGGGTTCGAATCCCGGTAAGGGCATTTATTTGTGTGATGAGCACAGATATTGGTTCCTGAGTTATGGATGTTTTCTATATGTATATAAGTATTTGTATATTATATATATCGTTGTCTGAGTACCTGCAACACGAGCCATCTTGAGGACTCAGTCAATCTGTGTAAGAATGTCCTATAATATATTTTTCAGTACAGATGGTGTTTTTTTTACGCACTAGTGCTAGAAGTGGTTCATTATATGCCAGGTCGAAACTTCGGAGGCTCATCTGTACTGAAAAACGTCGTACGATACACGTGCGAAAAGGAAATTCGTAACTTGTGTCGATTTAAAACACTCCCTTCGGTCGTGTTTTAATTTATCGCCACTCGTTTCGAACTTCCTTTTTTACGCACTTGTATCGTAATGTACTATTTCCCCTCACTACCTCGGAAACACGTATTTTGTCCTTAAATACCAGCGGGTAAAAACGCATTTTATCCACTAGTGGGTAAAGTAAATTGACCTTGAATAAAGTAAAATTAACTGCTTTAAAATTGATAAAAGTAGGTGAATCTAGTAATAAAGATGATTTACCACCTGTGGAACTACTGGAAGCAGTGATAAACGCATTTTTTGCGTTGTAGTTTCCTCGCTATAGTGAGGGGAAAAGTTTTGTGTTACACTCGGGTGCAAATGTATTTTACTTCTCGTGTGTTAAAAAACTCGCAAGTTCAGGATTCTATTCTCGAACCACTCGTTTCGCTCGTGGTTCAACTATAGAATCCTTTCACTTGCTCGTTTTTCAATTCCACACTCGGCGTTAAAATACAACAACGCTATGAGACCGATGTGTCAGTGTTAAAAGTATCATTACATATTTCTTCGACCAAAACTGTCACCTTACACGGACATCTCAAGGATTGTTCTCATTGGGCTATTAAATACCAAAATGGATGAGGACTTGAAACGTCACAAAAATGCAAAAATTCAACCAAATTTGTTATCTTGAGCAGTTGAAAGAGCAGCGAGGGAAACAAGATTCCGCATTCAGACAAGAAGACAGCTGTCAGTGCGGCCATTTTGTTGTCTTCGAACAGTAACAGTGTGTGTGTGTCTTTATATCTCTTCATAACTTGTACATATTTTGAATAAAGAACATACAATTACAGACACCCACTTTATAATGTCTAGAGACCAATTTTTGAATTTAGAAAACACGATTTGGGTCAATTCGCGGCAAGAGTAACATGAGTCACGATTTTATGGCATGCTGCATTTATTCACGATGCATCATCATCATCATCATTGGCCTTAACGTCTGTTGCAGACGATTTATGGTGTAATATTCGAGGAGCACCTTTTCTGATGACTTATTAGACCAATGCGAGACCGACATAGTCTACCGCAGGACTGACAAGAGAAGTTTGCGGAAATCGGCGCTGAAACACCTTGGCGTCGCTTCTGTCTCTTATTAGCGAGTGCAGCAAACCATGACTCATCGCAAATTTTGCGACCCTCCACAATGCATTTGCGCCACTCAGTTTGTTGTTCTGCAACCTTCTCCCAGAGTCGATAGTCAATATGAAAGGCAATCATGTCCCTCTTTGCGCAGTCTTTAAAACGAAGGAACGGCCTTCCAACGCTACGCTTTGCATTCGCAACAGCACCAAGAAGAACACGACGAGGTATTCGAGAGGGTTCCATCCTGTGCACATGCCCTAACCAAAGTAGTCGTCTTTGTTCACGATGCAAGTTCAAGTGACAATCTATCAGTGGCGTAGCGTTGATTCAACTCGATTCCCAACGGGACAGTATCTGAAGAAGTCTCAGATCCCAAAAATACCAACAAAAATACGCGTCGCCAGTGTTATCTCTAATATAAGTGTTACTTTCCCGATATATGCATAGATTCATTCATTTGCAGCTGTAGCTCAAATGAACACTAAACGAAGTCGTGACTCACGTTACTTTTACGGGGATTACCCATTTCTTTGTTAATATTGAATATTTGAGGAAAACGGCGAAATATATTTACGAAATACTAGTGCTAGAAATTGGGGATCCACCACTCGTTTTCAATTTTATCACTCATTTGCCATATGAAAAAGAAAAGGTTCTTAAAAAGATAGGTATTACTCAACGGCAACTCTTATGAATGTAAAAATTTCACCCTTTAGTGCGTTTTCACATTATCCGATCCCATATCGGATGTAGGACCGATATCCCATACATTGAAGCCGCCACCTTTGATTTTTGCCTTTGAAATCATTCTGACATCCGATATCGGATGGAATAATGTGAAAACGCGTTTAGGGCCAGTTGCACCAACCACATTTGAAATTTAACGAACGCTTTAACGGTGACAGATGGCTTGATGCAACCGGCCATTAGTGGTACTTACGACTATCTAAATATATAAAAGAAGAAACTGACTGACTGACTGACATAAATATCAACGCACAGCCGAAACTGCTGGTCCTAGAGATTCCAAATTTGGTACGTAGGTTACGTAAAATAGTACATTTCAATACAAGTCCGAAAAGGAAATTCGTAACTCGTGTCGATTTAAAACACTTTCCTTCACCTTCGGTCGTGATTTAATTTATCGCCACTCGTTTCGAACTTCCTCTTTTACGCACTTGTATCGAAATGTACTATTTTACGTTGCATAGGTCAAGTCTGCGTTACAAAATGATATAATAAGCACTTCAAAATAATATATCTATTAAGTCAGATGTAAATTTTACCTGCACAAACAAAACTAAGATTCCAAGGTTCTTTTGTTCCAATGCTCCTTGAATGGTGACTTAAAACGAATTATTTATCCATGTCTGCATGAATGCTCTTCCACGTGACCTATTTCCACGTTCATTTAACGTTTTTGTCCTCGGCGCGATGACAATGACAATCAAAACATCCCACGAACAATCGAGAATAAATAAAATTTTACTGCGACAGGCGGACGAATTTAAAAAACAATTAGGGGTACAGTTATTCCGATTCCATTTGGAAAACGAGCATAAAAACAGGCAAGGTACCAAGCCAACGTCCCCAACGTCACAATTGATAGATAGATAGATAGATAAGTAATTTATTTGGCAGACTGCAAACACACACAATACAATACACAATTTAAAACACACAAATTAGGCGCAACATAAAAAAGAGACAGAACAGTAAAATACAATTGAGACAGTAAAAAAAAAAACAATAAAAAAAAAGAGAAAAGAAAAAGAAAATACAAACTGTGTGCGTTGCAGCAGGACAAAAGGGTCGCGGCTCAGTGATACGCTTCGCTCTTTCGACCGAAGCACTGATTTTCTGCCGGAACCCAATTGCTTACGCCACGCCTCGGACAACGGCGATCAAATATACAAGTGCAACAGGACTTGTACTTGAGAATTGATAAGGCAAAAAGTAACTTCAAAAAATCACCCAAAGAACGACTCAACACCGCGATCTAGCTTTTTTGACACTCGGTACAGCGACATCTAGATGGAAATTTGACAACTAAAAGTAACAAAATGCAAATGTACTAAGAAATACATACAGAGGTTAGACACGGTGTAACAAGAGGGAACCGAAAGACTTTAACTAAGTATTTCAGAGGGCAAAATAAGGATAAAATGACGTCACGCAAATTTCGCCAAAAAAAAAATTTTTATGTATTTTTTTTGTTTTTGGATGTATTTTCACATAAAAAATAAATATTATTCGTAAAAATGGCACTTAATATAAAAATTTACATTTTTTTTTTTATAAAAAAATACTTTTTTGCAATGAGTTACTAGTTATTTTTTAACAATCTATCAACGAAATATAGTTTATGTCCGATAACGGCATCATCGCCGTAATAAGTAATTGTTATTTTTAATGCTTATAACTCTGAAAGTAAGCGAAATCCAGAAAAGTTTATATGACATTTTACTCTTCTAATATGATGAGAAATACGCTGTTAAAATTATTCGGTTTCCTCATGTTACACCGTGTATAAAAGAGGCACGTTCCTACGCACACAGTCTAAGCTCGTGTCTAGGAACGCGTACCATGCTTGTATGAGTTAGTCGACTGGTCGCGTTTTTGACATGCGGTAACTGTGAGGTAGCCGAGAGCGGGTAGGCGGCACTTTCAGAGGGGAGCGGGAGTGACCATACTGTACGATAGTACTTTTTATGAATACTGTGGTAGTGGCACGACAGAGCCAGACTGCGTTACGCTCGCCACCTAGCGTCAACAATTGTCACTTTGGCTGGACCGGCTGGTAAACAGAACGATACCCGCAGTATGCACAAAATTTCCATATAAACGACGTAAAATTCCATATAAATGATTTCTAGCAAACATATGCCCATACAAATGACGTTAAACGTGTTCGCAAATATTAATAGCATTCGGCGCGAAACGATTTTTTTCCTTTTTTAATTGGTGCTCGATGGAAACAATTAATGCTTAAGCGTTAATTGTATTGAGCTTTTTCGTGTCGGAATATAAATACTGTTTACTGAACTTGATATATGATCACATTTGAATACGATTTCTCATCCGAATGCGCTTATCTACTCTATCTAAGAGATCGATTTTTCCACACAATAGATCTTTCCCACAGGCATCTTCTGGGCGAGCTTACTCCATCGTAGGCCACGTCTTTGGCTATATATAGTCTGCGGTCAAGAGTAAGCCCATTAATAATAATAAAGCATGACTCACACTAGAACGGGACGGACCGTCTCCGGGCCATACGATTCGAGTACACGCAACCGTTGAGTCCACGTTCACGACGCGGGACGGGGCGGTCCGGTAGCGGGCTGTCAGACCTAACTGAGTCGCCCGAGCAACGGACTGTTTGTTTATGTCAAATGTCAGTCAAATTGAAAATGTCATTTTAAGGAGAAAAATGGACCAAAGTACGAGACCAAAATTTTGGCTTTTGCGGAAATAATAGCTAACGAGGAATCTGCAGCTTTAACAAGACAATTGGGCGTTCATTCACTTTGGCGCACTCGTTCGGAATAAGGGCTACTAATTATATGCAACATTAGTTAAAAATAAAAGTCATTAAGACCTACGACGACAAATTCAGTGATTATTTTCACATGACTCAAGATTATCACGAAATTAATAGTAAAATAAAGAACACCATTTCAGAAACCCATTTCCAGCAAACGCCATCAGGCTCTTTGCTTTAAGGTAATTGCTCAAGGTTTTAACGCATTCACTGCCACCAACGCATATACGCGTTTTCGTTACTTTCACCACTTTGTGACTTTGCCTTTAGTGCCTTCGACGCACAATATGTGAGTCCTGACTTTGTATGTCATGTAAACATTAAATTAGTATCGACTCACATGTGCGTCGGAGCCACTAGTTTATACGAAAGCGACTGCCATCTGACCTTCCAACCCGAAGGGTAACTAAGGCCGTACTGGAATTAGTCCGGTTTTCTCACGATGTTCTCCTTCACCGAAGAGCGACTGGCAAATATCAAATGGCATTTCGCAAATAAATTTCAAAAAAATCATTGTTATGAGCCGGGGTTCGAACCCGCGACAACCGGGTTGAAAGAAGCACGCTCTAACCACTAGACTACCAGTGCTTATACTTACGAGAATATATGGTACATGTAGTAAACCTAATTTTATGTAATTTGTATTTTTTTGTCTAGAAGGGAAAATGGGAAACTAAGATAAACAAAGAGTATCTGTTGTTTTTCCTATTTCTGTTGATAAGATGTCATTCTTTACTATTATTCACACGAGTAAAAACGCATTTACTTATGCTATACATACAGTTTCTGTGTAAAGCACCAAAATGTATGTAACTAATATAGTTAACAGCATCATAGGGATCTTCCGTATAAACACGAGGAAATATAGTAAGTAGGTAGTATTAACTTATTATTGCAGCTTTTTGAACGCGGAGATTCCTTCGAAACCCTGTCCCTCAATTTTAAGATGGGGCTTTCGACTGTTTACGTTTTATTGAAATACGAACTGATGAATTTGAGGCTGTGGCATTTAACTCAAATACATATCTACATTGTAGCACCTGCTAATAGTGGTTCAGTCCATTTAATAGTGGTTCAGTCTATTTTAATAACAAAAAATATTTTTAATAGCCAAGAGTTTGCTTTGGTTGGCTCACTTCGCTTGTTCACTCCGCGCCATAATGTTTAGATCCCCCCACCATATGTATTACATAGTGGCTAGTGATCCAGTCGTCGTCGGTTCATACATATCATATCCAATCACCAAATATAATGTTTTTTTTTCTATAATTGTGATTTACGATTAATTTTGCTGCTATACCAACTTTAAAAAAACATTGATACTTACTTATCTTCTTACTGGCCACATCAATCTGTCAAAATTTCATGTCAAATTCATCGCTTATTCATCAATGTAATCTAATGCGTATAAAATATAAATATTTGTGTAAAATTAATATAGGCAGTAAAGTTGTTAAAAGGGATACATTTATTACTCAAATAAGTTAGACAGCATGACAGTAAAACCAAACCATAACAGTGAAACAGAAGGTACCTATTTTGTACCAGTTAATCTTCGGGCTAGATCTCGCTCGTGCGAGGAGGCCCTAAAAGACTTGTGAACCCCTTGTGAACGCCCTCGGTGATCCTTAACTGGCGTGAACTGGCGCAGGATAGGGCAGAGTGGCGATCTCTTGTGTCGGATCTCGTGTGATCCTCTTTGGGTCGCTGAGCCAGTGAAGTAAGTAAGCAAGTAATCTCCTGGACAAAAAGAGATGAAATACTACTGGGTTCCTTATAAGTGTCATTGAAAACTACGATACCCACAGATTCTATCTGTGAAAATACCAGCATTCTTGCTAAAACGTGTGTTTAGTTTTTCCTACCCTGTACATATCTTGCTGCGCTTTAAAAATTGCGTGAAGCGTGACATGGTTGCCTTTGATATCCCATGGTACCAGTGGCAGCAACTGGCCGAAAACCGGCCCATGTGGCGTCGTGCTGTCCACGACGGTCAATCCAAGCACGACAATGCCTTGTTCTTCTCTTTGAATGATAAACGCATGAGGTGCCACGAGCAGGTCTCCAACCCCCACCCACCTGGGAGGGCATACACTTGCCGCGTTTGTGGACGAGGGATTCTCTCTCGAATTGGGCTACATAGCCACGAAGTGTCGTTCGAAATAATTCGGATGCTGCTTAAATCATCTGTCATCCTATTATTATACATAGGTACCATAATAAAAACCCTATAATCAAAGACCCATGCTTATTGTTTGTAAACCTGCTTTCAGATTATGAGTATTAGCCACGATATAACTCATGAAGGAGGGAGAACCTAGAGAACGAACCTATGGAACGAGAGACGAAGTTGGTCATAAATAGAACAGGAGCGATGAGATATTGGGTACGTGCAAAAATTTATTTATTTTACTTTGAACATGTAGTTAACCCTTAAACATCTGTTCCAAAGACAGTCTCTTTGTACCCTTCTCCCCTGCTTTAGTACCATGTTATACTCGTAGCTCAACTTGACTGTGATAATGACTTTAAGATGAAGTATTTTTCACTTTTCCGTTCGTCTGACATATCGTGAAAGTTTACAGCTCCGAGAGCCACTAGCTTTAAAACTAAATATTGCTTTATTATTGTATTCAGTGATATTCCGTCGTAGTTTGCTATGGAACCCTACAGAAATGAGTATTACATGTAATAACCTGGTAACGATACGAAACTTGACTCAAAGATCCAAATTGTTAGATTACAGCTAGTTCTTGTCTTGTTCTTCAGTTATTTCCTTGGAAAGAAAAAGTCAAAGACAAATTATTTTTGCCACCACGTGCGCGCTCTTATTAACAATGAATAAGTTATGTAAGGGCTTTAATTATCAAATTCTGTTTTTGTAATGCATACAACATCTGTGACTTAGAAAAATGGTTATAGTGTTTAGTATAGTATACAATATATATTATTATAAATAAGTTGCCAGGCCTTAATAGTGTACTTTTTTAAGTCCATTGTAACCATGTATATAAGACCATGGATGCAATAAATATGTAGTGAATATGAAAACTTGATGGTATGTCTATTTTATATTTGTGTTTTTTAGATTTATGTCACACATTTTTTGAGGTAATTGCTTTTGTGTGTAAACTTGGATTTTTGGTAGGAATATTTACAATTAAGGTTGAACATCTTTGGTTTTGTCTGGTATTTGTCAGAATTCATTCCATAGTTCAACTATGAGAGGCTGGAAGTTGCTTATTATTTTGTAGTTATGGCTAGAGAACTGGGATTTCTTAGGAATTTTCCAGCCCTTGTTCATTAGGTACGTCTTCGCACTAATTATGCACCAGCCATATTTCCATAAATCAATTCTAAATTCAACATTATACATAAAATAATACCTACGTAAAAGACGTCGAACAAGGTAATGTCATTAAATATAACAGTATGTCGAAAGAAACAGTAATGTAGTATACTATATGCAGACCTTAATTTTATCATATAAGAGGCAAGCGATCAGAAACCATGGACGTCCTCAACACCATATGTTTGTGTTGTACCTACAGTTTGGAATGTGTAAAACAAAGTAGGTACGTAGTTTGAACGTATAGTAAGTAGGTAGGTATACACTCGTATATACGACCCTTAATATATGACTAAAATATTTCTTTGTTTATCTAGGTAGATGTCATTCCCGTCGTACTCGGTCGTACGTTCTATTACGTGAATTACGTCGTAGTAAAATGTATTCAGTTTGTTGTTAGGTTGTAAAGTTAGATATCTGGGGCAGGGATACGCAAGAAGTCTAGGCTATGACGTTTCATCATCCTCATTGCGTTATCCCGGCATTTGCCACGGCTCATGTGAGCCTAGGGTCCGCTTTGATAACTAATCCCAAGATTTGGCGTAGGCACTAGTTTTTACGAAAGCGACTGCCATCTGACCTTCCAACCCGAAGGGTAACTAAGGCCTTATTGGAATTAGTCCGGTTTCCTCACGATGTTTTCCTTCACCGAAAAGCGACTGGCAAACATCAAATGACATTTCGCACATAAGTTCAGAAAAACTCATTGGTACGAGCCGGGTTCGAACCCGCGACCTCCGGATCGAAAGTCGCACGCTCTTACCGCTAGGCCACCAGCGCTCTAGGCTATGAAGTTTATAGGTATTTATTAAGCCGTGGCAAAAGTAAGTGGTGGCGGTAAATGGATCGTGATGTAGCTATAGAGTCGTCTTTTTTTAAATACCACGTCGGTGGCATACGATCCACATGATGGAAAGCGGTCACCGTAACCTATGGACGCCTGGAACTCAAAAAGTGTCATTAGAAACTTGTACACTCCTTTTTTGAAGTACCCCATACCCTCAGAACCAGGAATACCTCGGCAGTACAGGGGCTCATTCCACAGCCATAGCGTCACAATCGCGTTCTTTCAATGCCTTGATTGCCAGGAGTGGTATTGAAACTTAGGCAGTTTCATGTGCTCTACCTGCCCCTTATGAGAATACAGGATTGCATACCTATTTATATGTATAAGTATGTGTATGTATGTATATAGCTGAGCGTTACTGTTCTAGCCTCCTGTTTCTCTCTGCTCTCCTTTCGCTCTTGTGTAGGGGCGCGACAGAGCCAGACTGCGTTTTGTTTGCCATGTAGCGTTAACAATTTGTCACTTCTGCTAGGCTGGCAGGTGAAAATAATAATTGCAGTAATAAATATTAAACATTTGTAGTTAAAGGTTGGCGCTTCCTATTAACTATAATGTACCTGTATCAGGAAGACCCGCTTTGTAGATTTTGTTATTTGCAGAGTAACAATCAAAAGAAAAAGCTTGTTATGCTAGTGCATTTTTTTCTATATGCATTGTGTTCTCGTGTGTGTATTATAGTGACAGGTTTAGAAAGATTTGATCGACCACTGTAGCGATACGACCACTGTGTAGATGTGGCTCAGGGTTCAGCTCGTAGCCCGAGGAACAGGATCAGCAGCAATAACGTAGACCACGCCTTTAGATTTGTATAGTTTTAATGAAGAATAAAGTATGTTCTGTACAAAAATATATAGTAAGTGCGTAGGTAGGTATATAAAATGGGTACGTATGCGTGCATCTAGTAGTGACATCAATAGTAAATTAAATACCTTGAGTGGGGTTCGATCTCTTTGTAGCAACAACTTGGACAATCATAGGCCGCTTAATATCGACGCTGGCTCGCTCCCGATAATGTACGGTCGGAAAAAGGCGGTAGGACCATGTGGCCAGAGGGATGAGGATGACACAATTACACACACTAATAGTCGAGTCTGTACGAAAGTACGGTTCCTAAGATACAATTTGCAGTCCATCTGCATCAGCCGGCAGCCCCTAGGATTCACGATTTCATTTCCTTTCCACCCCTTAACTACTAAGTGTGGCTATGAAACTTGAGCAGGTCGATGTGCTCTTTCTATCCATTTTGGGAATACGGGCGTGAGTTGTGTGTGTAATGAATGAGTTGTGTGAGTAAGGGGTCTAAAAATTGTGATGAGTCATCATGGTTTACAGCACTAGTCCATAAGAGAAAAGCGACACCAAGGTTTTTTATAGGGCTGATTTCAATACAGTTACCTTTTCAGGTCACTTAGGCCTGATATATTTTGACATGTTTCATATCGTATTAGTATAGGAAAATAGCTCAAAAGCAAAAAAGAAGTTTCACGAATGTTGCACGCGATAGACAGATAAGACCAATGATAATTTGGGTTCGAATCCCGGTACGGGCATTTGTTTGTGTGATGAGCACAGATATTTGTTCCTGAGTCATGGATGTTTTCTATGTAAGTATGTAAGTATTTAAATAATTTATAAAAGAAGACCTATAATGGCTATAAGGCCAGGCCGGGCAATAGTAACTGCAGGGAAGTAATAACTAATCAGAATATCTTCCATATTTTACATTATTCACTGTATTTCTATATATGTCCAGATAGCGTGTAAGCTGTTTGATAATTTCACCGTGGCGTGGATGGCCTTGATATACCAAATGATCTTTGATCTACACGCTCGTGTAGTTTTCGACGAAATAGGTTGTATGCGCGTGAAAGACGGCCTCTCAAACATTCTATAAAATAGGTGGATTTAGTGTGATTTACATTTTTTTCTATAGTTAGTTGCATAATTATACATATACACCATTCTATGTTTATTTGTAACTCAATCTTGAGATTTTTATGTTTTGATAGTATTTTAGCGATAGTTTACGAGTAAATTGCTCCGCTCAAATTGCGATGGCAGCGAATGTCGACTATTTGGTAGTATTAATTGCCCCGCCATATTTTATATGAAAATCAACAAAAGTAGTGATGTACTCGGTTCAAGATTTTGCATCGATATTTATACGTGATTTATTTATTTCATTATTTTAGGTTATGGAGATCCAACAGCTAGTATTACAATATAACACACAGCGGTTCTGGCTCTGGAAAGGGATATATTTATATTTTATGGAACGTCATAGTGTATAATCCATTATTTTAAGCATTTAGGCTCCTATTGTACTGATTATGAACAGAGAATAAGCCAGGGGTGCGCGGGTCCGCGGTATATCATCTATGGACACAGTACCGACATATTTCTAATAGGTACAATTCCTATCACTGTTTAGTATAGAGACCAGTTTTAATTACCCCGCTAACATCTTGTAAGTGTTTTTTTTAAACAAACGGAGAGACCTACATACAAAATGGGTGGTTTATTTAGTTTCCTTATGCTTTGACAAACTACATGATAACCGGATTACCAATGTAGGTTCACCGTAACGAAACTTATTACTAATTATCAATAACTATTTCTGCCATCTCATAGAAAAATCGCATTGTAAAGTATACGCAATTTTCATTTTTAGATGAGAGCCAGAAAATAATAAAACATAGATAACTAATCTACAGTGTCAACCAATTGTTAGTAATATTAACGTAGATAGTAAGTAGGTTTAGGCAGTCAAAGTTGTACTTTATATTTTTACCTTAATATTTATTTATAATACTTTCAAAGCCTACTAAGTAATTTCAATCTCACAGGCAGATTCTCCGGTCGCTGCTTGCTCCTCATACCCACCCAGAAATTCTGCCGTGTGTCTGCTGATATTAATGCTCTGCACTACAATGTTAGTAACCTTTGCCCATTATTTTTGTATATCGCAATGAATCGAGAATTTTGACGATACGCACATCATGGATTAATTATTTTATGTTTTGTAAGAAAGAGAAATAAATATATAAGATCATCATAGGTAAGTGTGCCATACTTTTTGACCGCCGCCTCATCGTCGGTTTTTTAGGGTTACGTAGTCAACTAGGAACCCTTATAGTTTCGCCATGTCTGTCTGTCCGTCCGTTCGTCCGTCCGCGGATAATCTCAGTAGCCGTTAGCACTAGAAAGCTGAAATTTGGTACCAATATGTATATCAATCACGCCAACAAAGTGCAAAAATAAAAAATGAAAAAAAAAATGTTTTATTAGGATACCCCCCCTATATGTAAAGTGGGGCTGATATTTTTTTTCATTCCAACCCCAACGTCTGATATATTGTTGGATAGGTATTTAAAAATGAATAAGGTCGTTTTTTGATAATATTAATATTTTAGGAAATAATCGCTCCTAAAGGAAAAAAAAGTGCGTCCCCCCCTTCTAACTTTTAAACCATGTGTTTAAAAAATATAAAAAAAATCACAATAGTAGAACTTTATAAATACTTTCTAGGAAAATTGTTTTGAACTTGATAGGTTCAGTAGTTTTTGAGAAAAATACGGAAAGCTACGGAACCCTACACTGAGCGTGGCCCGACACGCTCTTGACCGGTTTTTTTTTTTGTAATGTTTGTTCCACGATATCTCCGTCGTTACTGGACCGAATTAGAAAAAAAATATTTTGATCGAATGTATATGCAATATGAATACAGATTGGTCCCATTTTCCTCAGAACCCAGTTCTGATGATGGAATCCTGGAGAAATCGAGGGAACTCCTCAAATCTGAAAGGCACATATATGGTGATTTTTGTGTTTTTTAAGGAACAGCATGCATTTACGTCCAGAACAGTGACATTTAGTTCAGCGGAACTGCTGCTGATGGTCAGAACCGAACTCCTCAAATCTGAACGGCACACTTTTAGTGACTTTGGTATTTTTATAAGAACAGCATGCACTTACGTCCAGAACAGTGACATTTGGTGCAGTGGAACTGCTGATGAAGATCAGAACGGAACTCCTTAAATCTAAACGGCACACTTATTACTTTGGTAGTTTTGTAAGAATAGCAACAGTGACATTTATTTAGTTATGTTTGTTAAGAATATTGAAAATTTTGTCAAGCTTCGATTTATTATAATCGGATTCAGAGGAATTGAGGAAACTCCTCAAACCTTAACGGTATACGTATATTCATTTGTGTTGCCATCAAATAATGAAAGTACTAAAAGCCGTTTTTTACAAATACCTACACATTTCTACATAATCCAACATTCGCAAGTATCTTTCACCAGAACCCCAAAGGCGGCGGTTTTTTTTTTTAATTATATTAACCGACTTCTTTACCGAAAAAGTAGGAGGTTGTAGGTATATAACATATTTGGGGCTCACATTTGTCCATGTTTCATAGTATGTTCACCGATTACGTCGAGACCCGTGGTCAGATTACAATAATTCTGTTTTTGTTTGAAATGAGCTACCTCCAAAGTAGTCCCATATTAATCTGGAGCTGTTCTGATGATGGGATCTATGAAGAGTTGAGGGAACTGAAATTTTAAAGGCACATGTATGGTGATTCGGTGTTTTCTTAAGCAACTCGAGCAGTTTCTCTCAAAAACGAGTACTGCCATAAAGTGGACCTGATGCGCCCCCCCCCCCTCCATCTCCCCACTCACTACTAACTACTAATAGACTTATTTACTACTACTACTATCTTTCTCGATGTTCATTCGTTATAATTTGTTTCAGACTAACTGTTAGAAGGAGATCGTCCAATGACGGCGTTCTTGTGCTATCAAATAGGTACCTAATGTGAAGATAATACCTAGATTTCTACTCGTCTAATACCTCGCCTACCTCGAAAAATTCAATAAATCAATCAATCAAAATATTTATCGTTGGCCATGAGTTACAGAGATGTTATTATAATGTATGAACAATAGTCTGCATGTCCTGCCTCATCAGAGAGGCGTACAATATAGTTTATATTCTGGCTTAGTAGTAATATAGAACGAGTTTAAATACTTAGGTAGCATAATCATCAGCCACTCCAGAAGTATACCACTGCACGAACAGCGATGGCAAAGGGGTTTAATTAAAAAAACCTTTATAGCAACCCTAACTTCGTAAGGCCCAGACTTACTCTTGAACTAAAAAGGTACACATTATTTAGAGTGATACAAATTCAGTATAAATTGTGTACTAAATCCTCATTTAATGTAAAATTCCAACAAAAGGGGAAGTTGCAGGAGAGCATAATTAGTCACGATTTAAATATTTCTAATAATAATGTGATCCAGTAGGTACCCAATACCCATAGACCCGTAGTGTCCATCAGGATGGCGTGATAGATGACTGAATAGTCAAAACATTTGCACCAAATAACTGTACCTATAGACACAGAATATATAATAGTACAAGTACAGAAGGCCCACTGCTTTGATGTTCACGAAATGCCGCCTTTTTAAATGCCTACAAAATTCTAAGAAAGAAACGAGCCGCACGTGCGCAGCGTCGGAGGATAGGGTTGCCTATGGTTTAAAACGCATTAATTCTCACATAAATAGTTATACTATACATATATTCAAGTCTTGGGTACTTTCTAGGTATATATACAGTATTTATATATTTTTGTTACAGCCTTCAGCATCACAAGCCTTATTGAACTTTTCCGTTGGACTTAATCAATAAGATCAGTTTAAGATTGTCATATTTTATTAATGATGTCTATTTAACTAAGCATTACTAGCCATTCCACATGTGGACATCGTATATGAACCTTGAAAAAAACTCGCTACGTAATGAAACAATAGAAAGTGCGAACGTGCGTTCCGTGAGAACGCGCGCCACCCCTGATTAGGCCGCGAACTCGCGGCCGCCAGCATGTACTTGTAGCGCGGCGATAGAATCGCGGAGTGAGCCGCCCCTGCTATAGAGTAGAAAACTGTAACTCAATCAATCAATGAAACATTAAATAGATAGTTACATAGATACGCCGTTCTGATGTCAGCTTGGCGCGCATAGCCGTGTTTCGCCCCAACGTGTGGAAACTAAATTTCTGGAACATAATATATATCAATAAACTGTACCTCACTAAACTGCCAATTATAACATTTAAATCACACGTGATATTTATTTATTTATTTATTTATTTAAACTTTATTGCACAGTAAAAATATACAGTTACAAAAGGCGAACTTAATGCTACATGGCATTCTCTACCAGTCAACCTTTAGGCCAAACAGAGAAGACCAAAAAAAGGTGCGGGAAAGGGGCGGGTGATATCGGTTAAATCAACAAAAAAAAATTTTATTCAACAACAACATACAATCACGCCTGTGTCCCATAAAGGGGTAGGCAGAGCACATGAAACCACTAAAGCTTCAGGGCCACTCCTGGCAAACAAGGGGTTAAAAGAAAAACGAATTTTATTGCTCTGGTTTATTTAATCCTTGAATGACATGTATCTATGTTTGCCATCAATTTGCAACAGGCGCTTGTTTTCTCGTAACACAATATGTAATTACTAGCTTTTGCAAGCGGCTTCGCACGCGCTGAAAAATACTGTTATTTTTATTTAATTATGCATCCTTTTGTAGGGTGAAGTGGTCGACAGTGGAACACCTCGGACACTGGCGATCAAATATATGAAAGAGGCGCATTCCTAGGTTTGCTCTCTAAGTCTAAGCTCGTGTAGGTGAACGCGTACTATGCTTGTGTGAGTGCAATATGACAGGTAAACTGTTCGCGTTTTTGACAGGCGGTAACTGTGAGGTAACCGAGAGGGGGTGGAAGACACTTTCAGCGGTGAGCGGGAGCGGCCATACTGTATGATAGTACTCTTTATTATACTGTGACAGTGGTTCGCTTTCTTTCCGTAGGCTATATCTCCGGAATTATTACTAATAGGGAGTGACTATTAAGAACAATTGTTAATTAAAAATAAGTCATATCTTTCTTTCCTGTTTATATGTGCATTTATTATATTGTTTAGTATACTCCGAAGACAGCGCATGTGGCAGACAAGGGAAAGGTTGCTCGACACGGTCGACCCTAAGTAGCAAAACTTATCGACTACATCAAAGGGTACGCCTTCCAGCGAGATGGACGGCTGGAAAGTGTAAACCTGCGCTTGCGGTGGCTGGGCCATGTGCAGCGTATGGAATGTGCTCGTTTGCCCAGATGGACCATGCTGAGTCAAATCGCATTAGGCAAGCGTAATGTAGGACGGCCACTACTCCGCTTTAAGGACTGCGTAAAGCGCGAAATGGTAGCGTTTAACATTGACTACACCTCATGCACATCTCGGACACTGGCGATCAAATATATTGAAGGAGGCGCATTCCTAGCACACAGTCTTAGCTCGTGTAGGTGAACGCGTACTATGCTTGTATGAGTGAAATATGACAGGTCGACTGTTCGTGTTTTTGACAGGCGGTAACTGTGAGGTAACCGAGAGGGGTTGGGTGGCACTTTCAGCGGGGAGCGGGAGTGGCCATACTGTACGATAGTACTCTTTATTATACTGTGCCTCATGGGAAGACCTAGCAGCAAACTGCGACGAGCGGAGGTACAGCCTTTTCAGAGGCCGTGAAACCCATGATAGGTTCTGGTTTCAAAACTTAGCCCGAAAACGGGCAGTAAGGCACAATGAGGATCGCTTTCGTGCGAGCTCTCATTTTAGTTTTAATATTGACAGATGTGGTAAATTACGCTGATCACGAATTGGATTATATAGCCACAAGCGGCGCTGTCACTCGATCAGAGATGCTGCTTAAATCATCTATAAAGATGCACAAGGCCTAATGATGATGTATATTGTAATAATTTTATATGTATAACGAGAAAATAAGCGCCTGTTGCAAACTTATGGCAAACATACATGTCAAATAAATGAGAGCAGTAAAAAAATTGTTGTTGATTTGACCGGTATCTCGTGTGATTATAATGTTATTATTGGTAGTTTAGTGAGTACAGTTTAGGTACAGTTTATTGATATATGTTTCAGAACATAGTTCCCACACGTTGGGGCAATACACGGCTATGCGCGCCAAGCTGACGTCAGAACGGCGTGTCTATGTAATTATCTATTTAATGCTTAATTTCTTGAGGTACAGCTTTCTTCGCTATAGGTACAGTTTAGTACAGTTTCAATACAGTTATTTGGTGCAAAATTTTGTGAATATTCAGACGTCTCTAACGCCATCCTGACGGACACCCTGCGTGCTGGAGCCACCTCGACAGCTGCTCTGACGGCAAGAGGGCAGATGGTTTAACTCTGGTGCCATTGGATCGAGCGGGGTAAGTGCCTTTTGTACCACCCGATGCCACCTGTGTTAGCATGTTTGTCGCCTCACAATACATCTTGATCGTACCGTATGGGCGGCAGCATGAGCTGCTGAGCAGGCGGCAGTCCTACCGTGGAGACATCTGAGTGCTGGTATGCGAAGTCCGTTCTTCGCGCAGAGGTTATCCATCGTGAGAACGCGGCAAGTGTGATAGGTAACTTTTGCGTTGGGAACGATGCGGGGTGGGTTGTTTGACCAATTTAAGTTCTTAGTTACGTGAGTTTGTTTAGCTGTGTGTGTGTGTGTTATTTTATATATGATCAAACGATCTTCGAAAGCGAAGTTCTATCGATATTATATGACTCGCTTCATTGGAAGATATATATAATTATTAAGTTTACATTTTATTTTTTCGTGCAATATGTTGCCAGTAGATTAAATAAACTATAATAATGTAAACTTAATAGTTATATCGAACAATGAAGCGAGGAAATATAATTAAATATTGTATTTTATAAATTAGGAGAGTTTATGGAATATTGTCGACTAAATGAGTGTAATTGTAGGTACTAAGCGGTTTCCAAATTGTATTTGCCTTGTAAAGGGCTATAAGTAGTTTTATTCATATAGATTATTAAAAATAGAAAATTGCTTTTAAATGTGCACTCAAGAAAATATGTACCTTATAATGCATGCACGGCATGCACACTTTAGTTTAAGGTACAGCGTGCAGAGGGGCAAATCTCGACTGTGAGGTGAGGCAAATGTAACTGGTCCATTCTTTTCATGTTTTACAATGTTTGCATTATTAGTGTCCACCGGTTATATATGGTAGGCGTTTTCAGTGGAAACCTGTAGTCGCGTTAGAAAGAGACCAAAAGTAGCATATGTCACTCTCTATCTCTTCAACTATCTCCACTTGAAAAATCAGGTCAATTCGTCGCTCCGTTTTGCCGTGAAAGACGGACAAACAAACAGACACACACAACTTCCCATTTATAATATTGGTATGGATTAGTATGGATAAACCCATCCAGGTTAGTAAATGTGACCGATGGTTTACCGACTAAAACCCCTCGACTGCCATCTCAGGGCTAGAAGACGAGGTCACAAGCACGTTTCGGCACTCCTTTGCAACCTCGCCAACCACAAACACATCTTTGGAGGATTATATGCCCTCTGTATTACTACATAGCGGAATACAGATGCAGCGTGCTGGCCGCCCCAGGGACCTTTATGTAGACGGCAGACGTCCCCGAGTGAAACCTTTAAGGGTGTTCATACGCCAGTCGCCGCCGCCCCACTCTGAGAATGCTCTCCTGTGGCAAGCATATTACAATACGAGGGAAACCAGGGAAAGAGATTAATTCAATAAAATATATAAAGAGATACTGTTGTATTATTTCAGTGGGCAAAGTTGTATTTTAATGCTGTGTGTGGAATTGAAAAACGAGCAAGTGAAAGGATTCTATAGTTGAACCACGAGCGAAGCAAGTGGTTCGAGAATAGAATCCTGAACTTGCGAGTATTTTAACACACGAGAAGTAAAATACATTTGCACCCGTGTATAAAACACAAAACTTTTCCCCTCACTATAGCAAGGAAACTACGTACGTACGTACTACTAAAAATGCGTTTATCACTGCTTCCAGTAGTTCCACAAAAGGAAAATCATCTTTATTACTAGATTCACTTACTTTTATAAATTTTAAAGCAGTTGATTTGATTTTATTTTAAGGTCAAATTATTTTACCCACTAGTTGATAAAATGCTTTTTTACCCGCTCGTATAAAAGGACAAAACACGTGATTCCGAGCTAGTGAGGGGAAAAAGTAAATATATGTAGTATTAGGTATATTATGTAGGTACTTAACCCTTCGTCTGTGTTTGATAAGGATCCTAACATAAGGCGTTGGACTTTAAAATAATATATCAAAGTTAATTGTTTTATGACAATTTTTTGACAGACACAGCCGAAGGGTTAAGTTCACAAGGCCTGATTCAGAATATTGACAATAAGATGCAACGGAGGTTATCTTTATCAGTCATACAGTAATCTAATATTTTCATCACAGTTGCTCGGTAAGTGTGTCATTGTTCCCAAGGGTAGCGGGAGTAGCAGAAAAGTAATTTTCCCAAGGGAGTTATGAAATTTCGAATGCCACTAGTTTTTTCTTTAGTTTTTACTGCACAAGTGTGATGAAAAACAATGTAACTCGAAGCGTAATAATATCGCAAATTAGTCTTTGAATCACTCCAGTAGGCTGTTGTAATTTCATCATACTGTCGTTTGCAATATTTAGATTACGCCCCGAGTTTCACAATCTACTACTGAAGGCTGAGAAGGCAAATTTACAGGATATGAGTTAGAATTTATAGGTTTACCGAAATGAGGTATTTTATAAAACTTCATTTGAAATTCGTACGAATTGTAAAAAAAAATAGTTACTCAATATTCATTATAATAAAATTAACCTGTATGGTCTTTCATGGAATGTTTTTACAAGCAGTAACACCGATAGGTTTTTTATTTATTATAATCCGACTAAATTATATTTTAGCAACGTCACCATATTTAACAAAATAAATCAAGACATTTCTCAACCTTTATAATTTTGACGTATAAATCCGGGTCGCCTGTACTGCAATGAAGCATTCATGTGGTAACACCTAACATGGAGCAGTAAATAATAAAGACTGATATATAGGTAGATGATACTGACGGATAGCAGTGTTGTTTGTAGAATCTTTATTAATTATATTAATACTAGCTGTTGCCCGCGTTAGAAAAAGACAAAAAGTAGCCTATGTCACTCTCCATCCCTTCAACTATCTCCACCTAAAACATCACGTCAATTCGTCGCTCCGTTTTGCCGTAAAAGACGGACAAACACACTTTCCCATAATTATATAATTTTAGTATGGATTAGAGTTTAAGAATTACTCGGTACTATAACACTTTAAGTTCTCGTGCTTTGTACACATATTTAAAGGTCACACACAGGTCGAACGCGATTAATTAACATTATTTTTACCTTTTATCCCAACGTTTCGACCAGGTTGCACTGGCCGTGGTCGCGGAAGACTGACGTCCCAGCAAAGTGTCACCGGAGATGTAAACAACACAAAACTACCCGATATTAATTTATATAAATGTTCGGGGTAGACAAATAAATATAATCTACCCGCTTTTAGTTATTGTTTATTTCCCACCGCACGACACACAGCACTCACAACATCCGCGCACTGGTCCGAAGATAGATCTTTTGGTTTGAACATTTGAATCACTGGTCCCCATGTTGGCGATAATCTATACCCGTCTTCCCTGTTAAAGTTTTTAGGATATTTTTTAATTTCGATCGCCTCCCTCACAATTTCAAACTGTGTGAGCTTTCTTTGATGTTGTCTAAAAATGTGTAAAGAGTGACAGTCTTTATTGATAATTTCTCTTTGCACCAACTAATATAAACCGATCAATTAACGAATCAGCTATACCACCATATTTTGCAAACTAATTTATGACGTTTTGTAACCTTTATAATTTGGCAAATACATTCCGGTATGCATATTGCGAAGAGAAGAACGGAGTGACCGGGGTGATCGTAGGCGCCGTCCGTTCACTCACCCGCCCGAGTCCGGGCTAACCGTGGCCGTCTAGCAAGAAAACGTGACGGGCTATCCGTCACACCTTCGGCACGTTGCCGGCGCGGGCTAAATCGAAGCGCAATAAATAAAGGTATACAACACCGGGAGCTATGGAAATCAAGGGGAGACCTTTTCCCAGTAGTGGGATACATAAACGGGCTATAAAAAAAGGTATGTCCTGTGTAAAAATGTCCTATAATATTTCTTTATTTATTTTATTTTTATTTATTTCATTTATCAATATATACACTTATCAGTGTAGGTTAAAAAGTTTAGTCAGCTTTTTTATTTTTTGCTATAACACAATGAGAATATTATTATGTCATATATAAGCCTGACAAGTTTTTATTTGACCCTCGCCGCGTTGCGGATTTTCAGCTGAACTAATTTCTTTTACTGGCAACGATTACTATTTGACACCCGTCATCGAAAGTCATCGAATGTCAGTGATGTAAACTAGAAGTAAATATTTTAAATTTTCTAACGGTTTTATCGCAAATATGTCCAAAATAATATTTAGAAAACGTGAAAATAATTATACTGAACTTGATAAATTACGTACAACAAAAAAGGATGAAGGATTTCACAGCATTTCAATAACAATGTTCCGAGATCGGTTGTTGACATGTCCGGTACTGACGGTTTATAGTGCGGTTCTCCTGTATTGATTAGTTGGTTTCGATTTAGCTTAATATATATTTTGTTCTTATTTATGGTGTCTGTGGTTCTGCCGTGAAGAATATTTAAAAACATAAGGAGACCGTTCCATCATTGCCACCAGTACAAAACAAGGTCCCACGTAAAAATAAAACAAACATCGACGATTTCGATAAAGGTAGGAGATTCATGGATTTTAGGCTGTGCAGGAAGAAGTAGCAAGTCTTAAAACCTAGCTTATTAAATTTTGACTCTTTAAAACCATGTTTTAATTTTCTACAAATATTAACGCGAAACCAGTACACGCTGTCCCCATTATATATGAGGTGCACACCACAGGTGCACACATTATTTCCATGTGAAAACGGTTTGTAGCGACACTCTTTCAGGGTCAAATAATACAGGCTTTAATTATCTTGACTCAATGTACAATTTTTTTTTCGATAAATCTAGTTAAAAACACTTATATTGAACTAAAATTCCCAAATTGAAAGGAGGGCTCCTTTCCATTTTAGCATTTTCGCTCATTCGCGTTTACTTTTATAGAATTTTGAAATTTGTATGTATGTATGTGTGTATAAGCTTTATTGTACATAAAGGAAACAAAAGAGACAGTTACAGAGACAGTAATATACGATGTAGGCGGACTTATCCCTTAATGGGATCTCTTCCAGTCAACCTTTGAGGAAATGAGTAGAAGCGAATTAACGATGAGTGACCAATTTAAAAATGTATAAACACTGAATTAGTTAAATGCAAATTTTGTATACACATGGTAACAAATAAACATATATAAATAAATAAAAAAGCCTTTTATTCCAAATCTTACATTTAAAGTGTTTATGTATTGGTTAGTAGTTTCCTATAACTAGTTGTTAGTGTTAATTATTACGTTTATACTAGTGTAGCATTAATACTAATTTATTTGATTTGGACCCCTCTTAGAGTGTAGGCCTCCTCCAACTCTTTCCATTTTTCCCTATCTTGGGCTTTGTTTAGCCAGTCTTTTCCTGCCGTTTCCTGAATATCGTCTATCCATCGTTTATAAGGCTTTCCCGATTTCCTTTTGCCAACAGGGCCTCTCCATTTCGTTGCCAATATTGTCCATCTATTGTCTCCGTACCTTGCAATATGTCCTGCCCAACGCCATTTTAATTTAAAGGCTTGAGTTAGTGCATCTTGTAGATTTGTTTTTTCTCTTATGGATGAACTCTTTATTTTTTGGATCTTTTTTATGTTGAGCATACTCCTTTCCATGGCTCTTTGGGTGGTTCTTATCTTTCTCTTTGTTTTATCCGTAATAGTCCATGTTTGGCATCCATAGAGAAGGCTCGGTAGAAGACATGTATCTGCGACTATCTTTTTTAGATCTAAGCTGTATTTGCCTTTTAAGATTTCTTGTAGTGACCAGAATTTCCTCCAGGTGATATAGCTCTTCTTACTACCTCTTCTTCGTTGTTTGTATTTATGAAGGACAGCTGTTTCCCTAAATATATATAATGGTCCACATAGTCTATGTTGTTACCTTTGGAGCTTATTTGTATTTTTTGGCTATTTGTCATTATCTTGGTTTTATTTATATTCATTTGTAAACCTGCTTTGGTACTTTCTTCGTCTAGTTGGTTTATAAGCGATCTTAGTTCCGTTGCAGTTTCGGCTACTATGACTATGTCGTCTGCAAATCTCAAATGGCTTATGAACTGGCCCTCCAAGTTAATGCCTTTTGATTCCCATTTGAGATTTTGAAATATGACTTCCAGGACAGCAATAAAGATCTTGGGCGACAAGGGATCTCCTTGTCGGACCCCTCTCTCTATCCTTATTTGTTTTCCTCTTGTCTCTAGCTTGACTCGGCTAGTGCTTTTCCGATATATATTCTTTACAATATTGATGTATTTTTGGTCTACACCAAGCTGTGTCAATGCATTCCAGATTGCACTGTGATGGATACTATCAAATGCCTTGCTATAATCTATAAAGGCGACATGTAGATTTCTCTTGAACTCCTTATATTTTTCTATTATCTGTTCTAGTGCTTGTATGTGGTCGATGGTGCTGAAACCTGCCCTGAAGCCAGCCTGCTCTCTTGGTTGTGAGTCATCGATTGTTTTGGATATTCTTCTTAGCAGTATTGAGGAGAACAATTTGTAAATGCTCGCCAGTAAGCTGATTGGCCTATAGTTGCCGATGTCTAAGGAATTTCCTTTTTTATACAGCAGTATTATATCGGAAGTACACCATTGCTCTGGTATGGTTTCAGAATGAAGTACCATGTTGAATAAATGTGTTAGATGTTGGAGCAGAATTGGTGCCCCATTTTTTAGAGCTTCGTTTGGTATTCCATCTGGGCCTGGACTTTTTTCTGTTTTCAGCTGTTTTATGTGCTCATATATTTCTTTTTCTTCAATCGGCTTTACTGACGAGTTCCCGTTTATCGCAATGGGTGTTTCCTCTTCTATGTGGTTGTAGTCTTTCATGCTGTAGAGTTCTTCATAAAATTTTGTAGCATGATCTATTACGTCTTTTCTTGTTTTTGTTTCTTCTTTGTCTTGTCCGAGTTTTGTATCCATGCTTTGTTTAGGTTAAGTTCTTTCAGAGCTCTTTTTGTACTTCTGTGTTTTTTTAAATTTCTTGTTATTACTTCCTTCCTGTGGTTCCTGTAGTCTATCCTTATAGATTTTTTAGTTTCTTTGAACAGCCGGGTAAGCTCTTTTTTCATATCTTGGTCTTTGTCTTTCTTAAACATTAGTTCTGTGCGTTGATTTATTAGTTGCTTTGTTTTGTCGCTGAAGATTTTGTTTATTTTTGTGTGGTCAGTCTTAGTCTTCTGTGATATGCTATCTGTTATAGATTTTTCTATCTTATTGTAGTAGTCTTGAACACTTGTGTCTTCTGTTTTGTTTCCTAATTTTGTCTCTAAGCAGCTGATATAACTTTGTATTTCCTCTTCTGTCCTTAGGCTTTTCAGCGAGGAATTGAAGTTTTCTCGACTCTTTGCTGGAAGTTTCAAGTTAGGTAAATGTTGTTCTCAGAAGTCGATGGTCTGACGGGAAATGTACGTTATTCAGGACTTCGAAATTAGTGATTTGTGCTGGTCGGTTAGTCATTATGAAATCTATTTCGTTCCTGATGTTTTGGTTCGGTGAAATCCAGGTCCATCTTCTGTTCGATCTTTTCTTATAAAAGGTATTCTTTATGTAGAGTTTGTTTCCTAATGCGTAGTCTATGAGTCTTTCTCCTCGTTTGTTTCGGTCTCCGTAGCCATACTTGCCCATAATTAGATTTTCTCCTTTCTTGGGGTAGCCTATTTTTGCGTTAAAATCCCCCATGACGATTATGTTGTCGCCTGCTTGGGAGTAGGCTTTGTCTATGTCATTGTAGAATATTTGGATTTCATTGTCGCTATATTTTTCTGTGGGCGCATATACTTGAATTATCGAAAGTTCTACTCCTTCTATATTGAGTTGCAGCAGTGCTACTCTTTCCGAGAGACCAGTAAAATTGATGATTTGGTTTTTTAGATTCTTTTTTATTAGAAATCCCACTCCGTTCAATCCTTTTGTTTCTCCATAGTAGCAGAGGATGTAGTTTTCGTATTCCTCTATACTGCTGCCCAATCTTCTGACTTCACTTAATCCTACTATGTCATGGTTTATTTTACACAGTGCGTTGGTCAACTCTATATATCTTTCAGTTGACGCTAGCGATCGTACATTGTAGGTGCAAATGTTCAGTGTTTTTGACGTTTTTCTGTTTATATGTTCTTCATTTGGTTTGTTCGTGTTTCTTTGTTCAAGGTTCTGTTGTGTAGGTTTTTGTTGTCTTGTTTTGTTTGGTTTAATGGTTAATGTATTTTGGTAATTTGTTTGTGGTTCTTTCGTTGGAGGGTTGCGGTCGCAATTCCCCACGATGACCGCTAATCGTCTTGGGGAATGATCGTTTTTGTTTGTTGTTTGATCTTTTACTGTTGCGAGTTTCCGGGGGTCCGTCGTTCGTTGCTATTGTTTGCTCGTGCCTGGTTGCGAATTTGTCCTTGTGCGGTTCATGATGTCGAAAGCGTTTGTTTTATTTATTTTACTTGGGGCCTTTTGAGGTACTTCCTCGTAGGCGTCTTTTTTTGTTGGTGTTATTGATGGAGACCTTTTTCTTTTTTCTGTTGCAATATACATATACAATTTGGTAATGCTTAAGTAAGAACAGGGCCATTTTCTTATGCGTCAGTACCTTACCTCTATATTATGTCCAAGATAAAGCCAGCGCGGATACCTGTACCTGTATCTTAACCCAATCAGACGGAGGCTTAAGACGAGATCCGTCTAAGCCCTCTTTAAGGAATGAAACAATATTTGGACCTAGATACGATTATGATCCATACAAGATTGAAAGGTAGTCGTAACTTATTAGATGTTATTTTACCTATTTCTCTTGCTCTTTTTTTATTCATTAAGTACTTAGTTTTAATTTTAGGTTAAACTTTAGTTTTAAAATTATTTTTTAATTCATTTACTTATGTGAATTTAGCCAATACTACTTATATTTATTTATTTACTACTTATATACTATTTATATTATTCATCTTTGTATTAGAATAAGGGTTGATGACTTAATCACAAAAATAAAATAAAAAAAAAAAACCCAGACATAGTGGACCGATTTTCATGAAACATGGCTAAAAACACTCGCGACTAACTCAGCTTTCAAACAAAAAAAAACCTAATCTAAATCGGTTCGTCCGTTCGGAAGCTACGATGCCACAGACAGACACACACACACACAGACAGACAGACATGTCAAACTTATAACACCCCGTCGTTTTTGCGTCGGGGATTATAAACATATACCAAGAGGAGTTAGTTTCAGAGTTATAGTTAATAAGTACAAACATTTGATTCTGGATATGAATGTAATCGATTAACATGAAAAAAAGTTTTTAATGACACACACAGGTCGAACGCGATAAAATAACATTTTTACCTTTTATCCTACGTTTCGGCCATGTTGCACTAGCCGTTGAAACGTTGGATGAGAGATAAAAACGTGTGACCAGTGTCTCTCTTTAAAAAATGTGTACAAAAAGCGAGAACTAATAGTGTTATAAAAAAAAAATTGTTACAAAAACTACCTTTTTCTGGGAGTGTACAAGTTTCTAATGGGTTGGCAACGCGCAAGTAACGCTCCTTGAGTTGCAGGCGTCCACAGGTTACGGTGACCGTTTTCCATCAGGCGGACCGTATGCTTGTTTGCCACTGACGTAGTATAAAAAAAGTCTATAAACGCCAATCTTCATTAATTTAAAATCGAGGGACGCTCTTACACCTTAAATAGCACGGGAACTGTTCTCACTATCAAAATACATCCTGTATACAGGACATTGGGTATAGGAGGCATTGGAGGCATTAGCAGCGACATCATAGAAACATAATACTTACACATTTACAATGGTTTCTTCCCGGATATCCGGATATCGTCCGGGATCTGTGTATCAATATACTGACGGCTACTGGGCTATCAATCTCGTGTGCATTGCCACTAAGACTTGTCATCCATCTTATATGGATGTCCAATCAGCCAATAAATTATAGGTTAGTGATAACTTACATACTTAAGCGTTTATTCCCAAACGGGGAAGCGGAGCACATGAAACTGTAACTTTTGGTACTTTTACTTTTGGTAATTAAGGGGTTGAGAGAAAACGAGATTGTGGTACAGTGACAGGTTGCCAGCCCATCGCCCACACCACAATGGACCCAATATCCCACACGACTGTGACGTATTTCTCATTTAACAAAATTAACATTCCATTATTCTAAAATAAACCTTCAGAATACATAACCTTTGATATCGTGATACGATTCTCAAACATTACCTTAATGAGTTTATTAATGACAATGTGAAGTTATTAATTATACATGGATATTAATTATCCAAGAATATTTGCTTAAAATAAATTACGAAGCTGAAAAATCACATCAAAAGAGTCGGTTTTGTTTTAATTATATAATCTTATTAGAAAATATAATATAATTATTAACTTTCAAACTAGAATTACTTCAGAAGAAAATGAAATAATATGTTTTATTTTTTATGGCATGCATAATTTATATATTTTCCCGCGGCTTCGTTTCAGAATAAATTGCATCGATTGCAGACGTTTCTGCTATATCAGAAGTTAAAAATTTATTATCTTTTTTTAAGAGACCGAAAATGACGTTTGGGAAATTTTATGGTAGATGAGATGACAATGCCTTTGCGCGTGCTGAATGTATAAAATTAGAAAAGAAAGCGATGTCAACTGTCAGTGTCACTTAGCTGTCATTGGTGTTTTTTTTTTTAATTTCTTACGATTCAGCACACGATAAGGCGTTGTCACTTTATCTGCTATTTAATTTTACAAAAGTCATTTTGGGTCACTTAGAAAATGAATGAAAAATAAAAGAGCAACCCTTTCGTGATCGTTATAACGTATTCTATTAGAAAAATATATAATTTTCCTATCTTCAAAAACCTTTACCTACATCCCCATAAAATAAATCTCTTTATAAGCCTTCATCGCCCCTTCTAAACTCAATAACACGATTTTAATACACACGTTTCGGAGTTACCTTTGTATAAGTTATAGGTAACAAGATTTAACTAATTTAGTATTGGGTACAATTTAAAGTTTAGCATTAATGGTACATGTTACGGGATTGTTTTAGCAATGAGGAAAGCCAAAGTTCTGGCGCCTATTCTACTAATTTTAATTGTGCTTAATCATTCAATATTTGTCATGTTTGTATCGGTATACCGTTCTGTATCATTATAATAATAATGTATTTAGTGTCTTCTAAATAGTAGCGTCAGATAAATATAAGAAAAACGTGGATAGTTTTCTATTTAATAAGTCAGGTAGAAATATATAAAGTAACTGAGTTGACCGTGACGTCACTCAATTCTATTACATATTAATTCCATATTAGCAAGACGTTGAAATTCGTTTTGACAGTTCTTAAAAAGAAGCTGATTTGACTAGGAGGCAAGTAGCCTATAGTAGCTCAAAGGACGTAAGGGATATATTATAGTTTACGACAAAAGCATAAAATATGATAGTTATTTTGTCTATTCCGCCTTCTGATAGTTCTGATCCTTGAGCTATCTTATCCCTTACGACAGTTAAGCTTATGGAAGCACGTAGGATTATTCTCATAATTTATTTGCGATTAATAATGGCATCCGCACGAAATCGCATTATCATATAATATGCAATTATCCTAATAATCTAGTGGCAATTCACCTAAATAAGTTTGTACGGCAAACGGTAGTTTATCGAGGGGAAGAGAAATATTTAAAACTAGCTTTTGCCCGCGGCTTCGCTCGCGTTAGAAAGGGACAAAAAGTAGCCTATGTCACTCTCCATCCCTTCAACTATCTCCACTTAAAAAATCATGTCAATTCGTGGCTCCATTTTACCGTGAAAGACGGATAAACAAACAGACACACACACTTTCCCATTTATAATAATATTAGTATAGATTAATTGGACGATAAATATTTATCAGAAAATGGTTGAAAAAAGAAATAAAGTTCTCTTAATGACAAAGTTGTAAAGATCACAACCAAAACATCGCCCTGACATGTTATTATTACATCAAAATGCATGAATTACAAATTGTATAGGTAATACGAGTATGTAAACTAGTGTATAAGAAAGTTCCGCATAAGTAATAACAGTACATGACACCCGGGTAGGGGGGTGTCATGTACTGATACTACTGATTGATTACCTAAAACTAACACCTTCTGTAATGCATATGATTTTAATGTTAAATAAATGAAATGAAATGAAACATTCCAAGAACAAGATTATTCTAAATCTGTACACCTTTTAAACCATTTAAGCTTTCCGACAAATTAAAATTCAGGGGCCCAGAAGATTTCACTGAAACACTTAAAGACTCGGAGCAAGGCTTCTGGGAATACAGCCGAATAAGAAATAAAATACAGAGAATACAGCGCAATAAGAAATAAAACTGCAACCATTCTTCATTGTCACCGGCCCACTAATGAATATTTCACCCTTTTAAGTCTGAGCCGCTACCATGAGTTTAAAATGGGGAAAATAACATTTCCTCAATTAAAGTTATTAAAAGTGACTCATTCAATGCGCAATCGATGACGTTTTTAAAAAAAATAGTACATTACTGTTTAATACAAAACATATAGAGTGTAAGCTTAGCTTAAGTATTTTTAGTTGTAGCAACATCATTTTGTAGTTGCCTTATATTTGCATCTGGCAACTCTCTCTTCTCCCGCGATCCAACCCGACGACATGTACGCGACCACTTTTTGTAACTTTAATTGTTTAAAAAGTTAATAAAACTCAATTTAAATTCAAAAAGCGCATTTTGTTTTCTCCAATTACGATACAAGTGCGAAAAAAGGGAAGTACGAAACGAGTGGCGATAAATTAAAACCCGGCCGGAGGGAGAATTTTAAATCGACACGAGTTACGAATTTGCTTTTCGCACATGTTACGTACGACGTTTTTCAGTACAGATGATGAGCCTCCGAAGTTTCGACCTGGCATATAATGAACCACTTCTCGCACTAGTGCGAAAAAAAGCACCATCTGTACTGAAAACGTAATTTATAACACTGACACCTGTGGCTCATTTCTCGAAATCACAAGTTATAAATTACAAATGCATTACAAAAATTACAAATAGCCACAGTCTAATATGACAAGTTGAAAAGAGAATTCCACTTGTAACTTTCAACTTTGAGAAATAGGTCACTGATCCTAATTGTATCCAGAGCTAATATTTGACGAATCTAAATATTAGCCCGTTAAAAATTCGCCACCCACTTTCCTTCTATCCGTGGGTGTAAATAGTAAAAGTCGACTACAGGATATAGGTTCAATAGTGGCGTAGGCGAGATGCTGGCAACCTGTCACAACAATATCACAATTTCGTACGCTTTGAACATATTTTCAATCCTAATATACTTGCTAAGAGTGGCATTAAAACTTCATCATGTGCTTTGCCTGTCCCTTTATACAGGCGACTATATTAAGCTTCAAATCGGGCCGATAGATTTTACACGACTGTTGTGTTCCTAAAAGTAATACAAGCCGGCAACTTCATATTTTAACTCTAAGCAATGACAAGCCAAGCTAAAAAGAGGTCGCAACTTCAATCTAGGTAACGGGAACGCAGTAATAGTGTCTCGGTGCTCTCGGGACCCTCATTACAGGAGGTATTCCCAACTTTTTAAACACTTCGCTGAGCACGGATTCTTTGCGTTTCTTGTCTTATTGGATCCAATCAGCGGGTTGCGGTTATTGTTCGAGAATCGTAATTAATTATTTTCTCGGTAAGGCTAGGTTTGGTTATTATTGGCGTAGTATTTTCCCGTAGATTTTCTCGAATGTATTGGCGCAGGCCAAAAGTGCCATAGTACACTTTTAAAATCGTTTACTTAGGTGACAATATTCTGCATGACGTCGTAATGAACGATTTTGAATTGACTTAGAAAATACGCTGTCACTATAGAATTAAACAAAATCTCATTTATACGGAAAAAATATAAGTAGAAGGACCTGCCCTAACTGGTCAATAACATTTAAGAAAATAATAAGCGTCGAGCCAACTGTATGGAATTCTGACGCGGCGTGCGACGTCGTCGCGGCGTCTTTTTCCGTACAGTGGCCCGACGCTAAGCTCGCGAGACGCTAGATGTGGGGGGGGGGGGGGCAATCAGGGTCCGTATCAAAGGTCGTGTTTTATCACTCTTATCATGTGTCACTTTCATACTTACACAGCCGTCCATACGGCCGAACGTGCATTACATGGCAGTAGAATTATTTCATTTACTGACAATTTTAAAGCCCTTCCAATAAAATTATTCAAGAAATATTTAACTGACCATCTTGTAGAAAATTGCTATTATTCTATTGACGAGTTTAAAACAACATGTAAACTGTGAGATTTTATAACTATTCATTAATAAGGTCAGTGCGGGCAAGACCGGCATAGTTTATTTGAAATAAAGTTTGAGTGGATAAAACTCTCTAATTAATTTAGTCTGGCGTAACGCGCATGGTCCTATGAGATAGCAAATATTATATTGGGTTGGTAAGAAAGTAATGAGCGAATCATAACCAATATTGTAATTTTTATTTAATTTATTATTTTAATCATTTATCAAAAATATAATGGCCTTCGTTATCTACTACTTGTCTCCATCGTTCTGGTAAAGAATGAATAGTATCGGCGAAGAAGTTCTTAGGTTTAGATTCAAAAAACTCAGCTATGTACTGTCGTAGATGGGCTTGATCATCGAACTTTTTTTCATTCAAGGCATTGCTTAGCGATCTGAACAATGCGTAATCCGTAGGTGCCAAGTCTGGAGAGTACGGTGGATGAGGTATCACTTTCCAACCTAGCTCCAATAGCTTTAGCCGAGTCACTTTTGCAATGTGTGGGCGAGCATTGTCGTGTAAGAGAAAAACTTTAGCATGCTGTGGACGATTCTGACAGATTCTGACTGATGCGGTAACAGTCATTCCACTTGGTAGGAGTTCCCAGTGAATAATACCATGAATATCCCACCAAACGGACAGCATAACTTTTTTCGGGTGAGGCTCTGTTTTTGGTGCCTCTATTCCTTTTTCGTTTGAAGCTAGCCACTGACGTTTGCGTGTGTGATTTATATATAAGACCCATTTTTCATCTCCAGTGATAAGATGGTCCAACCAGTTGAATGTGCGGCGAAAAGACAGAAGTTGTATGCAGATATCGGCACGGCGGTTTAGTTGATCTCTATCAAGTTCGTGCGGTATCCAAACACTGTATTTGTAGTTTTTTCCCAACTCGTGTAAATGTGTTTCTATGGTGACATGAGAACAGCCTAACTCGGTAGCAAGAGTACGACTCGTTAGCCTCGGTTCTCCTTCAATTAAGGTTTTTAATTTAGCTACATCAATCTTCACCGGTCGACCAGACTTAGGTTAATCTGATAATGAAAAGTCGCCACTACGAAACCGCTGGAACCATCGTTTCGCCGTGGCCTCAGACACAACTTCAGGAGCAACACGCTGACATATATTACGCACTGCTTCGGCGGCTGAATGGCCAGACTGAAATTCATATAGTAAGCAATGCCTTACATGCACTTTTAATTCGTCCATTTTCTTCCTTATATTAGCTCGGCGACAGCTAGTGAATGACTGACGAGAAACTGTGCGACTCGCCCTTTATATACTTTCGACCATAGAAGATTCTAGAACTCTCTCAAAAATTTTATGTGGAATTCAATCGATCGCTCATTACTTTCTTACCAACCCAATATTTTACAAAGCTTTTATAATATTTTGGCGAAATAAGGTAATTTTAAGTGATGAAAATCACATTTCTTAAGGCTCGGCGGGTTGACCGTCCTCCCGCGGTGAGTACGGGAAGACCGTCTAGTGCTTGTTGTCGCGTAATTTCATATGAAACTAGGTTCCAAAACCATGATCATTGTTATTTTACGTAATAACAGGGCAGAATGTGCTAGATAATTAATAAAATAACGTTGAAATTTTAAACATATAAGCATTTTTCCATTTATAAGGCAAGACCGGCATATGTCCCGTAGATGGGGTTCATAACCTTTTCTATCCATGTCCAATTTAGTCACGATATTACAGGCTCATATAAATCCAACTACTTATTCGTTTTTGAAACTTTGTTATTAAGTAAAGGTAATAGGATATTAGGTACGTGAATTAGTTTGGTAACATTTCTTAGCAATATCTTTGTTTTTCTATAGTCACTACCAGAGTTGGGCAAAAAGTATTCGACTAACGATTAACGATTAAAATAAGACGATAATTCGTTTAAATCGATTGAAAAGAACGATTAATTAATTGTAATCGAAGATCTTCGATTAGCGTTAATCGCGAATAAATTAATCGTCGACTAATTTTGACGATATTTTTTTAAACGATTAATTGGTCGGATAAAAGTTAATCGATTAAAACCTATCTCTGATCCAGGCATGGCCTTAATATTTCATATACGGGGTGTGAATCTAATACGGGCGATTGAACTCTTAATGTTGACCGTTTCAACCGTTTCAACTAGCTACGGGTACCCGACCGAAAGTTGAGCTGAACGGTTATTTAAGAGGTGTCGTGCTTAGACGGCGGCGACCGCGCGGTAGCGATACATCTCGAGGTCTCTTCTCACTCTTACTACCAAGAATTTCAATAACGATAGTGCTATCTCTGTCACTCTTTACTGTATGCGCGAAGTGCATACACCACGAGTAATGCTACTATCATTAATGAAATGACCAATTGGAAATCTGATATTGCTGACTGTCACTTTGACATAAAAGTCGTCATGGGTGTCGTCAAATATGTTTTCAAGGGTGCAGATTTCAAAATTAATAAACAATCTGGAATCTGACATTGCTGACTGTCACTTCGACGCAAAAGTCATAATAGGTGTCGTCAGATAGGTTTTCGGGGGTATTGATTCCAAAATTAATGACTAATTTGAAATCTGACATTGCTGACTGTCACCTATTTGACGACACCCACGACGGCTTTTGTGTCAAGTGACAGTAAGCAATGTCAATTAACGGTCGGGTAGCCGTAAAATAGTCGGTCAAAGCCGTTTTTAAGGGTACCCATACGGTCCCTGTTGGGTAATGCTGATTATAAAAATAATGACCAACTTGAAACCCTACTCTCTTTTGAAATAATTGTCGCCGCATTTTGCACAATCTACATATACTTAAACAAAACTAATAAAAAACGGGTAGAACTTTTATGATAATTCTATCAACTTAAATATGATGATGAATAATGCATTGTAGGCTTACTTCTGTTCACATCTTATCATTCTTCACAACCATGTCACATATATTTTATTTTTACTTAATACTTTCCAATGATTTTAGTAACACCATACGAATCATTACCAAAACTGTATTTCCAAGTTAAATCAAAAACGGTACAACTACCATAAGCCAAAAACGTACTTATATACATATTGATATCGTTTACACTCGACTTATTTCCAATAAAGTCTAAAAAATGTTGGCAACTCCTTGTTTATCATATGCCGGTCTTGCCTTTCTCTTTTATGCCGGACTTTCTGAGTAGGCACAATTTCTAAGTTAAGTACATATTTCAGAACATAGAACTAGAAATTGAGCGCGTTTAGAGTAAATTAATAGTACTAGTCAGAAAGAACGGTTATTAAATGACTACGTTACATATACAATATACAAATATACCGACTGCTTCTATTTTATTTTAATTTTTTGCGGAACCATGTTGAACTCGATGTTCGAGTTCGAAACACAAATATAAGTCGAAGTACTGAAGACCACTGGCTTGAGGATGAAAAACTGCTATACCTTCGGAGGTGTGAGAGGCGTAGATATATAAACACAAAAGTTATAGTCAATAGACGGTCTTTCCGGGTCGACGGTCTTCCCCACACTGACCTTAAATTAATCATGGAAATGACATAGAATAATTTAAAATTTTATTGTGTTAAAATAATATTGTTAGACTTATTGTAATTTAATAAAGTTAATAATAATAATTTTTTAATGTGATAATAGATCGACCGCAACGCCGGGCAGTGCTCGTTTACATCACCATCCCCCATGATGAGAATCTCGTGAAAGCCGAGAAGGACAAGTCCAGTAAGTACCTAGACTTGGCTCACGAGATAACCGCCATGTGGGATGTTGAATCAACGATCATTGTTCCGAAGAGAGCGCGCGACCTTGCAGCGAGCGGACGTGTGCACGGTATCCTCTGCGCTCCGTACAGTTGCCCGGAGAGACGCAATATTTTATATTGTTATACCTACGCTCGTATGAGTGTCGGATCTACGGGAGGGCCCCCGGGCCCTCCCGATAACAGTGAAACTAGTGAAATGGACACGGACAGCATAGCTGCAAACAAAGTGAATGATAAGAAAAACAGTAACTATAAATTAACTTGTGCAAGTGAACTTATACCGGATTGTGATGGACAATACACCGTTGCTTGTTGGCACTGCGAAAACATTAATTTAATTAAAAATTTCCACGAGTGGCAAGGCCTCCAAACAAAGATTAAACAGTTAAATTGTAAATTTTGTAACAAGAAAAGTGCGGTTAAGTGTTTTCTGAAAATCTCACCTAATATCCTAAACGGACACCTAGTGAGCAGTGTAAATGAAATTAATATCTACGCGTGTAACATTAATTTCTGTAAAATAAATAAGAAAGACTGTCGTAAATGCCATAAACAGATAAATGTGAAATACATGCCAATTATGGGACTTCAAAGTGAAGAAAATGTAACCTGTGAATGCAGCATAATAAACAAAGTAATATCGGAATATAAACAAATGCCCGATACCCAATCAAGTACTACGCCCGCGACAAGTGGGTCCCACTTTGTCAATCGCCGGCAAACATTATATAGTGTCTGGCAACACTAGCCAGTGACAGACGTCAAATGTGGTCTACGTATTTAAATATGTAATATAATTAGTTACTTCATAAAATATAAGAAGATATTGTGATAAATGGGACTATCATGCTGCAATTCAAGTGATAAAATGTTATCTCAAGTGTCCATGCATTGTAAGAAGCCAAAAATCGACGACAAAAAATAAGTCAACTGTCAACGAAGTAACGTCCGAAATTTAAAAAATACACCGTTTTACAAGTGTTTCTGCGAAGATATTTACAGATGAGTATTGTTTTCATAATCTTTACATACAGTTTTCATGTAATCTTTCAAATTGCTAGTAGTCATTAGGTATTTGGTTATGTTTGTACATGTTTTGATGACAACTTGTTTAGTGTTTTAACTTACCGTGTTTCTTAGTTCATTGTTAAATCTCTTCAAAAACAATAAGACTACACACAGTGGAAACCAGTTAAACTTTCAATAAAGTGAATTATAAAACCTACTACATGTTATCATACACTAGGAATTAAGATTAGTAAATTTTGATTTCCTCATTAAAGTCATATTGTTATTATTGAATAGTGTATCAAGTGCAAGTATTAAGTTAATAATTACAAATTCTCACTGCCTATACATATATTTTATTGGCTATATTGTCTCAAATTACAAATATGTCTTCAGAACAACCTACCAAGATGACTACAAGGAGGGACGTCCTGATTGCCAAAATGCAACAATTACAGAAGGAGCTCAAAACAGCCAACGAGCTGAACAAAAAGCTCCTTCAAGAACAAGAAGAGAGTGAACAGGAGATTGAGCGTGTTGTAAGAACAAACACAACACTAAAAAATCAACTCGCCAACCAAGACGTTGAGTATGAAGACTTGCAAGGGCAGCGCGATGAACTGCAGGCCATTGTCAACCGGTTCCAGCAATGCCAGGATATACACGAGCTGGCGTTACAACGCGTCCGGGACTTGCAACAGCAACTGGAGGAGTCGGAATCAAAACATATTTGCAAGTATTGCTCCGGCAACCCCGTGCCCGCTGACAATAATATGAGTATTTTTGCTGAATTAAATAGTTTTGATGTAGATTTAGTTCTTGATAGTACAGTGTCCTCTCCAATAATAGAAACTTTAGATATTAAAAATTCTGTGCAATTTGAGGACCACAGTGATGTTAGAGTTACATTGAAAGGTAACAATAAAATTAAAAAATACTTGAAATTGAACAGATTCATTAAGAAATCAAAGCTTTTGCTGAAACGTCATACTTCACTGTTTAAGACAGTGCAATCTAAATGTAAAAGTGTTTCCCTCAGCGAGGAACTTTTAAACTGTCAATATCAACTAGACAGGACAACTGAGGAGCTGAATCTCCGCTCCGATGAATTAAAAAAATTAGAATTAAAGTTGATAGACTTAACTAATAGGGATGAATTGTCAAGTAAAGCTTTACAGGAGTACATAGCCTTTATGAATAATGTTCTAGAACCGGGCAGCGGCTACAACCTGAGCTTCGAGTCACCACGGCCACCGACGCGCCCCGCCGCGCCGAGTTCGCCCGCGCTGCGTGCCGTCCTAGCCGCGCCGGGATCGCCCGCGCTGCGAGCGCTGTTCGCGTCGCGCCCGAGCCCCGCGCTCGAGCCCAGCAGAGACCTTCACCCCGTCTCGAGCTTCGGGGATCCTGCGCCAGTACCGGCTCAACCGCCATCGTCACCGCCGGGCGTCGTCGAGCGGGCTCCATCGCGACCGTCCATCGCCGGGCCGGCTCCATCGCCGCCGGCCCTCGTCGAGCCGGCCTCGTCGCCGCCCAGCCTAGCTACGCTGGCTCTGGCGCTGCTGACCTATGTCTCGCCCGCTCCGGCGCCGCCACCCCTCGTCTCGCCGCCGTCGCCCCGCCTCGCGCCGCCATCCTCCCCGCCGCCCCGGCCGCCGCCGCGGCGTGCTCCCCGCCGCCGCCGCGCGCCGCCCGCGCCCGCGCCGTGCTGTACAGCGACGAGGCGGGCGCCGGGCTGGGCGCGCTGCTGGCGGAGCGCCTCCACCGGCGCGTCATCAACCACTGTTACCCGGGGGCCACCGTCGCTCGTTTGGTCGAGTGCATCTCTGCAGGCGAGTTTGACCGCGATTCGACGCTTATAGTTTTTGTAGGGAACAGTTTAGACTGTACTAAACGCGATATTTTAAATTTGTCCGCTACTCTGTCGGCGCTCGATCGGGGAGAGGTAGGGAAAATAATTATGTGTGCGCTCCCATACAGAAGGTCGAGAAAGGTGAATAAGAGAGTTTACCATTATAATTCTTTGTTGTACAATCTCTCAGTATATAGTAGTACGATTTCGTATTTTGATACGAATAAATTTATATATGATTTTGTAATGCCCTGTAACAGAACCTACCTACCGAAAAGATGTCTAGTGGATTGTGCTAACCTGTTAGCATATAATATTGAGGACTCCGTCGTATCTAGGGCGGCGTCTAGTAGTTTTACTTCGCGTAGCTCTTTATGTCTCGGTAGCGTGGGTTCCGAGACGGAGTCGCCTGGTGATTTGTATTTAAACTAACCGCTACGACAACGTCTGCACCGGCCGGCTCTGCTCGTATTGATGCTAGTATGCTTAGTGAAACCGAGTTATTAAATTTAGTTCACCAGAATATTCAAGGCTTTGCCAGCAAGGAACTGGAAATAGATTTGTTTTTACAGTCCTCGAATATTGACATTCTCTGTATAACCGAGCACTGGCTTAAAGGGCATGAATTTATGTTTAATTACAATAATCATAGTATAGTTAGTTATTTCTTCAGAAGATCCTGCATTCGCGGCGGGTCATTGATAATGGTTAAACATAGTATAAAAAGTAAAGAGCGTAGAGACATTGTTGACTTGTCTGTAGAACGCGTTATAGAACTTTCTTGTGTCGAGTTGGAACGATTTATTGTTGTATGCGTGTACAGGCCCCCATCGGCGGACTATAATGTATTTGAATCGGTTATAGATGAAGTCCTTAGTCGTGTTTTTAGAAGTCAGAAAACTATAGTTGTATGTGGCGATTTTAATATTAATTTGCTAGAAAATTCGCCTTTGTGTGGAAGGTTACTAAATACCTTTAAATCTTTTAATTTAGTAAATTTATTTTGTGAACCAACTAGAATCACGGCAACCAGTGCAACATGTATAGACAACATCTTCAGTAACGATATTGCGATTAGTAAATCTGTAATAAACACCTTGAGTTCTGACCATTGTGGACTAAAAGCCTCTTTTGGCGGGAAGATAGAGGATATTCCACAAGACACTGTGTGCAGACTGATTTCCGAAAGGCGCTTACAGTCATTCAATCGTAATATTAGGAACAACTTACCTTTTCTTTCATGTAACCGAGAGAACCCTGACTGTCTGAGTTCTGAGTTGTTTAACTGTATAAAAAAGGAATTTGATGCCTGCTTCATCCCCAAGAAGATGCAGGGCAAGGTCAAGGTTAAATTTAGCGACTGGGCTACGCCGGATATTCACGATAAGAGACGCCGGCTCTATGATTTGTATGATCTGCGAACAACTGATAAAAGGCCGGAATTTATAGAGTACGTAAAGAATTTCTCGAAATCTTTTAAAAGGATGTGTGTCGCCGCTAAAGCTGATTATTTATCCAAAAAGATCTTAAATTCCAGCGATAAAGTTAAAACTACATGGCAAGTGATCAGCAGTGAAACAGGAAAGCGTAAAATAAAAGAACGGCACTACAACCTACGAGTTGCTGATACTTTAGTAAGTTCCGACCGTGAAGTGGCAGATCACTTCGAGCGATTTTTCTCGAATATACCGGCAGAGACAACAAAGTCTCTTAACTCATCGCCAATTGTCGCTGAAGAAATGCTGCAAGCTAATGTAGAAGAATGTTCAGATATATTCACATTTTCTTATGTTACTCCGACCATAGTTATTAAAACGTTCAGATCTTTAAATTTAAAGAAAACTGAAGATCTATGGGGCTTGTCAGTTAAAGTATTACACTCAATAGTAGAATCAATCGCACCCTATTTAGCTGAGATTTTCAACAGATGTATTGAAACTGGCATTTTTCCTGATATTATGAAACACAGCAAAATTATCCCGCTGTTTAAATCAGGAACGAAATCAGACCCGACCAACTTTAGACCTATTTCAATATTACCAGCGCTAAGTAAGGTCTTTGAAAAGCTTATTCTTAATCAACTGTTGTCTCACTTTAACAGAAATAAATTGCTTGACAATAATCAATTTGGTTTTACCAGAGGTCGTTCAACTACTGATGCCGGTGTGGTACTTCTAAAACACATCTTTGACGCCTGGGAAAGAGCTCAAGATGCTGTTGGAATTTTCTGTGATCTATCAAAGGCCTTTGATTGCGTTGATCACGAGAATTTAAAGAGAAAATTGAGCCACTATGGGGTTAAAGCTGCTGCCCTTGACCTTGTTTCATCGTACCTTTCCGACAGAACTCAGCGAGTTGTTATCAATGGGACTCAATCAGCAGGTTCACCGGTAGCACTTGGAGTGCCTCAAGGTTCAATTCTTGGTCCCTTCCTGTTCTTAGTATACATTAATGATCTACCGAAACTAGTGCAAGATAAACATGATATAGTGTTATTTGCTGACGACACTTCTCTTATATTCAAAGTTGACAGAAAGGAAAGCAGCTTCGATAACATCAACGATGCACTGTCTAGCATAACAGACTGGTTTACGGCGAATAACTTACTTCTAAACGCCAAGAAAACCAAGTGCATCAGATTTGCGCTTCCGAACGTTAAGCAGGTAAATAACAGTAAGATCCAAATGAAAGGTGAAACGCTGGAATTTGAAGATCGAACGGTTTTCCTTGGAGTCACTTTGGATTCAAAACTGCAATGGCATGCACATATAGCCACTTTAGCTGGCAAACTTAGTTCTGCAGCTTACGCAGTAAGGCGAATCAGACAACTAACAAACGTAGAGACGGCCAGGCTGGTATACTTTAGCTACTTCCACAGTGTTATGTCATATGGGATCCTGTTATGGGGAAAAGCTGCAGACATTCAGGCTATTTTTGTGCTGCAAAAACGAGCAGTCCGTTCAATCTACGGATTGGGCGGTCGAGCATCTTTAAGAGAAAAATTCAAAGAGGTGAACATTCTTACCGTTGCCTCTCAATACATATACGAAAATATTATGTATGTTCGGAAAAATATCCACGAATTCAAGCTTAACAGTGACATCCATAACTATAACACAAGGAACAAACATAAACTTGCTGTGACCGCCCACCGTCTCCGTAAGGTTGGTACGTCTTTCGTCGGGAACTGTACACGTTTTTATAACAAAGTACCAACCGATATAGTGGATTTGCCATTTGACAAATTTAAGGCACGCATTAAGCGTTTGTTGTTATGTAAGGCGTACTACACTGTGAAGGATTTTATAGATGATAGGGATGCCTTTAAGGTGGTTGCTTGTCAATAGATGAATGAAGTCGTATATATTTTTTCATTTTCTCTGCATTGTGTAATTAAGCATACTAGTGTTCAATTGACGTATGAGAACATATTCTCGTCTGATTATATTGTTTTTATTTAAGTTTAGTTGTGGACACTTGGAGACCTTATACATCTCCAAGATTATGTGTTTAATGTTTAATGTTTATCTTACTTTAATTTTATTGTATAAATCTATATTTCCTTCCTTTGTAACATACGAGCACAGAATATAGTGTCTTACAGCTATGTTTTATTATTTGAATATTTAATTTAGCCTGGCAGCTTGAACATGTCATGCACACTTAAAAGTCTTTGCTGCGGTGGCGTCGTTGATCGGGTCGCCACCTTCCCGAATAAAGGTTGAGGGAGGCGATGGCTGAGATACGCGTCATACTCGTGAACGGGTGCCGTCTGTGAAGACCGGTCTGTTTAAGCTTACTGGGGCTGTTATAACTTAGTAACTTTAATTCAAATTTTTATTAAATTAGGACACTTTGTTCGGTTGTCGTTTGTTTCCTTTCTTTTAGTGAATATTTTAAATATATGATTTTGACTCATGGAGACCATATACATCTCTAAGGAGAATTAGATTAAGTAGATATACATTTTATTTTTAGTTGTGACATTTAGAGTCATTTGCACCTCTAAAGTAATTTTAGACTTTTTTTTTTTTGTATTTGTACTTTTTATATTAAAATTTAGTGTAGTTCTTGGTTGTAATTCGACATTTAGAGACCTTCTACATCTCTAATTAATTGTATAGAGTTAACTTTAGTTAGAACTTAGAATTAGTATATAATAGTATCAATTGTAATTTCAACTCAATTTTAAATATTTTTTTAAATATTGTATAAATCTATATTTCCTTCCTTTGTAACATACGAGCACAGAATATAGTGTCTTACAGCTATGTTTTATTATTTGAATATTTAATTTAGCCTGGCAGCTTGAACATGTCATGCACACTTAAAAGTCTTTGCTGCGGTGGCGTCGTTGATCGGGTCGCCACCTTCCCGAATAAAGGTTGAGGGAGGCGATGGCTGAGATACGCGTCATACTCGTGAACGGGTGCCGTCTGTGAAGACCGGTCTGTTTAAGCTTACTGGGGCTGTTATAACTTAGTAACTTTAATTCTAATTTTTATTAAATTAGGACACTTTGTTCGGTTGTCGTTTGTTTCCTTTCTTTTAGTGAATATTTTAAATATATGATTTTGACTCATGGAGACCATATACATCTCTAAGGAGAATTAGATTAAGTAGATATACATTTTATTTTTAGTTGTGACATTTAGAGTCATTTGCACCTCTAAAGTAATTTTAGACTTTTTTTTTTTTTTGTATTTGTACTTTTTATATTAAAATTTAGTGTAGTTCTTGGTTGTAATTCGACATTTAGAGACCTTCTACATCTCTAATTAATTGTATAGAGTTAACTTTAGTTAGAACTTAGAATTAGTATATAATAGTATCAATTGTAATTTCAACTCAATTTTAAATATTTTTTTAAATACCTATGTACATGTGACGTGTAAAAGTGCCCCTGTGGCCTATTTGCTGAATAAATTATTTTGATTTTGATTTTGAGTGGATCGACTAACAAGACCCATACGCCCGGCGCTGCGACCGCTATCGCCGCGCGCAGCACCGATGTACCCGCGTACCCACGCGAAAAAAATATCAACACGAACGGCTCGACGATAATACGCACCGACTCCAAGTTAAGGCCGCCGCTACGCGCCGATACCAAGTTAAGGCCGCCGCTATGCGCCGATACCAAGTTAAGTCCGCCGCTGGTGCATTCCGGCTCCAAGTTAAGGCCGCCGCCAATGCAGGCAAGTGATGACTCCAAGTTAAGCCCGCCGCCGACTCAGGCACGCTCCGACAACCCAACCGTCGACTCTCAGCGACCGTCCGGTATAGCAATAAATAACCGTTTCTCCTCGTTACCTACTGAAGAGGAGCACTACGATGATTTGGAAAAAAACGCCTTAGTGACTATTACCTCACCGAAACGCAAGAAAAGAAAAAGAGACGCAATCACTACAAATGCTGTAAAAACCCAGAGACCACCGAGAGTAATCACACCATCCACTCACATCCCCGACATAATTATAACGGATGTCAAAAAAAATCAATGATCCACAATACCTTAATAAAATAAGAAAAATCAGCACAGAACACGGAGCAAGACACGTTATGGCTCCAAATAAAAGGACCATCACGATACGCGTATACACCGCGGATATAAGAAAAATAATCATAGAAGAGCTGAGGAAACTTGACGACAAACTCCGCTTCGTGGCTCGTGTCCCTAAGGCCCAGCAGACTCACCAAACAAAAGTAGTGCTCAATACAAACATCTACGACGAGACAAACGAGGCATGCCTTGAAGAAATGGAGAGATGTATCGGTGTAAGACCAATCAAGATGAGAACCATCAAAGGTAACTTACACTTATTTATCTTTGACGGTTCCCTGTCATACGAAGAAATCGCCACGCTTATGAAGACAACCAAGCATGCGTACTTCGGAGCCTTCAGTATAAATCCCCAGGAATATAAAGACGATCCGAAGAGAGTGGTACAATGCAAGAGATGTTTTCTTTTCACGCATGCGACATCCGCGTGCCACGGTGAACAGAAACAGCCCACCCTGAAGTCCTCAAACGAAGAAGGCGTCGAGATCGAAATATGCTCAGCATGCAAAAAACCGGGGCACGGCGCTAATCAAGCCAAATGCGAGAAGTTCCAGAAGGCAATAGAGCGCCAAATCACACAACATGAAGAAAAAGAAAGAAGACAAAAAGAAGCTGCTGAACGCAGACATGCAGTGCAAAAATACCGTCAGAAAAACTACTCGTACGCGAACATAACCTCCACTTTAGAATTTCCACCACCGCCTGATCAAGCGCCCCAAGCACAACCAAAATATCAGCACCCAGTGCAGCCAGAACAGATGGCAAACCAGGTCAATGGCACGACACCTCCTGAGCAAGAGCTACATACAATTATGAAGCAAGTATTACTCCAGTTACAGCTACAACACGATATTCTCATAAAAATTCTCAACAAGTAATCGCAGACATCAATATCACAAGCTGCGTATAATGCACCTAAATGCGCAAGGACTCAAAGGTAAATTTCTCGAGTTAAAATCTCTAGCTGATCGCCACAAGCCACATATAATCATAGTCAACGAATGTCGTGTGGACTTTTCCAAAACCCACATGAATCTCTCGAACTATGACAAGATCACTCACTCGATCGCATCGCATCTAACCACAGCCCTTTACGTGATGCGAGGTTTACGTTGGAGCCAGACCGACGTCACTCCAGGTACAGAATCAGAAGACCGCCTCATCGAAGGTGTCGCCATCAACCTTACCTACGATCACGTAACTGGAGATTACCTGAAAATAAAAGGAATATACATACCGCACAGATCTGAACACATTGACGCCACAGCACTCAAGGACGAGTTAGAAGATATTGTTACCGAAGCCCCGAACATAACCATAGGAGACCTCAATCTCAAAATGACCGCACTAAACCAAACGAGAGACGAAGGAGCGGGAATACTCATCCGTGATCTCTGTAACTCTGACGTCTGCACTATACACCACACAGGCCTACCTTCACGACCAAACAGTGCGGGCTATGGCATTCTTGATGCAGCAATAATCTCATACGAAATGGAAGCCTTCGATACAGTAACATGCCGACAAATATCATGTGTTGGCTCAGACCACATGCCGTGGCTACTAGATATAAATATATTGGTGGATAGAGAGAAAAATATGATAAGAAACACCCGTACTATCGCAAGTAACGAAGAAACCAGACAACAATTTCAACAAACTTTATGGCTCAAAACCACTCAGCTACCAAAAGAAATCACATCTGATTCAGAATGCGAGGAATACATAAAACAACTAGAAAATGCTATTACTGAATCTCTGGATGAGTATGCGCCACTGCATGAGTACAACAGACGAGATCAACTTCCAGATGAGATTAATAAATTAATAGACGAAAGAAACAAAGCAAAAAGTAAAGCGTGGCGACTACGCTTTAACCAGGACAGAATAATGGAACAAAGAACGACCTACAACCGTCTGAAACGCCTGGTCAAACAGGCGCTCCAGGAGTATAATGATCAGAAATGGGTGAGAATGGTAAATGACCCACGACACAATAGAGTTCAGATGTGGCGAATCCAACGCAACCTGAAAGCACCAGCTCAAAGACTCCCCCACATCCAGGGATGCAACAGTGAGAGAGAGACTATCGACACTTTAGTCGACGCAGCGATCGTAACAGAAGCCGAAATAGATAATAAGGACAAGAGCACAGAGAAAACCACGCCCTTTCAGCCTCTCGACGCTACATCTACAGAGGAGATTAAGATAGCTCTAAGACGTTTTAAAAATAAGAAGGCCCCAGGTCCGGACAAAATCAAGGCAGATGCTCTGAAACTCGGAGGCAACCCCTTTCTCATCCGGTACAAAGTTATAGCCGATTACCTGTTACTGACAGGGTACTATCCCAAAAGGTGGAAAATCGGAGAATGCATCTTCTTGCATAAAGCTGGGAAGAACCACCGCGACGCCAAATCATATCGGCCCATTACCCTTCTTAACATCATGGGTAAATTGTACGAGCGCTTACTTCTTTCACGCCTGCGACAAACGACTGACAGACTCCAACCGCCGTTCCAGCATGGTTTTACTAAAAATAGAGGAACAGGCACGCAAATACTTCGTACCGGAAAGTTCATAACGGATGCCCTAGAAGCACAGGAAAGCGTGGCCTTAGTATCGACTGATCTTTCGAAAGCCTTTGACTCCATAAACCACGAGGGTCTGACGAAGAAACTTCAAACAGCAAACGTTCCAAATAACATCATCAAAATGATAGAAAATTACCTGAGCGGTCGAAAAACCTATGGACGTTTCAGAACCACCAACGGCGAAGAGAAAACGGTGCCACACGGAGTCCCACAGGGCTCTATACTGGGCCCAATAATCTTTAACATGTATGTACATGACGTTTGGGACGAACAAAACCGGATCCGCGGACTAATGCTTTCTCAATACGCCGATGACCTGTGTATACTCAACAGGTCTCCCGAACCAGACAGTGCGACGACCCGAGCGGGCTGGGCCACCGAAGCTGTCATCGATTACTACCATCGTTGGGGACTAAAGTGCAATATAGAGAAAACCGAGTGTGCTATGTTTACTCACAAGCGGAAGTACCGCAGAACCATTCGCATCAAACACGAGGTAATTGAATATAAAAACAGCATAAAATATTTGGGTGTACACCTAGACAGGACCATGACCATGAGTAAACATACGGACTACGTAGTGCAGAAAGCACGACGGGCGCGCGGTGCTCTAGCTCCCATTATAGGCTGGCACGCTAAGACGGATTTGACGGTGAAACTCGCTGTCATTCAGGCCTGTCTACTCCCAATACTGGATTATGGCGTGGTACAATTACTCTCACGCTACAGTAAGAACAACCTACTCAAAATTGAACGTCAATATCGAATGGCACTTAAGACTAGTGGACAGTTCCCAAAACGCCTAGATACTTCAGTACTGTGGGAGATGCTCGACTGGGATCCATGGCATCTCCGCGCACAAGATTTAAATGAGGACATGCTGAGCCGATTCCGCGAAATGCACATTGCGGATCTAGATACCCCTGGTAACACCTACATCAGACACGGGCAATACAACCCTCTACTAACTAACACTAGATTAGGAGAAATTAATTATGTGCCAAAAAAAGACAGGAGTCGGCAGCTCAGCAAGCGAGCGACCGCTCCACGTCCCCATAGATTATAGGAAACTAGCTTTTACCCGCGGCTTCGCCCGCGTAATAAAAGTATTCTTTAAGTTTTTCATTTGGATCCTTAGGTTTCTCTGTAGGTATATTTATCTGCGATTATTTCGATTGCACATAATACTTTTGCTTGCAATGATTGTAGAAATATTACACATCGACCACAGCGTAGGTAATTCTATATACGCTGGGGAAACCTTTATAAACATCCCACATAGCCCGTATTTCGACACTATGATCGGTGGGTAAAAAGTACTTTTTTCTATTATCCCTTACAATTTTTTACATTTTGCTTATACTTATCGCAAACGTAATCTTCAAGCAAGCAAACAACGATCGTCTTAGAGCACATTGATTGTAAGAGACCGCCGACCGATTATCCGTATCCCTCTAACGATACCCATATTATCCGTATCCGTATCGCTATCGCTAACGCTATCGCTATCGCTAACGCTAACGCTATCGCTATCGCTATCGCTAACGCTAACGCTATCGCTATCGCTATCGCTATCGCTATCGCTATCCCTATCGCTATCCCTATCGCTATCCCTATCGCTATCCCTATCGCTATCCCTATCACTATCCCTATCGCTATCCCTATCCCTATCCCTATCCCTATCCCTATCCCTATCCTTATCCCTTATCAAGATGTTTAATGATATAACACTTTAAGTTCTCGCGCTTTGTACACATATTTAAAGTCACATACAGGTCGAACGCGATCAATTAACATTATTTTTACCTTTTTTCCCAACGTTTCGGCCAGGTTGCACTGGCCGTGGTCGTGGAAGACTGACGTCCCAGCAAAATGTCACCGGAGATGTAAACAACACAAAACTACCCGATATTAATTTATATAAATGTTCGGGGTAGACAAATAAATATAATCTACCCGCTTTTAGTTAATGTTTATTTCCCACCATGTTTATTTTAAAGGTAAAAATAATGTTAATTAATCGCGTTCGACCTGTATGTGACTTTAAATATATGTTTAATGATTTCTTATGAAGTGCTAAAATATAAAGTTTCATGGTTTTATCTTTTAAAATTAAAAAATCCCATACAAACTTTCAACCTCTTTTTCAACCCCTTCATCCCTTTTTTTCGAAATAAAAAGTAGCCTATGTTCTGTCTCAGGGTCTAAAGATTGTCTGTTCCAAATTTCATCAAAATCGGCTGCGTGGTTTAAGCGGGAAAGCGTAACAGACAGACAGACAGAGTTACTTTCGCATTTATAATATTAGTATGGATGGATGGATAGTATGGATAGTATGGATAGTATGGAAGTATGGATGGATTAGTTATAAGTTGTAAAAATAGTATTAAGGTAGGATAGGACAACATGAAACTACATTTAAATTTATATAAATTTATTCTGTACGCACACACTAACAAGCACACAGAACACACAACATGACACTTATACAGATCTTCCAGACGAACATAAGTATATATTGTAAGTAGCTGACACACCCACAGGCCGAACACACAACCGACCTGATGGACATAATTGTAAAACATATTAACTAGAGAAATAAACACCTTTCTATTCTATTCTATTCTATTCTATTACTTGGCTCACGAGATAACCGCCATGTGGGATGTTGAATCAACGATCATTGTTCCGATAGTAGTTTCAGCGAACGGTCTCATAGCGAAGAGTCTCGACCAACATCTTAAGAGACTCTCGCTAGGTGGCTGGATCAAGGGCCAGATGCAGAAGGCGGTGATCTTGGACACAGCGCTGATAGTTCGACGGTTCCTCTCTCTGCAGCCCTAACCACCGGCAGCTTGGGCCCTGCCCCGCTGCTGGCGGCACCCTAGGTTAGGTTTTTTATAATGTACGTGTTTATTTATTGTTTTGTATTTTACTTTTATAATCATAATTATTATAAAAATACCTAGCCTAAGAAAGAAAATAAATACTGAGAATGTTTTAATTGTAATTTATACTGATATTGCAAGTTCTATATTTATTAATTATTGGAAAATTATTGTTTTTATCATTACTATCTTTTCATGCAAATTTGATGATACAAATGTCATGTTAGGTGATAAATAGGTTAATTAAGATTATTTGTACGCCATCGCCATGTATTATGGTAAATTAAGGCTGGTTATAATATAATGTAACATCAATGTATACCCTTTTTTAGGGTTCCGTAGTCAACTAGGAACCCTTATAGTTTCGCCATGTCTGTCTGTCCGTCCGTCCGTCCGTCCGCGGATAATCTCAGTAACCGTTAGCACTAGAAAGCTGAAATTTGGTACCAATATGTATATCAATCACGCCAACAAAGTGCAAAAATAAAAAATGGAAAAAAATGTTTTATTAGGGTACCTCCCCTACATGTAAAGTGGGGACTGATATTTTTTTTCATTCCAATCCCAACGTGTGATATATTGTTGGATAGGTATTTAAAAATGAATAAGGGTTTACTAAGATCGTTTTTTGATAATATTAATATTTTCGGAAATAATCGCTCCTAAAGTAAAAAAAAGTGCATCCCCCCCCTCTAACTTTTGAACCATATGTTTAAAAAATATGAAAAAAATCACAAAAGTAGAACTTTATAAGGACTTTCTAGGAAAATTGTTTTGAACTTGATAGGTTCAGTAGTTTTTGAGAAAAACACGGAAAACTACGGAACCCTACACTGAGCGTGGCCCGACACGCTCTTGGCCGGTTTTTTACACAGATAAAACGATTATATTATATTCTGTTCATCTTAGCCTTGCGTCCGACTCCTTCGAGTTAAGTCCTAGTAGCAATAGAAACACAGTGAAAAGGGTCCTTTTCGATAATTAATAGCCTCCCAGTCTACGGTATAAGAATAATGGTAAGAAACGGTCCGGTTTCAAGTTAAGCAGTATTCATTATAATTGGTGAATGTAGGCGATTTTTTAAGTTTATTTATGAAACTGATATTCTTCTTCAATTATTTTCACGTTGTTTAATGATCAGAAAGGGAAATTTTAGGGTAAATATTCGAATATAAACGGAAATTATCTAAGTATCTGCTAAGTGCCTGTGTGTTGTGTGTAAGTGCCTGTTGTCTGCCATGGTTAATTAAAGTTATGTGCTTATTTTTTAATGTCATCTTGCTATATTGGTGAGCAATAAAGAACATTTGTATTGTATTTATGTTGTATTGTATCTTAAGTCACTCATAGATTGTACTGTGTAAATTGTTATTGTGACAGATATATGACGTCGTCATGCCTGGTACCACTGTCCATTACGGGATTAAGTTAAAATATTACACCAAAATATTACATTCAAATAAAATCGATGACATTTACAAACAACTTTCCAATCAGCATTAATTTATATACGTTTATCTACTCTCGTAGGTAATCGTATGTCTCGTGAGGTATCTGGGAGCACGGCAGTGCCCCCGACAAGTCGAGCAAAAAGAGGCACGGCCGTGCCATCCTCTACTCGAAGCAATTCAGACCATGTTCAACCCCCCGTTGTGGATAAAACTCAAGTGTCGCGAATCTTATCGCAGTTGAAAAATACTACAACATAATCATATAAACGTGTGGACTTCCGGTTCGAGCCCCATCTTAAGCGGTATCGTGTCGTGAATAATTTCTTTTTCTTTTGCTCATTAATGTTGTTTAAAGTGTAATATCGATAGCTTATTATGCAGTAAACTGAAGTTGTAGTGAGAAGCTGATGAAGAATTAATCTCTAAACGCGTTTAGCCTCTTTTTTGTCGTCAACGGCCGGTAGTCCACGTGCTCTTGTAAAATCTAGCTATCAATTTACAAGTGCTAACTCACCGTACACTGTCGTGCTTACCGTACCAAAATCACTAATCAATATTAGCTCATATCACCTTGACACTGGCGAAATAGTCCCAATAATGGACTGAAGCCATTTAATTAAAAAAAAGTCATAAACGTGTATTCAACAAGTTGTATAACTGAAATACACTTATTCCACGTGTTAACCCGTTTGCCAGAAACACACAAAATCAATATTTCGCCACTATTGTTTATACCTACGTCACGTAAACTTATAACAATAACGCCAACTACCCAATTAACTGGCATTGTATACCTTTTCATCAAATTTAGGATCTGTATAACCATCACCTTTTCATCAAGTTTAGGGTTTGAGTAGTGAATGCCTGTCTTTAGCAGCCTGTATTAAATTTGAAGGTAATCTTGGATAGCTTTTCGTGAATAGGTGATCATCGGACGATGGGATGTCTTAAGTTCGTTTTGCTGCAATTGTTTAAATTTGAGAAATATCTGTAATAGAATTCAGAAATTTGGTAAATGTTTTATTCAGTCATTACAAATATCCGTACTGTGTAAATTGCGAATATTTATTTTTCGTAATTGGCCATTCTTGTCGGTTTTTTCGACACGGCTCGGCTCGTGTTAATACGCGCCGTCTAAACAGATGGTACAAAGCGCGCGACGACGGAAGTCGAGTTTTAACTTTTTTATCGGCGTTTTCATGTGTTCAAATTATGATGCAAAGCTTTATTGAATTATATGAAGAGGAACCATCAATATGGAACCCAAAACATCTCGGTCACAAAAACGCAACAATATAATAGGCTTGCGTTCGTATCTACACGGACGGCTCGGCTCGCGTAGGATCGTGCTACCTCGCGCCGTGTAAACGCACAGGCTCGCGTTCGTATTGAGCCGAGCCGCATCTACACGGACGGCTCGGCTCGCGTAAGATCGTGCTAACACGCGCCGTTTAAACGCACCTTAAGTTGCATGAAGAGTATTCTGAGCTAGCGTGTTGTACTATCAGCTGCAAAAGTGCACGGATAAATTATGAATAAATTCATTGATAAATTTTCCATGCACTTTTGCAGCTGATAGTACGTAGGAAATAAGATATAATATGACGGTCCCCTCTGCAGACCTTTAGAACTATGCTGTAAGCTTTGTTTTAGGCACTGGTCCCACCGCGAGCTAGTAAGCTATGAGCTATCGGCTATAAAAACGAGCAAAAGAGCGAGGAACGTACGTCGGAACGCTTATGTCAAACTGACTCGTGTGAAAATATTCATATTTAAGCTAAAAAACAGTTCTGTGACTCGTGATTTAGTTCATTTGAGTGCATAAAACAGCTGTGTATATTAATACAATATTAAAAAACATTACCATAGTGTAAATAGCTTAGATTGAGGTGGCACAGTCCATGGCCAACCAACCGAACGCGTAGCGGAACCAGTTAGTCGTAAGTGCCGCAGAATGCATGGCGCTTAGGACCTACGTGCTTACAATTAACCATAAAAAGTGATTTATTACTCTAATCTACCGACTTGCAAAGACATTCGGTGCAATGTCTCTAGATAATCTCGTTTGGGGCTGCTGTTCGCTTGGAATAGCAGATAACAAATACATTTGCTGCGAGAAATGTGGAACGGCGTATCACTTGGACTGTATTCCAGTGGGACGGAATTGCGACGAGGGCCAGGGCGGCGACGTGGCTGTACCCACAAACTGGTGCTGCCCAGTATGCATGAGCCAAAAACCGTATGCCGCTAAACGAGATAACACACCAGTGCATTCTAACGTCAGTAACGTCACCGTAAGACCTCAGAAACGTCAAGCAATGAACTCGCCGCCGGCGACGGCCACGTCTCCCGTACAACTAATGTCGCGCGACGATATTCGTGACATTATCAATGAATGTCTGTCCAACACAGAGGATAAATTAAAGTGGCACTTTAAGACAGAGTTAGACCCCATTAAAAAAGATATGGCAGAAATGGACGCTTCAATAAAGTTCATATCTAAACAATACGAGGACATGCGTGTAAGTCAAACCAATATTAATAAATCAATAAGTGAACTACAAGCTGAAAATATAGATTCCAAGGCCACCATTCAGGATCTTTCCACCAGAATCAACCATTTGGAGCAGCGTGCTCGGGCAACCAACATTGAACTCCAATGTGTACCAGAGAAGAAAAGTGAAAATATCATGCAAATAGTCACCAGAATCGGCACAGTTATCCAATATCCTTTGAAATCTGAGCATATCCACAGTTGCAGCCGCATCGCTAAGCTAAACAAAACTAACAATCGACCGCGATCAATCGTTGTCCAATTTAATAACCAGAAGACCCGCGACCAATACTTAGCTGCTGTGAGTAACTACAATAAATCAAACCCAGAAGATAAGCTGAATAGCAGTCATATTGGGCTCGATGGAACCAAGACGCCCATATATATAGTTGAGCACCTATCTACAGCAACCAAGGCACTACATGCTGCAGCTCGAAAGCTGGCTAAGGAAAAATCCTACAAGCATATCTGGACCCGCGATGGCCGTGTTTACGTCCGCAAGACAGATACCTCAGAATACATTTTTATAAGAGACCAGGAGGCTCTGCGTAAAATAGTATAAGATTTAGTTGTAAGCTAATTAGTTGTCTAACTAAGGATAAAACTACATTTCTTCTTTAATAAAATTCAGTGGTTTAAATGTATACTATCAAAATTGTAGAGGATTAAAATCCAAAACTACTGATTTTTACAAGAACCTATGCCATTCTAGTTATGATATAGTCATTCTAACTGAAACTTGGCTCAATCATAATGTGCTTAGTAGTGAACTGTTTCATGACCAATTTATAGTGTATCGAAGAGATAGAGAGTCAACAAAACTATGTAATAAAGAAGGTGGTGGGGTGTTAATTGCTGTATCAAACAAATTTGTTTCGAACAAAATAACTCATTTAGAATCTAAGTTTGAAGATCTATGGGTATACATAAATTTAAGTACAATTAATCCATCTTTCAAATTAATTCTATGTGCCGTGTACTTACCCCCACCGATACACAAGAGAGACTTAGACGAATTTTTAAAAAATTGTAACAATACACTTGAAAATGAAAACTCGCCTGTTTGTATTATTGGTGACTTTAATCTTGGGTGTATAGACTGGAACTCCATGAACACAAATCCATCAACTCGCTTGACACCTACCGCACAATTGCTCATTGATTTTTGCTACTTAAATAATCTGTCCCAAAAAATTGTATTATGAATAATTGTAATAGAACATTAGATCTAGTTCTAACTAATCTCACATCCTGTACGGTTAGTAAAGCATCAGATGTACTAAGTAAAATAGACCAATATCATCCGCCACTCGATATAATTTTGTCATTCAATGAAATGGGTACTTTGAAGAATAATAATCAGAATTTAATACGAAATTTTAGGAAAGCTAACTATAAATTAATTAATCAAGAATTAGCAAAAATCAACTGGAATTTACTTCTTCAGAATACAGATATCAATGTGATGTTACGCACTCTATATGAAACTCTAGGAAATGTTATTGAAAAACATGTACCTATCGCTAGAAAAAAAAACAGCTCTAAGTACCCACCATGGTTCGATAAGAACATAATTCGTCTGCTTAAAGAAAAAAATAAATATAGAGTTAGATTTAACAAATACAAGAACCCTCTTGACAAAATTAGTTTCAACATTCTCAAAACAAGGTGTAATAAATATGCAACAGAATGTTACAATTCGTATATAGAGAGAGTCGAACGAAACATATCAAATAATCCTAAATATTTTTGGAGTTTTTTAAAAGCAAAACGAGGTGGTGTTAGTGCATATCCCGAAATAATGTCGGACGGAGTGACGACATCGAGTGAAGGATCCGATATCTGTAATATGTTTGCAAAATTCTTCTCCTCTGTTTACAGCACGGACGAAATATCAAGTAACTTTGGCTACCACTCTGTAGATGTAAGCTCAGAGGTACTGTCAAGTATGTCATTAGATCACAGTGTAATTTCAAAAAAACTATTAGGTCTTGATGTCAACAAAGGTGCTGGCCCCGACGGCATACCACCCCTGTTCATCTATGAATGCTCAAAGAACTTAGTAGAACCGTTATACTTAATTTTTAATGCGTCATTACGATCAGGAATATTTCCCCAAGAGTGGAAACTTGCTAAAGTAGTACCTATACCAAAATCGAATCAAAATACGTTAGTTGACAACTACAGACCCATTTCTATACTGAGTACGTTCGCTAAAATATTTGAATCCCTGACTTGTCCCATAATACAATATCATATCAAACAAAATTTAACAATTCATCAACATGGTTTCGTTCCCGCTCGATCCACTAACACTAACCTTGTAACTTTTGTCGAAACATTATCAGAACATATAGATATAGGTAATCAAGTAGACGCTATTTACACTGACTTCAGCAAGGCATTTGATCGTGTGTCACATTCTGTGTTGCTACATAAACTATCAGCTTATGGTTTCTCGGGATTATTTTTGTCTTGGTTGCGTTCTTATCTTACAAACAGGTCATTTTATGTGGTTATTAATGGTTTCAGATCTGACCTAAAATCTATAACATCGGGAGTTCCCCAAGGCTCGCATCTGGCACCATTTCTTTTTAACATATTTATAAACGATATACCACAATTCATACTCAATGCGACACCATTTTTATTCGCAGATGATCTCAAATTTATTAAAGTTATAAATTCGGAACAGGACACTGTATTACTCCAGGATGATATCAATAGGTTGGTCAAGTGGTGCAATGACAATGGTATGAATTTGAATACTAGTAAGTGTTATCATGTTAAATTTACGCGTAACAATAGCATTTTGCAATCATCTTACTACATTAACGACGAATTAATAAAGGAAGTCACTCAGATTAAAGATCTTGGAGTCATATTCGATCAAAAACTCTCGTTCATTCCTCACGTAGATGCCATAACAAAGAAAGCTTCTAAAATGTTGGGTTTCGTGATTCGCAATAGCAAGACCTTCCGCAAGGTTACAACAAAGAAACTTCTATACTACACTCTCGTACGAAGCATTCTGGAATACTGTAGCGTAGTTTGGCGACCGCACTTTGCGACTCATAACTTGAGGATGGAAAGGATACAGAAACGCTTTGTATGGCATTTAGCAAGAACAACTGGGGTGGCAAAGGAATTAAAGTCCTACCATAAGCGCATAAAACACTTTAAATTACCATCATTATCACAACGCCAGGATAGTTTAGACTTATCGTTTATATACAAGCTATTGAGAAATAAAATGGATTGCCCCCAACTATTAGAAAAATTCGATTCAGAGCCCCAAACAGATATCCACGCACCTCAATCAAACCCCTAACCCCCCCTTTTCGCAAAACTATTCTCGGTAAAAATTCCCCAATACCCCGTTTAAGTAGACTGTTAAATGAAAACTGTGACCGTTCTGATGTATACTTCGACTCCTTAAGTAGATTTCGGACTGGCACCGAGGACTAAATCACTAAATCACTATAGATATATAGGTAGTTATGCTAATTGTATCTTCTTTTCTTGTCTCAATGCATGTAATAAGTACTTCAGTGCAGTTTATGTTTCCAAATTGTAAAACTACAGCATGTTTCAGTTTCCTTTTTTAAACTACTCAATGTTAATTTAATTTAAGATTACACAAGTGGTGTTTGCCTATAATTAGTTGTGCAATAAGCTTAAAATGCTAATGCATGTATACCTAACCATGTATTATTGTAACCGCTGTTGGCAGACCTTAATAAATAAAATAAAAATAAAATAAAATAAAAAAAAATATAAGCAGTCCCGTGCAAATAAAAGAGACACGGCGATATTGATAGCTCACCGCTGGGCGAGTAACTATTATAAACATCGTCGTGTCTCTTTTATTTACACGGGAGTGATTATCTTTTGTTCGTTTTTATAGCCGATAGCTCATAGCTTACTAACTCGCGGTGGGACCAATGCCTTAAGCTGGTAGTTTTTTGTGTTTCATTCTTCTAAAAATCCCGGTGTTTATTTTAGATCGCCAGAGCAGAATGACTTGAACATTT